>NC_084591.1:10702221-11317221 GCF_033807715.1 Cololabis saira
TGGCTCCCGATACAATTCCTATACCTTTTCCCGATCAGATACATTTTGGCAACGAATTAAGTAAAAAAAAAAAGAAAAAGAAAAAGAGGACTAAAACTCAGTTTCTTTTATTGTCCATTTTCTCCAACATGGACATATATTTATTTTCACTGACTGCATCATTGGATCAAAACAAAGCTTATCAGCACTGGTGCCACAACATGTAAAAACATGAAATTGTAAACTAAAACAAAAAGTGCAGAATAGTGCAATAACAAAAATAAATTAAAGCTGCAAGCAGCAATGAACGGGCCCTCGCACTCACGTCAACCGCCCCCCATAAGCATATCAGAAATGACACCACCCACGACTTCCTATGTCAAACCCTTCAAAAGTTATAGCAGAAAAAAGGGACGACCAGTCAGAAGAAGGGACTGGGCTAATTGTCACCAATTATGGTCAAGGACTCAATGCCGAGTCCCATGACACCACCCACGACTCTCTATGTCAAAACATTCAAAAGTTATAGCAGAAAATAGGGACAACCAATCAGAAAAAGGGACTGGGCTAATTGTCACCAATTATGGTCAAGGACTCAATGCCGAGTCCCATGACACCACCCACCACTCTCTATGTCAAACCTTTCAAAAGTTATGGCAGAAAAAAGTATTCTAGGGGGCGCTGTTGAGCCGTGAGGACACGCCCATTAATGCAAACCATGAAAAAAAAAATCAGATCACTCAAATGAACGACGATCATACAGTACAGCTGTATCTCATGGTCCAGAATGTATGATATTATATTAATCTATTATACCATATTATATTACATGTTGTTATTTCATATTAGCATACCCAGTAATATAGCATATTGTATTATTGCATTGTATGTTGCTTCATTTCATATATTTTTGACTGTATTATATTGTAAAATTATATATCATAGCGATTGCATTATTATATAATTTCAATTTATAACACTAATATACAATTCCTCACACACACACTCCTTCCAAATGTTTCTTTTTTTTCTCCATTATGACAATTGTATGCTGTCATCCGTTATGTTTTTTGTTTTTAAGCTTGTTATGTCTGTTATTCAAATATATTAATACATTCATTAATATGCTATACTGTATTTTGTATTGTGTATATTGTGTGTGTGTGTGTGTGTGTGTGTGTGTGTGTATACCTGAAGTGTGACTACCTGCAGAACGTATTTTAGCATGAAAGCTTGCATATTTAACGTACATCAAGCATCCTGTATCATAGCTACATGTCTGCCGTTTGTAACAAAGCAAACCGCGTGAAAATCGGTTGAAAACCAAGTGAGTTATAGTTATTTTACTTATGCAGACACCTCCTTCCACAATAGAAGTGAACGCTCTAGAGTTAAAGCGATACCGATCCAAGATGGCGGCCACGCCCGACGTTCTCAGGCAGTCAATGCGGCGCCTCGACCAAGATGGCGGCCGCGCTGAACATCAGCCCCTCCCCCCGCGGGAGCTGCGCGCGCAAACTCCACTCAAATTCAAAAGTTATGGCAGAAAATCGGGACAACCAATCAGAAGAAGGGGAAAGAGAAAAGTAATGTGCGTCGTCACAGGACAGAGACGAACATTTTGATGTAAAAAAAAAAACAAAAATTGCTGACAAAAATTTTGGCATATCAAGCCAGGCTTGAACTCTCGACCTCTGGCAGCAAAGACTGCAATAATCTGGCTGAGCTAAGTCTCAGCTATTCCTTTTATTTGACCTACTGGCATAGGACAGACCAACATAGCGATAAAATGTCTGGAACTTTTTTTTCCTAATTTTTTAAATATTTGTAAGTTATAAATATTAGTAAAACCCTACTATTTAAATTATTACTTTTTCTGTAACCATTCTGCCAAGGTTGTAACCGGGCTGAGCCGGGAATATTTCTGAAGTCACCACATTACAGGGGGCTGATTGGTCGGGGGGCGGGGCCGTCATCACCCTACTCGCCACTGATTGGTCGGGGGGCGGGGCCGCCATCACCCTACTCGCCACTGATTGGTCAGGGGGCGGGGCCGGCAGACGTTTGAATCAGGAAGCGGGAGTCAGCGCGAGAGCGACTGGCGGCTCGCGGCAGTTTTATTATAAAAAAAGGACAACCAATCAGAAGAAGGGGCGGGGCTAATTCAGGCCAATGAAGTTCAAGGACTCCATAAAGAATCTGATGACACCACCCACGACTCTCTATGTCAAACCATTCAAAAGTTATAGCAGAAAATCGGGACAACCAATCAGAAGAAGGGGCGGGGCTAATTAAGGCCAACGAAGCTTAAGGACTCATTACAGAGTCCCATGACACCACCCACGACTCTCTATGTGAAACCATTCAAAAGTTATGGCAGAGAAAAGTATTCTAGGGGGCGCTGTTGAGCCGTTGGGCCACGCCCATTAATGCAAACCATGAAATATCACATTTATCGCCAGGCCTGGCTTGCATGCAAATTTTGGTGACTTTTGGAGAACTATCAAATATGGACCAATCAGATGAAGGGTGGGTGCGCTTTTTCGCGTCTAGCGTCGCCACGGTAACACTTTTGAAAGAGAAAAGTAATGCGTGGTGTCGCACGATGGAGACGCACATTTTGGTGTATAACACACCTGGGTGCACGTTACGTTTCGGGCTGAATTAACTGCCGAAGGAATGGCATAAATTGTGCCAAAATTACACAATTAATTCAAAATGGCTGACTTCCTGTTCGGTTTCGGCCATGGCTCCAAGAGACTTTTCTTTAAGTTGCGACATGATACAGGTGTGTACCGATTTTCGTGCATGTACGTCAAACCGTATTGTGGGGCTTGAGGCACAAAGTTTTCCGGGGGGCGCTGTTGAGCCATTTTGCCACACCCATTAATGCAAACCATGAAATATCAAATTTATCGCCAGGCCTGGCTTGCATGCCAAATTTGGTGCCTTTTGGGGAACTATCAAATATGGACCAATCAGATGAAGGGGGGGTGCGCTTGTTGGCGTCTAGCATCGCCACGGTAACACTTTCGAAAGAGAAAAGTAATGCGTGTAGTCGCAGGATGGAGACGCACATTTTGATGTATAACACATCTGGGTTCACGATACGGTTCGGGCTGAATTAACTCTCGAAGGAATGGCATATATTGCTCCAAAATTACGCAATTAATTCAGAATGTTCAAAATGGCCGACTTCCTGTTCGGTTTCGGCCATGGCGCCAGGAGACTTTTCTTTTAGTTGCGACATGATACAGGTGTGTACCGATTTTCGTTCATGTACGTCAAACCGTATTATGGGGCTTGAGGCACAAAGTTTTTTCTGTTGAACCAATCAGATGAAGGGTGGGCGCGCTTTTTGGCGTCTAGCGCCGCCACGGTAACGCTTTTGAAAGAGAAAAGTAATGCGTGTTGTCGCAGGATGGAGACGCACATTTTGATGTATAACACACTTGGGGGCACGTTACGGTTCGGGCTGAATTAACTTTCGAAGGAATGGCATAAATTTCGCCAAAATGACACGACTAATTCAAAATGGCCGACATCCTGTTCGGTTTCGGGCATGACCCCAAGAGACTTTTGTTTAAGTTGTCCCATGATACAGGTGTGTACCGATTTTCGTGCATGTACGTCAAACCGTATCGTGGGGCTTGAGGCACAAAGTTTTCAAGGGGGCGCTGTTGAGCCATTTTGCCACGCCCATTAATGCAAACCTTTAAATATCAAATTTTTCGCCAGGCCTGACTAGGGTGCAAAATTTGGTGACTTTTTGGGCATGTTAAGGGGGGCAAAAAGGCCTTCACTTTGTCAGGAAAATAATAATAATAATAATTAAAGCTGCAAGCAGCGATGAACGGGCCCTCGCACTCACGGCCAACGCCCCCCATAAGCATATCAGAAACGACACCACCCACGACTTCCTATGTCAAACCATTCAAAAGTTATAGCAGAAAATCGGGACAACCAATCAGAAGAAGGGGCGGGGCTAATTTGCACCAATTATGGTCAAGGACTCAATACCGAGTCCGATGACACCACCCACGACTCTCTATGTCAAACCATTCAAAAGTTATAGCAGAAAAAAGTATTCTAGGGGGCGCTGTTGAGCCATTAGGCCACGCCCATTCATGCAAACCATGAAATATCAAATTTATCCCCAGGCCTGGCTTGGTGCAAAATTTGGTGACTTTTGGAGAACTATCAAACATGGACCAATCAGATGAAGGGGGCGCACTTTTTGGTGTCGAGTGTTGCCACGTTAAAAAGGCGGGAATATACTCTACGCAGGTGGCTGCGTATCCTGCGTACTCTGCGAACGTGTCTGTTCATGCTCCACTGCGTACGTCGCGTACCACCCGAGTAGAGCCTGTCATACCGATGGTGACCGATAGGGGGCAGTAAGCAGAGCAACAGTTGGAAAAGCTACTTATATTAAGTAGCAGAAGTAGTAGCAGCAGCAGCGGTAGCAGATTAGAAAAACGAACACTTTTACAGGACAATATTGGATGATGTAGGAGATTATAACATCGTGTGAATGTGTTTGAATGTGTATGAATGTTTGGTGGTGGTCGGAGGGGCCGTTTGGCGCGATATGGCAGCCACGCTCCCGTCAGTCTGCAGGGCAGCTGCGGCTACAGACGGAGCTACCACCGGGGAGGATGTGTGTGAATTAATAATGATCTCTGTAAAGCTCTGGGTGCCTAGAAGGAAGCTAAAGAAAACCACAACATTATTATTATTATTATTACTCTTTTTTTAATGTGTATTACTTATTTATATTACTGTTTTACCCCCTTCCCTGTATGTGTGTGTGTACTTCTGCTACGTGAGTTTCCCGGTTGAGGGAGTAATAAAGGACTATTTTATCTTATCTTATTATTGCTTATTATTAAAAATGGATAGTCTTTCCAGACTAATTTATCCAGCATTCTCCTTACCCATCTCAACAAGAATGACGAAACAATAAATCCAGTTAATTTTAGGTTCATATGGAGAAGTAGATGTCAATATAAGAAAGATTAACATGGTAAAAAAATGTATTGTTCCTAATATGATTCCAAGTCATTCATTTGCAAGTCATTCAATAGTATTTTTATTGAAGACAGAGTATTTAAAATAAAATAAGTCCCGTCAATTGACTCCCGGCTCCCGGCTCCGCTTCCTCCCGGCTCCGGGAGGCACCGAGGCTCGGCGCGTACCTCCGCCGGGGCTCGGCCGCCGGGGCTCGGCCGCCGTGGCTCGGCCGCCGGGGCTCGGCGGCCGTGGCTCGCCATCCGCGGTACTCCCGGGGACTCTAGTCCCGCAGCACCAGTGAGTATTTTGACCGGAGAGATTATAAAATACCGGACTTCGGCATATTTTACCGGACAACGGAAACCCTGGGGGGAAGTTAAATATTGCATAAATATATGCACGGGGAACTTTCTCCAGGGGAGAGCAGCATAATCGTGCCAGCCGGGATCAGACCGGGAACAGCGATACTAGCGGCCAGAGCGAGAACTGCAGGTCGCGTACGCGTTCAGTGTCTTTTTGAGAACGTGCACGTCGACGCGTCAAATGTACGCAGGATACGCAGGATACGCGAGACGTGACGTCACGCGTATCCTGCGTCTCGCGTACGCATTCTGAACTGCAAGTATAAACGCGGCTTAACGCTTTATGAGAAAAGTAATGCGCGTCGTCGCAGGAAGGAGACGCACATGTTGATGTAAAAAAAAACACACAAATTGCTGACAATAATCTTTGCATTGAGCTGGGATCGATCCCACGATCTCCCCACGAAAGACGGTGACATTACCGCTGAGCCACGAATAAGCTTGGCCATTTTCTGACTGACTGAATTAGGAGATACCAACATAGCGATGTAGTCTGAGTCCCGAATTGTTTTTTCGTAATTTTTAAAATATTTGTAAGATATAAATATTAGTAAAACCCCACTATTTGTTCTTTTGTGAATATCATGTTCCAGTCTTTACTTCCTAGACACACACACTGCATGGAAGAGAGCGTTTGATTTATTGTTCACGTAACATTACTTTTATTTTTTCACAACCAAACCACGCACTTTATTTATGTCATTTGCACCGGGCAAGGACAAAAAATAAATGATTCCACCAAAATTCCAGAGATTTTTGTGGTTGGCTGACACATTACCAGCATATTTCAAATATGTCAAACCATTCAAAAGTTATAGTCAGAAAATATGGACAACCAATCAGAAGAAGGGGCGGGGCTAATTCAGGCCAACGAAGCTTAAGAACTCATTACAGAGTCCCATGACACCACCCACGACTTCCTATGTCAAACCATTCAAAAGTTATAGCGGAAAAAAGGAACAACCAATCAGAAGAAGGGGCGGGGCTAAATCAGGCCAATGACACCACCCATGACTCTTTATGTCAAACCATTCAAAAGTTATGGCAGAGAAAAGTTTTCCGGGGGGTGCTGTTGAGCCATTTTGCCACGCCCATTAATGCAAACCATGAAATATCAAATTTATCACCAGGCCTGGCTTGCATGCAAAATTTGGTGACTTTTGGAGAACTATCAAATATGGACCAATCAGATTAAGTGGGCACGCTTTTTGGCGTCTAGCATCGCCACGGTAACACTTTTGAAAGAGAAAAGTAATGCGCGTAGGCGCAAGATGGAGACGCACATTTTGAGGTATAAGTCACCTGGATGCACGTTACGGTTCGGGCCGTATTAATTGCCGAAGGAATGGCATTAATTGCGCCAAAATTACACAATTAATTCAAAATGGCCGACTTCCTGTTCAATTTCGGCCATGGCGCCAAGAGACTTTTCTTTAAGTTGCGACATGATACAGGTGTGTACCGATTTTCGTTCATGTACGTCAAACCGTATTATGGGGCTTGAGGCTCAAAGTTTTTTCCCTCTGAACCAATCAGATGAAGGGTGGGCGCACTTTTTGGTGTCTAGCGTTGCCGCGGTAACGCTTTTAAATGAGAAAAGTAATGTGCGTCGTTGCAGGACAGGGACGCACATATTGATGTAGAAAAAAAAAAATTGCTGACAAAAAAATCTGGATACTGCGGGAATCGAACTCTGATCTCTGACTCCAAAGACGGGAACGCTCTGGCTGAGCTAAGACTCAGCTTTTCATTTCTATTTGACCTACTGAGTTAGGAGAGACCAACATATCGATATTTAGTAATGTAAGTCTGGAGCTGTTTTTTCTAATTTTTTTAAATATTTGTAAGTTATAAATATTAGTAAAACCCTACTATTTTAATTATTACTTTTTCTGTAACCATTCTGCCAAGGTTGTAACCGGGCTGAGCTGGGAATATTTCTGACGTCACCACATTACAGGGAGCTGATTGGTCGGGGGGCGGGGCCGTCATCACCCTACTCGCCACTGATTGGTCGGGGGGCGGGGCCGTCATCACCCTACTCGCCACCGATTGGTCGGGGGGCGGGGCCGTCATCACCCTCCGCGCCACTGATTGGTCGGGAGGCGGGGCCGTCATCACCCTACTCGCCACCGATTGGTCGGGGGGCGGGGCCGGCAGACGTTTGAATCAGGAAGCGGGAGTCAGCGCGAGAGCGACTGGCGGCTCGTGGCGATTTTATTATAAAAAAGGGACAACCAATCAGAAGAAGGGGCGGGGCTAATTCAGGCCAAAGAAGCTCAAGGACTCATTGCAGAGTCCCTTGACACCACCTACGACTTCCTATGTCAAACCATTCAAAGTTTATAGCAGAAAAAAGGGACAACCAATCAGAAGAAGGGGCGGGGCTAATTCAGGCCAATGAAGGTCAAGGACTCCATACAGAATCTGATGACACCACCCACGACTCTCTATGTCAAACCATTCAAAAGTTATGGCAGAGAAAAGTATTCAAGGTGGCGCTGTTGAGCCGTTAGGCCACGCCCATTAATGCAAACCATGAAATATAAAATTTATCACCAGGCCTGGCTTGCATGCAAAATTTGGTGACTTTTGGAGAACTATCAAATATGGACCAATCACATGAAGGGGGGCGCGCCTTTTGGCGTCTAGCGTCGCCACGGTAACACTTTTGAAAGAGAAAAGTAATGCGTGGTGTCGCAGGATGTAGACGCACATTTTGATGTATAACACACCTGGGTGCACGTTACGGTTCGGGCTGAATTAACTCTCGAAGGAATGGCATAAATTTCGCCAAAATTACACAATTTATTCAAAATGGCCGACATCCTGTTCGGTTTTGGCCATGGCTCCAAGAGACTTTTCTTTAAGTTGTGCCATGATACAGGTGTGTAGCGATTTTCGTGCATGTACGTCAAACCGTATTGTGGGGCTTGAGGCACAAAGTTTTCCGGGGGGCGCTGTTGAGCCATTTTGTCACGCCCATTAATGCAAACCATGAAATATCAAATTTATCACCAGGCCTGGCTTGCATGCCAAATTTGGTGCCTTTTGGGGAACTATCAAATATGGACCAATCAGATGAAGGGGGGGTGCGCTTGTTGGCGTCTAGCGTCGCCACGGTAACACTTTCAAAAGAGAAAAGTAATGCGTGTAGTCGCAGGATGGAGACGCACATTTTGATGTATAACACATCTGGGTTCACGATACGGTTCGGGCTGAATTAACTCTCGAAGAATGGCATATATTGCTCCAAAATTACGCAATTAATTCAGAATGTTCAAAATGGCCGACTTCCTGTTCGGTTTAGGCCATGGCGCCAAGAGACTTTTCTTTTAGTTGCGACATGATACAGGAGTGTACCAATTTTCGTTCATGTACGTCAAACCGTATTATGGGGCTTGAGGCGCAAAGTTTTTTCTGTCTGAACCAACCAGATGAAGGGTGGCCGCGCTTTTTGGCGTCTAGCGTCGCCACGGTAACGCTTTTGAAAGAGAAAAGTAATGCGTGTGGTCGCAGGAGGGAGACGCACATTTTGATGTATAATACACCTGGGTGCACGTTACGGTTCGGGCTGAATTAACTGCCGAAGGAATGGCATAAATTGCGCCAAAGTGACACGATTAATTCAAAATGGCCGACTTCCTGTTCGGTTTCGGGCATGACGGCAAGAGACTTTTCTTTAAGTTGTCCCATGATACAGGTGTGTACCGATTTTCGTGCATGTACGTCAAACCGTATCGTGGGGCTTGAGGCACAAAGTTTTCAAGGGGGCGCTGTTGAGCCATTTTGCCATGCCCATTAATGCAAACCATTAAATATCAAATTTTTCGCCAGGCCTGACTTGGGTGCAAAATTTGGTGACTTTTTGGGCATGTACGTCAAACCGTATTGTGGGGCTTGAGGCACAAAGTTTTCCGGGGGGCGCTGTTGAGCCATTTTGTCACGCCCATTAATGCAAACCATGAAATATCAAATTTATCACCAGGCCTGGCTTGCATGCCAAATTTGGTGCCTTTTGGGGAACTATCAAATATGGACCAATCAGATGAAGGGGGGGTGCGCTTGTTGGCGTCTAGCGTCGCCACGGTAACACTTTCAAAAGAGAAAAGTAATGCGTGTAGTCGCAGGATGGAGACGCACATTTTGATGTATAACACATCTGGGTTCACGATACGGTTCGGGCTGAATTAACTCTCGAAGAATGGCATATATTGCTCCAAAATTACGCAATTAATTCAGAATGTTCAAAATGGCCGACTTCCTGTTCGGTTTAGGCCATGGCGCCAAGAGACTTTTCTTTTAGTTGCGACATGATACAGGAGTGTACCAATTTTCGTTCATGTACGTCAAACCGTATTATGGGGCTTGAGGCGCAAAGTTTTTTCTGTCTGAACCAACCAGATGAAGGGTGGCCGCGCTTTTTGGCGTCTAGCGTCGCCACGGTAACGCTTTTGAAAGAGAAAAGTAATGCGTGTGGTCGCAGGAGGGAGACGCACATTTTGATGTATAATACACCTGGGTGCACGTTACGGTTCGGGCTGAATTAACTGCCGAAGGAATGGCATAAATTGCGCCAAAGTGACACGATTAATTCAAAATGGCCGACTTCCTGTTCGGTTTCGGGCATGACGGCAAGAGACTTTTCTTTAAGTTGTCCCATGATACAGGTGTGTACCGATTTTCGTGCATGTACGTCAAACCGTATCGTGGGGCTTGAGGCACAAAGTTTTCAAGGGGGCGCTGTTGAGCCATTTTGCCATGCCCATTAATGCAAACCATTAAATATCAAATTTTTCGCCAGGCCTGACTTGGGTGCAAAATTTGGTGACTTTTTGGGCATGTTAAGGGGGGCAAAAAGGCCATCACTTTGTCAGAAGAAAAATAATAATAATTAAAGCTGCAAGCAGCGATGAACGGGCCCTCGCACTCACGGCCACCGCCCCCCATAAGCAAATCAGAAAAGACACCACCCACGACTTCCTATGTCAAACCATTCAAAAGTTATAGCAGAAAAAAGGGACAACCAATCAGAAGAAGGGGCGGGGCTAATTCAGGCCAATGAAGGTCAAGGACTCCATAAAGAATCTGATGACACCACCCACGACTCTCTATGTCAAACCATTCAAAAGTTATAGTAGAAAATCGGGACAACCAATCAGAAGAAGGGGCGGGGCTAATTCAGGCCAATGAAGGTCAAGGACTCCATGAAGAATCTGATGACACCACCCACGACTCTCTATGTCAAACCATTCAAAAGTTATAGTAGAAAATCGGGACAACCAATCAGAAGAAGGGGCGGGGCTAATTAAGGCCAACGAAGCTTAAGAACTCAGTACAAAGTCCCATGACACCACCCACGACTTCCTATGTCAAACCATTCAAAAGTTATAGCAGAAAAAAGGGACAACCAATCAGAAGAAGGCGGGGCTAATTCTGGCCAATGAAGGTCAAGGACTCCATAAAAAATCTGATGACACCACCCAGGACTCTCTATGTCAAACCATTCCAATGTTATAGCAGAAAATCGGGACAACCAATCAGAAGAAGGGGCGGGGCTAATTAAGGCCAACGAAGCTTAAGGACTCATTACAGAGTCCCATGACACCACCCACAACTTCCTATGTCAAACCATTCAAAAGTTATGGCAGATAAAAGTATTCTAGGGGGCGCTGTTGAGCCGTTAGGCCACGCCCATTAATGCAAACCATGAAATATCAAATTTATCGCCAAGTCTGGCTTGCATGCAAAATTTGGTGACTTTTGGAGAACTATCAAATATGGACCAATCACATGAAGGGGGGGCGCGCCTTTTGGCGTCTAGCGTCGCCACGGTAACACTTTTGAAAGAGAAAAGTAATGCGTGGTGTCGCAGGATGTAGACGCACATTTTGATGTATAACACACCTGGGTGCACGTTACGGTTCGGGCTGAATTAACTGCCGAAGGAATGGCATACATTTCGCCAAAATGACACAATTTATTCAAAATGGCCGACATCCTGTTCGGTTTCGGCCATGGCTCCAAGAGACTTTTCTTTAAGTTGTGCCATGATACAGGTGTGTAGCGATTTTCGTGCATGTACGTCAAACCGTATTGTGGGGCTTGAGGCACAAAGTTTTCCGGGGGGCGCTGTTGAGCCGTTAGGCCACGCCCATTAATGCAAACCATGAAATATCACATTTATCCCCAGGCCTGGCTTGCATGCCAAATTTGGTGCCTTTTGGGGAACTATCAAATATGGACCAATCAGATGAAGGGGGGGTGCGCTTGTTGGCGTCTAGCGTCGCCACGGTAACACTTTTGAAAGAGAAAAGTAATGCGTGTAGTCGCAGGATGGAGACGCACATTTTGATGTATAACACATCTGGGTTCACGATACGGTTCGGGCTGAATTAACTCTCGAAGGAAGGGCATATATTGCCCCAAAATTACGCAATTAATTCAGAATGTTCAAAATGGCCGACTTCCTGTTGGGTTTTGGCCATGGCGCCAAGAGACTTTTCTTTTAGTTGCGACATGATACAGGAGTGTACCAATTTTCGTTCATGTACGTCAAACCGTATTATGGGGCTTGAGGTGCAAAGTTTTTTCTGTCTGAACCAACCAGATGAAGGGTGGCCGCGCTTTTTGGCGTCTAGCGTCGCCACGGTAACGCTTTTGAAAGAGAAAAGTAATGCGTGTGGTCGCAGGAGGGAGACGCACATTTTGATGTATAACACACCTGGGTGCACGTTACGGTTCGGGCTGAATTAACTGCCGAAGGAATGGCATAAATTGCGCAAAAGTGACAGGATTAATTCAAAATGGCCGACTTCCTGTTCGGTTTCTCGACATGACGCCCAGAGACTTTTCTTTAAGTTGTGACATGATACAGGTGTGTACCGATTTTCGTGCATGTACGTCAAACCGTATCGTGGGGCTTGAGGCACAAAGTTTTCAAGGGGGCGCTGTTGAGCCATTTTGCCACGCCCATTAATGCAAACCATGAAATATCAAATTTTTCGCCAGGCCTGGCTTGCATGCAAAATTTGGTGACTTTTTGGGCATGTTAAGGGGGGCAAAAAGGCCATCACTTTGTCAGAAGAAAAATAATAATAAGAAGAAAAATTCCTGCAAATACAATAGGGCCTTCGCACTGAAGGTGCTCGGGCCCTAATAATTAAAGCTGCAAGCAGCAATGAACGGGCCCTCGCACTCACGGCCACCGCCCCCCATAAGTATCAGAAATGACACCACCCACGACTTCCTACGTCAAACCATTGAAAAGTTATAGCAGAAAAAAGGGACAACCAATCAGAAGAAGGGGCGGGGCTAATTAAGGCCAACGAAGCTTATGGACTCATTACAGAGTCCCATGACACCACCCACGACTTCCTATGTCAAACCATTCAAAAGTTATAGCAGAAAAAAGGGACAACCAAAGACAAGAAGGGGCGGGGCTAATTCAGGCCAATGAAGGTCAAGGACTCCATACAGAATCTTATGACACCACCCAGGACTCTCTATGTCAAACCATTCCAAAGTTATAGCAGAAAATCGGGACAACCAATCAGAAGAAGGGGCGGGGCTAATTAAGGCCAACGAAGCTTAAGAACTCATTACAGAGTCCCATGATACCACCCATGACTTCCTATGTCAAACCATTCGAAAGTTATAGCAGAAAAAAGGGACAACCAATCAGAAGAAGGGGCGGGGCTAATTAAGGCCAACGAAGCCTAAGGACTCATTACAGAGTCCCATGACACCACCCACAACTCTCTATGTCAAACCATTCAAAAGTTATGGCAGAGAAAAGTATTCTAGGGGGCGCTGTTGAGCCGTTAGGCCACGCCCATTAATGCAAACCATGAAATATCCAATTTATTGCCAGGCCTGCCTTGCATGCAAAATTTGGTGACTTTTGGGGAACTATCAAATATGGACCAATCAGATGAAGGGGGGCACGCTTTTTGGCGTCGAGTGTTGCCACGGTAACACTTTTGAATGAGAAAAGTAATGCGCGTCGTCGCAAGATGGAGACGTACATTTTGATGTTAAAAAAAACACACAAATTGCTGACAATAAACTTTGCATTGTGCTGGGATCGAACCCGCGATCTCTCACACGAAAGACGGCGACGTTACCCCTAAGCCACGGATCAGCTTGGCCGTTTTCTGACTGACTGATTAAGGAGAGACCAACATAGCGATATAATCTGAGTCCCGAATTGTTTTTTCGTAATTTTTAAGATATTTGTAAGATATAAATATTAGTAAAACCCCACTATTTGTGCTTTTGTGAATAGCATGTTCCAGTCTTTACTTCCTAGACACACACACTGTATGGAAGGGAGCGTTTGATTTATTGTTCACGTAACATTACTTTTATTTTTTCACAACCAAACCACGCACCCTATTTATGTCATTTGCACCGGGCAAGGACAAAAAATAAATGATTCCACCAAAATTCCAGAGATTTTTGTGGTTGGCTGACACATTACCAGCATATTTCAAATATGTCAAACCATTCAAAAGTTATAGTCAGAAAATATGGACAACCAATCAGAAGAAGGGGCGGGGCTAATTAAGGCCAACGAAGTTCAAGGACTCTTTACAGAGTCCCATGACACCACCCACGACTCTCTATGTTAAACCATTCCAAAGTTATAGCAGAAAATCGGGACAACCAATCAGAAGAAGGGGCGGGGCTAATTAAGGCCAACGAAGCTTAAGGACTCATTACAGAGTCCCATGACACCACCCACAACTCTCTATGTCAAACCATTCAAAAGTTATGGCAGAGAAAAGTTTTCTAGGGGGCGCTGTTGAGCCGTTAGGCCACGCCCATTAATGCAAACCATGAAATATCACATTTATCGCCAAGTCTGGCTTGCATGCAAAATTTGGTGACTTTTGGAGAACTATCAAATATGGACCAATCACATGAAGGGGGGGTGCGCCTTTTGGCGTCTAGCGTCGCCACGGTAACACTTTTGAAAGAGAAAAGTAATGCGTGGTGTCGCAGGATGTAGACGCACATTTTGATGTATAACACACCTGGGTGCACGTTACGGTTCGGGCTGAATTAACTGCCGAAGGAATGGCATAAATTTCGCCAAAATGACACAATTTATTCAAAATGGCCGACGTCCTGTTCGGTTTCGGCCATGGCTCCAAGAGACTTTTCTTTAAGTTGTGCCATGATACAGGTGTGTAGCGATTTTCGTGCATGTACGTCAAACCGTATTGTGGGGCTTGAGGCACAAAGTTTTCCGGGGGGCGCTGTTGAGCCATTTTGCCACGCCCATTAATGCAAACCATGAAATATCAAATTTATCGCCAGGCCTGGCTTGCATGCCAAATTTGGTGCCGTTTGGGGAACTATCAAATATGGACCAATCAGATGAAGGGGGGGTGCGCTTGTTGGCGTCTAGCGTCGCCACGGTAACACTTTTGAAAGAGAAAAGTAATGCGTGTAGTCGCAGGATGGAGACGCACATTTTGATGTATAACACATCTGGGTTCACGATACGGTTCGGGCTGAATTAACTCTCGAAGGAATGGCATATATTGCTCCAAAATTACGCGATTAATTCAGAATGTTCAAAATGGCCGACTTCCTGTTCGGTTTAGGCCATGGCGCCAAGAGACTTTTCTTTTAGTTGCAACATGATACAGGTGTGTACCGATTTCCGTTCATGTACGTCAAACCGTATTATGGGGCTTGAGGCGCAAAGTTTTTTCTGTCAGAACCAATCAGATGAAGGGTGGGCGCGCTTTTTGGCGTCTAGCGTCGCCACGGTAACGCTTTCGAAAGAGAAAAGTAATGCGTGTGGTCGCAGGATGGAGACGCACATTTTGATGTATAACACACCTGGGTGCACGTTACGGTTCGGGCTGAATTAACTTTCGAAGGAATGGCATAAATTGCGCCAAAGTGACACGATTAATTCAAAATGGCCGACTTCCTGTTCGGTTTCGGGCATGATCCCAAGAGACTTTTCTTTAAGTTGTCCCATGATACAGGTGTGTACCGATTTTCGTGCATGTACGTCAAACCGTATCGTGGGGCTTGAGGCACAAAGTTTTCAAGGGGGCGCTGTTGAGCCATTTTGCCACACCCATTAATGCAAACCATTAAATATCAAATTTTTCGCCAGGCCTGACCTGGGTGCAAAATTTGGTGACTTTTTGGGCATGTTAAGGGGGGCAAAAAGGCCATCACTTTGTCAGGAAAATAATAATAATAATAATAATAATAATAATAATAAAAATTCCTGCAAATACAATAGGGCCTTCGCACTGCAAGTGCTCGGGCCCTAATAATAATAATAATAATAATAATAAAAATTCCTGCAAATACAATAGGGCCTTCGCACTGCAAGTGCTCGGGCCCTAATAATAAAAATTCCTGCAAATACAATAGGGCCTTCGCTCTGAAGGTGCTCGGGCCCTAATAAATTTCACTTCAAAAGAGGTAGTTTATCTACTTGGTTTAAAAGTTGACTGACATCCAGTCAAACTCACAATCACAATCAATAAGAAAATTAAAATACATTTTGGCTTAACCTTAGTGCAGAATTCTCAACAGCATGAAATGAATAGCAGCAGTTTTTCATCGCGGCTGTTATAGTTTTGGCCCTGTCTGTCACTGTGTTGTAATGATGTTACGCAGAGCATAGGAACCAAGTGTGGTTGTTCAGAGACGGACCCTTTAGACCGTAACACCAGCCCGCAAAATAGCAGTCCGTCATCCCTGTGTTGTGTTGGCACCGAGAGTCAATAAAGTGGACCAAAAGATGATTAACGAGTGATGGATAATCATTTACATAACACTACAGCCAAAAGCAATATCTTATAAACACACATCAACTGCCTGTATTGTTAAATACAATTATAAAACGATTTAATAATTAATATATATTAAAGGAGCATGAGGCAGGCTTTATGAAAAAAATGCGTATACGTTTTAAGTTTTCTAGTAATAATGTCAGATGAAGCGTTCCAAACCAAAAAGAATGAGCCCTCTAGTGTATCTCTCCGTTGCCTTGAACAGGCTGTGTGCTGAAAAATGTGCTGCAATTCTGGGCCCGAATTTCCCGCGCTGTCCTGCGGATGTGACGTCAAATGACGCTGCATGCGCGTTCTCCCGTGCCGGCTTCACTGTTGGCTGCAGGAACCCCGACGGTCGTCGTGGCGCTAATGAGTCTCATTTCTTATTCTTGCCTCATGCTCCTTTAAAAACATTAATAACTAGGTTTGGCCGATACCAATCTTTTGAAAATGACGTGATCGGGCCCGATCGATCGGGACAATAGATCGGGACTACTGGAGTTGATTCAGTTCAGGTGTCCAACTACGACTCCAGTCTCCTTATCATGATTCATCTGATTCACACGTATTGTTCCCTCTGCACTTGGTCTTCTTACACAAACCCTGATGTTACTGACACAAATATCTTAATTCATGACTAAGTCGTCGCTCTCTTCCAGTAATCCTCTTTGAAATGCTGGTGTTTCATAGCCCACCCGGAGCGCTTGGCCGTACTTTCCCTTCTGACAGCCTCGTTTTGACACGACTCGTGTTCTTTATTCAAGAAATGCTGCTTGCATGAAGAGGTTGCTTTTGAATCCACCACGATCAAAGTTTGCAAAGGTGCATTCTCCTGCGGTCTGCTGGATTGTGCCTCGAATACAACTGGTCCAGTTAAGCTGGGATCTAACGTTAAAAGAAAGGCCTGTTTGCTTCAAATAACTCAACTTCTGACATTTTCACTTGGATCCAACGCCACGATCCGCACTGATGCTAGAAAGCTTTTCTGGAAACTCGAGCTCATGTCAGATGAGCGACGGCTGCAGCGTCTTCTGATTGATTGTTTACTCTGAAACCGTGCTGAATCATAAATATTTGTTCCTCTCTTTGCATGTTTGACCTTCCTTCCTCTATAAATCTTCAAACCTTTTGATTACTTGCAGGTTTAAAAGAAAAACATCTTTTGGACCCCGGTCAATTTGTGCCAAAGTGTGTGTGCTCAGCAGAGTTTAGATTGGAAAGCCCATAATAGGCATTCAGCGCGTTACAAGGAATACAGATGTCCGTTAGCCGTTTTGTTGAAATAATCAACCATAACATCGACTTTCTACGGTGGATTTTTGTAGTAAACTCGGGAAGCAGCAGCATTAACGCTAAATGGAACCACCTGCGTCAACATCACCGAGCCTAGTGCAAGTCAGAGGTGCAGTGGGCGAGATGCTGTGGCATTTATATTTACTCATTTAACAGACGGTTTTATGCAAAGTGCCTTACAAATCAAGGAATACATTTAAGGCGGATGGAGTTTGAGTAGGGGGGAGCACAACCTGCAGGAACATTAGTGATCTGAACTTTGATATGACAGGTGAAGCTCGCTGGGTAGGCAAGGCAGGTTTATTTCTACAGCAGAAGGTGAATCAACGTGGTTTACGTATTCGAGTAGTAGAAATAAAAAGCTTGATTTAAAATTTAAACAAAAAAGAAAGAAATAAGAGCAATAGAGCTTCGAATCGTGACATCAAAATGAAGCGGTAGAAATGATGCCTGATAGCTGGTGAACACCAGGATCCCAGAATATTAGGAAAAAGAGGAACAGATAACCGATTCCTAAAGATCCAGAGAGGTGAGGTAAAGGGTTTATGCCATAAAACATGCGACCAAGACGGGTGACCGATGAGAGAAGCTCTCACCAAATCATGCTGTGCAGTTCTACCATTCTTTCTGACCACTCGCCTCCAACTGAGGGTCATCCAGTCATTTAGTGGGTTAATGTCGGACTGGGTGGTGTTAGAAAGCCGTCTTGGATGGTGAGAGCTGTTGGTTACAATGGAGGAGAGATATCTGGATCCGGCCTCCTTCAGAGCTCTCTGGTACCCCTTTTCCACCAAACTGGTTCCAGGCTGGTTCTGGTTCTGGGCCAGTGCTGAGTTTGGAACCGGGCTTATTTGTTTCCACTGACAAAGAACTGGCTCCAGGCCAGAAGAACCGGTTCCAAGGTAGCACCAACTCTTAGCTGGACTGGAGGAAAGAACCGCTTACGTAAGCGGAGGGGGCGGAGTTATCAAGACCAACGGCAATAGCCAGACTGGGAGACGGAGACATTTTCAAATCAGAATAAATCTGGATGCAGCAAAGCATCATGGGTCTGAGGAGGAGATAACCTGTCTTTTAGAGATGTGTCCACGGAGGAGCTACGTGGACCAAGTCCTGTTAGAGCAGATACCTGGTTGTTGCTGCAACTTTCACGCAGCGACGTAATGACGTGGCTCCACTTAGCACCCGAACTGTGGAAAAGCAAACCGGTTCTCAGCTGGTTCAGAAATTGAACGAGTTGTGAAGCAGAACCAGCCTTGGAAGCGGCTTGCTGGAAAAGGGGTATGGTTGGCAGCCAAACTGTCCCTTAACCAGCCCAGAGATACATGAAGTCTGTCCTTCTTGCATCGCTGTCTGAGCCGACCAGCGTTGTCATTCAGCCAGGGATTAGTCTTAGTCTCTGACTGTGTTGGTGTTGGGCCTTTATTTAGCACTGCCATTAATTAAATGAATGAATGAAGTGCTGCTCACCCATCCAGGTAAAACAAATAATCCTCTGCTGAGTCCAAAGCTGAATGTTATTTTCAGATCCAGGGCGTAACATCCATTTATTTCCCCTCCAGGCTTTTTATTGTAATTTTTAAGAGGATCCCCGGAGTAGCAGGAAGGAAAGTTGATCAGGTCGATATTGGAGGTCTGGCAGCTCCGATGCAGTTTTGATGCTTTTAAAAAGAACTCCCGGAGCTTTGTAAGGGCCAGTAATGTTGAGTCTTTCAGGTTTAGCAGCATAGTTTTTAATATCCTTTGGGTTTAAATGTGCAGAAAACTCAGACGTTCTGAAGGTTATGATTACGCCTTGACGAGTCTCTTTCCTGCCAAAATGTTGCTGTAGAAAAAACAGGTACTCCGGAGATCCGGAGATTAAATTAGATAAAATCAGTAGTTAAATTATGATTTACGTTTTGAAAAGCAAGCTTAAAGTGTCAGTGCAGATTTGGATCTTTATTCAGGTGCAGCTGAGATCAGGTGAGTCTTCCACCTGGACTGGAGGGTTTCAGCTGATCTGAGACTTTCTGGGACTTTGTTCCAGACATGTGGAGTATAGAAGCTGAATACAGATTCTCTATGTCTGGTTCTGATGTATTCTGGTCCTGGACCATTCAGATCTTTTATAGACCATCATCAGAACTTTAAAGTTTATCATCCTCTGAGGGACAGGCAGTCGGTGTAAAGACCTCAGAAGTGGACTGATGTGGTCCACTTTGTTGGTCTTAGTGAGGACTGGAGTAGCAGAGCTTGTCTAACTGACTTTTTAAGGTGGACTGTAAAGATACTATTACATTAATCAAGCTACTAAAGATCAATGCTGGACTAGTGTCTCCAGGTCCTGCTGAGACATCAGATCTTTTAACCTTGTATAATAATATATTCTTCAGGTGATAGTAGGCTGACTTGCCTTAATGTGTTTTTTCCAGATTCAGGTCTGAGTCCATCACCACACCCAGGTTACTGGCCGGGTTGGTGGTTTTTAGGCGTATAGATTGAAGCTCTAGTGTGACCTGTAATTGTTTCTCTTTGGCTCCAAAGACAGTTACCTCAGTTTAGATTTTTTTTAGCTGGAGAAAGTTGTGGCACATCTAGTCATTAATCTCCTCAATGCCTGTACAGGGCCTCGGTCTCCTAGTGACATTTTTATATATATATATATCTGTGTGTCATCTGCATAGCTACGGTAACTTATTTGCTAGAGAAAGTTGTGGCACATCCAGTCCTTAATCCCGTCAATATTTTAATATTTTTCAAATATCATTCAAACTCATTTCATGTAATATAGATATTTCTCCTTTCTGTTACTGGTTCTAAATTGTGGACTTCAGGTATGTGCCAATACTGAGTACCAAATAATCCTGTACCAATAGGAAATAATACTGATTAAACCTATTTACACTTGTTGATGAAGAGAATCAAAGCCTTAAATGAAACACAGATGGGGATCAATTCAAATGTCAAGAACCGATTCGATTATGATTCTTAAGATTCAGAATCGATTATAAAGATTTGATTCCATTCGATTCAATTCCGATATTGATTCGGGTTAGTGTTATTAAAACATTTATTTTTTTTTAGCTGTTGTATGAAACACATGACTGTGTAGTTATGCGACATATTGATACTAGTATTATATTGAGATTCACCAGCAAGTATTGGCAGCTAATGATGCTGTAAGGACCAATCAGCTCCCAGAATGCTGATGTAACTGCTTTCAGAAACATCGTGTGGGTCAGAATTACCAAACAGATCCAGAGCAGCAAACAGAGGCTGTTATTTTTTCCCACATTCCGTTTTAACTTTTTCCATCTCATACTACGGTATTTCGGTTTTTAATTTTTGAGAATTAGTTTTTTAGCATTTTATGCAAATGTAACCCCAAGAAAGTATATAAAGTAATTAAATATAGACAATGTATCAATTTATGCAAATATAACTGAAAACTTTTATGTTTTCATCCCTTTAAACATATTTAAAGGCAAAAACATGACACCAGTTATTCTTGTGTCCAACAAAACATTCCTTTTTTGGGCATAAACAAAAAAATACCAAAAGTTGTAATGTAATGATGAAAAAAAAATCGATCTTTAGACATACTAATCGATTTTTAGGAATTAATATGAGAATCGATTTAGAATCGGAAAATCAATTTTTTTTCAACACCGGCCTAGATGTAAACATTAAAGATTTGGTCTAAAGACAGAACCCTGAGGAACACCACGGCCGACCCTGGTGAGTGACAAACAATGGCTTTTTACGTAACTGTAACTGAAGCCAACCTACTGACGTTCCTCAAGTCCTGTTGACACGTTCACACCCCCGTTTTAGGCTATCGTTGTAGTACGGCCTTAAGTGTTCATCCGAGAGGAGTTTCTGTGTCTAAGGAGAGTATAGTTGGTGCAGATGAGCTCCTACTATTCAAGAGTTACACATCCTTTGTTAATTATCCCCCCCCCCATTGTTAGCATGGCCGTACGTGCATTGCATTACTCAGATGGTGGTTGAAGAGCCTCATTGGATGTAAGCAATTTAGAAATGAAAGAACTCCTGTTAAGTTTTTATGCAACATTCCAGTGGAGGGCAAGAAACCGGTATTACCAAAAACCATCAGAGAAAGTAGCTCTTTGTGTCCGACAGGCACATCCAGCGCTCGGCAGACACAGCAGACATTCATCCTTTATTCCACTAAACCCAGTATTGGATCAACATATTAGCCGAGGCTGAAAGGCCCCACTTTTTGTCGAGCACTAATTTTATTACCCTGCTGCGTACTGTTGTCCAAGCTCTCGTTGTGGAGATCTTCTGGTTTTAATTCATAGCATAATCTCGTTACTGCCTCCTGCATAAGCCCCCGTCAGACACACAGCGCTCGCCAGTTAATCGTGTGGGGTGTCGTGTTTGAATGACCTCCTTAGCCACGCCCCCATCGCCTTAAACTGGGGCAGCCTTATTAATTTAATTAAATCACATGTTATAACTCACAAAATAGATATTTTATTACTCAGGAAAATGTACAAATACATATAAAATGGATAATGTAATAATGAGCAAGGGGCCAGAAATGGTTGGATAGCAGAGGTTGTTTTTTTTTAATAGTTTTTATTTGGTTCCCCATTAGCTACAGCAAAACTGCAGCTATTCTTCCTTGGGTCAGACACATAATACACAGTACATTACAACCAAAAATTAAAAGCAAACCTAAAGAGGTAGCATAGAAAAAAAGAAAAAACAGAAAATAAAGAAAAAATAAAAAGTCATTCCGTTTATAATTTAGATATAAATAAAACAATACATATTCATACATTTTATAACATCAACAAATTCAAACAATGAATAGTTATAATCATTTTTAATAAATCATTTATTAATATAATAAATATATATATTACAGAAGAGTATTAGGGCCAGGCAGGAGAAATATAATATTTTAGAGCAGGAATATTTTTTTTTTCATGATATTGTTGAAGTGCAATTTCGAGAAAAAAGTCTAAATGTATTTCAACTTTATTCTCAAAATTTCGACTTTATTCACGAAATTTCAACTTTATTCTTGAAATTGTATTTCAACATTAATCTCGACATTTCGACTTTTTTCTCGAAGTGCACAATAAAAAAAAAATCTTCCCCTCTCACATATTTTTTCTCCTGCATGGCCCTAATACTCTTCCGTGTATATAAATACATAGATATACATATATCCATTCCATCCATTATCTATACCCGCTTTATCCTTTGCAGGGTCACAGGGGTCTGCTGGAGCCTATCCCAGCTATTTTCAGGCGAGAGGCAGGGGTTACACCCTGGACAGGTCGCCAGTCCATCACAGGGCCACATATACACACAACCATGCACACTCACACCTACGGGCAATTTAGAATCACCAATTAACCTAATATGCATGTTTTTGGACTGTGATATACATATAGACATATATATGTACACATACCCATATACTATCTACATTATTTATTTATTTATCAATTATTAAATACGTTTTATGTTTATCTATTCAAGAGATGTTTCTTTACTAAGAATTTGAATTCTTTTATGTTAATAGTTTGCTTAAAGAGTTTGGGAAGTGGTTTCCATGCAGACGTAGCTCTGTACATCACCGTTCTTTTACCATTGTTTGTCTTTATTTTTGGCGGTGAAAAGTTACCTCTGAGAGCATCTTGTCTTGTCTCATTTTTTGTATAGAACTTGTGTGGTTTTTGATATGGATACATTTCTTACAAATATGAATTAAAAATAAAGTAGTTTTTCTCTTACCATTAACCAGCTGAGATTTCTTTGCATTTTAAATACATTTGTTCTGAAATCACAACCCAGGACCAAGCAAGCTGCTCTATTTTGCACTCTTTGAACTTTGAAGCTGAACACGTGCGGTGCAGAGGCGCTCCTTCACAGTCACGTACCCAGGTATAGAGGGAATGCGCATGACGTCACAGATGCGACTTCACAGTGGGTTTCGCCCACTGAGTGGCAGAAAGACTGAGTGGCAGCATAAACTTTCAGTTTGAGCAACTGGAAAACATCTAAAATGGGAAAGAGCTGTTGTGAGATCGACTGTACTCTACGCAAGAAATCGGAGTTATCGTTTTACAGACTGCCAAAAAATAAGCTTAAGAGAGACAAATGGATCACTACAATGCGCAGAAACAACTGGATTCCAGGCACCGAAACGTGGATTTGTGGTTCCCATTTTGTATCAGGTAATGTTGGAT
Organism: Cololabis saira; assembly: GCF_033807715.1. Classification (NCBI taxonomy): domain Eukaryota; kingdom Metazoa; phylum Chordata; class Actinopteri; order Beloniformes; family Belonidae; genus Cololabis; species Cololabis saira. The sequence goes on from NC_084591.1 coordinate 10,725,895, forward strand.
TTTTGGGTAGCTAACGTTAAACAGTCAAATCCTAAAGTTCAGTGTCCTCATCACTTTAATTTCTCCAACAAATCCTGCCTTGAAGTAGGACCAAGCGTCAAGACTTTTGTAAGCCTTCAAGCTTTGCTTCGTGTATTTCCCTGGCGTAGAAATTAAGTACATATAAATATCAGGAAACTGGATTCGTGGCCAAATATTAATGTCCATGGACCACTGGTTCTTCAGGTAACTGTACGGGTCACTGTCAAGTCCAACTGCCGTTAATTTAAGCCGATAATCGGCTGTTATCCAGTCTTCTCCACAGTTTCCCTACCAGTTGCAGCCATTTTTGCCACTCAGTGCGAGTAATGGGGCTGGTCCAGTGGGAAAGTGACGTCAATGCAGACCCTCTCTCTGCCCACCCGAGTCATCTGACCTCCACGCTCAGTCGTTTGGATCTTCTCAAACCAGAACCGCCAACTGAAAACAGGAAACGCAGTCGGACCAGGAAACAGAGCCTTATAGAGAGATGCTGGAGTCCAGAACCTGCTGCTGGAGCCTCGTCTTGAGAAGAAAACTCGATACTCCTGCTGTCTCACATCAAAGCGTCACATCCTTGACCTCCCCTCTTCAAGCCGTCAGCATTCGGGATCAGTTTCTGATCATTAGCAGGACCTTGGAAAGCTCAGTCTCCTGTTTTCACATAAAAATCGTCATGGGAACCGGTTTCAGACCGCCGTGAGACAGGTTAGTCAGAACCCACTGATGATGTGTTGCAGTGAATAATAATGTTGAGAAATGTCTCGTAGAATTCCAGCTTCGGTAACTGAAGAAGAGAACGGCTTGCTTTAACAAAGAGTAATAAAAATCATAATAATAATAACCAGCCCCGCACAAATGAGCAATAAAACATCGATTGTTTCTTGAGCTTTGAAAGAAAACATGGTGTTAATTTTTCACTGTGGGATACAGGAACAAAGTGGAATTGGCTGTGCAACGGGGCTCATGGCTGTCGTGTTTGAGGTTCAGTAAACTTCCTCAGAGTATTGCTCCAAGCTTTGATTTCAGAGAGGGGGACACTAAATCAACGCACAATAAACTCATTTATGAACTTTCCAGTGTTTACTCTGGTTTGCTGGGAGCATTTCAGGGTATATTGCATCACAGCACAGCGACTCAGTCCGGCGGCGTCGCCAGCTGTCGCACACGGAACATTGGACACTCATAAACACCTTTTAGATAACCCTCGTCCACTGAGAAGCCTTTTCCCACTTATAGCGCTTTTCCAGTAGTAGCTACGCGGCTCGACTCATCTCAACTCGGCCTGGTTTCCTACTTCCTACTTCTGCCTGGAGCAGAAGTAGGAGGTTGGAGCGAAGCTGCTGTGACGTATTTGATTGTGTGATCTAAACGAAGAAGATGTAGAACCTGGAGGAGATGATATATGTGCTGTTGAATCTCAATATAATACTAGTATTAATATGTAGCATAACTACAGTCATATAATTCATGCAACAGCTGAAAAAACATTTTTAATAACGCTAACCCAAATCAATATCTGAACCGGATCGAATCAAATCCTGATAATCGACTCTGAATCTTAAGAACCTGCAGTGATTGGCTGGGAGTGTCTGTTTGATTTCATTCAAACCTGGATCCGCTGCAGCGTTCTGGACCGTGTGCAGGATTTTCGCCGCTCGGCCAGAACCCAGAGCGGTTTGTGGCGGTTGAGGTGCGAGTCGACCTCCGCCTGGACCAGGGAACCCCACGGTTGTCTCCTACCTCAGCTACTGCAACACTCTCCCACCGCCGCCCACATTTCCGTCCACAAACGTTGTGAAGTCTTCCAGGATTCCCCACTTCCAGAATCGGCAAATGAAAACCATATTGATTGTTTGTTTTGATGGCATTGATTCCACATGTAAAAATAAACCTGGCCTCATCCAGCTCTCACTCTCTCACACACTCACACACACACACACACACACACACACACACACACACACACACACACACACACACACACACACACACACTGAAACGGATCTGTTTCCACCCTGCCTCTGGCTTTAGTGCAGATTTAATCTTGAGACCAGATCAGTTGAGTGTTCATGGCTGCGTACCAGAACTAAACTCGTTAAAGGTTAGGCGTCTCATTCATCCATTCACTCACTCACTCGCTCATCCCCACCCCCCCCCCTTCTCTGTCTTTCCCTCAGGCCTTGTCTTTGATGGTCCTGCCTTTCATCCCGGCGTCCAACCTCTTCTTCCCCGTGGGTTTCGTGGTGGCGGAGAGGGTGCTTTACGTGCCCAGCATGGGCTTCTGTGTTCTGGTCGCGCATGGATTCAGGGTCGCCTCCCAGAAAGGGTGAGTCCTCCAGCCCCGACTCAAGTACCTCGCAGGAAATGTAACACCACAGCTAACATCTGCAGAAACCTTCATCCTGATGTTGCTGATGGGGCTTTTCCACCAACCCAAAACTGGTGCTGGAGCCATTTTCAAACAGAAAATCTGTTAAAAGGAGCGTGAAAGCAAAGTATCTCAGAGAAAAACCTGGAACGGAAACATTTTTAGTTCGAAAAAACTGCAGAATATCGCAAATAAAGCGGTTTTACAGACATGTTGATCATCCAGTTTAGCGCATTTTAATAATAGAATATATAGAATAGATGACTTTATAGAGGGTCTGCATTGACGTCACTTCCCCACTGGACCAGCCCCCTTACTCGCACTGAGTGGCAAAACATCAGCAAAAACTAGTGCAGAAGACGGGATAACAGCCGATTATCGGCTTAAATTAAAGGCAGTTGGACTTGACAGTGGTCCATGGACATTAATATTTGGCCACGAATGCAGTTTCCTGATATTTATATGAACTTAATTTCTACGCCGGGGAAATACACGAAGCAAAGCTTGAAGGAATACAAAAGTCTTGACGCTTGGTCCGACTTCAAGGCAGGATTTGTTGGCAAAATTAAAGTGATGAGGACACCGAACTTTATGATTTGACCGTTTAACATTAGCTACCCAAAAATCCAACATTACCTGATGCAAAGTGGGAACCGCAAATCCGAAATGTTGAGATTAATGTTGAAATACAATTTTGTGAATAAAGTCGAAATTTCGAGAATAAAGTTGAAATTTTGTGAATAAAGTCGAAATTTCGCCTTTTTTCTCAACATTTCAACTTTATTCATGAAATTTTGACCTTTTTCTCGACATTTCGTCTTGACTCGAAGTGCATAATGAAAAAAAAAAAATCTTCCTCCTTTAAAATATTATTTATATTTTTCTCCTGCCTGGCCCTAATACTCTTCCGTAGTAACGGAAACATGTGTAGTTCGGAAAAAACTTTTTTCGCATTGGAATAATAGAATATATAGAAAAGAATAGATTACTTAATTCATGCCCAAGGGGAAATTTTGCAGTCAGGTATAAATACAATAGAAAAATAGAATAAAAACAAAACTGAGGTAGAAAAGAAAGGACACTTGAAAAAACAAGATAAATAAATAGGATTCAGTCCAGGTGTGTGATGTGTCATTTGCACGTCTCAAAATCATGAAAATCTAGTTTCCAGTTGTTTTTGGCCTCTTTAATACGATGTAGTTGTGCTGTAACACTGTTTAACCATCATCCATCACTGCATCACATCAGTGTCTTTAAGACGGCGGCAGCAGCAATCACCATCATTTATTTGATTTTATTATTTGGACTAAAGATGTTTCTTGTCTTAAAAGTCGACATCTTTTTTGCTTTTTTGGAGAGAAGTCTCGCAGGACAGGATACGGGGAGTTATGGAGAGAACTAGGAGCACCATGCTCATAAAAAGTTAAAGCAAACGACCCATGAAATGTGGCTGCAGTCCTTCTGCAGCGGTCGCAGGTTCGAGTCCCGGCCTGCGGCTCTTTGCTGTACGTCGTCCCCCTCCTTCCTGTCTAGACTTTGAATAAAGGCCACTAGAGCCACAAAAATCTTTAAAAAGAAAAAGCGAGACACCATACAGTGCAGACGCCCCCCCCCCCCCCGCCTGCAGCGGTTCCTTTATTTCGCTCTTCTTTTGTGAAAAAGTATAATGGAAACGCGACTAATGGAAGCTGATCCCGGCCCTAAAAAGCTTGTCTGGAGCCCAGAACTGACTTCCGGCAGTATCGGCGGCGTTTAGGTTTTAGGACGAGAGTCGAGGTCGAGCGAGGTCGTTTAAATATGGCGGTCGGTGGAAATCATTGCCCTCATGATGTCCTTTAAAAAATAAAAAAAATGTAATATTTTTATTAGGAGGTGAGGGACAGTAGAACAGGAATCAATGACATTGAGTATCACGTAATCTCTGTCTAACAATTTAAACAACTAACCATAAAACTTAACATTAACCATAAAAACACTGTGCATCTCGATGGGTCGAGAAGAAGATATACCTCTTAGGATGTTTAGCTCAATTTATTGTCAAAACATTACACAATTCAATGAAAATAATGATTAATAATTACAGTACAGACCAAAAGTTTGGACACATTTCCCCATTTGTTTGAATGAAAAAGTGTGTACAAACTTTTGGTCTGTACTGTATGTGTTAAAGCTATACAATATAAATACAAATGAATAAAAAAAGAGGGAAAAAAAACAAAGAATAAGTAAACGAATAAATAAAATGGAAGAAGAAAGCGAGAGGGGGGGACGGGTCCGCCCTCATGATGTCTTTTAAAAAAAAATTCTTTAAATATTTTTAATCTCTGTATAACAATTTACAATATATAGATATTGACACCATAAAAACACTGTGCATCTCCATGGGTTGAGAAGAAGATACACAATCTACCTCCTGGGATGTTTTTCTTAATTTATGGACGAACATTACACAATTCAATGAAAATAATGTTAATAATGATAAATAAATAACTGAAAATTCTATTAAGGAATAATTACGTGTTAAAGCTACACTGTATAAATAATAATAAATAAAAAAGAGGAAAAAAGGAGAGAAAAAAACAAAAAACAAAGAGTAAGTAAACGAATAAATAAAATGGGAGAAGAAAGAGAGAGGAGAGGGTGCACCCTCCCTATGGACAAAACATAATTCAATGAAAATAATGATAAATAAATAACTGAAAATTCTATTAAGGAATAATTACATGTTAAAGCTACACTGTATAAATAAAAATAAATAAATAAATAAAAAGAGAAAAAAATAAATAAAATGGATGAAAGAGAGAAAAAGAGAAAGAGGGGGGGTCCACCCTCATGATGTCTGGCTCCGGTTTTGAGTTGGTGTAGAAGCCCCATGAGGCTGATCCTTGTTAGACTTTCTATCCCCTGAAGTCCCCATCACACCGAAGTTAAAGCTTCCTCATTGGCCAAAGGCAACTCTCAGGTTGTAACGTGTCAGACACACTAACGAGTCTTTCATTGTTGCCAAATCAACGTAACAGTCCTGTCTTTCCCAGGAAACTGAAGAAAGTGTCCTGGCTGATCATTGGAGGGCTGTTAACGACTCACGCCGTGAAAACCTTCAACAGGAACTGGGACTGGGAGTCGGAATACACCCTGTTCACCGCCGCCCTGAAGGTGAGCCGGCGGCGGCGTCCCGGCGCGGCGCCAGCCTACACTTCTAAACGCTTATACCAAGGTCTGTGTGAATACTCGATTCTGATTGGCTGGCAGGTGTCCAATAAAAGTGTTAATGGACACCTAGAAAACAAGTTCGGTCAAATTGCCTGATATATCATTAATATCATTGCGCTGGATCAACTGCCAGGTGGTAACCACGGCAACGGAGATTCAGAGAAAAAGAGCCGGCTACCGCAGGACGGGGACATGAGTGATTTTGTAATTTCTTTTAATTTATTTGATCAATTTAATAATTTTGATGACTGGAATGCAGAAGAGGAAAGAAAAGAAAATGAAAAGCTAAGTCGTATCTCAGGTCCATCCTAGTTACTGGAGAAGTCAACACTGTCCGTTGCATAAGGACCTTATGGGACGGTAGTGATTGTTCCAGGTATTAGTCAAACCCTCAGGTGTTACCAAGGAAACTGAGTTAAGGCTTGTTAAAAAAAACCTTGTAACTTACCAGGTTACAACGGCTGCAGACGAGAGATTAAATAGTCCGCTCATCCGCTCAGCTGTGGCTTGTTATAAAACTAATGATTTCAACTGAAAACACATTAAAGCATGAATAACTGATTTAATATTTATGTTTTTTGGTAAGTGACCTTGGTATAAGCGGGATAATACTCTTCGAGGTGTACATTATCATAAATATATGGACTTCGTGGAGGCAAACCTACAATATACTATTTATCACGTTATAACGTGATATTTTTCATGTTATTACAATATACAAACTTTCGTTATACCGTGATAATTTATTGTTAGAACAATATACTATTTATCACGTTATAACGTGAAAAGTTTATTGTAATAACATGAAAAATATCACGTTATAACGTGATACTACTGATATTTTTTTATTTTTCTGGGGTGGCAGCATTACGTACAAACCCGCCACGCGTCGTCCATATATTTATGTTAATGTACACCTCGTCGGGCTTTATTCCTTACCTAATTACCTTGGAATGGAAGTGTAGCTCAGAGCAGGAGGACGAGGAGGAAGTGCTTCTTTCTAACGTCGTCTGTCATTCCAGGTCAACAAGAACAACGCTAAGCTGTGGAACAACGTGGGCCACGCGCTGGAGAACCAGAACCACTACGGAGAGGCGTTGCAGTACTTCCTACAGGCCACCCGCGTCCAGCCAGGTGAGACGCAGCAATCAGGCGTTCAGAAACACGCTGGGATGTTCCAGATGTTGGAACGCCTTTGAAGGGATGTTCGTGGGAACTTGTTTGGACGCTCTGTGAAGATCGAGTTCTCCTCGCTGCGCAGGGAAACTCCACCGCCTGGAGTTACAGCCGCAACCAGACCTTCACATGCACTTCAGGAAACACTTTGATAGTTTGCTTTGGTGAAACTGAAGAAAATAAGAAACAAAAGCAACATTATGGTCTGCTGCTCGCAACAGAGCTGTCAGCATCTTCCAGCGCAGCGACTTCAGGCCTTCGTGATGCTGCTGCAGCGTCTTCCCTTCGTCTGTGTTGTTGGGTCTGTTGTAGTGTTGTTTTTGTCAGCCTGTTTCAATTTGAGTTTTAGTCTAGTCTTTGGATCCAGCTATCATTTTAGTTTGTATTAGTTTTAGTCACGTTCATTCTCCTTTTAGTCGTGTCAAGTTTCAGTCGAATGAAAGTCTGAGCATTTTAGTCTTATTTTAGTCAGAATTGTCCAGGACCATTTTAGTCTAGTTTTAGTCAAAGATTGTATTTAGCCAAACCCATTTTACAATTCAAACGAGGTTATCTTACTATTACATTATTGTTACCTTATAGACTCAAGAATACATTCATTCCACATACAGAAGACTCTAATTTGAGTTTACAACATATTTATTTTTCCACATTTCTCCCCATCTTTTTCTTTTTCAACGACACATTGAGTTTTCTTTTCCACGTCTATGTAGGAAAGTGTATCCAAAGATCTAAAGACTAAACTGGTTTAAAGACTAAACCAGAGGAAACTACTTCAAACATGGAGATTAAGGATATTTGTTAAAACATTTCGTCTCAAGTTTTTATTTTGTAATCTACATTTTAGTCTGGTTTTTATTCGTCTGATATTGCATTATATATTTAATTATCGTTATCGTCACATGACCAGCATTTTCGTTGCGTCTCATTTTCCCCAGGTGATAAAGGTTCGTTGACGACGATATTTAGTCATAATTTTCGTTGACGAAAGCAACTTTAGTCTGTTGTCCACCCAGGAGACCCTGCACCAAAGCCGTGCACACCATGATGCCGCCGCCCTCGTGCTTCACAGCTGGGGTTTTCTGCGGGAGAACATAACTATTACCATGATGAATAACGAGCTTTATCCCCACGTTATGGTAGATTTTTAATTTTTTTTTTTACGGGACGTCTTTGTTCCCGTTGGTTCTGTGAATAAAAGACGTTTCTTCCTCTACTTCTTCCCACATCGTTACAAGGTCTTGTATTTATCCGTCTCTGAGACGCAGAAGCCGCCCCCTCCCTAAAACGGCGTCCGCGCTCCTGTGCTGATTATTCTTCCGTATTATTGTTGGACGGATCAAGCCGAGAGTTCAGGTATCAGGAAATTGCACACAAGGATAAGGATGAACCGCGAGTCTCTTCCTGATGTCTTTGATTTAACTGGTGGCAGCCGGCCAATCAGAAGCTTCTGATGCCAAAACATCATGGTTGGGACTTCTCCAAGGCCACAGGCGACTGCATGTCAAATAATCACTCTGAAGGAAGCAACAAAAAAACAAACAGAATCACAGAGAGTGCTGTCTCTGATTACATTTGACGAAGGCGGAACGTTCCAACTGAACTGGAACGGCGTCAGATGATCTATTTTTTTACTGTAAAATACCCAGAAAACATTTTAAAGGCTTTATCTCGACTTCAGTTTTCAAATCTGTTGAGTAAAACGTGGTTGGGTGCCTTGCGGTGGCTCCTTCTGCTTGACTTTGCTCGAGTCCAGTGTTTCTTAAAAATGAGAGGTTTAGATAGTTGGCAGCGGCTTGAGGGAGCCTCGGGGGGTGAGATACCAGTAGTTCCCAGCAATGGCCCCGAGCTCTGAACTGTATCACACCACCAACGCCACGCTGTCGCCTCCAGGTCACGCAGGTGTTGTGTCCTCGAGGCGTCGCACACTCGGGAAAACACAGGCCCTGTTTACACGTAGCAAAAATGGTGGTGTTTTCATGCGTTTTGGCCGTTCGTTTACACGAAAACGAAGCTCAAAGTCACCAAAAACGATCATTTCTGAAAACTCAACTAGGCCAAAGTGGAGATTTGCAAAAACTCCGTCTTCACGTTTGCTTGTAAACAGAGAGAAACGGACATTTAGGCTTCAGAAACGTCACATTATGCAACGGAAACGTCACCGGCGTCATATGTGCGACCTGTGTTTACAATTTGTTTGGCCGCTGTAGTTACTCGTGTCATTTGTGGATGTTTTTTTCTAGGATTCCGATAGGCTAGCATGACTTTATGCTTCTCGTTACACTGCCCCCTGTAGGTCTGGCTGCTCATAGCACCTTAACAGCGTATTTATGTGGGTTTGTGTAAATGAAGAGATTTTGAAAACGATCTGATGTAAATGAGGTTTGTGTAAATGATGGTATTTTCCAAAACGTAGAGGGGGAAATATCCGTTTTTGTAAATACCCGGCTATGTGTAAACGTGGCCACAGGCTGCTGTCTGTCGTTGGCAATCAATCAATCACCAGCGGAAAATGTAAAGTAAAGGCTGAATTATGGTTCTGCGTTTAATCGTAGCCTGATGCGCACCTCCCACAAAATGTAAATACGTGTCGAGGCGACGCAGACTGAGAGGGCTGTGATTGGTTCGTTTGGTAGCAACGCATTTCCTGTTCCGGTTCGTGAAGCAGTAGTGAACTTTCAGCGCTTTGTTTGTGTGACTTTTTTTCTTTTTGCACCATGGTTGTCCTTATCTCTTTGATTCACTGTGAAAAGCCAGAAGCTAAACAAAAGTATCAACTAGTGCGTATTGCACCGCAGCGAAATGGAGTGACTGAGAAGTCCGAAGGGTTCACGACGGCGTCACAGTGACGGCGTAGTCTCTGCGTTGGTTTAACGCAGAACCATAATTCAGGCTTAAGCAGCCCTCTTAGACAGCTTGGTCTTGGTTGCTTTTGTCAACGAAAATTATGACTAAATATCGTCGTCAACAAACCTTTGTCACCTGAGGAAAATGAGATGCAACGAAAATGCTGGTCATGTGACGATAACGATAATTAAATATATAATGCAATATCAGACGAATAAAAACCAGACTAAAATGTAGATTACAAAATTAAAAATCTGCTAAAATGTGTCTTCATTTTCGTTGACCAAAACAAGACAACATTTTCTAACAAAGCTCCTTAATCTCCATTTTTTAAGTAGTTGGTTTAGTCTTTAAACCAGTTTAGTCTTTAGATCTTTGGATACACTTTCCTACATAGACGTGGAAAAGAAAACCCAATAAAGAAAAAGAATGGAGAAACACGGAAAAATAAATATGTTGTAAACTCAAATTAGAGCCTTCTGTATCTGGAATGAATGTATTCTTGAGTCTGTAAGGTAACAATAATATAATAATAAGATAACCTTGTTTGAATTGTAAAATGGGTTTCGCTAAGAACAATCTTTGACTAAAACTCAACTAAAATGGTCCTGGACAATTCTGACTAAAATAAGACGCTTTTTTAAGATGAGATTTAATGCTCAGACTTTTAGTCGACTGAAACTTGAAACGAAAAAAAAGGAGAATAAACGTGACTAAAACTAATAAAAACTCAAATGATAGCTTCACCCAAAGACTAGACTAAAACTAAAATTGAAACAGGCTGACAGAAACAACATTTCAGTCTGACCAACCGTCCTGATTCTGTTCCACCTTAAAACGAGACCTGGTCCGGTTCCTCTGGATTTGACACGAACCCTGGACACCTTGGATAACCGGGGAAAAAACGATGCAACAACCAGACTAAGACCAACACAAATGTTGTAAAAACACCTCGATCCAACACGTTATTAGCACTGCTGCAGCTGTGTTGGCTGTTTCCAGTCGGGGGTCTCTCCAACTCTTACACATGTTGGCTCGGTACGTTTTGTACCAGTGCGCATCGCCAGACCAGTACGACCAAAAAGGTTTTCCTTACTGTAGTTATTTTTCTACACGTTGAGCTTTAATTGCCCTCGAACCTCCTCAACAAGGAATTTGGAGCTTTATGTACACAGTCGCCCCAATAGCGTGTCCGATACGAGCCGCAGACAACACCGGGCCATCGGGTTTATGCGTTTATGACCCGTGGTACAACAGGAAAACAACACGTGTCTGTGTCTGTGGTGAATGCAGGGCTAATAATTATTTACAGCCCTGCTTGTTTACTCGGGTACGAGCCGCTCCTGGAGAATCGCTGCGGTCGCCGCCCAAAGGAGCCGCTTGTAACCCGGTTTGTGGATCAGCTATTTACGACTCGCGACTACAGGCTTATTGGCCCCGGTTAAGTAAACCTGCCCCAAGACAACAAGAGCAGTCCGCAAATAGACGGCAGGAAGTGGGGTCTGAAGTTGAATGAGTTTATTCTGAAAGGGACGACTGTTGGATCATGAAATGCTTTGATAGAAGAGGCCCCCCCCCCCCCCGGCATGAGTCCGTCCATTGTGGTCCGTAATCTCATGACCGCCTCGTTTCATCGTACCAAACATTTAGTTACACTTTGGAGAATTGTCTTCATTCATTTCTCCCAGTTTTCAGGAAACCCGTCATCAGCCATGACATCAGCGCTTTTGTCGGTTGGTCTCCGCCCACAAGTGTTTCCCCGAGATAAACAATGTGAACGTGTCTCCCCCCCCCCCGTGAGGATTTCCTGCTGCACTAATCAGCCTCCCTTTGTCTCCATGCATGTTGTTGTTGTCACCTTTCTGCCTCTGTTCCCTCCTTTAACTCCTCATTTTCGTTGCTGCAGATGACATCGGCGCTCACATGAATGTCGGCAGAACCTACAAGAACCTGAACAGGTCCAAAGAGGCGGAGGAAGCCTACTTGGTGGCCAAGGCCCTCATGCCGCAGGTACGGCGTCATTTCCTGCACAGCCCTCCGTTCTCCGGCACCCAGCCCCTCTTCCCTCGAGTGGTGTTGCTTTTGTCAGCCTGTTTCAGTTTTTAAAACAGGGTTCATACACATTTTAACCAACAAATTTCCATGACTTTTCCACGACTTTCCCATGACTTAGCAGCAAGTTTCCATGCCTACATGACCTCTAAACGGGGGCGGAGCAGGGGTCCCAGCCCAGGGGGGGGCCAAGCATTCTTGATGGGCCCTTGTGGCCTAAACATCCGCGTTAAAACATAATCGCTAACGGCGCACACGGTCAGAACGATTCAAATGAGGTTTCAGCACCATTGATTTTGCCAGTCATCATGTCAAACCTAATTATAAGCCTAATGCAGACTATATAGGTATCAAACTGGAGATAAAAATCAAATGACATCCAGTGATGTCGGATTCAAGTCGAGTATCACAATTCAGACACACGTGTTCAACCTACACGACAACAGTTTACAATGTGCGACGACATGTATTTAACACAATGACCGAGCGACACGGCGGTCAAACAGCAACAAACAATATAGGAAAGGCCTGATATTCAGCATTATGACAGTGTTATTAGGAATAATTAATATTATGACAGCTTACCAATGATGGTTTCATCAAACGGTGGGCAGAGAACCACAGCAAAAGATATTATACACGTTGAACAATCCAAAATGCAAAACCTTTCATTTTAAAACTTTTTCAAATCCTAACTGTAAAAGAGGTGATGTAATATAATCCAAACTGACCTCTGAAGGACTGTATAAGGTAATTGATTTAAATCCTTAATCTCCCCAGGTTGTCCGGCCAGAACAGATGACAAAAGCCATCAGTTACACTCATGCCACTCTTTATTTATGGGTTCAATGAGTTTATGGTTTCTACAAATGAGAAGGAAATGACAATACACTAATCAAATAAACAATAAAGGGCATGCAATCTTACATAATCATAATAATGAAAAAATCCAATGTTAACAAATGAAATATACCAAGATGGTGTAAGAATTATCAAAATGCCAGTCTCAGTGAATTAGAAAGAAACTACAAATGTTATGGTCAATTCTCGCCAAAGACAGTAAATTCCAATTGTCCCTGAACGCACCATTGGATATGGAGAAATAATCAGCAATTTCAGAATTCCGACAGTCCCTAAATGTATCAATGGCGAATCATGAAACCAGCAATGAAACGGCTAAATTTGATGCAATTCAGAAAGAAAAACCCATTCACAGCGGTACTAATAATGAATGTTACGTCGAATTGAAACAGATAAAACACCCATGAAGTATATTATTCATAGCACCATCAACTTTAAGGCTACACTTCTGATGCGACAACTGGCTAGAGGTAAACAGACAACATGCGCACACATGTACCCGTGCATGACCGGTATGCACGGGTACTGTCTTTTTCTTTTTCAATGACACATTGGATTTTCTTTTCCACGTCTATGTAGGAAAGTGGATCCAAAGATCTGAAGACTAAACTGGTTTAAAGAATAAACCAGAGGAAACTACTTTCAAAAATGTATATTTATATTCATTTTTTTGTTTTGAGTTTTTGTTTTGTAATCTACATTTTAGTCTCGTCTACCCGTCTTAGATATCGCATTACCGTATTTTCCGGACTATAAGTCGCCCCGGAGTACAAGTCGCACCAGCCATAAAATGCATAATAAAGAAGGAAAAAAAACATATATAAGTCGCACTGGAGTATAAGTTGAATTTTTGGGGGAAATTTGTTTTATAAAATCCAACACCAAGAACAGACATGTCATCTTGAAAGGCATTTTAAAATAAAAATAGAATAGAGGCAACAGCAGACTGAATAATTGTACAGTTTGCTTATGTTACATGACACAACTGAGAACATACCTGGTATGTTAACATAACATATTAAGAGTTATTCAGATGACGATAGCATAAATAACATGCTAAGAAGTTTACTAAACCACCCGTGTCTCTCCAAATAACTAAAATCCAATGAAACTTTCATCTTCTGTGTCACTTTTAAACAACTCCGCCAATTCCGGAGGTAGAAGATGCAGCTTCTTCTTCTACGTCGCTTACGTCAGACTCATCGTCAGTTGCAGTTAACCCTCTTGAGTTTTAGTGTGAAAATAACATGTCAAATGATAAACCGGTAATAATGTGTTAATCATTTAACACATAAGTTGCTCCAGAGTATAAATCGCACCCCCGGCTAAGACTATGAAGAAAACCGCGACTTATAATCCGGAAAATATGGTATATATTTAATTATCGTTATCGTTACATGACCAGCATTTTCGTCTCGTTTTCCTCAGGTGATAAAGGTTCGTTGACCACGATATTTAGTTATAATTTTCGTTGATGAAAGCACCTTTACCCTCAATCCCGGCCGTGCCTCCTGGCTGCCGTCCGTTGCACTCTTCTGTTGGATCTGTGAGACCTGCGAGCCCCGTTTGGTTTCTGGGTGGTTGCATGTGACACAATTCATTAGATCACATCATAAATCCCGTCTCAAAGTTAATGGAGCCAACCAGCCTTTTCTAAAATACTCAGCTATTGCACAGGTTTCCAGAAAGTGGGTTTTTTGATTGCACGCATGATTGTTTTTGTTTTATATGATGCATCGTAAAGCACTTCGGCTGGATGAGTGTTGGCAAGAAGGTGCTGGGATTCAGTTTGAATGTTTTGATGTGTGAAGCAACTCCCTCCTGGTTTCCTTCCTGCACTTCCCACATTGACTTGTTTACCTGCTGAAGCCGACTTCAGCACATGTCGTCCAGGCTGCTGCTCAACACTCCGCCTCCTCCAATAATGAGCAAGGAAACGAGATCTGATGTTGGTCAGAGTCACAATGATACACAAACACGATGTGCTGAAGCTGGGGATAAATAAACTCTTTAGGCAAGGCAAGTTTATTTGTATAACACAATTCAACACAATTCAAAGTGCTTTACATCAACATTAAAAAAGGCAAGACACAATTAAACAGTAAATAACAAATAAAATGATAAGAAAAGAGGTAAAATAATAAAAAGCACCAGTTGTTAAAAAGTAAGGGCAGTAGAGTACAGCAGGTACATCTCTTTCTTACAATGGCAAGAATTACGTTTCTATACGGTCAAAAGGTACAAAGACCGGGTCAAATACAGTATTACAAAAGTAATCTGTAACAATTTGTACGGTGAATTAAACCAATTTGACAATTCTATGCCACAATGCCTGTTTCCAGGTCTTATTTCACACAACTGACAAGAATTACGTTTCTATACGGTCAAAACGTACAAAGACCGGGTCAATGGCAAGAAGGGTTCGTGGTTCATAAGGAGCCTCTGCTGATGTTGACCTAGACTTGTAGTCAAGATGCCTAAACCGAGACCAAAAGAAACCTAGTTATTTCCTGATCCTGCGTGATTGTAGAACATCAGCTCCATTCTGGTTCAGCTAGTTTCCATATGAGCTTGTATTCAACTGCAGCACAATAACACAGAGAAGTGGATGATGATGTTGAACTCACTATAAATGTTTGCTTTCAAATCAAAGCAAACAAAAAGAAACAAAACAAACGCCCAGCATTTAGTTGTGCTACTATGTATGTAGGTAATAAGTAATTATAATACATAGTATTACATATCATTACTTTACTTTAATACTACAATATAATAGAGAACAATAGACAGCAATGATATAAGAATATACTTGAATAACTATATAAGAGTAGATATGCTATATATACTGGTTCATATATATACTGGGGGGAGTGGTAGCCTACTGTAGCCTAACAAAACGTCGGTAATCGTTTTCGGGGATATTGAAGGCGACGTCTGCCAGGAGAGACGAGCTGTGATCACGAAGGCCTCCCAGCGTGCCCACCGGAGCAGAAAGCCTTCACTGAGGTTCCGGTGGCTTTTCATTAAACGCTTCAACATCCACCAATTAGCGATCACATTGATTTAAAACCTCTCATACAAGCCTGAAAACCCGAGACGGTGAACTTTTGACAAGTGGAATGATCTAGGAGGCTGGAAACCGGCCCAGATCTAGTCTCTCACTAATTGTTTTTTAATGCACTTTGCAAAAAAAAATTTCTTGTCTGCACACATATTAGTGGTTAATACCATGCTGGTAAGAACCTAAGGCATATATATGTTCACACTTATTTCTATCCAGTACTTTTATTTCACTTTCAATCTCAGGCAGGAATGCTGTCTTTATTTTTTTGTTTTGTTTTTAAACTCCCCAGGTAATTCCAGGTAAGAAGTATGCGACGCGTGTGGCGCCTAACCACCTCAACGTTTACATCAACCTGGCGAATCTGATCCGGGCCAACGAGTCGCGGCTGGAGGAGGCCGACCAGCTCTACAGACAGGCCATCAGCATGAGGCCCGACTTCAAACAGGCCTACATCAGCAGGCAAGACCACCTTTGACCCTTGACCCGGGCCGAGTCACGGCCTTTCAAAATCCCTCCCAGAACACACACGCACATTTGTCAAACTGCATTTCCAGACTCCCAACGTGACCTTTTGAATAAAAGCTGCAATTTTGTCGTATCAGATTGAACCCGATTGTGGTTTCGGTTCAAATTGACTATAATTGGTTTTACTTCTGGTATTTTAATGGAGGTGGGTGACATCGACCTCCGAGACCTGGCTTTGACCCCTCATCAAGACAATAAAATGTGATTATTAAGTACGGTAATCCCTAGTTTTTCGCGGGGGTTATGTTCCAAAAAGAACCCATGGTAATTGAAATCCGTAAAGTAGCAACCTTTATTTTTATTTTTTTTTTACAATTATTATACAAGCCTGTCAACAGTAGTCAACAAATTTTTGTTTTTGGCAATGATATCGGAAAAATATTATTGTCTTGCAGTTCTCCGCTCCATATTATATATTTTATTTTATTTATTTTTTTATTTAACCTTTATTTATCCAGGAATAATCCCATTGAGATTAAAATCTCTTTTGCAAGGGGGTCCTGGCCAAGAAGGCAGCACAATAAGTCCACATCAGTTACACATTGAACAACATCAACAAAAGAGACATAAAAAACAGCTAAAACAGTTTGGCAATCACATATAATCACATATATAATAATTATAAGTAATAATATAATATATTTCATTTGTTAGGTGCCTTTCATGGCTCTCAAGGTCGCCGTACAACAATCAAAATACAATTTAAACAATAGAGAACAGCAAAGTTTGCAGCAGAACACAAAAGACCATGTAAGTTGTAAGTGTACTTAGTTGATTAAAATCTCATTTGTGAAACAAACTTCACCAGTAAAGTCAAACATGACATAGACATGTAATGACAACCAAAAACCTTTTTGAGTGTGGGGCTGGATTCTGAATATAGTAGTTTTATATTTCTGTGATGACAAAAGCAAATTTATCCCCAATGTCACACTGGATAGACTTTAGAAACAACATATATAGTCCATTTTCCACTTATTTCCTTAATGTGCCAGTTTACATGTGTGCATTTCAAGTTCATACAATATTGTGATTGCTCTGATCTGTTTTTAGTTTACATCATAACTGAACTAAGACACATTGAAGCATGTGAAGGTCGAGCCTCGTCTATGACCTGGTTTTCCCGGGGGTTACGTATCAGAAAGAACCCGTAATAGGTGAAGTAGCACGAAGTAGCAACCTTTTATTTTTTTTACAATTATTATACAAGACTTCAAATTGCGGAGATCAGCCCCGCCCCACCGCGACCCGAGTAACTGGATTTGAACGGGAGAAAATGAAAAATGATTATGGAAAAAAAAAAAAAAAATACAATATGTACAGATGGACAAATTGTGACTGGCGCGTATTTCACTGCTGCATCCTGACTTGCTCTGTAGCGTCTTTTTCTTCTAAAGCCCGCGGTGCAGGTGTGTTTTTTCAAGAGAACATAGTTATGGGCAGTTTTTGTCGCTCTTTTTTCTTCTGGGTAAAAAGATTCTTATAAACCGACATGCCATCATCGATTATATCTGAGAACTGTAATGAACGATTCATCAAAGGGTGCCGTTCCTGAGCTGCTCGCTGAAGCTCATTGGCCGTTCTCAGCATTGTTGCTAAGCGACCAGCGTTATTGACACAGGACGTGAAGAAGCGGGGAGACTATAGCTGCGTCAGAAATCCCATCCTTCCACCCTAATGAGTAGCAAAAACAGTGTGAGATTTTTTAGTGCGTCCGAAACATTAGTACGTACTCAATAGTATGCGCTATCCATACTCATTCTGGAGAAATGTATTAGTGTGGATTGATGGACACTAGCTAAGCAGCAACTTCCCACAATGCAATGCAGCGGTGTTTGGTTGCAAAGTGCTGCGCAGATACATATATGTCATAAGTATAATATTAAATATAATAATATTATCTTATATAATGTCATCTTGTTTGGGCCAGGATAAAGGGGAAAGAGCGGTGCTGCTACTGCTGCTGTGACAGGAGTTGTTACCATGGTAACAACTCCCCCTCCCAACGGCAGGAAGTGCCGTGTGGCTCTGAGTAGAACGTCCGAATTAATGCATACTACTGATATTTACTCAAAGGTTTGCCGAACTTAAAGGAGCTGTATGTAAGAGCAATAATAAAACGAATCATAAAATGACCCCGATATGTCAACAGACATTTAAAAATCATGTTAATTTCAAATACTTATGTCACTGACAACAGCACTCAAGCCAGGATATTCCAGTTTAAAAAGAGGAGTTGCAGCCCTCAACTGATGTTTATGTTGTCATTTTTTGTTTTGGCCTGAAGCTCCACCCTCCACCTATCTCCCAATCACGAAGTCAGTATTGTTTCTGAAGCTCCACCCTCCACCTATCTCCCAATCACCAAGTCAGTATTGTTTCTGAAGCTCCACCCTCCACCTATCTCCCAATCACCAAGTCAGTATTGTTTCTGAAGCTCCACCCTCCACCTATCTCCCAATCACCAAGTCAGTATTGTTTCTGAAGCTCCACCCTCCACCTATCTCCCAATCACCAAGTCAGTATTGTTTCTGAAGCTCCACCCTCCACCTATCTCCCAATCACCAAGTCAGTATTGTTTCTGAAGCTCCACCCTCCACCTATCTCCCAATCACCAAGTCAGTATTGTTTCTGAAGCTCCACCCTCCACCTATCTCCCAATCACCAAGTCAGTATTGTTTCTGAAGCTCCACCCTCCACCATCTCCCAATCACCAAGTCAGTATTGTTTCTGAAGCTCCACCCTCCACCTATCTCCCAATCACCAAGTCAGTATTGTTTCTGAAGCTCCACCCTCCACCTATCTCCCAATCACCAAGTCAGTATTGTTTCTGAAGCTCCACCCTCCACCTATCTCCCAATCACCAAGTCAGTATTGTTTCTGAAGCTCCACCCTCCACCTATCTCCCAATCACCAAGTCAGTATTGTTTCTGAAGCTCCACCCTCCACCTATCTCCCAATCACCAAGTCAGTATTGTTTCTGAAGCTCCACCCTCCACCTATCTCCCAATCACCAAGTCAGTAATGTTTCGGCATCCGGGTTGCCAGCTCGGCTCTAATTATGGCAGCCATGGCAGCCTACGTTCCTGCTGCATTCTGCAGCCAACCTGGCAACCTCTGGTCGGGGGGAGGAGGGGGAGGGTACACGCCGCTCAACAATATTTTGAAAGTGACTGCAGTACCAGTTTTGGCCATTTCTTACAGACGGCTCCTTTAAGTATACTTTTTGAGTATATACTGTTTAGTATGGCATTTTGGACGCATCGTATTTAGCCAATCAGAATGCAGAACACGATGCACAATGCAAATCCGTGAAAAGTGAACCCCGTAGCGAAGGATTATTGTATATGTACATTTCCAGGATGACTCGTCCACGATAGATGAGATTAAATTACCGGGTTTTTGTCTGATTTAGGGGGGAGCTGCTTCTGAAGATGAACAAGCTGACGGAGGCCCGCGACGCATATCTCCGAGCCCTGGAGCTGGACCGCACCAACGCCGACCTGTGGTACAACCTGGCCATCGTCAACATCGAGATGAAGGACCCGTCCGAGGCCCTGAAGAACTTCAACCACGCCCTGGAGCTCAACCCTCGCCACAAGCTGGCGCTCTTCAACTCGGCGCTGCTCATGCAGGAGTCCGGTGAGTCCGCCGGGTTTGGAGTCCAAAATCCACTCAAGATGGATTGATTGCTTTGATTTATTTTGTACATGTAAAAGACAACAATTAAAAGATAAGAAAACAAAAGAAACAAAAACAGAGAATTTCATCCTTTAATACTTAATATCTTAATTTACATGTGCAAAAAGGAGTAGGAAGAAGTGTAAACTAATCCTACCCCCATTCATTAATCATTTATTATAATAAAATAGTAGTAATAGTATTTATAATAACTAACTATACTATAATTATACTCACACACTGTACTCACACACTTACCTATACATACATACACATAGTTGAATATTACTATATATTTGTACACACATGCCCATATAAATATTTATATAAATATAATAACTAATAATAACCAATTTTATTTATATATGTATTTATATATTTTATTTATGTATAAATATTAATATAAATATAATAATAAATTTTTATATTTATATAAATAAAATTTTATATCAATTTTATTTTGTATAGCGCTTTTAAAATATCTATCAAATATACTTATTTACACCATACGATCTCTATCTGCTCTATATCTATATATATCTACATACCGGTACACACATATACCTATTCATACACATACACACATACATACATACATACATACATACATACATACATACATACATACATACATACATACATACATACATACATACATACATACATACATACATATATATACACATATACATAGCTGCTCATTTCTGTACATAAATATAAAAAATCCACCCATTCAGACATTTGTGTGTACGTAACTTGCTCAAAGTTACAAAGTCAAAAAGCCTCCTACACACACAACTCCTTAAATATGCACAAATGGTTTTGAGACTCTTTTCCTCCAAGAAGCCTCACAGATTCATCCGTACATGGTGCATTTAAGTGCTGGTAGAAAGCTGGGACATCTGAGTTTTCATCTGAGTCCAGCGTTATTTCCCTCGATACTTAGTTGCCTACCCTAAGAAGCTCTTCTTTATGATCATTGTTAATATCTTTCCTCCTTGGCTTTGTGTCAACACATGTGCCAAAGCTCACACTTGTTGATGGTCAGTTAATTGGGTAGATTTGATTTTCTGCATCTGACTGCAACTCCACACGAAGCAGTAAGGATTTAAACTCAGATGACCCAGCTTTCCACCAGTACTTGAATGCACCATGCACGGATGAATCTGTGAGGCTTCTTGGAGGAAAAGAGTCTCAAAACCTTTTGTATCCATAGCTTTGTGCGTGAGTATCAGGCGATTCCTGCACGCTTATTTAACGATTCTGTGTGTAGGAGTTTTTTTGAATTTGTAATTATTGTTTTGTCCATAGCTTCGAGCAAGCTACGCACACACAAACTAAGCACAAATGTTTTTCTTTTGCAACTTAAATAAAATAAGTGAACAAACAGGTTTACTTAGGGCATACAAAAAAAAAACTTTACATTCACACAGTTCACCTTTCCCAGTATTTTATATGCTGCTCAGCCTGTAATCTTAAGGAGAAGGTCCGTTTTTCCATGCGACATATATCCTCAACTATTGTGGTCCAGTCATCCTTTGATGGCAGATTTGTCTGCAGCCATTTCCGTGTCATGGCCTTCTTGCTCGCAGCCAAGAGCACTTTATAGAGATAGTTGTCCTGGGCCATAAATCCATCTGGGATTTTACCCAGATACAATGCAATAAAGGAAATCTCAAGTTTTAGTCTGAAAATTGTCTGTAATTCGCACGTACAAATTAGTGCTGTCAGGCGATTTAAAAAAAATTAATCTAAATAATTACAGGATTTATAATTAATTAAACGAATGAACCACATTTTAATCTCATATCTGCTAAAGGTCTCCAAATAAAGAATTCGAATTCTAGGACATTGCAAAATTGCAGTGCATGACTAATCAATTGAATACACTAAGAAGAGAAGATTTCCACATTTTTATTGATGAAGTGTGTTTCCTAAATGAAGTTCAAAAGAAAAAGCTCAAGCACATCAGCAAACCAATTAGGCCAGGTGCATTATTCAAAAATGCAATGCAAATACAGTTAAATCAAATTCATAAAATAAGGTTGAGTCTCAAATAGGCACTTAAGTGGACTCTCAATTCAAAATTAAAACTAAAGCTGACTCAATACAGCAATTCAAGTACTAGTAGCTGTAACGTTTACAGTGGAACTTGTCCAGACATGTTTAGCGTTTAAATGATAATTCAGACTGGAGCAGCTCCAGTGATAGGAAAATTATTTTTTACAAAATGTACAAATCACCGCGTTCTTGTTGATAGTCCCGTCTTCGTTCTTTTTATACATAAACTTGCCGTTCAAAGGCCCTAGCAAAGATTTACTCTCCTTGCTCCCCTGAGTCGTCCAGGTCTGTCACCTGCTTTGTTTGTTTGACTGGCAGCAGATGGAAAGTGAGCTGCCAAGTGGCCAACGTGTCCCTCAATGGGCCCAATTTAAAATGCTTGCGCATTTTGCCACTCATAATTAATTGCGTTCATTTTCATAATGCGTTAATTAGCAGTGTAATTAATTAATCTAATTAACGCGCTAAACTGACAGCCCTAGTACAAATGTTTTGTGTGGATTTTCCCTCCGTGGCGGAGAACCTTCAGTCTGCGCCCCGGTGCGTCACCACAGATCTGGCCTTGGACGTCCCCGGCAGACGTAAACCTGAACAGCTCTAATCCCGTGTTCAACCACTTGTTTACGCAAAGCCTTCTTTGTCACTTGTCACTTTGACATTCCAGCCGGGACAAAACAAAAGCGGGAACCTGATATTACCTTTAGGGTGTAACCAGGTTCTTAAGAAATGTCCGTTATGTTGAAAGATGTCCTGCGTGCGCCGGCGCTGCCAAGTTTCTGTCACGTCACACTTCACCGCCACAATAAAAACCCTGAATGAGACGTTTGAACTTATCGACAGTTTAGCTGGAACTGAAAGCTTTTTATCCTTTCATTTCCAGTCCGCGGGGCAATCTGAGGTCTGACTACGCTGGAAAAGGTTGATAAGAGTTTTTTTTAGATCGTTTTATGTCGAGCACTTGGAAAGAGAACAAAAGCGTCTCGGGCTGGAGGTGACAACAAGGCGTGGTTTTGTTTTTCTTCTCCTGCATGTTTACCCGCCAAGTCGTTACAGTTGCTGTGCTTTCATCAATCAGCTGGTTTCAACACGCTGACAGGTCCCAGCTCTTAGGCACCCGAGTGTGAGTCTCGTTCAGGCTGTGATTTAAATACGGGACAAACGCTCCCACGAGGCTGGGATTCTGCAAGATGTGAGTGGGAACGGCCCAAATCTCAGAGATTATCCACAAATAAGACAAAACAGGGTTGAAATTTACCGAAAATAGAAACATTTTGTGTTTTTTTTCTACCCACAATGCCCCTGCACAACCCACACCCTAAGGCGTAGTTGGTGGATGACCTGAAATAACTTCTGTGCACGTTTGAGTGGCGCCTTAAACCTCGGCTCACCTGAAGCAGACGAGACGAAATGTTCTGACAAAGATCCTTAATCTCCATGTTTTCAGTAGTTTCCTCTGGTTTAGTTCTGCTGCTGGGTGACGTTAGTCCTCAATCCCAGTTGCGGCCCGCAGGGAATCAGATCCAGAAGATGCAGCTGCAGAGTTAGAGGCTGATGCCGTTAACGCAGAGCTCTAGGTTCACGACAATTAAAAACAAAGTTACATAGAGAAACGTGGGGATCTGCTGGGAGAAGAAGAAGAAGAACCATCTTTGGATACACTATCCTACATAGACGTGGAAAAGAAAACCCAATGTGTCGTTGGAAAAAGAAAAAGATGGGGAGAAATGCAGAAAAATAAATATGTTGTAAACTCAAATTAGAGTCTTTTGTATCTGGAATGAATGTATTCTTGAGTCTATGAGGAAAGGCAAGTTTATTTGTATAGCACAATTCAACACAAGGTAATTCAAAGTACTTTACATCAACATTAAAAGCAGCAACACACAATTAAACAGTAAATAACAAATAAAATGAAATAAAATGATAAGAAAAGAGGTAAAATAATAAAAAGCACATGTTGTTAAAAAGTAAGGGCAGATACACATCTCATTCTTACAATGGCAATAATTACGTTTCTATACGGTCAAAATGTACAAAGACCGGGTCAAATACAGTATTACAAAAGTATTCTGTAACAATTCGTGCAGAGAATCAAACCAATTTGACAATTCTATGCCACAATGCCTGCATTCAGGGTATAAGGTAACAATAATATAATAATAAGATAACCTTGTTTGAATTGTAAAATGAGTTTGGCTAAATACAATCTTTGACTAAAATAAGACTTAAATGCTCAGACTTTTAGTCGACTGAAACTTCACTTGACTAAAAGGAGGATGAATGTGACTAAAACTAATAAAAACTAAAATGATTGACCCAAAGACTAGACTACAACTAAAACTGAAACAGGCTGACAGAAACAAGACTAGTTAGGGGGCAGAGAGGATATTACCCATACGGGTACACAGTGGATTCATGTTTATTATCATATTGACAATATACAGTATATCTCAAAAGTGAGTACACCCTTTAGATTTTTGCAAATATTCTGTCATATCCTTTCAGGGGATAACATTATCCTACTGAAACTTTGATATAACTTAAAGTAGTCAGTGTGCTGCTTGAATAACAGTATAGATTTATTGTCCTTTGAAAATTACTCAGTACACAGCTGTTAATGTCTAAATAGCTGGCAACAAAAGTGAGTACACCCCATAGTGAACATGTCTAAATTGTGCCCAAAGATGTTGTTTTCCCACCCTGGTGTCATGTGACTCGTTAGTGTTACAAGGATTCAGGTGTAAATGATAAGCAGGGCTGTTAAATTTGGTGTTTTGGGCACAATTCTCTCTGAATGCTGGACAACATGGCACCTCATGGCAAGGAACTCTGAGCGTCTGAAAAAAAGGATTATTGCGCTTCACAAAGATGGCCTTGGCTATAAGAAGATTGCCAACACCATGAAAATGAGTTGCAGCACAGTGGCTAAGATCATACAGCGGTTTTCCAGGACAGGTTCCACTCGGAACAGGCCTCGCCAGGGTCGACCAAAGAAGTTGAGTCCACGTGCTCAGCGTAATATCCAGAGGTTGGTTTCCAAAAATAGACGTGTGAGTGCTTCCAGCATTGCTGCAGAGGTTGCAGAAGTGGGATGTCAGCCTGTCAGTGCCCAGACCATACGCCGCACACTGCATCAAATCGGTTTGTATGGCCGTCGCCCCAAAAGAAGCTTCTTCTGAAACCGATGCATAAGAAAGCCCGCAGTTTGCTGAAGACAATGAATCCAAGAACATGAGTTACTGGAACCATGTCCTGTGGTCTGATGAGACCAAAATAAACCTGTTTGGGTCAGATGGTGTCCGGCATGTGTGGCGGCACCCTGGTGAGGATTACCAAGACAAATGTGTTTTGCCTACAGTCAAGCATGGTGGTGGCAGCATCATGGTCTGGGGCTGCATGAGTGCTGCCGGCACTGGGGAGCTGCATTTCATTGAGGGACACATGAATTCCAATATATACTGTGACATCCTGTAGCAGAGCATGATCCCCTCTCTTCGGGAACTGGGCCGTAGGGCAGTTTTCCAACACGATAATGACCCTAAACACACCTCCAAGATGACAACGGCCTTGCTGAAGAAGCTGAAGGTTAACGTGATGGACTGGCCAAGTATGTCTCCAGACCTAAACCCAATTGAGCACATGTGGGGCATCCTCAAGAGGAAAGTGGAGGAGTGCAAGGTGTCCAACGTCTGTGCGCTCCGTGATGTCGTCATGGAGGAGTGGAAGAAGATTCCAGAAGCAACCTGTGCAGCTCTGGTGAATTCCATGCCCAGGAGGGTTAAAGCAGTGCTAGATAACAATGGTGGTCACACAAAATATTGACACTTTGGGCACAATTTAGACATGTTCACTATGGGGTGTACTCACTTTTGTTGCCAGCTGTTTAGACATTAACAGCTGTGTACTGAGTAATTTTCAATGGACAATAAATCTATACTGTTATTCAAGAAGCACACTGACTACTTTAAGTTATATCAAAGTTTCATTAAGATAGTGTTATCCCCTGAAAGGATATGACAGAATATTTGCAAAAATCTAAAGGGTGTACTCACTTTTGAGACATACTGTACCATGTATGTTTTTATGCTGATCATATCATTTTATTTTGTTGTATTTATCGGCCACACTTTAAAAGCCGGTCCGTGAAAATATTGCCCGACATTAATCCGCCGCCTTAAACCTGCCGTCTGCTTCCTGCCAGGTGAGCCGAGGTTCTGGCCCGAGGCCAACCGCCGCTTCCTCACCTACGTGGAGGAGGAGCCGGCCGACGCCAACGGCTACTTCAACCTGGGCATGCTGGCCATGGACGCCAGCGAGAACGCGGCGGCGGAGCGCTGGATGCGCCGGGCCATCGGGCTGCAGGCGGGCTTCCGCAGCGCGCTCTTCAACCTGGCGCTGCTGTACTCGCAGTGGCGGCGCGAGGTGGACGCGCTGCCCGTGCTGGACGAGCTGCTGCGGCACCACCCCGAGCACGTCAAGGGCCTCATCCTGAAGGGCGACATCCTCATGAACCACCGCAAGGACACGGCCGGCGCCAAGGCCTGCTTCCAGCGCATCCTGGCCGCCGACCCGGGCAACGTGCAGGGCAAGCACAACCTGTGCGTGGTCTACTTCGAGGAGCGCGACCTGCCGCGCGCCGAGCGCTGCCTGCAGGAGGCGCTGGCGCTGGCGCCCCACGAGGAGTACATCCGCCGCCACCTCGCCATCGTGCGGGGCAAGATGGCCGCCATGAGCGCGGCGGGGCAGCCGCTGTCCTCGGGGCCGGTGCTCGGCGCTCCGGCCCCGGCGGTGGAGGAGGAGAAGGAGAAGGACGGAGCGGCGGAGGAGTCCGTGGAGGCGGAGGAAGCCGCCGTGGGGGAGAAGAATGCACGGAAATCCCCTGCAGAAAACCTCGGCGGCGGCGAAGGCGGTGAAGCCGGTGAAGGCGGAGACCAATCAGAGGCCTCGGACGGCGGCGAGGACCAATCAGAGGCCTCGGACGGCGGCGAGGACCAATCAGAGGCCTCGGACGGCGGCCAGCCTGGCAAGCGGACTAAGGAT
Source organism: Cololabis saira (assembly GCF_033807715.1). Lineage (NCBI taxonomy): Eukaryota > Metazoa > Chordata > Actinopteri > Beloniformes > Belonidae > Cololabis > Cololabis saira. The sequence goes on from NC_084591.1 coordinate 10,752,804, forward strand.
AAGTCCACTCAAGAGATTAAAGACATAGAGGAGAAGCGAGCAGCTGCCTTGAAGAGACTAGAGGAGATTGAGCGCATATTAAGTGGTGATTGACATCGTGGTTTATAGCTGGACTACTTCTGTAGCGCTCCTCGCCCCAGAACCCCCCCCAGCCCCCCCGACCTGCATCACATCTGCAGATGTTTCAACACTAATCACTGAAGAAGGGAAGCTCTGCCACGATGGGATATTTAAACGGTTGCGAGTGTCTGTGTGAGAAAGAGAGAGAGTGTTATTTACTAGTTATATTTACTTTTTCATGTTTATCACTGGATTTTTATATAAACACTATATCTATATGTTGATATATGGATATATATATATCTGTGTCACATGTGTAAAGGTGTGAGTCATTCCTCCGGAGGGATTGTTCGGTCGGACAATGACAGGAAGTGACGCGTCCTGCAGATATCCTCCCGCCGGGGTGATGTCACGGTTACCACGGTAATCCCTCCCAACTCCCCATCGGCAGCGGTGAATATTTATGGATCCGACCCGCTGCTTCCTGCTGTGACGTCATCACATCCATGACCGTCTCAATGCAGCATCATCGGCATCCACATCTCGTTGATACGGCGACGCCCGGGTTTTTTTTTTTTTACAATGGTTAACAATGACGCAATGTTAACAATGTTTTCATTTTCCGACACTGTTTCCACCTCAAACACGGGGGGATTTTTCCCTCTTCCTTATTTTTTACTCAGAACACGGATCTCCTACGTTGTGATTTAATAAAACGTAGCGGCATCAGCCGTTTCCAGCGTGCGTTTACAGTTTTTCACCACTGTGATTGTCCAGAATCAGAATCAAAAATGCACTGCAGTTTTTTTTCTCCAGTACCAGCACTCCAGTACCACAGAACTGCACCGGTCCTGCTCCGCCAGAAACCCCGGCACCTGATTGGTCACACTCCAAGAAGCCCAATAGTTTGACTACTGGATTCGTTGTCCTCTTTAGGGTAAATGATGTGGAACTGGGTTTTTTCAGATGTTCCTGAGTTCCCTCCACGTTGCCACCGCCGGTTGCGGCCCTCAGTCGCTAGGAACTGATGCATTCTGGGAGAGCAGGAGGGCGGGACCAAGTAGCTTTGCTTGGCCCTGAAACGTCTTTATACCTATATCCTCAAAGCTTTTGTATGCAAACTTAATACCTTTTACACTGTATGTAAAGCGCTTTCCCTCTTCTTTTATCGAAATAGTTTCTGGTACCAATGGACGCCACATCCTCCAGACTGGAGAGAAGAGGGACCATCAGGACTGTTTTCAGCGCTTAGAAACTAAGACTATCTTGTTTTTTTCTTCTTAAGATGCTACTCCTCAGTTTATACATCTTTCATGTTTTCTTTATTCCATTTTGAGAAAAGTTTGGCTTGATAAGATTAGCAAATGATTGGATTCTGTTGATTTTTCCCAACTTTTTGGGGGAATTGGACGCGTTTAACATGAAGCTACTGTAATTATTCACTCTCTATATTCTCATTTCTTAGGAAAAAGAAATTCTAGACTAACTGGAGAGACTCTGACCGTCTTTGGTCCTCAGAGCCTCTCATGGGTTCCGCTTTTGCAACAACTCACCATCACAATCAACGAAGCAGAATCCTGTTTCAGTAAGAAACCAGCAGGAAACCAGTAAAAAATAAGTGAGAAACCAACAAAAAAACCTGCAAAGAACTAATGAGAAACCCATAAGAACCAATAAATAACCAGTGAGAAATCAGTAAGAAACCAACATCTTTCTACGTATATCCTCAAAGCCTTAGTATGCAAACTTAATACCTTTTACACTGTATGTAAAGCGCTTTCCCTCTTCTTTTATACAAAATCTTATGCTTCGGCTTCACGGTGCTGTATTTTTTTTGTTTCACAACATTCAGCTCAACTCATTTCACTTGCACAAAAAAGGGAAATGACCTAATTCGTTGTTCACCGCAGAGACCATATCAGTGTTCACGAAAACATTGGCCTCCTCGTCTGGAGAGCCCCCCGGTACGAGTTTGGCTCCTTGTCCTTTGTGTTTTCGGTCTGATTTCCGATGTTTTTCATGTAAGACATGCACTTGGTGGTGGTGGGGGTCTCGGTTATTGAATAAAGTGGAATTAAAACCTGGTACTTTTGCTCAGATTTACTGTCTCCAGCGGATTTGATTTGAAGATTTTATTTCGAGCATGCAAAAAGTGTACAAAAAAGTAATATAAAAAGAGTACAAATATATATATATATATATATATATATTTATACAGTGATACAATATTATACAGTGATATAATATTCAATTACATGTATATATAAATATAGTAAAAATCAAACAAATCAAGGCAAACAAAAGAAAACAAAACAAACGTCCATTTAGTGCTACTATGTGTGTAATAATAGAAGTAATTATAATGCATAGTATTACATTATCATTACTTTACTATAATACTACAATATAATAGAGAACAATAGACAGCAATGGTATAACAATATACTTGAATGAGAGTAGATATGCTATATATACATTTGTTCATATATTTACCTCTGATTATATACATAAAAATTACTATAAATCTATATATCAACATATCTACATATAACTATAAATCACTATATATTAACAGAGATATAGATACACTATACTGTACGTATAATACAACTCAATATATCCATATACAGTACATACCTACATATAACATATCTATATCCATAATATACACTTTTCCCCCCACAGTGGTTCTTTTCATCCCGGCAGCAGCGGGCCGCCCTGCACAGGACACAGGACGCCGCGCCCCGCGCCAATCCAATTTGCTCAAACTCAAAATTAAGTTTCAAATGGAGCTCAGAGGTACAAAAACTACGTTCTAATTATTGGCTCTGACCAACTTAGGGCTTGAAGTAATGTAATTTACAACTGCATGACATCTAATGCTAAATTATTTACCTCTAAAACAGCCACGTCAGTGTCCGGGAGGAAATTAACGGGAATTAAAGGCTTTATTCGCAACAACAAGGTACTTTGTTTCATCCAGTTAGTGATGCTTCGTGATGAATGTCTCAGATTGTCCTGGTCGTGTCCTGGTTCAATAAAAGGCCCGCGGCTTAACTTTACAATACAACATAAGCTACGTTTAATATCAAAATCCAGATGTTTGAGTCGTTGGGTTGTTACTCATAGGAAGGAAATCTGTCATTGATCTGATTTAAAGGGATGGTGACATGAAAAACACATTTTTCTTGATTTTTTGTGTTTTGTTGGGTGTCTTGACATCAATTACACCCAAAAAACAACGAACTTTTAACATTCAGTGTATTGTGTGCTTTCTGGGATTTTCAGCATAACTATGCAAAAACGGCGCATGTGGTTTGGTGGCGGAGCGTTACGTAAGGACCCGCTAAATCACCGCCCCCTCCACCCAGCTCCCTGCCTCCACTCCTCTCCAGCGCACCATAAAGGCTGATTTATGGTTCAGCGTTACACCGACGCAGAGCCTACGGCGTAGGGTTACGCGGCGACGCGCACCGTACGCTGAACCCACGGCGTAGGCTCTGCGAGCCTACGCCGACTTTTCGATGTTTGTACCCCTTCGTCGCTCTGTGATCACACCCCCGCCCGCCTAGCGGCAGAGTCAGGTTTCTTTTTGCACTTCCTTTACGTAGCTCAGGCGTGGCAAAATTTTAGCGGCGGCAGATAAATGCTGAGGATTTTGCCGACCTGGCTGCATGGGCGCAGGCTAGGGGTGGGCGATATGACAAAAATATCATATGATTTTTTCTTAATAAAATCATGAATTTGATTGTATCATTGCAATATTAGGGCCAAACTAAGACAAAAAAATGGGAAATTACGAGAATACATATTATGAGAAAGTCGTAAAATTAGGAGAATAAAGTCATAATATTACAAGAATAAAGTTGTAATATGAGAATAAGGTTGTAATATTACGAGAATAAAGTTGGCGAGGAATATTGAGCATCCTGTGAAGTTATATTTTGGTATCGGTTTCACGAATAAGGAAATACTTAATCTTTTGGCACATCAGCATCGAATTATCATCATCAGTATAAGGACTTTAAAATGATTGTGCAAACGACTGCGTCTATTTCAAAGCAGGAACCACACAGACTTGGAAGAAATTGCATCTTTTGTGGAAGAGGAAAATCTTTATGATCATCCTTATTGTTTCCTGAGAAAGAACAAAACTTCTTTGAACGGCAGCAGATGTAACCACGATAGCCTTGCAGTCCACCAGACAGCTCCTCTTCCACAAAAGACAGATGTGCTCTTCCTGTTAGAGTTGTTGTGTCACTCAAGAATTGAATAGCCAAATATTCCAGGGATCCCAAAAGCAAAGACACTGAGACTGGAGTTGCAAACAAATGATTTAATAAGCAAACTTGATCTGGGGGGGGTGGACGGAGCGGTGAGACACTGGTTTGGGTGGAAGGAGCCTGGTACAAAAGGAAAGAATAGTTAGGACAAAAATAGCAGATTTACAATAACACACACACGCTAGAGACTAAACTTGCTGCTGCAGGTACTTGCCACAGTAGTCAACGTCTAAGCGCCGGGCGTCGTCTCTCAGCAGCTTATGTAGGCAGCCCTTGATGATGATGGTGGAGCAGCTGGGCTGATTGGAATCAGCCACACCTGTGCTGGCTGCTGGCTGAGGGAGAAGCCCTGCCCTCGCCCTATGATGTCGTGCAGGGGAGGGACTGGGGACGCGAGGAGCTTGTGGCACAACAAGAGTTCTCATAAATTACCACTTTATTCTTGTAATATTACGACTGTATTCTCGTAATATTACGACTTTATTCTCGTAATATTACGACTTTATTCTCGTAATATTACGACTGCATTATCGTAATATTACGACTGTATTCTCGTAATATTACGACTTTATTCTCGTAATTTTACGACTTTATTCTCATAATATTACGACTTTATTCTCGCAACATTACGACTTTATTCTCGCAAAATTACGACTTTATTCTCGTAACATTACGACTTTATTCTCATAATATTATGACTTTATTGTCATAATACTACAACTTTATTCTCATTATATTACCACTTTAGTCTCATAATATTACCACTTTATTCTCATAATATTACCACTTTATTCTCATAATATTACCACTTTATTCTCGTAATATTACCACTTTATTCTCGTAATATGACGACTTTATTTTCGTAATATTACGACTTTATTTTTGTAATATTACGACTTTATTCTTGTAATATTACGACTTTATTCTCGCAACATTATGACTTTATTCTCGTAATTTTATGACTTTATTCTCATAATATTACAACTTTATTCTCATAATATGAGGACTTTATTCTCGCAACATTATGACTTTATTCTCGTAATATTACGACTTTGTTATCATAATATTACGACTTTGTTATCATAATATTACGACTTTGTTATCATAATATTACGACTTTGTTATCATAATATTACGACTTTATTCTCGTAATATTATGACTTTATTCTCTTAATTTTACGACTTTATTTTCATAATATTATGACTTTATTCTCATAATTTCAATTTTTTTTGTCTTAGTTTGGCCCTAATACGCCATCATAGTATCATGATCTTAAATTGAAAAAAAAAACACAGACAATTTGAAAGGTATTTCCAGCTGGGCAGCTCGTACCGTGGGTCAGCTACCTTAGCCAGGCGTTTGAACCCTTCACTTTCCAGCCTCATGAACGGTACCGTGTCCTTCGTGAGATAAAAGGTAACAGCTTCGGCGACCAACTTCGTTTGACTTTCAGCCATCGCTCTCCGTGCACCACTCACAACTTCAGAGTCACTGCCCGTGATTCGCTATGATTGGTCGGTCAGGTTGACGATACGTCTGTGAGTCAGAGTTTATAGAATATGTCCTAGTTTGAAAGCTGATTTTAGCACAAATCAAACATCATGGTCTGTTTCTCATTCTGGTTTCCACTTGGTTTCAATTTCTCGTAAAAGGAACTTTGCTCAGAACATTTTCAAAAACAGGTTTAGTTCCTAAAACAAACCGAAGGTCTTTAGCGATGGGATTGTTTTCATAAAAAAGACGGCCAGCTCGCCGATCGGGAGGCATCCCGCGAACATTATCCCATTATCCCAGGACACAAGGAGTTTTATAGTCACGTTTAAGTCGTGCAAGCAAATACAAATCCCGACTGTTTTTCTGCAAAATAAACGGCTCTGGGTTCCTGGTGGGAGTTTTCTGAGCCTCCGAGGCCCGGTGGGTGTTTAATTGTGTGTCTCACTGTGAGCCGATGACGGACCGTTCACTCACTCGTGGAGTCGGCTGACGGACCGAACACTGAAGCTCTCCTCAGGGGAAATGTTCCCGCTCCGAGGCGCCGGCTGGGGTTTCAGAGATGCACAGTCCCCTCCTCTTCCTCCGTTATAGTTGTCCCCGGAGATGATGTGGTCTTAAAGACCATGTTGTTCTTTTTCATGATATTCTGCACCATGCAGATCCCTCCCAGTCTGTCTCCTTAAACATTTCTTCGTGATGTTTGACACTTTTGTCGACAAACTGGACACACTCTGACCGTCTTTGGTCCTCCGAGCCTCTCATGGGTACCGCTTTAGCACCAACTCACCATCACAATCAACTGAGCAGAATCCTGTTTCAGTAAGAAACCAACAGGAAACCAGTAAGAGACAAACAAGAAACCAGTAAAGAACCAGTGAGAAATCAGTAAGAAAACCAACAAGAAACCAGTAAATAACCAGTGAGAAACCGACAAGAACCAATAAATAACCAGTGAAAAAACCAGTAAGAAACCAGTAAATAATCAGTGAGAAATCAGTAAAGAACCAGTGAGAAACCAGTTAGAAACCAACAAAAAAACAGTAAAGAACCAGTGAGAAACATGCAAGAAACCAATAAATAACTAGTAAATAACCAGTGAGAAATCAATAAGAAACCAACACGAAACCAGTAAAGAACCAGTGAGAAACCCAAGGAACGGGAGCTGGAAACCTGTGACCTAAAAGGTTTTAGAGCAAATTATCTTGAGAAAACAATGAAAACGCTGAATAATTCTTCTCACGAAACCATTAAAAAACAAGTGAGAAACCTTCAAGAAACCAGTAAATAACCAGCGACAAACCAGTAAAGAAAACCAACACGAAACCATTAAATAACCAGTGAGAAACCAATAAGAAACCAACAAGAAACCAGTAAATAACCGGTAAGAAGCCAACAAGAAACCAGTAAATAACCCAACCTGATCTCACAAAAATCCGTGAAATGCCCACGACCTCTCACCACTATTTTCCGTGGTACCAACACGGAAAGTGGTATAATTCCGTGTGAGCACCACGGATATAGTACTATGCGAAGTCAATGTGATCCGTGGTCGTGATATATACACGGATTATGACATTATTATTATTTATGGATTATTCTTTGTTATAGTGGCTAAATTATGAGTTTTTGTCACGCAAGGTACTGTTTGTTACTGTCAGTTTAAAAAGCATGTTTTTAACGCTGTTTTAGCAGTGTTTTATTGAGGTTTTAATGAGAGCACCACGGATATAGTCAATGGGATCCGTGGTCATGATATATACACGGATTATGACATTATTATTATTATTTATATTATTCTTTGTTTTAGTGGCTAAATTATGAGTTTTTGTCGCGCAAGGTACTGTTTGTTACTGTCAGTTTGTAAAAGCATGTTTTCAACGCCCCCAAACAACATATAAAAAATTCAGACTCCTAGCTAAAAGCGTTAGTGAACTATGAAAAAAAAAGACACAAAATAGGCCCCGTTCCATTAGTCAGGAGGCTCTCAGACCTATACGTGTCTAAACCCTCTAAACCAGCCAGGACGTTTTGGAGGAAACACTGTTGCAGAAGTCATAGAAGTCTTTTTTATATGTTGTTTGGGGGCATCCCCTGAACAGACAGACGTTAGTTTGGTGCAGATCGGACCTGTACTTTTCGATGGGCGGGGCTTTGAAACTTGAAACTTCACCTTTTCCAACATTTGAACGGACGCCGTTGCCACAACATTTGACCAAACCAAGTAAAACTTGACCTGTGGCCTCCATATGGGGCCTAGATTGGGCTTGCCAAGTCTCAACTCTGAGAACCCTCTGCAACGCCAACTAGCTCTATGGAAGTTATACAGCCACGGGACCAAAAAATCCTAGCCAAGGGCCTTCTGCATTGCAACATAGTCAAAAATCAGCCTCCCAGCTCAAAGCGTTAGTGAATTATTAAAAAAACACACAAAAAAGGCCAGAAAAAGGCACCACACACAGTGACCTTTGGAACTTCCGAAGGTCACACGGGTCTGGACCTCGGCACAGTGGATGAGAGTCACCTCCTGATACAGAGTCTAGAATTTCAGCCTCCTAGCTCAAAGCGTTAGTGAACTATGCAAAAAAAGACACGAAATAGGCCCCGCAGGCTCGAAAAGCAACACACGCGGTGACCTTTGACACTTTCGAAGGTCACACAGATCTGAAACTCGGCACAGTGGATCAGAGTCACCTCCTGATACAGAGTCTAGAATTTCAGCCTCCTAGCTCAAAGCGTTAGTGAACTGTGCAAAAAAAGGAGAACTAATTAAAATGGATATCCTTAACATGAACCTATTGTATTATTGAATTATAAAGGACACTTCGTGTTTTTGTTTTTTACAAATGTTAAAGATATTAAAAGAAAACCATAACACAATGAGGAAAATACTGTGGGCGAACAAGTCGTGCCCAGAGCGTGTCTCGAACCACAGTCTCCCAGACCACAGTCAACTGCACTAACCAGTCGGCCAAATGCTGATGTGTTGCCCAGGCGGGCAAGGCCTTATCTTATCTGTGGTCGTTACACTATGTTCCAAAAAGTATTGTTTATAATGGACAAGATCCGGCATTTTACGTTGAATTCTATTGTTCAGGTTTTAAAATGCTAGCTAAATACATAAAAAAGGGAGGTGAGGTGTGAGCTTCATAACAAAAACTTCTGTGCCTACTGAGCATTAATAACATGGGGTTAGCCATAGAAAGGGGCAATAATGAGGTGTGAGCTCCATAGCAAGCATTAATAACATGGGGTTAGCCATAGAAAGGGGCGTTAACAGCCTCCTGCGCCTACTAGTAGGTAGAGTAGGGCCCTACTGGCCCATATCTATGGGATGATGATGATGTCCTTCATTCAATAATATGACAGCAGTCAAATCGGGTGATGGATCCCATTGACTTCGCATATCCGTGGTGCTCCCATTAAAACCTCAATAAAACACTGCTAAAACAGCTTTAAAAACATGCTTTTACAAACTGACAGTAACAAACAGTACCTTGCGTGACAAAAACTCATAATTTAGCCACTAAAACAAAGAATAATATATAAATAATAATAATAATGTCATAATCCGTGTATATATCATGACCACGGATCCCATTGACTATATCCGTGGTGCTCTCATTAAAACCTCAATAAAACACTGCTAAAACAGCGTTAAAAACATGCTTTTTAAACTGACAGTAACAAACAGTACCTTGCGTGACAAAAACTCATAATTTAGCCACTATAACAAAGAATAATCCATAAATAATAATAATGTCATAATCCGTGTATATATCACGACCACGGATCACATTGACTTCGCATAGTACTATATCCGTGGTGCTCACACGGAATTATACCACTTTCCGTGTTGGTACCACGGAAAATAGTGGTGAGAGGTCGTGGGATTTTTGTGAGATAAGGTTGGGTTATTTACTGGTTTCTTGTTGGCTTCTTACCGGTTATTTACTGGTTTGTCGCTGGTTATTTACTGGTTTCTTGCAGGTTTCTCACTTGTTTTTTAATGGTTTCGTGAGAAGAATTATTCAGCGTTTTCATTGTTTTCTCAAGATAATTTGCTGTAAAACCTTTTAGGTCACAGGTTTCCAGCTCCTGTTCCTTGGGTTTCTCACTGGTTCTTTACTGGTTTCGTGTTGGTTTCTTACTGATTTCTCACTGGTTATTAACTAGTTATTTATTGGTTTCTTGCATGTTTCTCACTGGTTCTTTACTGTTTTTTTGTTGGTTTCTAACTGGTTTCTCACTGGTTCTTTACTGATTTCTCACTGATTATTTACTGGTTTCTTACTGGTTTTTTCACTGGTTATTTATTGGTTCTTGTTGGTTTCTCACTGGTTCTTTACATTTTTCTGTTGGTTTCTTACTGGTTTCTTGTTGGTTTCTTGCAGGTTTCTCACTGTTTTTTTAATTGTTTCATGTTGGTTTCTTACTGATTTCTCACTGGTTATTTACTGGTTATTTGTAAGTTTCTTGCTGGTTTCTCACTAGTTATTTACTGGTTTCTTGTTGGTTTTCTTACTGATTTCTCACTGGTTCTTTACTGGTTTCTTGTTTGTCTCTTACTGGTTTCCTGTTGGTTTCTTACTGAAACAGGATTCTGCTCAGTTGATTGTGATGGTGAGTTGGTGCTAAAGCGGTACCCATGAGAGGCTCGGAGGACCAAAGACGGTCAGAGTGTCTCCAGTTTGTCGACAAAAGTGTCAAACATCACGAAGAAATGTTTATTTTTGTTTTAATTTTTTATATGTTGTTTGGGGGCGTTGAAAACATGCTTTTACAAACTGACAGTAACAAACAGTACCTTGCGCGACAAAAACTCATAATTTAGCCACTATAACAAAGAATAATATATAAATAATAATAATGTCATAATCCGTGTATATATCACGACAACGGATACCATTGACTTTGCATGGTACAATATCCGTGGTGCTCACACGGAATTATACCATTTTCCGTGTTGGTACCACGGAAAATAGTGGTGAGAGGTTGTGGGCATTTCACGGATTTTTGTGAGATCAGGTTGAAATAACCAGTAAGAAATCAGGGAGAAAACAACACGAAACCATTAAAAAACCAATGAGAAACCCACAAGAAACCAGTAAATAACCCGTGAGAAACCCGAGGAACAGGAGCTGCAAACTTGTGACCTAAAAGGTTTTAGAGCAAATTATCTTGAGAAAACAATGAAAACGCTGAATAATTCTTTCCCTCTTTAGACAAGCTACTGCTTCAACCCCGAGATAAGAAGAAAAACAAGTGGTTTTGCCGCGCAGCTAACATAAACCCCTGAATGGATATGAGAATCGTCTGAAATAACAACCAGGCCGTTAGCTGGTGGAGGGACGGCGGGGGGCTTTCTTTGCTGAAGATCTTATCTACAACCGAGGATTGAGTGGATTTTAAGAACAAACATGTGAAACCGAGTAAAGCATCATAAATCTGTCACGGGGGCCAATCTGAGGACCCAGGCTCATAAATCTACCGTAAAACTTCTAATAATGGCCGAGTCCCAACTATCCTCCGGGTGTAGCAAAGTATTTTTTTATATTAAACATCCCAAATAAAGGCCAGTAAAGGTCAAACATTGCTTTTCTGGTGGCCATAAAAATACTCTACCGTATGCAAATATAGCTACGGAAGAGTATTAGGGCCAGGCAGGAGAAAAATAAAATAATATTTTAGAGGAGCACCAAGATTTTTGGCTTGATGTGTAGCTGTCAATGACATAGAGCCAAGGTGAGTGCTGATCTTTTCCCTTTCATTTTTAGGTGAGGACCAGTTTCTTCCAGTTGTGTCTCCTGTCCAAAGTTAAAAAGTCGTCATGACCTGGAGAAGGCCATCCACGCCCGTATTAGCTCACGCTTGGACGATTGCAACTCTCAGTCTCCTCTTTATCGCCTTCAACTGGTCTTTTAATCAACACTAACCTGTTCTTATCTCCCTTCATCGGCCTCCCGTCCTTTATAAATACATGTGTGATTTTAAACTCTGGGTGTCTGTTTTTGAAGCTTTTAACGGCCTCACACCCTTGTAATTATCCGAGCTTTTAACTGTCCGGTAGAGCGCTGAGGTCAACTAATAAACTTTTGCTGGAGGTCCCGAGGTCAGAATATAAACACTGGGGGGGCCGAGGCGTCTCTGTCGCCCTGGAATAAACTCCCCGCCGAGGTGCAGCTTATTTCTGACCTCAGCATTTTTAAATCTGGGCTTAACACCCGGTAGTGTGATGACACTTTTATCTCATTAGATTTTGTTGTATTTTATTGTTTTTGATTGTTCTTGTTTGTCCTCCTTTTTATCTATTACTTGCTGTAGGCAAGGCAAGGCAAGTTTATTTATATAGCAAAATTCAACACAAGGTAATTCAAAGTGCTTTACATCAACATTAATAGCGGCAAGATACAATTAAACAGTAAATAAAAAATAAAATGATAAAAAAGAGGTAAAATATTAAAAAGCACAAGTTGTTAAAAAGTACAGCAGGTACATCTCATTCTTAAAATGGCAAGAATTACGTTTCTATACGGTCAAAATGTACAAAGACCGGGTCAAATACAGTATTACAAAAGTAATCTGTGTAAAGCACTTTGGCAACACCAAAAGGCTGTTAGAAAGTGCTGTGTAGATAAAAGACATTACATTTAGAGACTAACGTCAGGACAAAAGTCGGCAAATTTTTCTAATTCTATTGTTACGTCAGAATTTCTGGCACATTCTCCTGTCCAACACCTTGACACTTAGTTTAGTTAAGTTTATTGGTCGTTTCAATTTCCACAACACAAATAACCCAAAGTATAAGAGTAAATCATCAGTACAAAAAAATATATAATTATATATATACAATTTTAACTAAAAACCAAGGACCAAAAGGTGTAGACTGAAGCCTAGAGTAATGACGCCTACCCTTTTCACAAAAAGAAAATGTTAGCTTTTATAAACTAGTGCATTTAGGATTTAGTGAATGAAAAAAAATCCATAAATAAATCCATAAAGAAGTTGCCCAAGTATAAACAAAATAACTGTACATAAACATACAGCATATTCCACATGTCATTACTAAATATCATTTCATAAAGTATATATATAAGCACACACATACATATACACATACCTACACATATACATACATACATACATACATACATACATACATACATACATACATACATACACACACACGCCCATGTGTATGTATATATATATATATATATACACACATACATACATACACATACACATACACACACATGTCCATAGGTACATGCCTATGTGTATTATACCTTTGCTTTACATGTATTAATCATTTTGTATTCATAGGTGCTTTTGAATTGTAATAACGTGCTACAAATTTTCATTTCTATGACGCCACAGTCAGTCGTCGTCACCATGAACCACCTGCCTACTATCTACCAGGAGTCTTGGGCATCGATGAAATCTTTTACTTCTGCATCTGTGTTCAGTTTCTGACAAATAAATACTAGCAGACGGGGGGATTAAGATTACCGCGTGTGAGGTCACTCATGGAATGTGACCCGACCCTGGATGAGCCAAAGATGGATGGATGGATGGATTGGTGGAGAAATGTGACACGGTTATCTGAACTGATTGGCATATTCACATACTGCAGGAGCAGCAGGATTAACCTCCAACGCACCAAAAACAGGCAGAACGAGGGGTCTAATCGGTTCTGCGCCGTTGATTTATTGGAGTTTCCTTAAACGTTGTGTTCATATTTCACCTGGCTGCCACAGTGCTGAGTGATTTAACACGTAATATACTTGACAGGACTTGATTCCTGCTCCTGAGTCCTGATAAGGAGTTCTCTCCGTTTACAGAAACAATGAGGCAGAGTTTTGTCGATCTAGACAAAGACCTTTCGCCGTGCCTTTGTTTCAGGGGGTGTTAGTAGGGAAAAGGGGGTTTTAAAAATTTGAATTGTTTAGAAAACATATCATTGCTCTGCTTTGACTTTTCTGACTTAAAGGCAGCCATTCCAGTGCCTCACGCTTTTCCCAAATGCTAATTCCTTTAAATCAGGGGTCTTCAACCTTTTTTAGCCCAGGGACCCCTTGGATGAGAGAAAAACAGAGCAGGGACCCCCGCTTGTAATTCTTATTTTTTCCCTTTTTTTTAATGTGTCAATTTTTAAGCCTGGCTTATAATAACTTTTGAATGTGTTTTATTCTGCTTATATCACCTTATTAACCAATTCCTGACTGGGTTATTAGCTACATGTGTTTATGGTTGATGAAACTTTGGCCTCGTCAGACGTCGAAGGAATAACGTTAGGCCGAGCTGTAACGTTACCATTTCGAGCTTTAAGCCTGGGATATACTTGCAGTTCAGACCGCGTATGTGCAATAAAATGTGCAATTTCGCAACAAATTTTCTTTTCTTAAAGGAGCTTGAGGCTCCTTTTAAGAAATGAGACTCTCTAGCGCCACCCTTCACCACGACGGCCGTTGGGGGTACAGCAGCCAACAGTGAAGCCGGCACGGCAGAACGGGGAGAACGCACATGCAGCGTCATGTGACGTCACATCCGCAGCCCAGCGCGGGAAATTCGGGACCGAATTGCAGCACATTTTGCAGCACACAGCCTGTTCAAGGCAGAGGAGAGATACACTAGAGGGCTCATTCTTTTGGGTTTGGAACGCTTCATCTGACATTATTACTAGAAAACTTAAAATGTATACAGATTTTTTTCATAAATCTTGCCACAATCCGGCCTCAAGCTCCTTTATACAGCTAGGTAGCTCGTTTTTCCGCTCTAAAGTTGACATTAGTCACATGACTCACATAATGGGAATCATTTATGTAGAGTTGTAGACTAAATAGTTATTGTCAAAAGTAGATTATTATCGCCTGTTAATGGAGTTTTCTCAATCATATATATATATATATATATATATATATATATATATATATATATATAGCCTATATATTATTTATGTATTTTCTTTTAATTCTCACAAATTATTTTGGTTAAAATTGCATTTATTTCTTTTTAAATTGGAGGACCCCCTGCAGTACCTCTGCGGCCCCCCTAGGGGTCGCGGACCCCCGGTTGAAGACCCCTGCTTTAAACCCTTAAACTCTACATTTACCTGCTACTGGTGGCCAACTCAGTCTCATCAGTCTCTGCATTCGCACATCGTGGCACCAAAGCACCACTTCCAAGTGTGAGCGGTGAACATTTCCTTTGACAATCTCAGGCCTTAGCGAGCGGTTATTACATCCTCCACTTCTTATGAGAAATCTCTGCAAAACGTGTGGCACCTTGTTGCAGGAATTTCCTCATCCGCTGCCAAAGGCATTACGGAGGCTGGCTGATGTTGGGTGAGTCTGTTACACATTACTGTTCCAGTGAAACTCACCGGTGCTGGATGGAGGCTGGCGTCAGACATACCAGTCAAACATGCCGCAGTGAGGAGTTCCTCCGAGTCTGCGTATCCTTCCTGGCTTTGTAAAAAAAAAGAAAAAAGACAAACTTGTCTGAATTTCTTTTTCATAAAAAAAAAAAGAGAATATAGAGAGTGAATAATTACAGTAGCTTCATGTTAAACGCGTCCAATTCCCCAAAAAGTTGGGAAAATCAACAGAATCCAATCATTTGCAAATCTTATCAAACCAAACTTTTCTCAAAATGGAATGAAGAAAACATGAAAGATGTATAAACTGAGGAAATATAGCATCTTATGAAGAAAAAAAAGAAGATAGTTTTAGTTTCTAAGCGCTGAAAACAGTCCTGAAGGTCCCTCTTCTCTCCAGTCTGGAGGATGTGGCGTCCATTGGTACCAGAAACTATTTTGACTCGTCTCACACGACAGTTTTCATCTTTGCCTCGGTCCGTTTCAAACGAGGAAACGTGTTTGGTGTTTGTGGATCGTTGTTAACCTTAACATGCTTTAACCTGCTTTTGTGGACGACACGTGGTGTTGTTTTTGGCAGCCTGTTTCAATTTTAGTTTTAGTCTAGTCTTTGGGTTAATCTATCATTTTAGTTTTTGTTAGTTTTAGTCACGTTCATTCTCCTTTTAGTCGTGTCAAGTTTTCAGTCGACTAAAAGTCTGAGCATTTTAGTCTTATTTTAGTCAGAATTGTATTTAGTCAAACCCATTTTACATTTCAAACAAGGTTATCTTATTATATTATTGTTACCTTATAGACTTAAGAATACATTCATTCCAGATACAGAAGACTCTAATTTGAGTTTACAACATATTTATTTTTCCGCATTTCTCCCCGTCTTTTTCGATGACACATTCAGTTTTCTTTTCCACATCTATGTAGGAAAGTGGATCCAAAGATCTAAAGACTAAACTGGTTTAAAGACTAAACCAGAGGAACAACTTTAAAAAGCAATATTATATATATATATATATATATATATATATATATATATATATATATATATATATATATATATATATATATATATATATATATTTTGTCCCCATGTTGAGCCATGGAAGTCATGTTGATCTGACTGAAATTCACGTCAGCGCGGTTTGAATGGCTTAATGTGATTGGCTTATGAGTATATTGTCCCCCACGTGGGATGCGTTCTTATGATTGGCTGGAACAAAGGAGGATATCTGATTGGTTGCAGATCATTCCGTATTTAAAAAAAGACATTTGTGGATTTAGGCAGGGGAGTCCCAAAATGTACACAGAAATGCAGCAAAGTTCACAGACCACAAACCGTTTGTAAATCAGGTTATATCTGTGTGTGCATAAGAAATACATTGGTGTATATTGTCCTACGCATGTGTGAATTGTTCTGTGCATTTGCAAATCATCCCGTGCATTTGAGACTGTTCTAGCTCCATACTCCTGTTTTAAGCTCTGAGATATCATAAACCCCTCAAAAGTAAATGTAAAACTTGAGTGCAAATTATTAGCAGCACGGTGACCTGTCCAGGGTGTAACCCCTGCCTCTCACCTGAAATGAGCTGGGATAGGCTCCAGCAGACCCCCGTGACCCCGCAAGGGATAAAGCGAGTATAGATAATGGATGGATGGATGGAGTGCAAATTATACTGCTCTTTTGGTCAGCACAGGTCAAAGGAATAAACAAAAAGGTAGAATATTTATACCTGCCATCAGCAAATGAATATCAAATATAAATTTTAACAATAGTCAAACACTGTTCAAATAAGTTTATGTCGTAAAACAGGCCCTCAGGAGGATGAGGTGAAGGGTCATGTTCTCAAGGACTTTATAGATCTCTTGGTTGGCAGGGTTGTCTTGGTGACGGCTGCTTTGTTTGCTGAGCGCCTTACCAATGCGCCACCAACCTGCATGGATCAAAGGTGCCGAGGCGAGTCAACAAACGGAGCTCGCAGGTGTGGCCCTTCGCCGTTCAAGCAAAACTGATGCTTGCTGGGAAACTGGACACAACAAAGACCTCCGGGATACTGAAAACGGCTTTTAGTTTGAGCCTCTAATCTGCAGCGACTTTAGTGAGACGGTTTCACAGATGTGACCTGAGTGAGGCTTGACTGAGTTACGTAACAGCTATAGCTTCTCTCTTTCCCTTCTTTTCTGCATGCAGGGGACAAAATGCATATATGTAGACCAATGCAACTTTAGTCTGTCGCAAGACCAAGGCAGTGTGTGGTCTGGGTGGGGGTCTTGGGTGCAGTAATGGGAAGCAGTGGTCAGATAGCAGCTCTTTCGTGGCTTTGGCCCAAAGCAAAAGCTCCCACAGCTGCCATCACCCAGCCTGTGTCCTTCATGGTGGCTTTCCTGAGGCAGCAGGAACTTTGTAGGTCGTACTGAGTGGCGAGAAGCCACCCAACGATTTCTTCAGCTCCCCTTCTTCGGTGCCCTGTTAAAGCTGGAAAACCACACACAGAGGCAATAAGTGACAGAGGATGCTCTCTCTGGTGGAGCGGTAGAAACACCAGCGGGGTCTGAGTGATGTTGTTGTTCCTGAAAACCTCGGGAAGTAGAGACGTTTTTAGATTGGATCCCGCTTTTATCGCTGTGTTTAACGTGTTATTTGCCGAGGCCAGTCGGGAGGTGTTATCTGTGTAACATAACGTAATCTATAAGGGTGTGTAGAATTACGTATTGTCCCTACATCCGCAGGATTTATACACAGTGAGACAGGAGTCATTTCCAAAATGAGAATGGATGAACAGTGTGATGACTGTTTTTTGGCAGGGTTTTACTTCTTGCAAAGCCCCAGTCTGTCATTTTTGTGGCCAGTTGTTCAAACAATGGACCATCATCCTTTGTGCTTCTGGACATACGCCGGTTTATGGCGTCCCCGGCTCTGAGGGTGAGTAGCTCGGGGATTTCCTTGTCTTCCCAGTTACTCATCCTGCAAATATAGATCCTACATGTGACGTCCTGCTGCTGCTGTTACTCTCATCAGCTGTTTCCTTATTTTATGTAATAATAATAACAACAATAACAATAATTAAAGCTGCAAGCAGCGATGAACGGGCCCTTGCGCATGCAATTTTCACCAATAAAGGTCAAGGACTCAAAACCAAGTCTGATGACACCACCCACGACTCTTTATGCCAAACCATTGAAAAGTAATGGCAGAAATTAAGAACTATCAGATATCGACCAATCAGATGAAGGGGCGGGGCTAATTGGCACCAATTATGGTCAAGGACTCAAAACCATGTCCGATGACACCACCCACGATTCACGCTTTTTGGTGTCTAGCGTCGCCACGGTACCGCTTTTGACTGAGAAAAGTAATGCACGTCGTCGCAGGATGGAGACGCACATTTTGATGTATAACACAACTGGGTGCACGTTACGGTTCGGGCCTTATTAACTGCCGAAGGAATGGCATAAATTGCACCAAAATTACTCGATTAATTCAAAATGGCCGACTTCCTGTTCGGTTTCAGCCATGGCGCCAAGAGACTTTTCTTTAAGTTGCGACATGATACAGGTGTGTACCGATTTTCGTACATGTACGTCAAACCGTATTGTGGGGCTTGAGGCACAAGGTTTTCTAAGGGGTGCTGTTGAGCCATTAGGCCATGCCCATTAATGCAAACCATGAAATATCAAATGTATTGCCAGGCCTGGCTTGCATGCAAAATTTGGTGACATTTGGGGAACTATCAAATATGGACCAATCAGATGAAGGGGGGGGCCCCCTTTTTGGTGTCTATCGTCGCCACGGTAACGCATTTGACTGAGAAAAGTAATGTGCGTCGTCGCAGGATCGAGACGCACATTTTGGTGTATAACACACATGGGTGCATGTTGCGGTTCGGGCGAAGAAGCGGCCGAAGTAATGGCATAAATTGCGCCAAAATTACATGATTAATTCAAAATGGCCGACTTCCTGTTCGGTTTCGGCCATGGCGCCAAGAGACTTTTCTTTAAGTTGCGACATGATACAGGTGTGTACCGATTTTCGTACATGTACGTCAAACCGTATTGTGGGGCTTGAGGCACAAAGTTTTCTAAGGGGTGCTGTTGAGCCATTAGGCCATGCCCATTAATGCAAACCATGAAATATCAAATTTTTTGCCAGGCCTGGCTTGCATGCAAAATTTGGTGATTTTTGGCGAACTATCAAATATGGACCAATCAGATGAAGGGGGGGCCCCCTTTTTGGTGTCTATCGTCGCCACGGTAACGCTTTTGACTGAGAAAAGTAATGTGCGTCGTCGCAGGATCGAGACACACATTTTGATGTATAACACACATGGGTGCATGTTGCGGTTTGGGCGAAGAAGTGGCCGAAGTAATGGCATAAATTGCGCCAAAATAACATGATTAATTCAAAATGGCCGACTTCCTGTTCCGTTTCGGCCATAGCGCCAAGAGACTTTTCTTTAAGTTGCGACATGATACAGGTGTGTACCGATTGTCGTGCATGTACTTCAAACCGTATTTGGTGACTTTTGGGGCACGTTTAGGGGGCAAAAAGGCCCTAATTTCGTCGGAAAAATAAAAACGAGGAAAAAAAAAACAAGGAAAAGAATTCCTACAGAGGGCCTTATTAGGGCCTTCGCACTGTAAGTGCTCGGGCCCTAATAATATTACAAAAGGCAAGGCTCCATGGTTACAGGTTTCTCCTGTGGTCATGGGCTGTGGGTAGTAAAATCACAGATGTAAGTGGCTAAAAAGAAAAATTATTTTCTTTGCAGGTTGGCTGGACTCTCCCTTACAGATAGGTTGAGAAGTTCTGTCATCCAGGATGCACTTTTGGGAGGAACCAGTTCAGGCGGTTCAGGCATCTGGTCAAGATGGCTCCTGGACACATCCCCAATGAAGTGCTTTGGGCATGTCCAACGAGGTAGAGTTCCCAGGACGGATTGGAACAGATTTACAAACATCACTTAAACACGTAGCAAGAAGGTGGCTGGTTCAGATCCTGGCAGGAGTTTTTCTGTGTAGAGTTTGCATGTTCTCCGCTGTGCTTTTATGGATCCAAAAAACTTGCATGTTCAGTTGTTCAATTGTAATTCGCTTTGGATAAAAGCATCTCCTAAATGTTACATTAGGTAATGTAATCTCCCAGCTGGCTTGGGAACACTGGGGGAATTCCCCCAAAGGAGCTGGAGGAGGTGCTGTTGGAGAGGGAGGTCTGGGCTTTCTGCTTGAGATGATTCTGGGAAATTATAAAAAAAAACGGTTCCAGATGACCCGAGGGGTCTGGAAGGTTCATACTGGGTCAGTAGGTCCCTGATGTGTCCTGGACTATTCAGATTTTTCTAAACCAGCATCAGAACTGTAAAGTCTGTCCACTGATGAACAGGCAGCCGGTGTAAAGACCTCAGAGATGGACTGATGTGGTCCACTTTGTTGGTCTTAATGAGGACTGGAGAAGCTGCAGTTGTCTAACTAACTTTTGGCATAGATCTTTTTAGGAAGGCTGACTTTGTTATTGCCATAATATATTTTTCCAAATTCAGGTCTGAGTCCATCACTACACCCAGATTTCTGGCTTGGTTGGTGGTTTTCAGTATAGATTGAAGCTCTGAGGTGACCTGTAATCGTTTCTATTTGGGTCCAAAGACAATGACCTCAGTTTTGTTTTTGTTTAACTGGACAAAAAGTTGTGGCACATCCAGTCATTAATCTTCTCAATGCATTTACCAAGAGCCTGTACAGGGCCTCGGTCTCCTGGTGACATTGTAATATATATCTGCGTGTCATCTGTATAGCTATGGTAGTTTATTTAGTTGTTCTTTATAATCTGTGCCAGTGGGAGCATGTAGATGTTAAACAGAAGAAGTCTCAGGATCGATCCTCGGGGAACTCCAGATATAAAGTTGGATGGATGGATGGATGGATGGATGGATGCAGCATGTTGTTCTCCTTCAGCGCTGAGGCTCTGAGCTGTTGAGACATGGGGCGGGGGGGGGGGGGGTCAAGCCTAACTCTGTGTGTGTCCTGAAAAGAAGCCTTTAATAATTGTTTTTTTCAAGTTGTGAAACTGTGACTCATCAGAAAGTGAGTGTACGTGGAGCTCGACAGCCTGAGTCACTGAATCACATGAAACTGCCATCAGTGCAACTGACACACTTTCAAGTTTAGACCGATTTATTTTTAACCAAAGAGCAGCAGGCACAGAGATCTTGTCTGCCCTCTCAGACAGGGTTTAAAACAGAAAAAAGCGTTCAGAATTGCACGTCACACTGCAGCACTTTCTCTAATCTTGTTCTTAATCCTTTTTTTTTATTAAATTTTTAAAACTCAACAGTTGTATGTCACTTTTCCTTTTGTAACCTCTGAAGCGGGGACAGTTTTCCTCAAAGACCCGTGTTGTGGAGGGAAAACATATTAACACCTCAGTGTAATATGCTTTAACCACTAAGTGAATATCTGGACTGAAACTGAACGCATAAAAATTACAGAGAATAAAACTTGAGAGATGAGACAGATTTGAGTAGATTTAATTTAGCAGTTGCATGCAAATGGGTCAGAACTTACATCAGGTGTCTCAATGATGATAAACACCACAAATGACGGTTCTTATAAACAGGTCATTGTAACGTCAGAGCTAATCTTTAAGGAACAAGTATCGGCTTGCACACTCTGTACCTAGGCCAAGGCTAAATTTCTATCACAACCTGTTTGGTCCTTTCAACACTGGTTTCAGTGTGAAGCAGAGAGGTAAATATTATGGTAACTTATGGACTTTAGCATTTAGATGTTGAAATTATCAGGATAGGGCATGTTTTCAGTCAGTGATTGTCCTCATTAGCACAAAACTGTCATCAAGTGTTTAAAAAAAATAAAAATGTTCTTTCTGCCAATAAGTAATGCTGAATGTTAATGAATAGACGCAAATTAGTCAGACTCAGCAGCATTATAAGATTACCACATCTACATGCAGATGACACTAATATTACATTAAATTGCTTTTAACAATTGTTTCAATTTGTCATTTTTACTATTAGGCAGTAGATGACTGATGTATCAAATATACCACAAGATGAAAAGCAGTTCTGGACATCTTTAAAAAGATTGGCCTTTAAGGGTCCTATTCTGGATTTAACAGGAAGATCAGCCAAAATTGCAGAAATACAGTCCCCCTCTCTCTCTCTTTTATATTCTCATAAATGAACTATTTTGGATCAGCTTGGGGCTTTTCAGATCATTTTTGGGACAGGCCAATTATGAGGAATAGCAGTATTCCAGTCTCGAAATAACCAGTCTGGGGCAGTATATTTCTAATTTTAACAATATTACAAAGATGAAAGAAGACCGTCATGGAAACTTGTTTTATGTGTAAAACTGTAGGAACAGCTGGGGGACAAAAAACAAAACTCCATGGTTTCCACTAAATGAGTAATTTTGTTCATAGTAATGGCATGACAGCTTTGAAACAGGACGCGAGAGAGAGTTTTTGTGCGATGCTGACCAGGCTACTAGAGCAGGGGTTCTTAACCTCTCTGACCTTGGGGCCCAATTTTTTCAGTACAGAGTGGCCCGGGGCCCATTAAATATTAACACTGTATAGCAGGGGTATTCAACTAAAACTTCCATTTAGAGAAGGTCCATTTAGAGAAAATTTACTGAAGCGAAGTGCCAGAACATCATTATATATATATATATATATATATATATATATATATATATATATATATATATATATATATATATATATATATATATATATATATATATATATATATTTATTCAAGTAGCCTCAAGTAGTATCAACATCTGCATCTGACTGTTATATTAAAAAAAGTACATATTTGCCACTAAACATGTGTAACTTGAATTAAACATATTTTTTTCTCTAAAAAATAAAATTGATTTTATTTTATTTTTCAAATGCTATCTTATTTTATTTCTCTACCAGCAGTTTGAATTTCCCCTTTTCTTTGTTAATTGTCTCAACACATTTTTATAATAAATGAATATTTAACACATCTTAACAACTAAACAGTTTTGCAGTTTTTCTTTCTTCCCCTCTTATAATCTTATGCCCCCACTTTCTGTCGTTCAGTGAGAGAACTGAGCTCTAACTTCTCCTGCCAGTTTGATTTTGCTTTAAGTTATTTACATTAATAAGTTGTCAGGACTCAGTGTGTCGGGTTTCATCCGAGCCTGATCAGCTGCGACGGGCAGAGCCAGGACCGCAGCTCTGGTCGCGCTGCAGCAGCCGAATCACTTTCCGATGCTTTTGCGAAAGCCCGAACAGTCCAGTCCAGCAGACACGTCAGCCCTGCATCTACATCTACCATCTTTCACCAGTAACGACGGAGCCGCCGCCCGAGCGGCAGCCTCAGCTGACCTCCCCGGCCGCGGGGACGTGTCGGGATAAATGATCACGCCGCGCTCGCTCGCTCTGGGCGCAGACCCAAGTAATCGATCCCTGATCCTGGCGGATCTAAACCTACTCTGTGCAAAATGAAGGATTTTCTCTATAAATACACAGCATTTCTCTTACTATTACACGTACAGCTAGCCGAGTGTCTTCTCCTCATTTGATCGGGAGTTGCTATGCAGTCCCGCGGCCCACTCGTACAAAACTGAATTCTTTTTGCGGCCCACTAGAAGGCGCTCGCGGCCCAAGTGTGGGCCGCGGCCCTATGGTTAAGAATCACTGTACTAGAGGACACATCAGTGTAACCTTGATGTATGAGAAGGACTCGTTCATCACATGAACAATCTTGAATCCATCAGACAAATAAAACTGAAAATCATCCTAAAATAGTCCCTTTAGGCCCTGTCCCAATACACCCACTACCCCTACTTTTCAGCACTACCCCTAAATTTTGCACGTTCCCGTGAGGGTAGTGGTGTCCCAATTCCTCTTTTCATCTAGGGGGAGTGCGGAAAACGAGGGTAGTGTGTATGACTCTAGCCCTTCACAGCTAGGGATTTCAGATGCACACTAGCTGAACTAGGGCCAGAAAAAATTCCCAGAATGCTTTTCGTCGTCATTTGCGGACTGAATCAAAAAGAAAAAACATGGCGGATATTTCTTATTTTTTAGTGTATGAAATCAATTCAATTCAATTTTCAAGCAGCAGCAGCACACAGCAGTCATGTGGAAGCAGCAGCGGGATGACCAGAGGGGGGGGGGGGGGCTGCAGGCAGGTGGAAGCAGCAACAGCAGACATCCACGTAGGCAGGTGGAAGCAGCAACGGGATGACCGGGGATGGGGGGGGGGCGGGAACACAGGCCATAAAATCAATATTTTGAGTTAGTTTCTGCATAAAAATGCATTTTGATTAAATTTCTAGCGAGAAATATATATTTTACTTTCATAATATTCACTGTGAATGTATATAATCAATCGCTTGCCCGTTGTTGCCAAGTCTTTTTCAAACCTCGCCAGAATAAAGGCTGATTTATGGTTCCGCTTTACACCAACGCAGAGCCTACGGCGTAGGTTACGCGGCGACGCGCGCCGTTCTCCAAATAGCTGCAGGTTTCTCCCCGGGACGACGTCGCAGGTTGACCCGGCCGTGAGATGCTGCTGCTCCAAGCCGGCGGCTCTTCTCCGAAAACATCGGATCAAATTTCTTAACAGGCGTTATTTGGATAAACTGAGCCCAGGTTGGGGATCTTAACGGTTACTTTTACGCCTGAAAAAATATTAAAACTTAATAAAGTGGCATATTAACAGCGCTACAGCTGAAATTAAAACAGCTTTTGGCTCTCTTCTTCCTGATATGGTGTGACGTATGTGCAAACGTAACTACGCAGTCGCTTACGTACCCGAACGTAAACCACGCAGTGACGTAACACGCAAAATTTAGGGGTGGTGCTGAAAAGTAGGGGTAGTGGGTGTATTGGGACAGGGCCCTGTGCCCTAAGATTTCAAGTGCCCTAAAATCTGTGGCTTCTTTTTTAGGGGTAGTGGTAGTGAGGGAGGGCTAGTGGTAGAAAGTAGGGGGTGTATTGGGATTGGCCCTTAATCCCAATGACACTTTCCCCTTTTTTTTTCACTGAAGCAGGTTTCCATTGGCAGGAGTCTTTGGTAGTTTCAACATGAACTGAGGTTTGAAGTCGGCTGTAGCTGAGCAAACAGTTGCCATCCAAACAAAGGTTGATGGTTCTCTTTTATTTGGATGTGGAGCTGTGATTGGATGGGTTGCAACCAAAAAAGAGGGCAGAGATGGTGTGTAGACCTTGGCCAATCCCATCCAAGCTGTGGTAATCAGGGTGTCATCAACAGAAAACAAGAACCAGCTGGGGTTAATACAGTAGAGGTAGTGTTGACGGGATGCACTGTCGACAGTCCACTAAAATGAATTTGAGGCCACGTTTACACATAGCCGGATATTTACAAAAACAGATATTTCCACCTCTACGTTTTGAAAAAATACCATCATTTACACAAACCTGCATAAATACGCTGTTAAGGGGTGCTATGAGCACCCAAGCCTACAGGCGTAACAACGAGGCGTGGCGCAGCTGGTAGTGCGCAGTTGGTAGTGCAGCCGTCTAACCTGGGTTCAATTCCCGCGGGGACGCTGTGGACGCTGAAGTTTGTTAGTTCCCCCATGACTTCGGTGCCCACACCCTGGGTGGGGTTGGCGAAAGGGCCTTTCTGTGTGGAGTTTGTAGCAATGTGAGCTACCCTCACAAAAACATGCAGCAGTCCTGGGCTATACATGCCCCCTCTGGCCAGCCGGGGCGCCAGATGGGGTGGGGAGGATCCAGCCAGACAAGCCCCACCCTGTCTGGTGAAAAGATGCGGCCTGCTCACTCCTCAGGTTAAGGAGAAGACCTGAGCTCAGTGCAGGGCCCTCCCGGGGTTGGTAGAGGAGGGCAATGCACAGAACTGACTTAGGTAGGAGCACTGGGTGATGAAAATGGGAAAAAAATCGGGGATAATAATTAATAAAAAAAAAAAAACAAACCTAACTGCTTATATTTACAACTAGTGCCAATCAATAACAGACATAACCATGACACAAGACAAGCAGTTAACAACAGATTCACATCACCTCTGCCGAGAACTAACACACTTAGAAGAACAGCTATGTACAGAGCTGTTGCAGAGTAATAGGATCCTAATAAATAAACAAATTTAAAAAAATGAAGTCGTAACTTGGCATGTCAGTGGATCCTACCGGGTCCGTCACCGTAACTGAGACGTAACGGTTGAAGAACCAGATGTTAGAGGTCGACTGTTATTGTGCTAGTCCCCAAGAAACCTGCATATAGCATGTGATCAATCACATCAGATGTAGCGCTGAGATCTAATAGGACAAGTTTAGAGACACGTGCACTGCCTGAAGTCATGAGATCATTGCTAGTGTAGTGGGGTGTTGCGCCCAGGAAGCTCAGTTAGGCTCCCCCTATCTCAGGGGTGGGCAATACTGGTCCTCAAGGCCCAGTGTCCTGCATGTTTCAAAGCTTTCTCTGCTTTAACACAACTGATTTGAATTAATCATCGTCATCAGCTTTTCATCAAGGTCTGTAGAACTCAAAACATGTAGAACAATAACCCTCGAGGACCAGGATTGCCCACCCCTGCTCTAGCTCGATCAATTGAAAAGAAAAAAATAAAGAAAAATACACATCTTTTCATCTATTTATTAAAAACACAACCCACCCCTTGCGTGGCCTGAATCCCCAGGTCATGGATGTGCAAGTTGATCCAGACAACAAAGCAACACATTTATCCACCGAGCCTCAAAGGATGTGTGGTTTGGCTCTTTCAGCAGGACTTGGTCCATCTCCTGAACTAGTCCTCCAACGAGATCTGCTCGTGGCTCGGTGCAGATGCTCTTGCTTTTTTCCACTGCCCTATGCTCTCCGGGCCTTTAGAGGTCTTTAAGGGTCCATCACTGCAGATTTGTATACTTTGATCGCCAAATGACTTGGGGGTTCACAAAATAAGGATAGGCAGCAGAGAAAAGATGCACTAGTCAATTAAACCTGCAGGTTTTCAGAAAGGTCAGGTGTCAAGAGCACAGCTGACCTATCTTGACTGATTTAGTTTATATTTACACCAACAAAACAACACTGATGCTCACATCATTAAACACTGCCAAGGAACCCATGAGAAGAAAGAGAGGTTGACGTCTGAAAAATGAGGGGTCATGAGTGAGAAAACAAGCCACCGCGATAGGACTCTAAAAGAAATCCTGAGTCTTATTTTATTTCCCCAAATATGTGAAAACAATCTACCAACAGTTGGAAACGTTTTGCTTCTCATGGAAGTGAGGACGTCTGAGGAGTTTTCATTGGAACAGCTTGTTCTGAACAAAGTAGCTCCAATGTAAACTGTTCACAGTGAGGCATGCAAATTATCGCGATTACCCGCCGAACATTAAAACACGAGAAGTGAATCCTCTACTAAAAGACAGGTTCAATGAACCACAGAAAATGTAAGAAACAAACAAAAAGCTAAACTAAACAACAAGCTTCGTGCTAGATTCACTCCCCAGCTTTTTAAGAGGCGTCCGCTGAAGCGTTGATGGAACGGCACCTGCTTTGTGTTTCATGTTGTTCTGTGTCCAAGTAGTACTTCCTCTTTTGCCTTTCGTCTCGGCCATTGTTGTGACAGCAAACCAAAAGGAAGAATTATTATGAGTTAAACCAGCAGCACGGCACAATTCCTGCTGCTGCTGCTGCTGCTAATTGTGTTTGCAGCAGGAAAACAGTCTGGATCGAAGGGGCGAAACTGTGTATATGAATGTATTTGTGTATTTATATATGTGTAAAAATGTGTGTGTATGCGTATGGGTCTGTGTGTATATGCTTGTATGTAGGTATGTGTATGGATGTATGTGTATATGTGTGGATGTACACATATGTACTGTAACAGCCATATGATTGGCAGACCTTAGTAACTGGATGATGTCATCAGGCAGCGCCTGCCGCATAGCTCTGTCTCTTACATCCGGTTCACGCGGTACAGAGCAGCATTTTTGGTGAGAGTGCTTTACTTTTGTGCATTATTCTTTCTTTTTCTACAGTAACACTGTTTTCTGGGTTGTTTGGAGTTTGCTGTCATCTGTGACACAGAATCCAACAGTTGTTTTTATAATAAACAAGCACATTGTGATTTCCACGACCTTGTGCAGTCTGTATATGTGTGTGTAACACTTTTGAGTTTTTTTCGGGTTATGCAAAAAAAAGAAGAATATACGGACTATAAGTGGGTGTGTATCTATGTAGGTGTGGGTATGTATGCATATATATATATATATATATATCTATATATATATATATATATATATATATATATATATATATATATATATATATATATGTATGAGTATATGAATAATCAGATCAGATTGTCAGATCGCTTAATCAGATTGTGAAGGGGGCCAGAGAGCCACAACTCAACTTAGAATGCCTCTTTAATGGGCGGCTACAGAGACTAGCTGAGTCCATCTTAGATGATACATCTCATTCACTATACGGCCCGGGCACCGCGACTTTCAGTTTTTAAACATGTACCATTAAGGGATCACAGCCATGTTCAGTGGCTTAAAAGTGAGCGGACAACTGACCTAGAAGACGTTAACTGGCTAGAAGTGGTCCATTCCTGTTACGTCAAGGCTAAAAGAGCAGATAACAGGTATCGACTGCAGAGTTGATACCGGTTATTGACTTTGGCAGCTATTTGGCTGGAACTACCAAAATGAAGATCAAGGAGCTCTCAATGCTGGAGAAGGAGCTCATCATCAGGAAAACAAAACAAAAAACCCCCAAAAACCCATCAAACCTAGGTGGGACCACATTGTTCTTGTTACTTTCTTGATTAGAAAGAAAGCACTGGTGAGCTCAACATCGTTAAAGAGACCCGGGAGACCTCTGAAGAGGATGATCACAGAATCCTTTCCTTTCCTTTCCACATGGCCTTTTGTACTCACCGGTTGAAAACCAAACAAAAAGGATACAAATTCTGCTGGAAGTATCCCCTTTTACAGACTGACCAATACTTTATGAAAGAACAAAAAAGGGCCGTGGACAATTAACCTCCTAAGACCTGGTGTAATGTTTTTTCTTGTTGCTTTGGGCCCGCGTTAAGAAAATGAAATATTATGACATAGACAACAAAACACGCAATGTCCACATATGTGTAGGTCATAGGAAGGTTGAATATACAAGTCTGTGAAGTTTCATCTGTTACATGAATAAAACCTCATGAATTTATTCAGTTTGTGTGTTTTTAAGAAGCTGGACTTATTTGGTGATTTACGCTCCAGACGGGGCATCGTTGTGGCTTTGTGGTTGGCACTGTTCACTGTTACCCCTTTTCCACCAAACTGGTTCCAGGGCTGGTGCTGGTTCACAACTCGTGAGAACCGATTTGCTTTTCAATAGCTCGGGGTGCTAAGGGGAGACATGTCATCACGTTGCTGCAAACGTCAGTTACGTCACTGCGTTTGCATTGGCGTGAAAGTTCAACCACCAACAACGTTAATGCTCTAATAGAGGGTCTGCATTGATGTCACTTTCCTACTGGACCACGCCCCCTTACTCGCACTGAGTGGCAAAAACAGCTGCAACTAGTAGGGAAACTGTGGAGAAGACGGAATAACAGCCGATTATTGGCTTAAATTAAAGGCAGTGTGACTTGACAGTGACCCGTACAGTTACCCCAAGAACCAGTGGTCCATGGACATTAATATTTGGCCACGAATCAAGTTTCCCGATATTTATATGTACTTAAAGGAGCTGTATGTAAGAGCAATAATAAAACGAATCATAAAATGACCCCGATATGTCAACAGACATTTAAAAATCATGTTCATTTCAAATACTTATGTCACTGACAACAGCACTCAAGCCAGGATATTCCCATTTAAAAAGAGGAGTTGCAGCCCTCAAGTGATGTTGATGTTGTAATTTTTTGTTTTGGTCTGAAGCTCCACCCTCCACCTATCTCCCAATCACGAAGTCAGTAGTGTTTCGGCATCCGGGTTGCCAGCTCGGCTCTAATTATCGCAGCAGCCGCTACGAACGTGTTGGATGAAAAAATGTCTAGCTTTCCAAAACCTAAAAGACCTCGTTATGAATCCGAGTTACGTCGTGACAAGGTCCGAAATAAAACAAGGATTTGTATAGGAGATGCTTTTGATAGATGGAGACGGCTGAAAGCGGAGAAGAATTTGAAGACAGACGCCAACGTTGCTGATTTTCTCCTGGACAGGTAAGATTCATAGCTAAATGTTTGGCTTTCATATATAAATACCGTATTTTCGCAACCATACGGGCACCGTGTGGAAAGGCACACCCTCAGTTTTGTGTCATTTCTGTATTTAAAACACACACACGGCGCACCGAACCTAAAGGCGCCGTCTACACACACACGCGCGCCGCAGAACACACACACAAGCACACGGGTGTGCGTATTTAAAAATAAAGCGGGAACAAAACTTTGTTTGATTGTAGGCTACTTTATTTCAGTTTTTACATTAATCAAACCCATCGAAGTCTCATCCTCTGTTTCTGCATTAAAGAGCTCCGCTAAATCAGCTGTGCCAGTCTGAAATTCCTCGCTGTCAGTCACGTTCCGTGCCGTGCGGCGCCTCGGACTTGCTGGCTTTTGCAAAAGCTCGCAAAATAGTCCCAGCAGACACGTTAGCCCACGCATCAACAATACATCTGCAAACTGTGGCATAACTTGCCCGGCGCTGCTTTCCACTCTTGGTGAAACTGTCATCCATCTCTCCCACGCCGCTGCAGCCTTAAGGCTGATTTATGGTTCCGCGTTAACCAACGCAGAGCCTACGCCGTAGGGTACGCGGCGACGCGCACGTACGGTGCATTCTGCATATCTACATTCTGCAGCCTACCTGGCAACCTCTGGCCGGGGAGGAGGGGAGGGGGGGGTTGGGGTGGGGGGGGTACATGCCGCTCAACAGTATTTTGAAAGTGACTGCAGTACCAGTTTTGGCCATTTCTTACACACGGCTCCTTTAATTTCTACGCCGGGGAAATAAAACGAAGCAAAGCTTGAAGGCATACAAAAGTCTTGACGCTTGGTCCTACTTCAAGGCAGGATTTGTTGGTGAAATTAAAAGTGACGAGAACACCGAACTTTATGATTTGACCGTTTAACGTTAGCTACCCAAAAATTCAACATTACCTGATACAAAATGGGAACCGCAAATCCACGTTTCGGTGCCTGGAATCCAGTTGTTTCTGTGAATTGCAGTGATCCATTTGTCTCTCTTAAGCTTATTTTTCGGCAGTCTGTAAAACGATAACTCCGATTTCTCGCTAAATATATGAGTACAGTCGATCGCACAACAGCTCTTTCCCATTTTAGATGTTTTCCAGTTGCTCAAACTGAAATTTTACGCTGCCACTCAGTCTTTCTGCCACTCAGTGGGCGAAACCCACTGTGAAGTCGCATCTGTGATGTCATGCGCATTCCCTCTATATGGACCATATCGGTAAAAGACAGGTTGTCTCCTCCACAGACCACTGCTGCTTTGCTGCATCCAGATTAATTTGTCGGTTACTTGCAGTCTTGCTATTGCTGTTGGTCTTAACAACTCTGCCCCCTTCCACCTACGTAAGCGGGTCTTTCCTCTGGCCCAGCAAAGAGTTGGTGCTACCTTGGAACTGGTTTTTCTGGCCTGGAGCTGGTTCAGTGGGAACAGAAAGCCCGGTTCCAAACTCAGCACTGGCCCAGAACCGGCCCCGGAGCCGGTCTGGTGGAAAAGGGGTATGTGATGGCCTGGTGACCTATCCAGGGCGTGACTCCCATTTTTCCACCCTCTGACAGCTAGATCAGTCTTTTTAACCTAAAAAAACAGTCATCTATGGAGTCATTTAAACAGTATCTAATCCTCTAATTACCTTTTTAGGTCAAGTTAAACACGTGTTTGCTTAAAGAGTTAAGTCAAGTAAAGCAATTTCATGGATGGAACAAGATTTTTCAGCTCATATATGTTCCAAAGCTTTTTTTTAATCTCTCATGGAATTTATTGAAAGTAATTTGAAAGGAAATGGGGTCAAAAGGTGGTCTGAGGTTTTTAATTTTCTCACCAGTTTGCTGTGTTACTCTGCATTTCCCTGCAGAGCGTCTCTATGCACAGCAAGCTCAGCACAAACTTCATCTAACTGTCAAACAATCTGCCTTTGCTAAATGTCACTCCCGAAAAATTGAATTGTTCTAATTGAAGAGTTTTTGAATGCCACGCATTATTTAAGGCCCAAATTCGATCCAGCATTCCTAAACAAGCCTGATCCACGAGGGCCCTCCTCTGAAACTCACATGACGCTGAGGATCCTCTGCCAATAAGACTACAGGACAGCATCAGACGTCCGTGTGCTAACGGGACAAAGCTGACTGTCGAGATGAGGAAGACTGATATAACATCTGACAGGTGATTTTAATAATCTGGCTGATTAATCTGTTCCTGCTGAAACCTAATTTCATTTGGTGATATAAACATGGCATCAGCCCCAGTTACATCATAGTGCTATTTAAGATAAGGAATAAGGTCTAACTCATAATATGGAAAACATGAAAAAAAGATAAAACACTTCTTTTTATTTCAGTTTTTCACAGATGCTTGCTGTTAAAAGGATACTTAAGAGCTCTGAGTTCACATTCGTTTCAGACACTTCTGTTTATGGAATATAAAATTACATATCTTTAAGTCCCAATCTCCCATCAAAGATGTGAGCAGTGGAAGTAAACAAGACCCAGCATCAGTGGATTTGTTCCTCACATGACATAAGACAGCCTGGATGTGCAACGTTCCGAGTCCTGTAGAGTGAAATAAAAATGATTGTTGAGCATGGAAAACTGGCTTTGTTTGCAATAGTGTCGGTTTTCCATTATTGGGTGCAACTGGGAATAAAACTGATCCCACAGCAATATGCTTGTGTTTTTTTAAGACCAGCGATGCTGAGACCAAAAAAGCACTTAAAACTCTGAGACAAGACCTGGATTATAAGAGGTTTAGAGCAGAAGTAACCACATTGATGTGTCCTGTAGAATTGGGCTCCCCAACCACCCGGTCATCCACGGTGGTTTTCACATTTATTCCAGCGAATAGTCTTGGAATAAACATGCAACAAACAATATTTACATGTTATGACGGTGACTTAGTAGTGTTGTAGATTCAAATGTCACATCATGCTCCAAAAAGGAGAAAATAGCTAGTCTTGTCTTAATAAAATTCATAACTGAGGCGAGGCGAGTCGGGCTGAGTAGGTATTAGTGGAAAAGCGCCATTTGTCTCTGGATTACTTTGCTAGTTCTTTTTTTCCAGACAAATAATTTTAGTTTTTATTTACCTGACATGTTTCAGCTGATATTGAAAGCGAGGCGTGACTCACCTGTCAGATTTGACAGGTGAGCTCCCTCGTCCTTGTTGATGGTTTTCGGGCCCTGATTCCTGATCTCTATGGCCACCCTGATCCAGCGCTGGTGTTTATAGTCTACTCTGGCCTTTTCCCAGTCCATGATATGATTTTCCCTTTTGCAGGGATCGGTGGTGACTTGTAGTGTTCTTGTTGTGCCTTTTCTTTTATTGCTTTTGTTTCTCTTGTTGTTGTCTCCTTCTCGCATTCCTTTTTATGTTCCTTCTTTCTTGTAATAAAGCTCCTCCGTGTCTCACCGATGTAGGTTTTATTTCATGATATTTTGTAAATGGTGTTGCTTTTATTTTCTGGGTGTATTTTGTCCTTAGGGTGAACCAGTATCTGGCGAAGTGTTGTGTGTGGTTTGGCAGGTGTGTTGATGTTGTATTTCTTCATTATCCTTTGGATCCTGCTCCTTCAGTTATTGACGTTGGTGGATACTGGCATCTTTTAACTGCTGTCATTTGTATTCAAATAAAATAAAATCAATCTTTATTTATATAGCGCTTTTTATGCATATATAAAAATGCAACACAAAGTGCCTTACATAAAACGTTAAACAAACATAAAACTTATTAATGCCCCCCCAGTGAAGATCCAGGTGAGGAAACGGTATCCTAAAAGTAGGTCTAAAAAGCAAGACATGCCAAAACAAGCATAAGAACAACTTAAAACCATAAAACCATAACACATGGGTTAAAACAACAAGAACAGCTAGTTAAAACAAGGGTATACAAGAAAAACTAAAATCCAAATTAAAAAGGTGAGTCTTGAGCCTGCTTTTAAAAGCATCAACAGTCTCTGCGGGGACTCTGTGGGTATTGTTTTAAGGAGACTTAGATCTACTGTTGTCTTTTTATTGCTGCATTTTATTCTTTAGGGTTTTTACCTGATTTTAGAAATAAACCTAGTTATTTCCAAACTTTCATCTGGGCTTCTCATTGTGTTGGTGTGCCGGGGAATCAGAACCAAGTAACAGGCAACTTAAATCTTGTTTCATTTTTGGCCGTGGTCAGAGTAAAATTATTTTTTCAGAATGGAACAGACAAGTCCAAGCAATGTTGAGGGCACAAGGCTTAAATGAGGAGCGGAAAATTGATTTTATTTTTGGAGCACTTGAGGGTGAAACAAAAAGGGAAATGCGGCTACTAGACCCGATCAAATGCTCAACTAGAATAGCCATCCTCCATGAGCTAAAGAACATTTATGGTCACGCTATTCCAGTAGCCCAGCTTCGGGCGCAATTTTTCAAATGTCGTCAATAGGAAGATGAGACCACTGCTGCTTAAGTTCTCTGGCTCTGTGATATCTTCTTGACTTGGCAGGAGCATGATCCTGGTGGCTGTGCCCAGGATGAGATGACTGTACCAGGCCAGCTTGTATTGGGTTTGAGGCCGGGTGTGGTAAAACAAGTGCGTAAAAATCCCACGATGGCCTTTAACCAGGTTTCCAGTGAGGTTAGGGCACTGGAGGGAGAGCTGAAGAGGGAGTTTGCTTGTACATCACATGTCACTGCGCCACCCTCACGACAGACCCCTAGGCTATTGTGCCCAGAGGAATGGAGAGAGTCTGTAAGAGCTGAAATTAGGAAGGACATATTCTCTGAAACTTTCTAAAATCATGGAATTGGTTAGCTGGTCTCTCAACGCAACTGACCAAATTTTCTCGACGAGAAGACAGGGCAAATGGGAGCCCTCTTGCCACGATGGGATGTTTGCTGCTGGATACACGATGGACTCCTGGATGTCGTGGAGTATGGTGTGGATTTCTTCTTTTTGGAGTTGTCGGTTACCTGGCATATGGACAAATTCAGAAAAGGTTGACAGCTATTCTGGCCCTTTCAGAGCTGCCTGATGTGTTTGAAGAGATACGTTGTAATGGCAAAATCGCAAACAGGATGTGATTCTGAACAGAATCACAGGCTTGCTGTGGTTTTGGAAGTCATTGGCAGGATGGAAAAGATCTTGGAGAAGTTGGATGCTTGGCTTGGCGGGAATTGACCATAAATTTGTTTGTTTGGAGTTGCCATTGAGATGAACCAGAGAGACTTAAGGCAGACGGAAAATTACTGGAATCTGCCTGAGCCAAATACACTTGTTGATACTACCATCTGACCTTGACAGAGCAGTTTGGCAGGCCGGTTTAGTCGTAATCTCCCTGGACGAATGAAAAAAGGACGCTCTGCTCCCACTAGCCCTCCCCCTCATGGCACCTGTGGACCTGTATCAGAACTATACCGAGCCGGCTGATAACATCAAGGACAATGCAAAGGAGTAGCTCTGGGGCATAGTTGCACATGTGTGTGTAAGCACACACACACACACACACATAATGATAAATACCCCCCCCCCTTGTTTTCCCTCCTCTTTCCCAGTGTCATCCTTTCTCAGCTAATGGTAAAGGTGGCAACTATGGGCAGTGGGCTCAGCACCTGTCTACCCATGTCCTATGTGGTCATTTGTTGTGTCTCTTTTTTGTTCCTCTGGATGGGCTGTACTGGAAAACATTTCGCTGTGCTGGGCTGGCTCAATGACAATAAAAGGACTCTGTATATGTAAATGAAAGATCAATTGACTATTCTCAAAGAAGAATTAACAAAAACTTCAACTGAAGAAATTAAGTGTCAACTCTTCCCACCGATTGACAGAATTTTTAGGGGGATATGAACACACATCAGAGGGGAGGGGTCCATGGGGGCCATTATACACCCTCACCCAGGCAATACAGAACTTTTGAATGGGACCATAGGGGCCGATGTATCTGCAGAAGCTATGGTAAGGCCGGTCATACCCAGAGAATTGTTCAGAGAAGAGACTGTTAAACTGATATCCCTAGCCACTGGGAGCGAAATGGTTGGGGAGAGGGAACGGTAGAATACTCCAAAGCAAGCTATAGTTGGGAAATGTCCAGGGGCAAAAATATAATGTGTGGCAGGGGTGGAATTGCAGTCACACTTTTCCGTGAATCCCTCTTTAAGAAATAGTTGAGCAGGGAACGAAAACTGAACCCACAAGACCACTAGGTAACACTAAAGGCTGCCAACGGACTAAATATTTCTTACACTGGATATGCCATTTCTCAGTAGGAGGAGTCACTGTGCCAGGTAAAGGAGTCATCATCGTTAAAGATGAGTGTTTGAATGCTGAGAAAGCTATGTTGGGAAAGAATGTGATCCCACACTTCTGGAAAGAACTTTTTCAGGGAGTCCACCTGGGGCTGACCTCACATGGTGACTTCATGTCTCAAGAGGCCAAAGGTAAGTGGGAATGAGCTTTTGCTGCCAGCCGGAAGGTATTGCAAGTTGTATCAGATGAACAGATTGGAGTGGCCAGGCTGACCAACCAAGACCCAGTCTATGTGCCTCCAAACTGTGAAATAGTGCTGTGGACACAACTGTAGTGGCCCAAGAACACATCAGAATTTTGCGCTTTGGTGGAGGGGACCGATACGTTTGATGAATGGCAGGTGGCCCGGGCTGTCGCCTAGGTGGTGAAAGGGTAAGGGTATGCAACGTCAACCCTTATCCTGTCTTAATACCTCAACGTCACCCTCTTGATAATGTATTCCAGATTGACCAGAGTCAGATCCTGGGGGAAAAGGGCCTCTTCTTAATGGCTTTGGACCAGAGGGTTGTTAAGGTGGACGTTCAGAGGAGCCACATGGCCTTGGCAGTGTTGGAGGAAGGTCTTCAGAGCGGGTGATGAGGATTTTGGAAGAACCAGCGCAATCCTCCATTCAATCTCCACGGGATCAGCCCCAGCCAGCAGGAAGCGCTACAGAGCAATTCCACTGAGCCTCTACCCAGAGCTGAGGGGGCTACCCCAAATTATGTTGGATAATGAGGTCATTAAAGAGAGCTCCAGCCCTTGGGCCGCACCCCTTGTTCTTGTGAAGAAAAAGGATGGCTCATGGCAGTTCTGTGTGGATTAACGGAAGCTTAATGCCCTTACACACACGGCTACCCTCTACTCAGGATGGAGCAATCCCTCACAGGCCTCAACCAAGCTGCATGATACTTCACCCTCAATCTGACTTGTGGTTTCTGGCAGGTGGAGATGGATGCAAAGGATAGGGAGAAGACGGCCTTTACAACCCCTTTGGGTCTCTATGAGTTCCAGAGGATGACCATTGGCATGTGCAATGCACCTGCTACTTTCCAGCAGCTGATGCAATGGTGCTTCGGGTGACAGGCCAACAAGTCTCTCCTTATCTACTTGGAAGATGTGGTGGTGTATTCTCCAGATTTTCACACCCGCATCCAACATTTGGAGCAGGTTTTTTAAAAGTTAGCTGCCCATAGTCTGAAGCTACAGCCCCACAAATGTCATATATTCAAGAGCAAGGACACCTACCTGGGCTAGGTCATTTCCAAGGTTAGAGATGAGACATTGCTATGAAGGTCAGAGAGAATAGGGGTACAACCCCAGACAGGTATGGATACTGACTTTGTTGGGACGACAACTGCTAAAAGAGGAGGAGTGTCATAGGATGACCACTTACTTGGTGCATGACCAGGTGACCACTTAATGGGTTTCTTCTGGGTGTGTTATAAGATTTTTTATTGTTGTCTGGGGTGGACATTGAATTGGTTGACGTGTAATCAACACTAAGGAAGGACAGGTTTCTGCAGAGGGACACACCTGAACCTCATCAGTGATTGCAATCACATGGTTTTTATAATCCGGAGTGACATACAAGAGAGCCAGGAGCAGCAGCTGTGAGAGGAGACATGAACTATTGCCTTGGGGACGGAGCAGGAACACTGCGTTGGCTGCAACAACAACAATATCAACAACAACAACAACCAAGGGTTCCACTATGAAGTGTGGCAACAAAGAAGCATACCACAGCTGCTGGAAGCTAAGTAAATGAAAGTACTCCCCGTTGTGTGAAAGTGTTCCTCAGTATTTGCCTGCCTGCCTGTTGCCTGTTACTTGGTTCTGATTCCTCGACACACGACAATGACAAGCCCAGAGGAAAGTTTGCAAGTAAATAGTTTTATTTCTAAAACCAGGTAAAAACCCTAAAAACGGGTTAAAACCCTAAAGAATAAAATTCAGATATCAGAATCAGAATCAGCTTTAATGACAACATTTGAATACATCAAACAGGGAATTTGAATTTGGTTGAAACCGTTGGCGCCATAGTTGTCATAAGGTGTCATTTTTCCAAAAGAGGATGACACTGGGGTAGAGGAGGGAAAAAGGGCATCTTCACACTGTGTATAAATACATAGTGTCAAGGTGCAAAAAACACCTCAGCACAGAAAAGCAACATACTCATAACAACATCATGACGAAGACTTGCATGTGGGTATGGGGCGCTCGAACCTGGTGACTGTGTTGGGGGGGCTGATAAGAGGGGAGCCAGGGAAGCCATTGAAAATGAGGGAGGTGTGGTTATCAGCAAGTGTGTGTGTGAGCGGTAATTCTGTGAACTATGCCCCAGAGCTACTCCTCAGCCATTGTCCTTGATGTTATCAGATAGCTCTGTATAGTTCTGATACAGGTCCACAGGTGTCCTGAAGGAAAGGGGAAGGCTAGTGGGAGCAGAGCATCTTGTTTTCATTCCAGTCCAGGGAGATTGTGACTAAACCGGCCTGCCAAACTGCTCTGTCAAGGTCAGATTGTAGAATCAACAATTGCATTTGGGTCAGGCAGACTCCAGTAATTTTCCATCTGCCTTAAGTCTCTGGTTCATCAATGGCAACTGCAAACAGACAAATTTGTGGTCAATTCCTGCCAAGCCGAGCTTCCAACTTCTCCAAGGTCTTTTCCATCCTGCCAAGGAGTTCAAAAACCACAGCTAGCCTGAGATTCTGTTCTAGAATCGCATCCAGCTTGCGATTTTGCTCCCCCAACATTAGAGTGTGAGTTGGTTGCACAGCTTATTCCTTCAGCCACGTCAGGCAGCTCTGAAAGGGCCAGAATAGCTGTCGACGACTTCCGAATTTGTCAATATGCCAGGTAACCGCAAGCTCCAAAAAGCAGAAATCCTGTTATCATTAATCCAATTATGTAGGCATTTTCAACAACCTCGACCGACAGAATGGGCAGACACACGATCCTCCACGACTTCTCGTCGCAAAAATTTGGTCAATTGTGCTGAGAGACCAGTTAACCAATTCCATGATTGTAGAAAGTTTCGGAGGATGTGAAAAGAGAGGCTCCAAAGAGTGAAAAGACAAAAAGCAGCAGCAGATCAGATAGGGAGGGGGCGGGAGCAGAAAAGTGTCCGACTTCACCGAGAGCCGGAAGAAGATCACAGTAGTCTCCTTAATACAAAACAAATTACAGCAATGAAAAGATGCTATTATCCACCGTGGGCAATAATTAAAGGAGCAGGACAGGTGAAAAACAGAAACAACACAGCACAGGGGGGAAAGAAAAAACAAACAAATAAGCAGGAACACAAGGAGCGGTAACACTGCCATACATAAGAGGACTCACAGAACGCATCCAGAGGACAATGAAAAAAACAACAACACACCTGTCAAACCACACACAACACTTCGCCAGCTACTTGTCCACCCAAAGGACATAATACACCCAGAAAACAAATGCAACACTGTAGCCAACTCGTGCTACCAGGGTCTCAGACAGGAATGAGGACACGTGGTTTAGCGGAGAAATGGTTGGTTTTATTCGTCACCAGACACGTTCACATACATGCACCCGCAGCTCCGTGTCATCACCCTCTCTCCCGCCCTTTGCTGGTGTGCAGCCGCTCTTCTTAAACACACAGGCAGGGAGGAGAGATTGATTGGACACACCTGTGCCCAATCAGCTGATCCAGTCTGCGCCACCTGTGTGCTACTCCCCCGCAGACAATGCCCAATCCTCCACCCTGCCACAAACACCATTTACGAAAGACCATGCAACAAAACATACATCGGGGAGAGCTACTCTCTCGTGTGAAAAACTACATTCTGTTCCACAAATCAAAGTTCTAACTTCCCCTTATTCATTCTTCCTGTGCTATTGTATCTGCGTGTTCATCGTAAATGCACAAGATTTTTATTTATTTCACATGTGGGTAATTTCCTTGTTACAGCAGCAAAACAACCGAGTGATCAAAATATGCCAAAATACAAGGTATATATTTGTGTATGAAGTATACAAAAAAATATAGGTTGAAAGATATTGAAGATATATTGCGCATCATTAACGTCGTAGATGAGTAGAAAGTAGATGAGTATGCCTTGTACTGGAACAGAACTGGAACAGGAACTGATGCCGTTTCACAAGAACACAAGTATAGACAAGTACGCATGTTGACAAATGGCTACCTACTACCAGTTAGATTTGTTCACAGGTGTAAACGAGTTGTGGAGGGTGCAGGTATGTAACAGGGAGACATGAAACAAAACTAACTTGATCAGAATCAACTGTAACAGAACCCCCTCCCTCTCCGAGACATGAGCTGGACCACCATCGATGAATCGGGAAAAGTGCGTATGCACTTTTAACAAGAGCACTTGCATGCATGGCTGGATGCAGGACATGTAGGTGTGGGGGCTTATACAAAGGGACCTGAGCAAACATAACTTAAGAGAACCTGGGTTAAAAATTTTAAAAAGAAGAGAAGGACCAACAAACCTGAGAACCATATTCTGGGGAAGTTCACAGGT
This sequence comes from Cololabis saira, assembly GCF_033807715.1. Lineage (NCBI taxonomy): Eukaryota > Metazoa > Chordata > Actinopteri > Beloniformes > Belonidae > Cololabis > Cololabis saira. The sequence goes on from NC_084591.1 coordinate 10,794,027, forward strand.
GGAGAACCCAATCTGTCTATTGAGACATGAGACTGGGAGGAACGGAGGAGCAAATAGTGCACCTTGGTTCAAGTACACCAACACTGACAGAACAACGTCTGAACTGATGGAATACTGGCAACCTTTTCTTGAGATAGGAAGAGTGGTGGTTAGTGACCATAGGTCTCTGAAAACGAGAGCTCGGTGGCAGAGGTAGGCATGGTGTTGTGATTGTACTCCACCCAGACAAGCTTCTTGGATAAGGGATAATTTGAACCCAGATGAACTAGCACTTTTTCCAACTTGACCAAAACATAGGTAAAGGAATAAAATGTGCGAGATGTGGAAACCATATACACCACAGTCATGATGAAAGTGCTACCCAAAGAGGGGACAAACCAGTTATGAAGTGGGACCACAGTCTCTGAGGGATAGGAGGAAGATGGAATAAGCCATCTGGGGGTAGTGACGACAACAGGGACAGACGACCACCAACTGGTGCATCTGCATTAACTGCAACTGCATTATTATCTCCACAGACAAAAACCATCAGTAGATTTGTTTTAACTTGGCTATGGTAAAACTTGAACGTTGGTAATTTGTTTCAAATATGCTGATTGATTATGCAACAGAAGGTGCAGATGTGCCTATGTTGCATAATTTAATATACCTCAAATTTGACTGACAAAAACTAGAGTCATAGGGCCCCAGACCATTGCGCCCCAGTCCAAGGACCCGGCACCGCCAAAAGCAACCGACCCAACAGACCACAGCCCTGGAGCAGCCCGGCAGCAGCAGCAGCACTCCTGACACTGTTGTGCATGTTCATACTTCTCATGAACTAGTTTAAAGTTCAGTTCACATAGTTTAAAAATTAAACAGTTCACGTTCATAGTTCACCATTTTCATTTTGAACTAGTTCAAATTCAGTTCATTTCAATATTTTTAGGTGAGAAGTACGAATGAAACACCACCCTATCCTAAAACTGTTCACTGTATACCAGTGGTCTCCAACCATGGTCCCCAGGATCCTCTGTCCTGCATGATTTAGATGTTTCCCTGCTTCAGCACCCTGATAAAAATGACTGTGTCATTAACAGACTTGTGCTGACCTGGATGACAACCATTAATTAGAATCAAGTGTGATGATGCAAGGAAACATCTAAAACATGCAGGTCAGGGGGTCCCGAGGACCAGGGTTGAAGACCACTGCTGTATACAATCATGTATTTTCCTAATGGCTTTTCAACTTTACTCAGAGGCTGTAATTCTCAACATGACGTTTCAAATGTGAAGTTGACGAGGCAGACGTTCGGACTTGTTTTATCAGCGCAGGTGGACATAATTTGCACAGAAAGGTTCGATTTTTACCGTCAGACTCTTTGGGAGACAATGTGTAAAATTCCCGCATAATGATAAGCGGAGGCATCATCTGACGGCTCGCTGACGCTGCGTCCGCAACGTCTCTCTCTTCATCGGTCATTGTAAAGACTGCACCGGGCTCGGGCCACCGTTGCCATTGAGCTAGTGCCGTTGCTATGCTAGTGTGCACAGCATTGTGGGTAATGTAGTGTGAAGTTTTAAATGTGCGCTGCCCGCTGCTGAAATGAGAAGGATTATTCCGTAATAAATGGACGTAAACAGTGAAGCTGAAACTCACATAATCTGAACAGTTCAAATTCCAGCGTTCAGTTCAACGTTCTCACAGAAATGAACGTGTTCAATAAACGCGTTCATTTGAACTCGTTCATGCACAACACTGACTTCTGACACCTGTCAGATGTCACCAGAGAAGAACAAGACAGGGGGAAAGAAAGAGAGGGTGAAGGAGAAAGATGGAAGAACTGGGACAACATGACCAATACCAGAAGACAGCCACCGCCCGGAACCAACACAGCAGTGGCAACAAACAAGAGGGTACAACCCACAACAAAAGGCAATACCAGGACATCTGCATGGCATCCCCCCTCACAGCAGGATGCACCAGCCAGGAACAAGCCGACACCCCACCCAAAAGCCCCCCAGGGCCACCCTTACAAGGCAGAGAGATGCTAAGTAACACACACAAAAACTGAATTTCCTTTTAAAACACATGCGTCCAGATGTAGTTGGCGCTTGTTAGCCGGAGACAACTACAATTGCCAGATGTTTTATCAAGTCTTAGCCCATATTTGATAACAATACTTCAGATGGGGACTATTTTACACTTGTTTTGTCCAGGTGGCAACCTTTTGGAAACCTCCAAATGAACTTTCTAACCATGGTAATAAATATCTGACGAAAAAGGAATTTTCTTTTCCTTATTCTGAGAGATTTTCAAAAAGTCAGAACCACTCCCGGTTCAACAACAACAGCAGACCAAGCAACTGGACCTGTCCAACCCTGAGCTCTCCTTCAACCGTCGTCATAGACGAACAGCCTCCATCCTGGTGACCTCCATCCTGCACAGAGTCAACCCACACAAAGCCCCAGGACCTGACAGGCTCGGAGGCAGGGTGCTCAAGGACTGCTCCACCCAGTTAGGTGGAGTTCTCACCAGGCTGTTCCAGCTCCTCCTGGATTCTGGCTGTACCCCCAACCAGTGGAAAGAGTCCACAGTAATCCCCATCCCCAAAAAAGCACACGCAAAGGAATTGAAGGACTACAGACCAGTGGTGCTGACCTCAGTGCTTTGCAAGTGCATGGAAAGAGTAGTGGGTGACCAGCTGTCCGACATGTTGGCTGACAAACTGGACCCCCTCCAGTTTGCGTACAGAGCAAGACGTGGTGTAGAGGATGCAAGTCTCACACTTTTAGACACTGTCACAAAGCACATGGATTCTACACACCCACACACCAGGATTTTATTCATGGACTTCTCCTCTGCTTTTAACACTGTACACACCAGCACCCTGCTGCACCGCCTGTCAGATCTTCAGGTGCACCCAACACTGCTTTTATGGATTTATAACTTTTTACAGGACAGACCACAAGAAGTGCTTGTGAATGGTTTTAAATCGAGCAAACTGGTTTTAAACACAGGGCTTCCTCAAGGTTGTGTTTTATCTCCCATTCTCTTCTCTGCATATACCAACACCATCTCTTGTAGCAGAGAAGGAATTACACTTTTTAAATATGCAGACGACATGGCATTGGTTGCCCATATGACTGGTTCTGATGCCCTGACTCAGTACCAGCAAGCAGTCAGCGACCTGGTCCAAACCTTCACTGAGAACTCACTCCAGCTGAACATTGCCAAAACAAAGGAGCTGTGCTGTGGAGGCAGAAGCAAGGCAGCAATAACGCCATCTCTTTTCCAGCCAACAGCGTCTCCACCTGCTGAGGAATCTAAGGACATTCAATATCAGCAAAGACATTTTAATTCTGGTTTACCGTTCACTCATTGAATCCATTCTTACATTCAACATCTCATCCTGGTACAACTTGCTCACCACCAAACACAAAACCAGACTCTCACGAATAATAAACCAGGCCAGCGAAATATGCAGATCACAACACACACCCCTGTCTGATCTCTACAACCGCTCTGTGATCAGGAAGGCCACTCTGATCACAGAAGACCCCTCTCACCCCCTTCACCACTCATTTCAACTACTGCCGTCAGGCAGAAGGTATAAAATTCCACTGGCCCGGAAAAACATTTAAAAAGGCATTCATTCCATCTGCCACAATCATTCCGAACACTATCAAATAGATTGTTGCACTTTTAACAGGCACTGTCATGTCTGTTCTAACTTATTTACTGTTTTTTAACGTATTTATTCTTTTTATATTGTAATGTGTCCTTATGGGAATGTGTGAATGTGGTTGTGAGCCCTGTCCAAGAGGAATTTCTGTCACCATTGGGACAGACAATCAAGTATTCTATTCTATTCTATTCTATTCTTTAATTATACTCACAAACTGTCAGGCCACACTTAACACAGTGGTTCATTCCTCACTGGATATTTGACCTGTGTAAATGCTACAAGTCATAACTGATGCATTGGTTGTTATTAATCATCATGAGCAAGTGGGTGATGAAGGGCAGATGTTTCCTTGTGATGCAGACTGTCCTCGGATATTGGGGCCTGAAGGCAAAGTAAAGAAGCCCCTCTAGGATTGATTTCAGTGTCAATCGAAAGCTGAACACAGAAGATTTATCATTCAGATTTGGACCAGACTACATGCTGGGAATTATGACAAAATGTGGAAGATTGGGGAAAAACAGCATTAGTGTAGACTTCTGTAAACATCTGGGGAGTGAGGAGACCATTGTTGGAGTTTTAGGAGGGAGGGTTGTGTAATTTTGCTCTGATCCAGGATTCTAGTTACCCAACAATCCTGACCCTTCATGACCAGATATTATTCGTTTCGAGAGAGAGCTGAGTCGAAAGGGCGAAGCACTCGATTTACCGGTCAATCTACGTACCTACCCTCACCTATGGTCACGAACTTTGGGGAGTGACCGAAAGGACAAGATCGTGAATACAAGCGGCCGAGATGAGTTTCCTCCGCAGGGTGGCTGGACACTCCCTTAGAGATAGGGTGAGGAGTTTGGTCACTCGGGAGGAGCTCGGGGTCGAGCCGCTGCTCCTTCACATTGAGAGGAGTCAGCTGAGGTGGCCTGGGCATCTGTATCAGATGGACTCCTCCCTAGGGAGGTGTTTCAGGCATGTCCCACCGGGAGGAGACCCCGGGGAAGACCCAGGACATACTGGAAAGACTATATCTCTCGGCTGGCCTGGGAACGTCTCGGACTCCCCCCGGAAGAACTGGAGGAAGTATCTGGGGTGAAGGAAGTCTGGGCATCTCTGCTGAGACTGCTGCCCCCGCGACCCGGGAACGGATGAGCGGCGGACAATGGATGTATGGATGGAAGATCACTTTTGGGTTTTCTGTTGGGGAAAGTTCTGGACAGCAGACAGGACAGTTCAACAGCTGGACAGTTCTTCTGTGATGCCATGCTGTTATGATGGATGCAGCATGTGGTTAAGCATCGTCTTGCAGTAATATGAACCATGAAAGAGATGTTGTCTGGATGGGAGCAGATGTTGCCCTACAACACCTCGGTACCTTTGCAGCATTGATGCTTCTTCTCCAGATGTGTAAGCTGTCCGCTCTGTAAACACTCGTGCAAACCTGAGCCATCGGAGATGGTGAACTGAGTGCTGATCACGAGTTGGATGGTCCCTCTCCTCTGTAGTCTGCAGGACACGGCGTCCATGGTTTCCAAATAGAATTTCAAATTTTGATTCATCTGACCGCAGAGCAGTTTTACATTTCTATTCATCTCGTCTTTTCCTCCGTTTGTTTCACATCCTGTTTATTATTCTGGCTCTTAGTCATTTCGTCGCATCTGCTCATTTGTGTTTTTCTAATTTTCTTTTAGTGGAGGCGTCTGTGTTGTTTCATGCCTGAGCTCATCACATAACATCCCGCTGAATCACATGAATAAAGATAATTTCATAGAAAAAAAAAACAAAACTCACTGGGTTTGTATGTGTATGTATATATATATGTATGTGTATGCGTATGTATGTATGCATATATATATGTATATATATTAAATATAGTAACAATGCACATATATATGCCTTAGGTTTTTACCAGCATGGTATCAACCATTAATATGTGTGCAGACAAGGTAAAAAAAAAGAAAAAAAAAAGATAATTTCATAGAGAATTGTTGGTCTGGCCTCCTAAAGAGACAATCCGGTCAGGGAAAACCATGTGACGCAGATACTCTTCAAGCGTTGTCTTATTTCTGAGTTCTAGTTTGGAAGAAACCTTGACGACAACCTGATAAGGTATACAGCAGTACAGGCACATTGTTTTAAATTCAAATAAATAAGAAACTGTAGCTACATTTAGCTGTTATCTAAAAACTCTAGAGATCTGTTTTAAAAGTACAACCTACTGAACACGTGGATAAGAGTAGATCCTCAAGGAAAGTAGGAAAAAATTGATTAATTACCCATAATCCAAATGTCTACACTGGATCTTGGCTTTGCAAACTAAAATTAGTTTAATCACTTTTAGCCACAGTTATCCTCTGTGGTTGTGGGGTTATCGTGGAGCATCGCTTCAGTTCATTAAGTTTTGCAGATTTGCATTTACGCACAGCTCCCTGAAGATCCCACCAGTTCGGCCAGTTTGAGGGCTGGGCTTTGACATCGCAACATGCTGATTGTTCTTTTTCAGTCGTTTGGTTGCAGATTTTTTGGTGTGCTCGGAAAGATTGTCCTGTAGCACGACTCTGCAGGACAGAAAGGGGTCCAGGTCCTGCTGCCATGTTTGACGATGGTTAGGAGGCGTTTGTGATGGTTCTCCATGTTTGGCTCCCTCCAGGCATCATGCTGTGAATTGTAATGTGATTTATTCAATTCCACTCCTGGAGCGATTGGCAGAGGAATGATCGACTCCAAATGATTTGGGATGTTCTTATGACCTGTCCCAGACTTACAGGCAGCAAATAGTCACTCTTCTCCCTCTATACCAATGACGGCTCCTCAGGGGATCCTTTTGTGATGCTTATGAAATATGCAGACCACATCAGAGTCATCGGACTGACCCAGGACGGTGATGAGTTTGCATAGAGACGGGAAGTGGAACAGATGGTGCAGTGATGCCATCAGAACCCCCTGGAGCTGTACCCGCTCAAGACTGTAGAGATGACGGTGGACTTGAGGAGGAAGTCCCCACCACTCCATCCCCTCACCATCCTCAACGGTGTCTACTGTGGACACTTTTAAGGTTTATGGGATCCACAATTTCCCAGGATCTGAAGTGGACCAGATGGACTCTGCCCGTGAGAAAATGCAGCAGAGGTCTTACTTCCCGAGACCTGCGCCAGGAGCTGCTGATCACCTTATATTCTTTCACCACCGTCTGGTTTGGATCAGCCTCCAAAAAAGGACAGTGGAGACTGAAATAGACAGGATGCCCCACAGAGAAAAAAAAATGGGGCTGACCTCCCCGCCATCCAGGACCTGTACTGCTCCGGGATCAGAAAGCATCTCTGCAGACTCTTCACATCCTGCACATAAACGACTCAAACCTTTACCATCTGGAAGGTGCTACTGAGCACAAAAACAAAAACCGCCACAGCGGCAGCTTCTTTCCCCGGGCTCTCACTCTGAACTTGCAATAGTCACGGCATGTCTGAGGAATATTTATGCAATATCTCATGTCTGCAAGTATTGGTTCTGTCTTGCATATAGTGTACATACTGTACCTGGAGTGATATAGCTTTCACTTTAATGTATAATTTATTTTTTAAACCTGGAATGAAAAAGAAACCTAGAAAATGAAGTTGATTCTCATTCTTCTCTAAGATGATGTCTTTCCTCCTTGGCATTATGATATGATACACTCAATAATGTGACACCAGCATATTGGTAATCCTTTTTCTTTTATGGAGGTGTTCAGACTTACTGATAATCAGAAGATTTTTTCTAATAGTACGTAATTTAGAACGTGATAATCACCATATTATGTGTTTACAATGTATTTACATTTAATTTGAGTTTGACTTGATTTTCTCATCTTTCCCAATATTGGCCTTTTTCATGCATCTGCAGTTTAGAGTCTTTCCTACTCCCTCAGGTTTCGAGAGACCATTTATGAAAGGTGTCTATTCAACCAGGCGGTGGTACAAAGTCAAGTGGTTTCTTTGAGTCGGTCAGTGAGTCAGAATGAGCTACTGATTTCTAACAAGACAAACATGCTCGCAGAGGACGAGGAAGTGAGCAGAAATGAACCTTTAAGGGGAGATCCATCATCTCCTGATCGCAGGATTAGTGAAAAGCACAAAGGTACCGCCTTGGCAGCGGCAACTGGAAAAACTTGTAGAAATGGGGTGCTCTGTCATGTGACAAAACATCTTTCACTTGCAATTTGTCAATGTCAACCAAATATTACAGTCATTATTTTACCCACAAAACCATAATGGAGAAGATACAATTGTTTAAATGTTTTAGTGAATCACAACAGCTGTGATGTAAGTATGCGGTCCATTGCAGTGCTTTAAGTGGGCCAGTGTAGGGTATGTAGGCTACTGTTGTGCAACACAGGTAGATTAGCTGATCAGTTATCAGAGGTTATTAATAATTTTATTCACAATTATTAATAATTAATAAAGTCGACTATTTATCAAATTGAATGATCAAAATGATAATAATCCTCGTGGGGCACCACCTGTTTCCAGGAAAATTATAACTTTCACAGCAGGAATCAGTCTCAGAAATTAGGGATTACTCCACCTGAATAACATGGAAGTTCTATTATTCCTGGTGAATAATGTTGAAGGCTCTTAAAGAGTTCGGCACTGGCTCTGTCAAACAGTCATTGTGACAAGAATATTGTATGAAACAACACAAACAACTTCTCATTACAAATCAATCAGAATTTATTTACATACGGGTACCAAAGCAGATGTAAAACAATACCCCAAATAAATCCTGATGGCACACTATGATAAACATAAAACCATTAAACTAACATGAAAAACAACAACAATAAAATGAAACTTAAATGCTTGGAATGTAAAAGGAGTCAAAGCAATAATAAACATGATATCAACAAACATCTACGGTTCAACAACGTGGCTGCCTACGATGGCTGCGGTGTTTAAAGATGGCGGGGCTCTGTGATATTTTAAAGATGGATGCGGCCTCGCAACACCACGTGCAATCGGATGACAAACACAGCGCTTTAAAACGTGAATGACTAGCAGAAAGTGGCGACTACAAAATAATCGAACACAATGATGATAACAATAATGATGATGTATGCAGTAATCTCAGTTCTGAACCCAGATGTAGACTGAAATGCTCTAAATTAAACTAATATACTCAGGCCTCAAAAACCTCACGCCTCCTCTGAGTCTCTGGGTGCCGATCAGTCCAAGCGATCTCCCGCCTCTCTCTCTTCTCCTCCCGACTCTGAAATCAAAAGGGCGGGCCGCATCTCTCCACCGCGCTGGTTCCGTCTATCACCGCGCGGGTCCCCGTTAACTCCACCGTGTGATTCACCGGCATGTGGAACGTGAGCGGCACCCCGTCCATGTTGGTGATGTGTCTGGGCTGGAAGCGTTTGTCGGTGATGTGTCGGCTGCAGAATGAGCGGAAGTTCTCCATCTTTTCCATGTAATCTGCCGGGCGCTGCTGCTGTGCTGGCACCGTTTCATGAAGCGAAAGCACCAAGACGGACCTCCATGAAAATGTTCAATTTTCATTTATTCCACCCGCTCTGTGCTTCACACACCCCGCCCCCCTTCCCCTTTTAACGTCTGTGGATGGTCTCTATCACGTCCGCAACTCACGGGTGCTTCACACGCCCCCTTCTCCCTTTACCGTTCTCATGGTGGCCGTCCGCCTTACATTACCGTAATACAGGTAATAGATACGGTGCACCGTTTCATTGGGCGCGTAGCACATTTTTAAAAAGAAAAAATAATTTTATGTGCGCCTTATGGTCGCGAAAATACGGTACTTTTAGTTCAGTTTGTGGAAAATGGTTGGCATGGCTTGCTCTTAAACAGTTATAAAGCATTACAAACTGTAACAATGCCAAGTGGAAGAGGTGATCCATTGATTTGAATCAGGTGTGTTGCAGGCAGTGGTACTTGAGGCCTGGAACTGAGAAACATTCATCAAGTGGCTCTGGATCCAGTCAAGTTTGTACAATATGCAAGAAAAGAAGCTGCAAGAGAGGAAAAATGGCAACCGCAGTGTTACTGCAGGTTGCCAAGATAATAGATTTAAAGATTTGACTGAACACTTATTATATTATTTTGAAATGTCGATGAAACTCAGCAGCACAATGATTCCACTGAGATATCCGTTATATTCCAAGTGAAGTTTCCACTCTCAGTTTCCCACCACCCAGAAGGATGTCCAGAATCTTTTTATGTCGGCGGGTTCATTTCTATTTCTGCAACCGCTCTCCCATCATTGGTTTTACTCGTAGACATCTGCAACAGACAAAGCTAACCCCTCGTAAGTGGAGGCAGCAGTGTCAGGAGATGTATCATCGTAAAGTTCAAAACTGTTGCACCTGCTGCATCCCGTCTGAGACAGCCAAAGATAAATGTAAATGAAACTTGCAGGAGTGAAACACCAACCTGTCGAGCTGAAATCACATGCGATTAGATAAAGCTGCACGTTGAGATGTTGTGCAACCGTGTAAGAAATGTGAATGTAGGAGGACGTTGGTGGTATTTCACATTTCAAGAGTCTGTTTTTCTTTTTCCTTTCAGTGAACTCATGAGATGGGAAGCTTGAGGATGGTAGATCCTCACTGAATATGACAAAAAGTCTTCTGGTTTTGAATTGACGTGGAATCCTTTTCCCTGACTTTAAAAAAAGTGTTGATTTTTTTGAATGATTTAATCTCAACCATCTAATAGACAATTTATAATTCATGAGCAGAAAAACAATGATTATAATAATTAGGCCCAACTTTACATCTCAAAATACTCAAGGAGGTGCACATGATGTCATAACCATGGCCATGAGCAGAATGTACAATTTAAAAAGTAAAAAATGAGACAGTGTTAGAATACCAACTATTTAAATCTAGGTCCATAGTTGTTCAAAAACTGGTGCAGCTTGATTGAGACTTGGAAAAATATCATGATGGTTAATTGCCAAAGACAACAAGAGCCATATATTACAACAACGGCTGCTAGCTATTTATGACTTCAGCAAAAATGTCAAGCTTCAGAATTATGCATGCGTTTGTAGAAGAAATTATCGTTGAACTTTTCCTGTGAATTACAGTACTTATGCCTGCTAGACCACTCTTGCATAACCCTTTTGAGAAGGAGCATGTTCTCACATGCTTCAGGGCCTAACACTGCAATATAATTTATTTGTATCTTTCTATGTGGTGCAGCCTTAAACCAGAAAACTGAAGGCCACCTCCACCCGAAACTGAAGAACTCAGATCATACTGTTGTGTTGTATTGTAATGCTCTTTATTGTGGTATCAACCAAGCTTTACCGTGTCGTTTGCAATTTGTTCAGAATGCTGCTGCTCGCCAGCTGGAAAGCACACAGAAACACAACCTCATCACTCCTCCACTGGATTCTTTTCACTGGTTCCCAGTGGAATTCAGTCTATTTTAAGCTCCTATTGTTTTTTTTCAGCGATATAAATGGCCTTGCTCCTCAATATATATTAGTGGTTCCACAGAGAAGGGTGAAATGGTGGGGTCCTTTTACAGTTGGCAGTCCCAAAATCTGGAACATGCTGTCTCTGAGTTGTGAACCCTTTCTTACCTGCCTCTGTTCAGAATGGCATTTTGCACATAATACCTTTTTTCCCTCTTTTTTTCAATTTTAAGAAAAAGCGCAGCACTAGCAGAAAAAACAAAGAAAATGCAAAAAATACTTACATTGCTGACGAGACGTGTGCAAACAATCAGGGGATCACAGGGAGTCAAGCAATAACTAAACACAAGGACACAGACTTTCAAGATAAAACAGGAAATGGGACACAGACAATACCAAAACTAGAGAACTAAGTAAAAAGAAAAAAAAAAAAGACCAGGCAGGACCATCAAAGACCATTGCAGCAGCTGTGGCAGAGGCAGTCAAGGCTGTGGCAGGAGCAGTGGCAGGTGCAGCTAAGACCGTGGCGGGACCAGTGGCAGGGGCAGCCAAGACCGTGGCGGGACCAGTGGCAGGTGCAACTAAGACCGTGGCAGGACCAGCGGCAGGGGCAGCCAAGACCACGACAAGAGCAGGGGCAGCAGAGGCCATGGCAGCAGCAGTGGCAGAGGCAGCCAAGAGCGTGGCGGGACCAGTGGCAGAGGCAGCCGAGACCCCGACAGGGGCAGTTACAGCCGTGAACATAGCCAGAGCAGTGGCAGGGGCAGCCGAGACCGTGGCAGGGGCAGTGGCAGGGGCAGCCGTGAACATAGCTAGAGCAGTGGCAGGGGCAGCCGAGACCGCGGCAGTGCAGTGTTGTTCTCGTTCACGAAAACGGAAACGAAATATGTTCGTCAACGCCAATTTTTCACCGGACGAAAACGAGACCGGACTAGACAAAAAACATGTGTATAAACAATAACTAGGACAAAATCATTATGCAATTTCATTGACTAATAAAGACTAAACGAAAATATAGTTCACAAAATAAATACTCCACTAAAATCTATGGTCATTTTCGTTCACGAACAAAAACGATACGAAATATATAATTATAGTGAACGTATCACTTCCTCCTGTCTCTTTTGCCATAGAGCGCCGCTGTGCGTTCGCAAATGCTCACCGGGACTGTCCCGGAGCACAGTTGTCTATCACTTTGTATTGGCATTGTGGTCAGGGTGCATATATCGAACATACCCTTCCCCCACACACTCACACAGACACGCACACAAACGAAGCTTTTGAAGTTGCCGCCAGCGCAGCATGCAGCCGCAGCTGCACACAGACCCAACGCGGAGATTTCATAAAATAAAATAATAATGCTTTGCACGGGGATCGGTCATAAGTTGAAAGGAAAGAACACTACAAACGACACATCTCCATTTACCACAAAGAAATCAAGGTAAGCTAAGTTAACATAAAGTATGCTGCTGGTTGTTTACAACATTAAATCAACGTTGTTGAGTGTACTGTCAGTGTCAGCTTAATGTGACTACAATAAAACCTACTCAAAACTAGTCTACTAGTTAACTTACGTTAGCTTCTTAGCATGTAGCAACCGCAGCCACTTATAGTGTAGAATGAATGAAATGTACTATTCTATTGGTGGGGCAACTATGGTTTCAGTTGGATTGCAAGTTTAGCCTATTTAAAGCAGACATACGTCGTAAGTGCCGTTTTCAGGAGAAAATATCAAAAACAAGAAATTGCCAAAATGCTGATGTTTACAGTAGACTATTTTGTTATATACATTGGGAGTTCGTTTTTATTTTCTTATTTTTCTCTTATTTTCACTGACCTCATATCAATTTTCTTGAGTGAACTAGCCCATTAGGCACTTTATTTTATTTTCATTGCAGATGTATATTTATTTTAATGTAACCATCAATGTGTCTGAATTTTGATCCAAATAAATGTGCAAATTCATGTCAATTCATATTCCCTTTCTAGATGTATTTCTTAAAATTGACATTTTTATCAAAAGGATGAAAGAAAATGCGATAGAAAATATTTTTCGATTTGATCTAGTGATAAATGTCTAAAATAATTGTCAGACTAAAATTAGACTAAAATGCCAATAGTTTTTGTTGACTAAAACTAAACAAATAAATTTGCGGTTTCATGGACTAAGACGAAGACTAAAATGCTCGACTTTTAGTCGACAAAAATGTGACTAAATAAAAAAAGCATGAGTTCGACTAAATATGACAAAAAATAACAATGGCGATTGAAACAAGACTAAGACTGAAACAAAATTTAAAAATAGCCGACAAGAACAACACTGCGGCAGTGGCAGGGGCAGCCGTGAACATAGCCAGAGCAGTGGCAGGGGCAGCCGAGACCATGGCAGCAGCAGTGGCAGGGGCAGCCGTGACCGTGGCAGGAGCAGCAGCAGGGGCAACCAAGACTGTGGTAGGGGCAACCGATACCGTGGCAGGAGCAGGGGCTTCACCCCTGATCTCAAACCAGATTTCCATGATTTGGAAATCTCTGTAAATTTAAAAATTTTTAATTTTAAGTTATTACATTAAGTGTATGCGAATGTTTTCTGTAACTAATCCTCCATTGTAAAAAAATAATACATGATTTTTATCTAAAGTTTTCATTGTTTGGACTTACTGGTGAGAACTGAAATAAGAGATGGCAAACTGACTTTGCATGACCTGTCTTTCCAAAGAACAAACAACACACTGCCGGAGTGTAGCAACCAGCATTGGGCCGAGCGTCACCACAAACAAAGGATAAGAAAGTCAGTTGAAAATTAGAGATATAAGACACACCTGAAAGCCATTGTCACTGACATTTGCACAGTGAAAATCATTCATCCATCCATAAACACCATTAAGACTTAAGCACACCATGAAAAATAAAATAAGATAAACAAAAGATCTCATAACAACAGACACTTTGGAACGAATAACCACAAATAATTGTAACAAGTATAGCAAAGTTAGCAGCTTTGTGGGAAATGCCCTTGTTTTTTTTTTGTCAGGCTTTAGATGCACAGAAGACAGGTCCACATTTTTGTTTTGTTGTTTTGTTTGTTTGTTTTAGAGATGTGGTCTCTTTAGGCTGTGACAGATTCATATAATCAAGATCGAAACACAAAATACAGAAAGCCAGAAACGTCAACATCCACCAAGAAAACAAAGACTGGCTCAAACCCGGCCCATATCTGCTGTTTTCTTTGGCTCAGGTCTGCCTTTTACTGAAGTCACTGACCTGATCCAGACCACATCACCATAAGACTTTTCTTTGGATTCTCCGGGACACATCTGACCCTAACATAACATATCTAGTCCAAGCTGGTCCCACTTTCACACGTGTAACAGCAGACTTTCCCCAATAATTTGTTTTGTTCAGTCTGTAGAGCATTAAGGCCCTGATTTTGGACCTGGCTCACAATCTCCATTCCTGTTCATCTCAAAGGTGCTCAGTCTGGTTGAAATCAGGGCTCTTTGTGGGCCAGTCAAGTTCTTCCACACTAAACTTACCAAACTGGGTCTTTATAGTCCTTGCCTATTGGAAAAAAGTTGAAATCAACAAATTATTACCAGAATGTTGGAAGCATCGGATTGCCAAAATGTTTTGATTTGCTGAAGCTTCAATACTCCCTTCACGGGTCATAAGAGGCCTAGTCTAAACCCTGACACAGCCCCACACAATGATTGCACCAATCTTCAAAGTTTTATGCCACTCCATTCAACACCTGATGTTGGACTTGGTGAAGTGAGGCTTGCATAATGGACATAAATTGCATAATAAACCCACACCATGAAGCTCTCTGCACAGAGTTTTTGTGCTTACATTTATGCTGAAAGATCAGAATTCCTAATCAATGGAATCACCAGACTTTTACACACCCGGTGCTTCAGAAGTTAGTCTTCTGCGTCGTGGCTGAGTTGCTGTTGTTCCTCCCACTTTCCAATACCACTATAGCTGACTGAAATACCCAGTATGAAAAAAGTATTTCACAGACCGTCTTATTGCCAAAACACCACGCTATCGCAGTACCACGCTTGAAGACACAGATCCTTTCAAGATTACCCATTTTGAAACATAAATGTAAGAAAATGGAGACTGTGTATGGCTACATGTAGGTGATTGATTTTTATACACCTGTGGCAACCAAAGTTCAATGATTAATAAGTGTGGCCAAATAAGTAAAATACATGCTAAAACTCGCTTGGCAGAGCCGTTACTGAGCCGTAAGTGCCAGAAGTAGGCCAGATCTGCCCAGGCCGTGTCTGATATCCGGGTAGGGTTAACCCACAAAATTGAAATCCATTTCATTGCTTTGTTGTTTCTTTTTTTCCCTAAATGATCTGCATCAGCCAAAAATTCCCAAACAAACATGTGATACTTCACCGAGGGGCATTTTGGCCTTTACAGTATCATGCTTGTGCAGTTTAACACATCCAGTCTCTTATTATTGCTCCTGTGTTTTGAAATGTGCTTAGATGCCGTCATTGAACAGCAGCTCTATTGTATTTACAATTCCTCTTTCACACCACATACCAAACTTCTTTTTTTTGCTTTTCTTAGTCAGGGATTGTGTGTGAGTCAGAAGGTGAGTCACAATAAACTTATGATCACAAAAACCTTACAACAATATTCAGTTTGTAACCTCAAAGTTGGAACTATTCTGTACGTCCATCATCAACGGATCATGGCAGTTCATTCTGTAATAGATTAGAAAACTAGATTAGATAAGTGCTGTCTTGGCAAGATACCATATTCTGGGTGAGGCAGGGAGCCTATGACTGCTCGCAAAAGTGTGTGGCTTATACCAACTAACTGCCATAAAGATATTCTGAAGCAACACTCCCCTAAACGAGACTACTGGTGTGTATATGCTGCTGGTGGAATGAGCCATCACCCCAACGAGGGCCTGGGTGTCCGTACCCCCATATGATTGATCAATCCACTGTGCTAGTCTCTAACAAGACAATGTCCCTATGATGAAGGGTCCTGAAAATTAAACATTTAACAGTTTTCCTGAAGTCTGCAGGTCTCTAAACATTCATTCATAATGAGTTAATGCACCAGTCTCCTGCCAAGCAGGATAAAAGACGGTGAAAACCTCCACTGAGGAGGTATCCAGTTATCTGATCTACCAACAACAACATCTTTTGTTTAAACCATCAGCTTGTTTTTTTTAGCTCCAGTGATTCAGACTGTCATATTTAATCGAATTAATCTAAGTTTCTTGACAGGCTGTGTCCCTCAGGCTTTTAATGTTGCGGGAGTGTTTGCGTCATCGCCCCCCTATTTGTTCACTTCTGGGAAAGAAAAAAAAACTGTTGCAAATCAACTATGTGATCATTTGCATAGAAATTATTAGTTTGAAAAGTTTCGGTCTGGGTTTACATCACATTGTGGCACAGAGCCAGCACTGGTGAGAGTTTCTGATCATCTCCTCATGACCTCAGACAGCTGATTTTAGTCTACACCTGTCCTGTTAGATCTCAGCATTTGACATCAATGATCAGGACATTCTGTCACAGAGAACGCATGAACGCATTAAGAGCTGATTTAAGCCGGGTGAAGTCATTTATTCTCCTGGTTCCAGTCTGTTAAGGTAAATACGTCTTTCTTCACACAGCAGAGTTAGTCATGGTGTTCTCCAAGGCTCTGTTCTTAGGCCTTTTCACATTAGTTACTGTTCTTGGGAAGCTAGGATAAATTTACATTGATTTTCAGGTAAACTATACTTAACTATGAAGCCAAATCAGTTAGATTGAATACAAGCATCTTTTAAAGACATACGGGTGAGGTAAACAGGTAAAGAGTTAATATTTGAGATAAAGACATGTATGACGTCTTTGTTGAAGGAACTAAAGTGTTATTGAGTTGAAAACTCAGTGGGGACTGATGCCTTTGGAACTGGCTTCCTCAGAAACAGATGTTGGTATCGACAACTACTGTAAGCAACCTTAGAGTTAATCTTTCCACAAGGCTATGTCCTTTTAACTCACATAAAGTTTCAAAACAACACTGCCTTCTTTCACTTTTGCCACTTTGCCAAAATTAGAAATATCCCATTTCAGAATGATTCAGAAAAATCCTTCCATGAGTTGTGAAAATTCAAGGTTGGATAATTACGTCCAAACAATGTTTCTGAAAAAAGGCTCAAGTTTATCTTAAATGCTGTAGCAAATCTTTTTCTGTCTTCTTCTGGGTTTCCATCTTATCCTGTCTTCTGTATCTTTATCTGTCACACCAGATAACTGCATTTCCTCACCCAGAAAACTCCTCTTTGGTCTTCCTCCTTTTTTCTCCCCTGTTTGGCAGTTTCATCTCCAACATCCTTCTAGAACCGTATTCACTATCCATCCTTTCAGGCTAGGCTGTCTGACTAGCCCTCTGATCATCCTGTTCATTCTAGTCAATCCTAAAGATAAATCTTAACATCTCCATGCTCTACCTCCAGTCTCTTAGTCAGTGATGCTGTCTCCACCAGCTCCACCCTGCTCTCTTCTTCACCTCTTTTCTACACCTTCTCCGAACACTTCTTTGCCTCCGATCCTTACATCCTAACCATTTTCCTTCATGTCAAATCAAGGATAAAATTTAAAAAAAAAAATCTCATGTCTAGCTTGTGTATAGTGGCGCTTTTCCACTAGTACCTACTCAGCCCGGTTCGACTCGCCTCCACTCGGTTTGGCGCCTTCCCACTCGGGGTTTAACGTGCCGAGTAGATACTTTTTCTGTAACTACTCTGCCGCAGTTCTAAGCGGCTGAGTCAGCTGTATCTGATTCAGATTTTCTTGGAGTTTCTTAGTGTTGCCATCCCTTTAGTTATGGTGCCTTAGTCCATGACTACCGGAAGACCCCCCTAGATGCACTTGTACCTCTTTTTGATGAACTTTGTTTAGTTTAGTTTATTTTGTTTATTTAGAATATGTAAAAAAAAAAAAGGAAAAAGACAAGAAAACAAATACAGGTGGGCATTCCACCACATAAAGAAAAAAGACAACATTAAAAACACATATTTCAAGTTACATGTTCGAAAAGGAGTGGGAGGAAGTATAAACTTATTTAATCCCACCCCCTTTCCACAACTAAAAATAAATTATGTCTGTATTTATTTTTTATACTATACACTAATTTGTATAAATATATATCATTTTTACAAAAAATAACCTGTTTAATACAAGATGTAAGCTCTATCATAAATATAATATAACTATGATATAAATATCATACTTATATCTAAGTATATAAACATACAAAGACAACATGACAACATAGCAGTACACACACAGCTGGTGATCTTTAAACACATTCTTCACTTTTATACCTCAAATAAACAATTTCTTTATATTTCATCTTGAATTGTTTTATGTTTGTATATTCTTTTAACTCCAAATTAAAACCATTCCACACTTTAATTCCACAAACTGATACACAAAACACACTTTGCATTATTGTGACTTTTTTTATCCAATGGCAGGTAGCCCTGGCCAGGTGGTTTTAACGTGGCTTTTCCTTTTAAGCAGGAAGCTTTCCTATCAACTTTCACCTCTTGCCCCTGCAGCATGCCTCTTACTATAACTTGGTCCATTCCTGTTCACAGTGCCAACATTAAGAGGAACTGTCAAGGTTATAAGAAGCAGGAAGGCATTTATGAGGACATTTAGCTGTGGGTAGCCCAGGGCACCACAACATCAAGCCGAGTGTCTCATATTACAGTCTTGGAGAGGAGAATAACAGAATAACGGTGGACAGTGGATGTCTTATGCATGGTAAATAGAGTCATTACAGCCCTGTTGCATCTATGCCAGCTCTGTTCTACCAGCGAAGGGTGAAGCTTCCTCTCGGTACAATAGGTGCCTCCTGGGCAACAGATGTGCGTCTGCAGAATTCCTAGATTTTGAGCTGTTCGCTCGGGGAGATATCTCATGTTTTTTTACACAGCTATTTCTCTGGCCAGCCTGTACAACTGCAGGAAACAGATTAGAGTTCAAACAGGAAGTTCTTTGATTATGATAAGACACGATGGCTTTGAAAACAGCACAAAAGGTTTTTTTCTTTTTCTTACAGTTGAGAATTTAGCCGACCTTCAGTAGGATTCTATCTTATGTGCCAGGCTTGGACTGCTGACCCAAGACGGTGAAATCATCCTCCTCATTTATATCATCTACTTCAATACCCATGCTTTCTTACAGTTTTGGTGTAAAATCATTAAGGATATTTTGAACTTCTAATAATAAAATTCAACGGTGAAATTAATGTGTTTCCATGAAATCACGCTATGTGATAACTTTGAGTTTTCTACTTTAAAGAATAAGGCCACCCGAAGTCCAGCGCCTGGTTCATTTTGGCATGTTCACTTCTGTTTCTCTTCATTATTTTCATCTAAACGAGACATAGACAGATGTCTGCAACAATTTGTCACGAGGTCCTTACAGCCAGAGCTGGCCACGTTTGAAGGAGGTCATTGACTAGGATGTAACGGAAGAGCAGTGAATTTAAAACATTGGGATGACTCGTGCAACTATTCAGAGGTCTTTACTGCCCAGTTCCTCAACAAAAGTAAATTACACACAATTTCTGGTCATGTCATGTGGCCTTTAGATCTGAAAATGTCACGATTCTGCTCACTCCGTCTCCTGTTACCAGTTCCCTGCCCATATTTGGACGTCCTGTCTTTGCCTTTCTCCCTGCCAGCTAGGCACCTTCTTCAGGGCAACCTATTCCTGTCCCTTTTTAATCAGAGCCTGCCCACTCTGCTAGGCTGTGTTTGTCTTCTCCTTGCAGGTACCGCTCTCCAGCCTTTCTCCTATGGTTGCTATTCTAAACCTGGCCTGACCTGCTTCATCTGACCTATATTTTCTGCCCAGCCCTGATTGGAAGTTCATCTGCCTTCTTCTGTCCGTGGCCTGCTCTTTCAGGACCGGCCTCGCCCTCATTAATGCAAGGCAAGGCAAGGCAAGGCAAGGCAAGGCAAGGCAAGGCAAGGCAAGGCAAGGCAAGGCAAGGCAAGGCACGTTTATTTGTATAGCACAATTCAACACAAGGTAATTCAAAGTGCTTTACATCAACATTAAAAGCGGCAAGACATAATTAAACACTAAATAACAAATAAAATGAAATAAAATGATAAAAAAAGAAGTAAAATAATAAGAAGCACAAGTTGTTGAAAAGTAAGGGCAGTAGAGTACAGAAGGTACACATCTCATTCTTAAAATGGCAAGAATTACGTTTCTATACGGTCAAAACTTACAAAGGCCGGGTCAAATGCAGTATTACAAAAGTTATCTGTAACAATTCGTACAGTGAATTAAACTAATTTTGACAATTCTATGCCACGATGCCTGTTTCCAGGTCTTATTTCACACAACTGACAAGAATAACGTTTCTATACGGTCAAAACGTACAAAGACCGGGTCAAATACAGTATTACAAAAATAATCTGTGCCGATTCGTGCGGTGAATCAAACCAATTTGACAATTCTACGTCACAATGCCTGCATTCAGGGCTTATCCATAACTTTGTGCGGTTTTCAAAAAGTATTTAATTTAAGAGTACGCTTAAATAACAAATAAAATGCAATAACATGATAAGAAAAGAGGTCAAATGATAAAAAGCACAAGTTGTTTAAAAATAAGGGCAGTAGAGTCCCACCCAATTTGACTGCTGTCATACCATTGAATGAAGGACAAAACGATAACAATCATCCCATAGATATGGGCCAGTAGGGCCCTACTCTACCTACTAGTAGGCGCAGGAGGCTGTTATCGCCCCTTTCTATGGCTAACCCCATGTTATTAATGCTCAGTAGGCACAGAAGTTTTGTTATGAAGCTCACACCTCACCTCCCTTTTTTATGTATTTAGCTAGAATTTTAAAACCTGAACAATAGAATTCAACGTAAAATGCCGGATCTTGTCCATTAAAAACAATACTTTTTGGAACATAGTGTAATGACCACAGATAAGATAAGGCCTTGCCCGCCTGGGCAACACATCAGCATTTGGCCGACTGGTTAGTGCAGTTGACTGTGGTCTGGGAGGCTGTGGTTCGAGACACGCTCTGGGCACCACTTGTTCGCCACAGTATTTTCCTCATTGTGTTATGGTTTTCTTTTAATATCTTTAACATTTCTAAACACAAAAACATGAAAGTGTTCTTGATAATTCAATAATACAATAGGTTCATGTTAAGGACATCCATTTTAATTAGTTCTCCTTCGATTATCACATGTTATCAATGCTCAGTAGGCACAGGAGGTTTGTTATGTATTGTTATAGGTTTGCCTATGAGGCCTATTTCGTGTCTTTTTTTGCACAGTTCACTAACGCTTTGAGCTAGGAGGCTGAAATTCTAGACTCTGAGAGTCCAGTACTGATAGTCCAGCAGGTAAGTATTTAATTAAACAGTAATGTTTTTAGGCCTGATTTAAAGGAGCTGACAGTTGGAGCAGACCTCAGGTCTACAGGAAGTTTCTTCCACCGGGGAGGAGCATAATAACTGAACACTGCCTCACCTTGCTTGGCTCTGGTTCTTGGGCAGGCCCGGACTGGCCATAGGGAGAACCGGGAGTATTCCCGATGCGCCGGTCTAGGATTGGCCTGCTGGCCTGCCGCCTGCGTCTCTCTCTCTCTTTTTTTTTTTTTTTACACAGGCTGGTGCGCTGCAGCGCCGGCTATTTGACTTTTTTTCTAAGTTAGAGACTCAGGCCAGGCCAATCAGAGGCCACTCAGGCCAGTAACATGTGAGGAGTGCAAGATAATTGGTTTGTTTCGAATTAACACCCGCCCCAACAGTCCGTATCACCGAACAGACAGCGCGCCGTCGCCGCGTGTCTGTGTGCGTGTGCGTGTAAGCGAGGGTACCGGGAGAGGAGACGAGTCCAGAGGGAGAGAGAAAAAAAAGGCGCTGAAGGATAACACGGCCAAATGTCAAAAATGTATTGATTTATTCAGACTAGAAATAAGACAAATATTCTTGTTAAGATTCTGAGTTTTTACAGTGATCCATTTTACTTATCCTGTGAAGGACAGAGTCATATTGATAAGTTCAGAAAACTGTTTTTTATTGTTGTGTTTTGATGTATTTGATGTATACCAGTGGATATTTAAAGCTTACAGAAGGCTGCATTTAACTGCTGCTATGTCATTCCTGCAGTATTTCTGCAGGTGTTTTGGTCAGTGCTATTATTTGTAATATATTATATTACTTGTAATCAGCACAAATTATCTGTCCCCATACGATAAAATCCACCATCCCCCCTGATTTTTTTTTTTTTACAACTCGAGTACTGATTATAATTATTTACTGATTTTGAAATTATTTATTTGGGCAACAAATGGGATAGCCTATAATCATTCAATTATTATGTATATGAATACAAGGCCAAATCAAGTGAGACATAGGCTACACTATCTTCCTGTATGAACTATACGTGTATGAAAAAACACTGTAAGCATATTGGCTATTCAAAGGTGGTGATGGTGACGACACCAGTCCTGCTGCTGCTTCAGGAGAAATTGCAGAGCAATTGGCAGAAGGTACAGAAGCATTTCTACAGTAGCGCAACAACATGCAAAGTTGCAGACATATGAACACCACCAGTGGTGGACAGTAACGGAGTAAATTTACTTGAGTACTGTACTTAAGTACATATCCAGAGGATTTGTACTTTACTTGAGTATTAGATTTCTTTGATACTTATTACTCTTACTTGAATACATTTCCAAGACAAATTTCTAGGAAGGCTGAAAAGTACTCGTTACTTTCAGGTCTGCTCTTTTTTCTTCTTCCCTAAAATCCTATTGGACACAAGCTGTTTTTGTCAAAGGAGGAGACCTATCACAGTGCACGCTCTCCACTGGGATGTACGTAAAGTGGAAATACGTCAAGCCTCTGAATGGCTGAATGGGGAGACCGTTTGTTATGCTCTATATTGCTATATTGTACTGGTACATGTCCTTCCTGTAAAGTTAAGTGACTTCAACATTGAGTTATGTAAAGCAGCAGAGATGTAGTTTTTTGTAAAGCAGTGGTCTTTGAGGGGGATCCAGACTTAGTTGGATGGTGCAGGTTCATTTGGTTTCAGTTCATGATTGTTAATAAACTCTGCATCATCTGCTGTCCTCTTATGATCCCATTAATTTGATTTGTTTTTGGTGTTTCTGCAGGTTTTATATAACATTGTGGTTCTAAAAGCAGCACATCAGTGCAGCTGGTTTCAAAGAGTTAATTCTCAGAAACAAGAGTTAAAAGATCCTTAAATTAATTTAGAAAAAATATAGTAATTTACTGATGTGGAAAATAAGAAATGTACTCTTACTCTTACTCTTACTTTAACTTGAAGTAAATTTAAAAACATTTACTTTTGGATACTTAAGTACCTTTAAAAGCAAGTACTTTTCTACTCTTACTCGAGTAATATTTTGACTGAGCTACTTTTACTTGTAACGGAGTAAATTTTGACCAGTAGTATTTGTACTCTTACTCAAGTACTGGGGTCGAGTACTCTGTCCACCTCTGAACACCACCAGACACGGCCTTTTGACATAAATGGTTCTCATTTGTAATGGTAGCTTTCTTGACACTACAGCGTTATTCTATTAAGCGATTGTGTTGTTAAATTTTTCTGTCTGTTGCTGACTTGCTGTTATGTATCCCAACACCAACATGAAACCTTGAATTTACTGTAGGTTGGGGTTCATTAGTATGACTTTGTGCCACTGAGGCAGTTGATATTCTACATTACAGCTATTTATGTATAGCTCCAACCTTGACACTACGAATTATATAAAACCTTTATTCTCTTCTATTAAAGTAGTACCATCACAAATACAGCAGTAACGTTACTGTATATTTCAACCTTAGAAATCACAGTAGGTCCATATGTGGACTTCTTTGGTGGTTCAACACCTCCACAGTTGAGTCCTGGCCTGAAAATGTCCATGGGACATTAGGGTGAGTGTTTTAGTGGCTTACCCCCCGTTCACACTGAAAGCGTCACGGGCGTCATAGGCGTCTGGCTGCCATTCATTGTCTATGAAAAACGGGCGTCGAGAGGCGGCGGGGGCGGCGGGACCGGCGGGAGCGGCGGGAGCGTCTGGCGGCGGGCGCGGCGCGTCAATTTGAAAGTTGAAAAATCTGAACTTTATGCAAATGAGCAGCGTTGACGCCGAGGCGTCGTCCAATCACACACTGGGATTCCCGAAGCGAGAACTCTCAATGCAGATTGTACTTTCATGTTCACACAAACGTACACTGATTCACATGCGTACAGGAGCAGAGCTGTGCACTAACAAACTTATTTTATCAGGAATTAATATATTTCATCCAGCAAAATGACATTTTGCTGGTTTGACTGCCGTTTTTACCTGAACTGCTCACGTTAAACACGTAACTGAGGGTTGAGGAGCTGGATGGTCCCAACGATTTTATTTGCTACATTGATCCAACGAAAAATAATTAAAACCCGTGCTTATTAATCACAAAACACAGTTTAAACATTACCAAATCCGCTCCGACCCGGTGCATCAGTATCAGCGCAGACAGACTGCAGCTTCGCCTGATTTATGGTTCCGCGTTAAATCGACGGCGTAGCCGTCGGCGTAGGGACGCGGTGCGGTGTGCGTCGCCGCGTACACTACGCCGTAGTTCTGCGTTGGTGTGACGCGGAACCATAAATCAGCCTAGGCGGATTTATGGTTCACCGGGAGTGGGATCTGGCGGTTGATGTTGAATCCACGGACCAAACTTGTTAAAGGAGCATCAAACTCACTCTTATCTACGCGGAAATAACGCTAAAATATAAAGAAGGCGTCCCAAAGTGTGATCTATGGTGAAATAGGAAACTGAAGATGTGTAGGCTGTTCCCACTGTTCCCTTCAGTTCTGCAGCGCAGCTTTAGCCCCGCCCACCCCCGCCCCGCTGCAGGCACTGACGCTTTCAGTGTGAATGCACCAAGCGGCGAGATGCTGGCGTCGGGACGCCTGTGACTCTTTCAGTGTGAACGCAGGGTTAGTCTTATATTGGAGTGCATTTTGATTTAAATCAGCCAAAAACATACTATTGTGTGTGTGTGTGTGTGTGTGTGTGTGTGTGTGTGTGTGTGTGTGTGTGTGTGTGTGTGTGTGTGTGTGTGTGTGTGTGTGTGTGTGTGTGTGTGTGTGTGTGTGTGTGTGTGTGTGTGCGTGTGTGCGTGTGTGCGCGCGCCCGCGTGCGTGCAGGTCCAAGGTGGCCTGTTACATGACTGACTCCTGGCCTGAAAAAGTTTCCCAGTCCGGCCCTGTTCTTGGGACACATAACAAACCAGATCCAGATGAACCTCAGGGGTCTGGGAGCTTTGTAGGGAACTAATGGCACTTTTCCACTAGTACCTACTCAGCGCGCCCCGGCTCGGGACGGCTTGTCACGCCTCGTACCGCCTCTACCCGCTTTGTCCTCGTTTGTTTTTCCACAGCCAGGTGAGAAGTGGGCGGGTTGGGGTGAAGCTGCTGTGACGTACTCGATTGCGCAACCCCTTTGTTTGTGTCGGCGCTGATGAGAAATCAGCTGGAGCCGCGAGCGGCTGAGAATAAAACAGAGCGCCTGTGGATCTGATCGTTCCTTATCGCCCATCTACATCCCTTTTTTAATTTTCTCGTCTGCACCTCAGAGCTGGATCAACAAACAGATATTGTTTTTTTTTTAGATATATTTTATCCCCGATTTTTTCCCATTTCATCACCCAGTGCTCCTACCTAAGTGACAGTCCTGGGTATTGCCATCCTCTACCAACCCCGGGAGGGCCCTGCACTGAGCTCAGGTCTCCTCCTTAACCTGAGGAGTGAGCAGGCCGCATCTTTTCACCAGACAGGTTGGGAGTGTGGCCTGTAGTGTGATGACGTCAGATCCAGGGCCGACTCAGCACGCTTAGAACCTCGGCAGCCTCGGTACAGAAAAAGTATCTGCTTGGCCAGCCTTTACCCGCCTCGGCCCGTAGTGGAAAAGGGGCGTGGCGAGTAGAAGCGCGCCTAGTAGGTACTAGTGGAAAAGGGGCGTGGTGAGTAGAAGCGCGCCTAGTAGGTACTAGTGGAAAAGGGCCTTAACAGATCAAGCCTGTATTTTGGTCCAAGACCATTCAGTGCTTTGTAGACCAGCAGTAAAATTTTAAACTCTATTCTTTGACTCACTGGAATGGCCCTGCCCGGACTACTTCATCGACTCGTCTGTGACGAGTGACTGGGTCCACCCTCTGCCGCGCCCTTATAGGTACCTCTGTCTGAGCTATTCTGCTTTTCTGTCTTTATTTCTGAACCTGGCCTGCTGCTCCTGAATCTATCCTTTGCACGGACCCTCCTGGTTTCTGGACCGTTACCCCAACCCTGGAAGGTTTTTACCTGCCATTGTTTATGTAATAATTGCTCAGGGTCATGTTATGGGTCTCTGGAAAGCGCAGAGAGATAACTTGTGTTGCAATAGTCGCCATGTAAATTGAATTGAACTGAATCCTGCCCCTCCTGATCGTCTATTCAATAATTGCGTTAAATATTTTAATTACCACTCTTCACGTCTGGCCAGCATCGCTTTAAGCCAATTCTGTTCCAATGTTTTACACAAAATGTTGCAGTAATAGTTATTTCCATTGCGGTTTTGCAAAATGTTCCTATTTTAAAATTACTAGAAAAAACACCTTTTAAATGTATTAAAAACATTTTTTAAACATCTTTCCATTTGAAATTACAATAATTACAATTTGGAAATTAATGGAAATGCACAGTAGGCTAGAATTGGAAATTCCTTTTGTAAGCTTACCAAATAGTGAAGGAACACCTTAAATAGGTTAAACATTACCAGGGATTCTCCATTAATCCCATCCACCAAACGTTTATGTAAGTAGTGGTAATAAACGTAGTTGTAGGTGACGCATCACAGGAATTATACAAATTTGGTCACATTAGGTCATCACAGCACTTAATTCTTAATTTCTAACAATACACTGAAAACTTAACCTCACTGAGAAGCCTAAACCAAACCAAAGTACTTTATATAGTCTGCCTGAACATGATCACTTCTCCAAATAACTCTTTTAAACTCCAGACACAGCTAAAAACTGGATTTTGTACCTATGCAGTGGTTGGAAAATGTTCTCCTGTGAAATGGGTCTGGTACTGCTTCCATTCGCAGCCATTTCCCGCTGATTGTAAGCGTTTTTTCTCTGGCGGGTTGTATGTCAATCCAGTGGCGCCCAGACGCAGTTTCTTCGGAGTCAGTTGGAACTGCTCTCTGAAACTCAAGGTTGAATCCAGAGGAATTAAGTCTTACTATTTGGATCCAAGACAAAAATGATTTGAATGGCTGCCCAGGCTAAAATGGGATGCCTCAGATCTGTTGTGTGATGGTGGCTTTTCAACAGTTTCTGAGAACGGCTGCTGTGAAATAAAGATAAACCGGTGCCATTTGAGCTTCCAAAAGTAGTCATGGAAAGAGAATTCCCTCGATGGAACTCAAATTTTTCCTATAATTTTCAGAAAAACGATTACACACAACAGAACTTCATATGAATAAGGGGAAGGAACACTAACGCTTTTATTTGCAGTTTCCATAAATTGTTTTTTATGAGTTTAAATATGCCTGGAGAGTGTCTTGTGTTGTAAGACAGATTTCTAAGCCTCCGCGATTGTCCGTGTGGCTAAGTGTGTGCGTGTGTGTGTGTGTATTTATCTGTGTGGCTATGTGTGTGTGTACATTTCTGTGTGGCTATGTGTGTGTATGTGTGTGTGTATATGTATGTGTGGCTATGTGTGTGTGAGTGTGTGTGTGTGTGTGTGTGTGTGTGTGTGTGTGTGTGTGTGTGTGTGTGTGTGTGTGTGTGTGTGTGTGTGTGTGTGTGTGTGTGTGTGTGTGTGTGTGTGTAATAGTCTTATCAAAGCTCCACCTGAAGTGTAACTAAAGTGGAGGAGGGGGGGCACAACCCCGCCACCCGTTAGACCAGAGGCCAACAAGGAAGAACCCGGAACCCAGGCCACCGGCAACCCCACAGAGGGCGAGAAGAGGGCGGGAGGAAAACCCACCGCCAGCGAGGCCCGCCCCCCCCAGCGGCAGCCGAGGGGGCCCGGGAAGAGGCAGCCAGGGAACCCATGGCAGCGGAGCGGGACCCAGGCGAAGCCCGACCACCCGGCCCGGGCCGGACATGCGGCCAGGAGGCCCTCACCCCCCTGGCCAACGACCCCCCCAGAAGCCAGCCTGCCCAGAGAAACAGAGCCGCCCCGGCCGCCGACGCGGGATACATGTATGTTTTAAGAGCATGGAGCCTGAACATTGTCCGGGGTTCTTGCTGTGACCAATGGGATGCCATCACCGAATCCAAGACATTCAACCTCGCTAATACAACCAGGCTTGAAACACTACACAGGAAAACCTCCTTCCTAACAAAATAACCAAGAGAAAGTCATGGGATAATGGAGCCACAGAGCTCCCTTTCTTTAGATTACAAGTTGCTCTCCTGTTTGCCATCCGTGCACCCCGCAGATGCCTCACTTGATTTATTTGTACAACACTTTTTCATTTAAACATATGATGGCACAAAGAACTCTGCTGCTGGTCTGCTGTTCCAGCTAAACCTACCTCAAAACTACCCTGTCCTCAAGACTTAACCAAGTATGACATGTATGAGAAAACAGCATACATTTACTCCTCTGTGTCGTTTAAAATGAAAAAGCTTTAAAGAAAAAGCCGATAATCACACCCTTACATCTGTTTCAGAACCAGGAACTGGAAATGAGTTAAGAGGCTAGGGTAAGTGATTTCTGGATAACATCTTATCTGTTCATATTTGAAACAAAATATCCACCAAACGAGCAGCGCTAGCTCTTCCCATCCACTTGGTCCAGTGCAGTGGCGTAGGCAGAAATATTTTTTTGGGTGGGCCAGGACAAAAATGGGTGTGCCATATTGTCCCAGAAAAAGCAGACTTATGATTGCAATCAATTATGTCCCGAGGCTCCCTGCAACTTGTTTCAAAAGTTCCGTGTTAATCAGAAGAAAAAAAAAAAGCCTGAACACAAGTCAACAACAAATCACATTTATATTTATACCTTTTCTCATATAATTTTCTAGAATATGTTTATGTGAAACATGTATTTTGATCAAAGTTGGCTGGGAGGGCCAGAGAATAATGTGGGTGGGCCAGTGCCAAGGGCGGGGCTATTTGCACCAATTATTGTCAAGGACTCAAAACCATGTCTGATGACACAATCCACGAGTCTTTATGTCAAACTATTCAAAAGTTATGGCAGAAAGTAGGAACTATCACATATCGACCAATCAGTATGTCATACCATTCAAAAGTTATGGCAGAAAATAGGATATATCAAATATCGACGAATCCGAAAAAGGGGCGGGGCTAATTCATGTCAATGAAGGTCGAGTACTCAAAAACGAGTCAGATCACACCACCCACGACTCTCTATGTCAAACCATTCAAAAGTTATAGCAGAAAATAGGGACTATCAAATATTGACCAATTAGAAAAAGGGGCGGGGCTAATTCATGTGAATGAAGGTCGAGTACTCAAAAACGAGTCAGATCACACCACCCACGACTCTCTATGTCAAACCATTCAAAAGTTATAGCAGAAAATAGGGACTATCAAATATTGACCAATCAGAAAAAGGGGCGGGGATAATTTGCACTAATTATGGTCAAGGACTCAAAACCGAGTCCGATGACACCACCCACAACTCTTTATATCAAACCATTCAAAAGTTATAGCAGAAAGTAGGAACTATCAAATATGGACCAATCAGATGAAGGGGGGGGCGCGCTTTTTGCCGTCTATCGTCGCCACGGTAACGCTTTTGACTGAGAAAAGTAATGTGCATCGTCGCAGGATGGAGACGCACATTTTGATGTATAACACACCTGGGTGCACGTTACGGTTCGGGCCGCATTAACTGCCGAAGGAATGGCATAAATTGCGCCAAAATTACACAATTAATTCAAAATGGCCGACTTCCTGTTCGGTTTTGGCCATGGCGCAAAGAGACTTTTCTTTAAGTTGCGACATGATACAGGTGTGTACCGAAGTTTTCTAAGGGGCGCTTTTGAGCCATTAGGCCACGCCCATTAATGCAAACCATTAAATATAAAATATTTTGTCAGGCCTGGCTTGCGTGCAAAATTTGGTGACTTTTGGGGCACGTTTAGGGGGGCAAAAAGGCCCTCATTTCGTCGGAAGAAAACCGAGGATAAAGACAAAAACGAGAAAAATTCCTACAGATTCAATAGGGCCTTCGCACTGTATGTGCTCGGGCCCTAATAACAGCAGCAGAGCGGATAATGAATGCCAGTAGTAATGGGTCTTTGCCGCAAAATCTCATCCATTATGTTGAGTACCGCTATCCCGGTACTTTCTACAGTCTACAAATGCCAAAATTTTCATATCTTTCATTACATTTATGAAGTGATTGGTCTCCTCCTGGTCTTGCGTTTCACTGTGTTTATAAGTACTTCCTGGACTCAAAAGACCAAGATTCATTGCGAAAAGAACATACGCAGAAAACAAATTCCTGTTCCTTTTGATGGGGATATCCCGTTAGGTGTATTATGACCAAATATTCGGGTTAGAAAAAGAGTAACCTAGCGGTCATTTTCGGGTTTTTTCGGGAATATGAGCAAATTCCGGTTATTCAAAGGGGTTATTGGTGTTTACATGGCTGGGTTATTGCTAATATTCCAGTTAGAAAAGGGTTATTGACTCCATGTAAACGTAGTGACAGAGAACCTGGTGGCAGGGTCCTTACTTATGGGCATGTTGACTTAGTTCTTGGGCCATGGAAGGAGAAAATACTTCATTTTTGTCCTGCTGAAATGATTACAGCATTATAGAGTTATGCCACTCCAGTGATCCCAGGTATATTCCCGTCAGGTTACACTCTCTCCGGTGCTAACGCTCATGTG
This sequence comes from Cololabis saira, assembly GCF_033807715.1. Taxonomy (NCBI): domain Eukaryota; kingdom Metazoa; phylum Chordata; class Actinopteri; order Beloniformes; family Belonidae; genus Cololabis; species Cololabis saira. The sequence continues at coordinate 10,825,053 of NC_084591.1, forward strand.
TATTTCACCTTGTTTTACGTGGGATCCATCTGCACGACTGGTGATTGAGGCTGCTTTTCCACTTTCTGGCAACGAAAGCCCCACAGCGCTGGATAAAAGGAGTTTCGAAGGAATACATTTATTTTACATGCTATTAAACTAGGCAACGCAATTTCATTTTTATAAGCTACTATACACAAACTTTAACGATGAGGCTTGTGCGTGTGTGTCTTGTCATGACCTGAACTAATTGCTATTTTTATAGGCACATTATAAGTTTATTATTCTTACATGCAACAGGGTTTTGAAGCCATAAATATTTTACAATTGCCAAACTATGTTTTTATAAGATAATTTACTGCAAGTAGACCTAATGTGTTTCACATTGAAGTGCATGTATAACCCCCATTTATTGTGATTTGACACAATGTGGGACAGGAACTGAGATCACGGCGGTGCAGCACATCAAACTTCAAAATCATTAGTTTTTGTCATCAATAATCATGTTCCATATTTTCCAATCACTACTGGACAGTTTATCATCGTGCAATACTCGCTGTGGTGGAGCACATTAGGATGTGACACCTTGCAGGTGATGACAGCTGTTGGCCACCTGAGTGGGGGTGGATCAACAACTTGACCACTATCAAAGTGAAATGTGAAGAAACTCATTTAAACAAAAAGAAGAAAGACAAAGAAAAAATAAGAGAGGCAGAACAGGCTTTTGGAAGCAAATAATACAACATAATGCGTAAGCATGACCACATGTTAGGTTATGGTTAGTTAAGTGGAAAATCACTGCTAGTTCTAGCGGCGGTAGAAAGCATAGATGACATGACACAAGTCTGCAAGCAATAAAAATAACTGGTCGAAATGTTATGAGTGTTTTGTGAAAGCCGGACAAATGCCCTTAAAAAAACTACTGGGATGCTGGTTTCATGTGTTTTATATTTGCCTTGATGCTGGAAGATGAAGCGTCAATCATACCAAATACATCAAAACATTCAAGAAAGCTCATACAGCATTAGCGCCTTTGACCTGAAACTGTAATTGGCATAAACACAGCCTGAAGTCTGGAGGCCGTGATTGCTCCGTCGACTCCGCGAAAGTTGGAACATGTGTTGCTTGGACCAGAAAATGTTGGCCAGATGTGTGACAAACACCTACAATGAAGGGTGATCGTGTTTGAAAATAACCCTCTCTGTCTTGTGTGCCTCACTGACATGCCTGTGCCGTTTGTTCCTATAAAACTGTCTTGCCATAAGAAACGTGTGCCATCAATAATAGAATCTTCGATGTGTTTGGAGATTTGTATTTTATTTTTAATGATTTGGACCATTGCGTTATCAATGAAACACATTTTCATTGGCCGGTTGTTAACTGTCATGCGTGTGTTCAACTCATAAAGCCATAATGTAACATGTGTGAGGTCCTACGGCCTTTGTAACGGGAAGGGCTGGGTTCATGAACCGGCAACACAACAAACGGAGTACAGAGAGTAAAACCAAACTAATATTCTGCCCCCGAAGCTCAAAATCTATGCTGAAAGAAAAGTTAAAAGGCCACATATAATGCTTTTCCCGACTTTGAAATGTTAGAAATGGTCTTAAACTGTCACATACAGTAGCCAGTTTTCAGATTGTGTAGCTACCACCTTATGTTTTGCACGATGATTAAGCAATAAATACGCTTTGCATCAATACAAAAGTTTAGTAAGTAACTAAAGTAAGAGGGCGCATGCCGTGGCGTTGCGCCACGGCATGCAGCATTTTTTACGGCATTTTTTTATTTCACCGTGCCGCCCTGTGACGACATCTCGGCGCGTCCAATAGGAGAGAAGGTGGTGGAGGTGGTGGAGGAGAAAAAACTTGCAGGTTGTAGATCAGAGACGATCAACATGGAGGAAAAAACAATCTTGGCTGTGAGTATGCGTGAGGAGCTGTGGGATGAGACTGCAGGCCTATCGTGACCTCAATAAAAAGGGACAAAAATGGAGAGAAATCTCCCAGAATTTGGAAATACCAGGTGTGTTTAAAAGTGGTAGAAATGTGATATTCTTTTGCTCTTTTAACAATAAAATGTTAGTTTAAAATAAAATATAGCATTTCCATGCCTCATATCAGGATCAATTGAATCATCTATCAATATACTGTATGGTTATGAAAAGACCACGTGTCAATACTTTTGTAAACTGAAGCGCATACTTTACTACATGTACACTCAGTATATCTAAAAATCTAGATGACTGACATGACCTAATAAACAACAACATATTTCAGAAAGGTTTTTTAATAAAATATGTTTTTAACTATTTACAGTGGATGACTTGAAGAAAAAATGGAAAAACTTGAGGGACAGATATATAAAGGAGAGGAAGGGAGGCCAGGCATTCAGTTGCAGTGATGAAGCCTGAAGTTGGTTGTGATCCTGCTGAGGCTCCAACTCTCCCCAACAGGCAGTCAAACTGCTCCCTGTTCCGCCTGAAGTACCTGGAAGTTCATCATGGAGCTGTAGCTCCTGAACAAGCCTGTATTCCCCCAAATCCTCTCTTCTCACGAGGATTTCATGGACCCATACCCTCCTTGCTGCTGCTGCTCGTCTCCTCCTCCTCCTCCTCCTCCTCCTCCTCCTCCTCCTCCTCCTCCTCCTCCTCCTCCTCCTCCTCCTCAGAAGAAGAACTAAAGCCAGGACTTTTCTTTGAAGCAGGGACAGATACATTTTGCAAACTGAGCTGTAGGCTACTGTATGTCCAAACGAGTGGGAAAATGGCGCCAGACCAGAAAAACGTTTTTTTGGTCGCCTAGCAACTTGCAACAAATATGTATGCGATGTGCTCATGCGCCCCTTGCTCTGCACCCTGCTCTGCACCCTGCTCTGTGCCGACTCTGCGCCCACCCCGGCGGTGTGCGCGGCGCAAACCGCGTTCTATGTGAAAGGGGCTTTATGGCCCAGGACAACTACCTCTATAAAGTGCTCTTGGCTGCGAGCAAGAAGGCCATGACACAGAAATGGCTGCAGACAAATCTGCATCCAAGGACGACTGGACCACAATAGTTGAGGATATACGTCAAATGGAAAAACTGACCTTCTCCTTAAGATTACAGGCTGAGCAGTATATAAAATACTGGGAAAGGTGGACTTTATATTCTGTGGAATGTAACTCTTTGACTGTGTGAATGTAAAATCCTGTTTTTTACTTTACTTATCAAAATAAATTATCAAAATGAATGAATCAAAACGGGGCACCACCTGACTTTATCAGGAAAATAATAACTGAAAAGCAAAATCAGTCTCAAGTTAGCTGTTATTCCCTACGTGGCAACCTGTTGCCAGGAGTGACGTTACAGAATAACAGTGAAGGAAGGAGTCCGAGCACAGACCTTTGCAACCAGCAGCTGTGACAAATATGTATAAAATAAACACAAACAACTTCTCTCATTCAAATGAATCAGAATTTATTTACACAAGTGTTAAAAGATAGTGAAACAACAATTGGGATAAATTCCGAAGCCTTAAAGGAGCTTGAGGCTCCTTTTAAGAAATGAGACTCTCTATCGCCACCCTTCACCATGACGGCCGTTGGGGGTACTGCAGCCAACAGTGAAGCCGGCACGGGAGAACGGGGAGAACGCACATGCAGCGTCATGTGACGTCACATCCACAGCCCAGCGCGGGAAATTCGGGACCGAATTGCAGCACATTTTGCAGCACACAGCCTGTTCAAGGCAAAGGAGAGATACACTAGAGGGCTCATTCTTTTGGGTTTGGAACGCTTCATCTGACATTATTACTAGAAAACTTAAAATGTATACAGATTTTTTTCATAAATCCTGCCACAATCCGGCCTCAAGCTCCTTTAACTACACATAAACAACAACTAACTAGACATTATACCCTAGTCTGTGTGAATACTCGATTCTGATTGGCTGGCAGGTGTACATTAAAAGTGATAACCTACACCTATAAAACAAGTTTGGTAAAATTGCCTGATATCTTTAATATCATTGCGCTGGATCAACTGCCAGGTGGTAACCACGGCAACGGAGATTCAGAGAAGAAGAGCCGGCTACCGGAGGACGGCGACATGAGTGATTTTGTAATTTCTTTTAATATATTTGGTGAATTTAACAATTTTGATGACTGGGATGCAGAAGAGGAGAGAAAAGAAAATAGCCGAGCGGAGCTGAGCGGACTAGAATATCTACCGTTGCTAAGTCGTATCTCAGGTCCGTCCCAGTTACTGGAGAAGTCAACACTGTGTCCGTTGTATAAGGACCTTATGGGACGGTAGTGATTGTTCCAGGTAGTAGTCAAACCCTCAGGTGTTACCAAGGAAACTGAGTTATGGCTTGTTAAAAAACTTTGTAATTTACCAGGTTCCAACGGCTGCAGACGAGAGATTAAATAGTCCGCTCAGCTGTGGCTTGTTATAAAACTAATGATTTAAACTGAAAACACATTAAAGCATGAATAACTGATTTAATATATATAATATATAATTGAATATTTATGTTTTTTGTTAAGTGATCTTGGTATAAGCGGGATAAATATATGAACGACGCGGAGGCGTGAACAATCCGACGCGAAGCTTAACACTGTGTGTGTGTGTGTGTGTGTGTGTGTGTGTGTGTGTGTGTGTGTGTGTGTGTGTGTGTGTGTGTGTGTGTGTGTGTGTGTGTGTGTGTGTGATGGCTGTTCATACATACAAAAGAAAAGATGGCTGTCACATGGTGACTGAGTCTCTGAACTCTGAGGCTTTATGGCCAAGAAAGATAAGAGTGTACGTGTGTGTGTGTGTGGGGGGGGGGTAGTAGGAGAGGATGAGAGAAATACAGAAGAAAATAAAACCCAAGGCACTAGAATAACTTCTCACTACCAGAAGACCAAGCTCTTCTGATGTTTCCCACACAGAGACGAACTATGAAACTAACTTCACATGTGCGCTCTGGTCATTCAACTGGGAAATGAGGAAGGGATTTGTTTTCTGTTGTGGAAGAACATGTCATCAAGATCCAGCAATGTGGATGCAGCAGTAGACAAACGATAAAATAAACAAACACACTTAAACTAATAAACCCAGTTGTGACGGGATCAGCGGTACGACTCACAACAAAAAACAAAACTAGTTAAATGTGTTAACTATGTTTCTCTGCCCAGACACAAAACAGGCTCTCACGTGGATCTTTGTTGGTGGAGAAAAAGGTGGTTTGGTCTGGCTGGCCAGCATTCCTTGGTGAACAGCTGGGTGGTTACGTTCCGCAGGAGATCCTGATAAAGAGCGGCTCTCTCTCTCCTGCTCTCCTCATCTCAGTGTGGATGAGGGGATGCAGCATGCAGACAATGGTTGCCATTTCAAGGCAACCAGACACTTCTTCAGGCACGATAATGGAGAAGGCCGTCCCATAGCTAGTAGCTCTTCATGAAAATAAAATAGAAGTTGTGGCCTTCTTTACAGCTCACAGAGAACTCCATGGGGCCGTGGACAGGTCTGAGGTAGAACAGATCTTGGTAACAGGAGAGGAGGAAAAGAGAAAAGAGAAAGGGGGGAGCCTGCTCTTTATAGTCGAAATTCACAACGGCCCCTCCTGAGTTTTGGGGTCGATGACCAATGAGGAGTCTATTCCTTATCACCAAGGGCCGTAAATGCAAATCCTGCTGGGGCTTTGAGTCATTATGTGAGGTTCCTTTGTTTCGAACCATGCGGTCGGCTATAAGAAATCAAGGCTGGCCTCAGAATTGACATCAAGTCTTTTCATGTTCCACACAGGACTGTGGCCCAACAGCATGTTTGTGTGCACACGAAAGTACAATGTGCATTGAGGCTTCTTGCTTTGGGAATCCCGGCCTGTGATTGGACGCTGCCTATGCATCACCGCTGCTCATTTGTATAAAGTTGAGATTCTCTCAACTTCAATTTGACACCTCCATCGCGCAGCTCCCAATGCCTCTTGCAGCGAGCTTTCATAGAAAATGAATGGCAGCCAGACGCCTATGACACCCTTGACACTTTCGGTTCGAAAGAGATTTGAATCCCTTCAGATCAGTCACGTCTAAAACTTCTGCTTCATGGTACAAATCTGACATTAATGAGATGGGAAGGACGGATCACTCCTCTTTAAGACCTAAGTTCTGAGTTTTACTTTTTACTAAAGCGAGGTTACTTAGCGAGAGAGTTCAGTTGAGCTGGTTTCAGGAAGCAATGTAACTCATACTTTGGTGTCTGTTACCGTGGTAACCGACTCTTGTGAAGTAAACCTGGTCGAGAGCAGGTTAACCCTGAGGTACTTTCCGTCTCCTCCCATCATGAAGCTGAAACAAGTTCAATTTAATCAGAAAATCGATTGTATAAGGCGAATTTTAGACATCACATTTGTGTGAGGAAACTGTATCAATGATCCGAATAGATTTTAATGCCATCAAATCAGCCACTACTGATTCTTAAAGAGCATTGTGCCTTTTTATTTTTCTTCAGTCAAATTTTATGATACTACCCTTCTTTACATCACAAATATCACATATGTTCATATTTCACGCAAAATACCTAATTAACTCACAGCAAAAAGGTTCCTGGTTCGACTCTCGGGCCCGGCGGGAGTCTTTCTGTGTGGAGTTTGCATGTTCAACATTAATGTTACGTTAATTGATGATTCTAAATTGCCCTTAAGTGTACATGTGAGCCTGCATGGTTGTCTGCCTGTATCTGTGGCCCTGCGATAGACTGCCAACCTGTCCAGGGTTTAGACTCCAGGACACCCCCGTGACCCTGTACAGGATAAAATGGGTATCGAAGATGGATGGTTGGATGGATGGATGGATGGATGGATGGATGGATGGACGGATGGACGGATGCTACAAAGTCATCAAGTAGGCCAATCAACATGATTTTAGTTGATAACATCAACTGCTTAACATAATTAGCATCCAGCTTAGACTTGTGTGAGAGACATTTCCTTTTATGACTTTTATGATTTACCAGTGTAGGAGCTCCATTGATGATTTATAGTCGTGGTAACCAAGAGTCGACATATTCAGAGCTAACTGAACCAACATGAAACACCTTTCCTGAAACCCAAAACCCAGGGATTCTGAACTCAGAGTTTGTTGACTCTGAGTTATTGAATCTTCTTTGTGAAACAGGCCACTGAGCTGACTCAGCTTGTTGCTACTCCACCACTGGAGCATTCACCTGTAGACTCAGTCCATCAATCACGCTGGTCTGCTGGGGCTCTTTATCATAAGAAAGCTCTCCTTCAGCGTCATTGACCTGGATATTTCTATCTACAATCTTGATCTTACTTGTTTTATTCCAAAAGAATAATTTCAGCGTGAGCTTCCTGTTTCTTTTCCCCTCTTTTGATTACTTCATTGATTTCACCTGTGTCTGGTTCTCTGATCAATCCTAATTGTCATCATCCAAGTTCTGCTTCTTTTCCTTAGCCGGCCATTCATGTCTGACATTTCCATCGCTCCTCATGTTTCAGTGCTTGGTTTGTTTTTCTTAAATTAAATTAAGCTGCTTGTTACTTTTATTTCAACCTTTCCGATAATGGAGTTTTATAGCAGTATTTATTTGTTTTGGAAGATGCAGTTGTTTTCCTCCTGAGAATTCAATGACAACATTGACTAACTTCCTCTTACTTTTAAAATTAAAAGGTTACTCTCTGTTGTTTATTTGATTATAATGTGCACATTTTTCCATTATTGTTTTCACTAATATATTTTCCTGCTGCGTTGTGAAGTTTCTCCATTTCTCCTGAAAACGTTCCCGTTTTTTTTCAGATCCAGCTTCTGGGACCTTTTTCAGAAAGGAGGTTCAACAAAGACTGGCTTGAGAAACTCAGGGTTTTTGGTCTCAAACTGAATATTAAAATTTGGTTCAGTCAAACTCAGAGTCAAAATACTCAGAGTGAAGCGTGTTTACTACATCATCAGTGGAGCTCTGATACCATGATCCACCATGGCAACATCCGCTAAATAGACCCTCCAGAAAAACCTTGATTCTGCGGGCTAAAATCATTGATTATGCGCTTAAATGTGCGGGTTTTTTATGTGCTTTTATGCGGTGAAATTGCGGAATATGCTGGAAGTTGCAAAATATGCGAAATATGCAGGAAGTTGCGGATTCGGCGCTGAGCTCTTCCCTCTTAAATTCAACAGCCTGTCTCGTCTGATCTGAGGTTTGTAGGAGAAAAAAAAAGGAGAGCGCAGGTGGAGAGGAGAGGGGCGGTCGCAGCCCGGGGGCCGGCCGCCTCTCTCCCTCCAGCCCGCGGCTCAGTGCTCGGGTGATTGCCGGCGAGGGGACGAGCCGGAGCTCCGTCACCCCACGCGTCCGCCGCCAAGATCCCCCAAGTGGATGGGAGCTTGGCCGGCGGATGCGTCCGCCTCCGCAGGCGCAGTGGTACGCGGTCAGCGCGGTTCCAGAGTCCATCGGCAGCCACGCCCACCGCGCAACGGCACTCTCTTTTTCCTCTCACCCCCGCGGGTGAGAGCTGCTGTTTGGGGGGTGGTGGTTTCTGCAAGGGGTGCGGAGGTACCCGGGCGGGTCCCGCACGTCGCGACGGGGCGTCCCGACATGTCACTCACAACACTTCCCCCTTTTTCCAAACTTTGTGCGAAAATGTGCGGCGATGATGCGGTGAAATCAAGCGAGCCCCGCATAATTCGCATATTCAGCGCGGTCATATGCGATCATCGCGGGAAATATGCGCCCTTTCAGGAATAAATTTATCCCCGCGTAATCTGCGCCATTTGGCTGATTATGCAATGAAGGTAACCTGAACGTAATAGGCTCATGAGTGGCACTTACTTAAAAAAAAAACACTCAGCATGGCAAAGTAACAATTATTTAAGGCAGTGTTTCCCAACCCTGGTCCTCGAGGCCCACTGTCCTGCATGTTTTAGATCAGGGGTCTCCAACTCCGGTCCTGGGGAGCACCTATCCAGCATGTTTTAGAAGTCTCCCTGCATGAACACACCTGATTCTAATCAATGGTCGTCATTAACTTGTAATCAAGGTCCAGACAGTTCTGTTGTTGACACAGCTCCTTGTATTATGGTGTGCTGAAGCAGGGAAAGATCTAAAACATGTTGGTTAAGTGCTCTCCAGGACCAGGTTTGGAGACCCCTGTTTTAGATGTTACCCCGCTTCAGCACACTGTGATACAAAGGACTGTGTCATCAACAGAATTGTGCAGGCCTTGATGACAAGCTAATTAGGACCATTAATTAGAATCAGGTGTGATGATGAAGGGAAACATATAAAACATGCAGGACAGTGGGCCTCGAGGACCAGGGTTGGGAAACACTGATTTTAGGAGCTTTGATGGAATTGCAGCCGCAGTCGAAGCATCCAGTTACATCTGGGAACCCTGAAGGAAAACTCCTTCACTAACAAATGTGGCAGCAAAAGACACAGTTGCAAATAATTTAAAATCACCAACATCAACATCTAAATTGTGTGATTTGTGGCCAGGTGATTTGTGAGCTACAACATTTGGCTTTACCAAAATTATAAAACTTTTGTTTAAATAGATAGATGAAGCCTAAGGTATTTGGTGAGAAGTCAGGGCACAGGCATGTTGGGTGACATTTGTGATATATAGATAGATGAGGTCATGCGTAGTCAAAATGTGAACCACGCAGAAAAATGGTAGTGCTTAACAAAAATCATGTGAATATGCCAAATAATCTACTCAGACCATCACCAGTGCAGCCTCTTCAGTCAGTTAAAGGACTTTTGATTGTTCCAACATCTCCAAAATGTCCTTATGAGATCAGTTGCCTGATCGAGTAAAGCCTGATGAAAGGAACCAGAGAGGAACCTCATTTTGGATTTGTTGTTTCTCTAGTCCTCTTTGTGATGTGATGCCATATATTGTTGACAGGCAGCCCCAGAAAGTACATGACTCATGGATTCAATAAGTCTTCAATTTGAACAAAATCAGATCTAGCTTTAGTAACTCATCTCAAAAGTAACAAGACCTATTGAAAACACGCACAAAACCAATGAGAATGACAACAAAACCATTTATAGTAATCGGGTTCCCACAGTGGAAAAATGCACTTAATGGTAAGCACTAGAAGATAGCTGAGAATCTGCAAGCAATAAACAGATAAATGGCAAAAATCAACCTCTTGTGGGAGCCAGCAACAGGCCTTGTCAAGACAAAAACCACGGGCAAGAGGACAAAATTATGTGTTTCATTGTGCCATTAGTCATGGAACATTAAACTGGTGAGTTAATTCATGTTATAAGATTAAGTCGTAACATAAAGCATGTAAGCACGTGTTTTACTTGTAAAATTAACTGTTACTGTTGTGTATGTTTGAAGAAGAGAAGTGGGGCCGGGCTGGAGGCAGTTTTCACCAAGAGGGGTGGGGACGCTCTTTAAAGTCCATCACTGGACCACACAAAGACAAAAGAGAAAAACAACCATGCATTCTAACTATACTATACTATACTATAGACAATGTTAAGAATCTTTGGGTGTACTTCAAGAGACTGAAAAATAAAGATGGAAGGTCATTAAAAACTTTAACTATACTATACTGGTGTCCTTCCCAAACACTCCCCAGCTAGTGGACGATCTATTCTGGCTACTCTGTAAGGCCACCCCATGCATGGGCATGTTTAACTGTGCGATGGAAGTACCTGGGGAAAAAAATCATGCTTTTTTATAAATTCAGATTGATTTAATATTGAACAACTTTAGTTATTATTATTATTATTATTATTATTATTATTATTATTATTATTATTATTATTATTATTATTATTATTATTATTAATTATTATAGAGGGTATGCATTGACGTCACATTCCCACTGGACCATGCCCCCTTACTCGCACTGAGTGGCAAAAATGGCTGCAACTTGTAGGGGAAACTGTGGAGAAGACGGGATAACAGCTGATTAGCGGCTTAAATTAAAGGCAGTTGGACTTGACAGTGACCCATACAGTTACCCGAAGAACCAGTGGTCCATGGACAATAATATTTGGCCACAAATCGAGTTTCCTGATATTTATATGTACTTAATTACACCGGGCAAATACACAAAGCAAAGCTTGAAAGCATACAAAAGTCTCACCGAACTTTAAGATTTGACCGTTTAACATTAGCTACCCAAAAATCCAACATTACCTAATACAAAATGGGAACCTTAAATCCACGTTTCGGTGCCTGGAATCCAGTTGTTTCTGCGAATTGCAGCGATCCATTTGTCTCTCTTAAGCTTTAGAGAGTTTACGCTGCCACTCAGTATCCTGCCACTCAGTCTTTCTGCCACTCAATTTTTCTGCCACTCAGTGGGCATAACCCGCTGTGAAGTTGCATCTGTGACGTCATGCGCATTCCCTCTATTATTGTTGTTGTTACTATTAGTATTTTCCATGCTTTCCTTGTTCCATGCTCATTCATCTCCCATGTACATGAACATAACCACTGTGAGTAGTTCACATGGGGACAACATAGACAATACCATATGGGGGCCCATTTTGAAGCTCATTTATCTCTCAGATGGCCCCCACCTGCAATTGTTGGCCGGGAACAGGGATTGGCGATACATCCTGTAGATTACTTTCCTCCATGGACTCTTGTCACTTTTCCAGACTATGGTGGATTAAATAAAATTGGAATTTCTGATTTGTATACTCACGATAATGCCCCTGAGGATCAAACCTTATCCGGCTATAATCAAAAGGCACCTTGTTGTTCCAGAGCGGAAGCTAGTAAAATCCTGTTTTCCTTTCAAATAATAAGGCTGATTTGTAGAGTTCTGTATGATATATAGAACTGGAATTTAATACTTCCTATGTGGACTTGGGTCTCAGGCTTCACATCACAAACTCTATCCAAAACCCACATGTAAATGCTGAAAGAGAGTAATGGCCCATTTTAAGGTTAAAAACAAACCCTGACAAAGGGTTGGAATCATCCTTGGCCAGGTTTATGGTTTGCACCTGGCACAATCGCTAATTTAGAGTTAGAAACGTACAGCCTGGATTTATTTAAGAGATGCAGTAACAAGTTGCCTGAAAGTCTTGGATACAGCTGGTCCAGATGTCTCTGCATTTATTCGCATTCCCCATTTAAAGTGTAACATTTATTGAGGAAAGTATTTAAATGAGTTGAGCATTGTGACTTTCAAAGGCTTGTTGTAGACAATTTATTGCTGTTTGTGATGCCATTTGTCAAGGAATCCTAAATTTAGGATTTGACATAGATGCAGCGAGGAGGATGCCCTGCAGTTACCAAGGCATATTGGTTGTTTTTAATTTAAAGGAGGGAATCAGTGTTTTGGTGGTGCCTGGATTTGCAGCACATTTTGATGTTATTCAACGGACTTTGTCTTATCCTTATTGACCCAATCAGAACAATTTTATTCACCAGATTTTTGCACACAGATGAGGAATTTGATTCAGGAGACTTACAATAAATAGATTCATGAGTATTTAGAGTCATGAAGATACTGCACAAGATACTGAAAATTCAGCAGAGGGATGGCCCGAAGGAAAAAATTAAGTCTGTGATGGTGGTTTTGGTGCGCAGTGCTCTGCAGCACCTATCAGACCAGAGAAGATTGAGTAGTTTGAGAGTTTAGACAGATGTGTTTAGTTTCAGATGTAGACAGCAGACACTGAGGTGGTCAGAGGGGAGGACTGCAGGTCAAGATGTCAGCAAGCATCTACAAGACATCCACACATACAGGTGGAAGCAAGCAGTGGGATGATCAGAGGGGGGGGGGGTGGGGGGGACTGCAGGTCAACATGCAGCTCCTGAAGCTCTGGCCTGCAAACATGCACAAAAGAGAAAAGGAGGGGGCAGACCAACACAACAAACTACAAGAACAATGGACAACAATGATGGTGATGAGATACGTCTAATTAATAACTGAGAAAGGAAAGAGAAGGAGGGGTGATGGGCACCGCTCAGTGGATCACGTTGGTGTCCCCCAGCAGCGTAGCTCTATAGCATCATATATAGTTGCTAACCAAGCTATGTTTGAGAACAGCTGCTCAAGTCTGGTCCTGCAGCTGCAGCTATAACTACTGGCCCTAACACACTAGAGTTTACACGAACTAGAGGCGTTAATAAACACTAACTAGAGGCTTTGCTAAACACTAACTAGAGGCTTCCTAAACGTTTTAAGTTTGGTTTTGGTGGAGGTGGTGTCAGCCTCCTGAACCCAAACTGGAAGTTGGTTCCATAGTAATCAGTGTTGTGCTAGTCACTGAAAAATATTAACTAGTTACTGTTACTAGTTACTAAATTAAAAAGTAACTCAGTTAGTAACTCAGTTACTTAGACCAAAAAGTAATGAGTTACTATGAAAAGTAACTTTTTAGTTTCTTTAAAAAAAAACATTATTTTAAATGCTCCTATTAATGCCCCTCTATTTTCCATTTTTGTATATTCCTTATCCAGTTAGTTCGAAAAAGTTTTCCGTCCCATTTGCCGTGTGTCAGGGTTTGACACTTCCCCCCAGTGTTTGTAACTTTCAGTTCTGTCTTGCCCCCCGTGTCCCATCTGCCCTGATTGTGTCTGCACCTGTGTCTCGTCATGTCTCGTTATCCCTTCAGTATATCTTGTCTTGTCATTCCTTGGTTCCCTGTCGGTCCGTACTGGTTCTTCCTCCATGTCTCCTCGTTGTTTTTCCCTGTTCCTGGTTTTTGTTTATCCTGCTCTGCAGCGCCTTATGTTTAGCCTTTTTTGGATTAAAACCCTTTTGTTTTTTGAGAACTCCTGCCTCTGGCCTCCCTCTCTCTCCTGCACTTGGGTCCTAGAAAACCACACCCTAACAGAACGGACCGACCAACATGGACCCAGCGGGAGAGTATATTACTCTTTCCCAGCCTGTTCCCCCCTTCTGGGGAACACGCCTGGCTCGAGGCGGGCCCGGGGGTTCTCAGTCCCAGGGGAAGCGACGGCGTCAGCGCCAGCCCCAGCCTGTTCCTGCTCCGGCGGTGGTCCTGGACGCATCGCCCCCTGTTCCTGCTCCAGCGGTGGTCCTGGACGCATCGTCCCCTGTTCCTGCTCCAGCGGTGGTCCTGGACGCATCGCCCCCTGTTCCTGCTCCGGCGGTGGTCCTGGACGCATCGCCCCCTGTTCCTGCTCCGGCGGTGGTCCTGGACGCATCGCCCCCTGTTCCTGCTCCGGCGGTGGTCCTGGACGCATCGCCCCCTGTTCCGGCTCCAGCGGTGGTCCTGGACGCCTCAGCTCCTGCTCGTGGACCCGTGTCCCCCCTCAGCCAGCTCCGAGGACCCGTGTTCCCCCCCAGCCCGCTCTGGATGTGGACTGTGGGGACATCTGGGATCTGTCCCTTGAGGGGGGGCCAGCGCCCCGGACCCGGGTACCCCCGCAGCCGGCGCCTCGGACCCGGGTACCCCCGGAGCCGGCACCTCGGACCCGGGTACCCCCGCAGCCAGCGCCACGGACCCGGGTCCCCACTCGGGCAGCTCCGGGGATCCTCTGCCCCCCGACTCCGGCTCCACGCATCCTGTCTGCTCCTGTTCCGGCTCCCCGCATCCTGTCTGCTCCTGTTCCGGTTCCCCGCATCCTGTCTGCTCCTGTTCCGGTTCCTCGCATCCTGTCTGCTCCTGTTCCGGTTCCCCGCATCCTGTCTGCTCCTGTTCCGGTTCCCCGCATCCTGTCTGCTCCTGTTCCGGTTCCCCGCATCCTGTCTGCTCCTGTTCCGGTTCCCCGCATCCTGCCTGTTCCGGCTCCCCGCATCCTGCCTGTTCCGGCTCCCCGCATCCTGCCTGTTCCGGCTCCCCGCATCCTGCCTGTTCTGGCTCCCCGCATCCTGTCTGCTCCTGTTCCGGCTCCCCGCATCCTGTCAGCCCCTGTTCCGGCTCCCCGCATCCTGTCAGCCCCTGTTCCGGCTCCCCGCCTCCTGTCAGCCCCTGTTCCGGCTCCCCGCCTCCTGTCAGCCCCGACTCCTGATCCTGAGGCGGTCCCGCAGCCCCCTGATCCTGAGGCGGTTCCGCAGCCCTCTGTTCCTGAGGCGGTCCCGCAGCCCTCTGTTCCTGAGGCGGTCCCGCAGCCCTCTGTTCCTGAGGCGGTCCCGAGCCCCGTCAGGTTCCCGAGTCCCGTCAGGTTCCCGAGTCCCGTCCAGTCTCAGAGCCCCGCCAGGAATCCCCGTCACGCCCCCCGTCAAGACCCAGGCCTAGGCCTCGGGGACGCCCCCCGAGCTCTCTCGCTGGTCTGCTCGGTCCCGAGGGCGGCCCCCGGAGCTTTGGCCGTGTGTGGCCTGGGACTACACTGTAGAAATAGGTAGCATGTTTTCTTTTTTTTTTCTTCTTTTTTTACCTTGTCTGCACACATATTAATGATTGACACCATGACGGTAGAAACCAAAGGCATATATATGTGTATTATTACTATATTTAATATATATACACGCTTACATATGCATACACATACATAAATATACACATACAAACCCTTTTTTTTTTTTTTTTTTTTTTTTTTAGGGGGGGGTGACGACATCCACTGCCAATCCAGGAAGCAGGAACACACGGTGACACACGTCAAGCACTGAAAATCTGCAACAAAAAAACGCAAACAAAACACAAAACCGACAAAACAGACACGGAGCTGACCAAAACACGAACAGCAATCGACCCAAATCTTGAGATCTGATCGCAGTCTCAGCTAAGCTACCGCTACCTAACCCCAAAAACTACAGAGCAAGCTTGCAGGTGAACAAGCCAGTGGGTATGTCTATGTGTGTGTATGTGTGTGTAATCCAAGCAAAGCAAAGTCTCTCTTGTTGATTCCTGTCAGCATTTGCTGAATCAGCTGAATTTTTGATCAGCTGCAGGATATTCAGCGAATTACTTGGACATCCTACTGATAAAACATTACAGTAATCTGGTCTAGAAGATACAAATGCTTAATTAATTTTTATCCGCATCACTCTGGGAGAGGATGCTCCTAATCTTTGCGACATTACGGAGATGGAAAAACGCTCAAACAAGCAAACAACCTGTTTTATTAGTTCGGCATTTTATTTTTATTTTGATGGCATTTAGCTAATGTTTTAATCTCTTGCTCATTTGTTGTTATTTGTATAATTTATGTTATCTGTGATTCACTCCACATACAACTGTAATGGATGTGAACTCCAGCTATGGAGACCAAAACCAATTTTTGAATCGGACTGTAAATATCTTTTTAGTTTTGCAGATTTGGACTGGCTTTTGGAGCAAGGCTCCAATTGGCAGTGGAAAAGTTCCAATTTTTCTTCACTTCCTGGACTGAATCCCACTAGCAACCCAAATGTAGCCCCTTGGGTATTTTTGGCCGGGTTACTTATTGATACCCAAAGCAGTAGAACAAGTTCCCGTCTGGACGCCAAATTCACATGAAACCTGAGTCCACTGGGCAAATTTTTTTTCTAAGATGTCTTGAAAATGTATTCTTGGACAAATTCCACTGCAGTTATTATGTTATATAGTTTCTTAAATATCTCTGAGCCATAACAGTGGAAATTCAACGTAAAACGTTTTTGCTTACATGGGACCTCCAGTGTTTAATATTTTACTTTATGCCACCGCTTATGAATCTTTTTCCAACCTGAAACTACAAGAAAAATGTGACCTTTCCATTATAGAGCATGCCTGTACCAGAGAGCCATCATCACTCCAGCATCTGACCTTACATTGAATGCAGCGCTTGATTTCTGTCATGTGAAATGACTGTAATTCATATTTAATGGAAGGTTAATGCAATTAAGCAATGCATTCTTGGTAATGTAGTCTTCATATTCATTGGATTAAATTTTCAGTTTACTGAACAACATATCTTTCTAATAGGACAAATTCAATGATTATCTGCAGTTGTCGGCCTTGAGCTACAGTAGTTCACATCCTGCGAGACGAGGCAGGAAAGAGTCGTACTTACAGTAGGCTGTATTAATCTGTGAAAAATGGTGAAAGCTTTGCACTTTGACTTGGTGCAGTGCTTGACATCCTAGTTCTTTATTTTGACCATATGGAGCTCATTACTGTCTTGTTTATGCATGAGGCCCAGATGTCACTGAGACAAATTCCATTAAATTTATCGTTGCCGGTCACAAGAGTGATCGTAAATACATGGTGACAAAGACACACGCTTTGAAATAAGGGTTCTGAATGGATTATTCCCAGAGGGACTCAGGTTTTGCCTTTTTTTGGCTTCTTTGGAAAAAGGAAAAGAAAAAGGAAAGAAAAAACTATTCTGGAAGAATGGTTTGTGTAAGAGTTCTTTTTAAAACATAAATTGATTTAGCTGATTGTAGCCATCCACCCTTTTGTGCAGCTATGTCATATTACAACACGCACCTCCTCAGAAATAAAATCTTTAAACTCTCAGAAGGTTTATTCCCAGACATATGAAACATTTTCAAAGAAAGAAAGCTTGTTTGGGCAAAAGTGAGGAAATTTAAACCAGAATAAGGCTGGCTAGACTTCAGAGAGCTTCACAACAGATGGGCTTTGCTTAGTGAAATAGCAGTTTTACCCATCAGAATCCAAATAATCTAAAATGATTCTGGTCATGCGTCAACCAGGGAGCTATCCCTCCCTCACTCAGCTGGGTTTTAGATTCCTGAAGTGTGAACTCACCAAGCCTTGTACAACCACCTCACCAGCTTTCTACTTCAGACCAACACCTACAGAGCCTCTTTTTTACTCTAAGGTTGCGTCAGGGTCTGACGTTCACAAAGATTTCAAGAAACTAGATGCAAAAAAGCAGCAGATCCCAATAAACTTTAACTGACTGTTCATTCGGGGCTGAAGATCTCATGTATTTTACATCGTTGTGACATCGTTCTGGAAACCATCTTATACTCTTGAAGCGGTTGATCACAGAAAATACTGTGCACCACTCTTCAGTTATCTGCCAGAGGTATTTGACATAGTGGATCATAAAATATGAACCAACACCTGTCGTAAAATTATTATTTCAGTTTAAGCACCATCTTGGTTTTCTGAGTATGTAGTTGCCATTTCTGCTGGTTTTTGGCCTCAAAAGGGGCGGACCAAGATTCAGCTTTTTGACCAGAAATGTTATTTATTTCTAAGCTTTTTTTTTCATGTTATTAAAAAAAACTAAAAAACTCCAGTTGTCTCTGTAATTTTTGTACCTTTAAAACTGCGGCATCCAACTTGATCATGAAATTATTTGTGAACAGATTAAATTATTTGTATTTATTTATTTATGTTTTTTATATAATTTTTTTGGGACTCAACTTAATTAACTATATTTTTCCCAGACATAAAACCTCATTTACTATGGAATGGTGAAAGCTGTTATGTATTTACTGGTGACATAAGACTCACTGGGATGATAAGTGAGGCGTAAGGGTTATCTGTTGAATGCCCCAGTGATGATTTGGACCTGACCAGCATCTGTTTCACACTTGAAACCAACATTTTTGGCTCACCAACCCATAGTCCGATTGTTCAGAGCTCTGTACACAAATAAGAACCTCTCTCTTTGTATATATATATATATATATATATATATATATATATATATATATATATATATATATATATATATATATATATGTATATGTATATATATATATATATATAAATCACACACCCGTTTTAAAAGATTCAATTCTCTGTTATGCAGCTTCTCCGAGCACATTAGTTCATAAATCGTCTTCTGTTTAAACGTTGTTCTTGGAGACAGCACCTTACTTGAATTACTGCCAGCTCCTGTAATGTTTTACAACTATTTCTTCTCTACTAATCTAATCAAGCTGCCTTGGTTTCTTGTGCACATTTATCTTTTAGTCATTTGAATTTTTGCAGAACTCAAGATCCTGGAATTATGTAGATGGGTTATGTAGGTTTTTCTTTATGGGGGCGGTTCATGCATTTATGATTCATTTAATAAAAGAAACTGAAAATAGTTGAAACATGGCATTGGCATCAACACTTTCGGTGTGTGAATTTGAAATTCATTTCAAATTAATTTATTTTAGCTCGAAGGCCAAAAAAAAGACGTGATTTATCTTTTACCTTCTCATGATGAAATGAACAGTAAATAAAGTGAAATGCTGAACTCTTCACAGCCTCTTCTTTCCTCTGTCACTGGCTATCCCTCTCTCCCTTCTCAGCTCTTTACCGTAAACAGTACATACCATGTGGTGAATATTTTTGGTCTTGTAGCTCCGAGCGTCAGCTGGCAGATAAGCATCCTGATATTATCCTGGAGGAGATTTTGGTAAATGTGGGAATTCATGTTGCCATATTCGGGCTCCCAGAGGACCATAGCCGGTATACTTCAACTCAACTAGACATTTTAGCTTTTACTTCCTTACTGGCAAGATGCCACTTTCTTCTCCATTGGAAGTTCACTAAGGCTCCCTCTAGTATATTCTTTAATTTATACTGTGTAGCTTTAATACTTAAATATTACTTAAAATAATTTTCAGTTATTTATTTATTGCTATTTTCTTTGAATTGTGTAATGTTCTGTTCTTAAATAAAGAAAAACATCCTAGGAGGTAGACATATCTTCTTTTTTTAATTCCTGTTCTACTGTGCCTTACCCCCTAATAAAAATATAAAAAAAAAAAAAAAAAAAAAAATTGGGAATTCATCTTTGATGGTGGTACAGGTCCAAAGTCCAAGATGCAGGCTTAAATCATGATGCTTCCTCCACCAAACTTCACTACTAGGGGGCTGTTTAAAGGATGTTTGTTGCTAAGCCTCCTGATCAACCCAACTTTTGTTTTATCATTTGATAACAACATATTTTCTCAGAAGCGGTGCAGATTGCCAAGGTGCTTCTTGGAAAATTTAAGACACGCGGCCTGCTCTCCAGAAAGAGAAAAAGGAAAAAAGAACAAGCAAAAACATTGCTGTGAGCCTGAAGCTGCCAAAAAAAGACCTTGGTAATCAACACTGCAACAGGGAAAATGTTTTGTTGACTGATGAAAGGGGCCCAGTCCGACCCCAGACCTTAATCCCTTAGAGATGCTGTGGAATGACCTCGAGAGTCGTTCACAACAAATGCATCGCAAGCAGTTCTGGAAACAGCAATAAAGTTGTGGAGCTCTGATCCAAACATGCTGAGAGTATTCCTTGAAGGCGTTTAAGCTTAAGTTATTTGTCCCTCCAGCACCATTAATGTTTCTTGGGTGTGTTCAATGACACAAGAAATGATAACTGTTTTATAAAATGACTTATAGCACGTTGTTTCTTTGTCCATTATCATGACCTAAATGTGGATCAGATACTATTTTATGGCAAATCAAATCAGTAAACTCTTTAATCCCAAAGGGCTCCAACACTTTACCTTGGTGTGTTTTCTAATCAGCCTCTGTTGAGGATATCACTTTTCCTTTTTAAAAGCTCATCCACCTCTCCCTTAGTTGATCATATAACTAAATCTATCTTTGATTAAATAGTATTTCATATGTACATCCATTAAAGTAGCAACTACAATCAATAAAATCCCTTACTGTTGTAAAAAGGTTTCCTAAAATGCCCCCTCACCTTAAGATTGCTGTCAATTGGATTGCTGTTTCCTGACTTAGCTGTCATATCAAAAAATATTTATGCCCAGATGTCTTATTTATACTATTAATGAAATGACAATCATCTTCCTTATTTGTTACAAAATGCTTGTCATCAGCCAGTCGCATCTGGTCTATGAGCAGAGTATGAATCATGGACAAGAGCAGGCCGCGGGCTTCCAGAAGCAGCTGCTCTGGAGGAGTTCAAAGTACTTCA
The DNA here is from genome assembly GCF_033807715.1 of Cololabis saira. Lineage (NCBI taxonomy): Eukaryota > Metazoa > Chordata > Actinopteri > Beloniformes > Belonidae > Cololabis > Cololabis saira. Next base: position 10,845,766 of record NC_084591.1, read on the forward strand.
TCAATGATGAAAAATACTTGAGTTTTGGCATCGACGCTCTGATCAGTCGCCACTTATTAGGAATGCATGAAGATATTGAGGGTGATGAGCATATCTTAACCACCCCCTTCTGTGGAATCAGAGCCTACAGGTGAAAGCTGGGAAGGTATTTTAAGGGTGCCAGTGAGGTTGGCAGGTGAGAGACATCTGAGACAAGTACCTATTGCTCCTTAGATAAACCTATGAACGAGAGGGAGTAACTGGAATGAACCGTGCGCAGGAGTGAAAGCAACCATAAAATAGTTCTGGAGATGTCTGCCTGAACTCGCTCCCAGGGGACCCCTCACTTCTCCAACTTGACAGTTGCCTTCATCAACTGCCAAAATCACATTTTTGTCACCTGTTTAATGTGATGCAGAAGTCCCTTTGTGTCTATTTGAGGGAACATGGTGTAACACCGTTTCTCTCTTTTTTTGTATCCATTGTCATGACGAAACAAACAAACAAACAAACAAATAAAACAAAAACTGTAAAAACCATGTTTGTGAACAGATATTTATATCCCGAGTTTCACAATTTAACTTTCTGCTCTTAGGCTGTTGTTGAGACTGACGAATGCAGGAGCAGATTTTGAGTATTAGGAGAACAAGGAACCCTCATGGGGGCATATTTTTCACCAAATGATCAGGCATTTGTGTACACATTTTGCTAATTGTTCAAAAAACACCTTTGTCAATATTACATTTATTTTACCTTGTTTGGAGGCATTACCATAAAATAAGTTCAGTATGTGGACAACTCCAGACAGTGAAATGTTAATATCCACATGTAAACATGCATAAAATAACTATTCTATTTATTGAACCTTACTTTTAGGAAACGTGATCTTCCTTCTCTCCTATTGACAGAAACCAGTAATTGTAACTTTGAACTCACATACCGATCGTCTCATGTGATACTCCGTACTTTGATGCTCACGTAGGCAATGACATTGAGACCTGGAAGGGTGTGATAGGGGGTAATGGCCCCTCCTATCTGAACCCGAACTGTGTTTTGTTATCGGACTTTTATGCTGGTCATGGATTGTTTATTATGAACACCATGTTCAAAAATAAGGATGTCCACATGTGCACTAGGCACAAGGACTAGATTGCAGATCCATGATTGACTTTGTAGTTATATCATCGGACTTGCGGCCACATGTCATGGACACTCGGGTGAAGAGAGGAGTGGCAGTGTCAACTGATCACCACTTGGTGATGAATTGGCTCTGGTGGTGGCGGAAGATGCCGGTCAGATGTCCTGTCAGAGAATGCTTCTACTCCCATCTCTGGCAGAACTTCAACCATGTCCCAGGGGAGGTGGGGGACATAGAGTCTGAGTGGACCATGTTCCATGCCTCCCTTGTCGAGGCAGCTGACCGGAGCTGTGGTAATCCCCGAACGTGCTAGTGGACACCAGTGGTTAGGGATGCCATCAAGTTGTAGAAGGAGTACTATAGGTCCTTTTTGGCCTGTGGGACTCTGGAGACAGGGGAGCTGGTAATTGACTATAGGAGGAAAAAGACAGAGATTCGTCTGCTCATCATCAGCGGGGATTGTGTAGAGAGGGTAGCAAACTCTATGTCTATATATATATATTTATTTTATTTGTTTTTATTTCATTTCATTCATTTTTTAGTTATTTTATACATGATGCACTGACTGGAGGTCACTTTTAATTTCGTTGTACAAAGATCTATCTATCTATCTATCTATCTATCTATCTATCTATCTATCTATCTATCTATCTATCTATCTATCTATCTATCTATCTATCTATCTATCTATCTATCTATCTATCTATCTATCTATCTGTAATGGAAGGTTTTGAAAGTTCCTGAGGCAAAAAGGGCATGGGTGGAGTTTGGAGAGGCCATGGAGAACTACTTCTGGACAGCTTCAAAGAAATTGTGGTCTACCCTCCAACAGTTTAGGATTGTACCGCTAATACTGTGTATAGTGGGGATGGTGCGCCGCTGACCTCCACTAAGGACATTGTGAGTTGGTGGAGAGAATAGTTTGAGGACCTCCTCAATCACACTGACAAGCCTTCGTCTGAGGAAGCAGAACCTTTGGACTGGGTCTCGGAGGTTGTTAAGAAGCTCCTGGGTGGCAAGACAGTTCGTACAAATAGCAAAACACCATGGATTACCTGCAAAAGCCAGTCTCTTGCTCAAAATCCTTAGTTCATCTCTCAAAATTAAATATCTGTGTCAATGAACGTGTCAGTGCATCAGAATCACAAGTGCTTGTGTCATTGTGTATGGATAAGACAGTCAAATTGCTTAGTCATGTTTGCAAAGATGTTCATACATGTTTTACCTCTACATACTGGTAGCGCAGCTCCTTCACTCTTTCACCATTTCTTTCAAAAGGAACAGGCTGCTTCATATTCATTTGATGTCTTTTCAGCACCCTGTCAATAGTTGAGATGCTGACTGTTTGGATGTTTGCAAAGATGTTGTTGTCCTCTATAATGGCACTCTTTATCTCCCTTAGTCTTATGGCATTGTTTTGTACAACCATGGTGCAAATAGCCTCCTCCTGTTCAGGTGTGAAAAGGGGCCCTCTGCCACCCCTGTGAAGTTGTCTTGCAGTCCTATGTGGAAAAAATATAGTAATGCAAAACATAAAATTGAGTAAGATAAAATGTCACTGTATATAGTATACTTACTGTATATTGTAAAATGAAAGTAGAATACTGTCATATTGTATGAAGCATTACAGAAAGTATACAGTACAGTACAGTGCCTATTGTTAGATTACATACCTTCTGTTCTGTCGACGAAAAGTCTGAACGATTGAGGACACAGTTGTTCTCCCAACATTTGGCTGCACCCTTCGACCAGCCTCGGCCATTGTAAGCCCATGATTGAGAACATGGTCTACAAGTGTAGCTCTTATCTCATCAGGAGGCGCATATGTCCTCGGCCTCTTCTGCCTCTTCCTCTGTTTTGCCTCCCAACTCCTCCGCCACGCAGCCTCACTCCTCTTCCTCTTCTTCTTCTCTCTGGCTGTTGACCCCGTCCAATTCCTTGTCCTTCCATTGTCAGACATTGTAACGTTGTGTTGTGCTCCGGCTATATGTATACTTGCCAGCTGATAGTTCATGAGATGCACCTTTGAGCTATTTCAGAAAACTGGTTGATCATTGGTTGATCTAATGCTTGACATATTTCCCTTCATTACAGAAAGTCAAGATTCACCTGGGATCAATTTACCAATTCAGGCCAGATTTAGAAAAAAAGTCTAATGGAAATGTATGGAAAATATGCTGACATATTATGACAACTTGTTCAGCCATTTTGCATGTAAAGACTTATGCGAGGAACTAATGCCTAAATGTTGTGGGGGGTGAGACTATTCAACAGAGACCCATTATAATACATTTTGATCAACATGACATAAACAACTGATAATGTAGGAAACAGCAGAAAATTGTACATTATCATTTGCATGGATGACAAATGCATTTGCAACTTGTTCAAAGAAATGAGAAACTGATTTTTTGATGTGCACAAGTGACACAATGATGCGAAGATTGAACAAGTAGTTTTGAGAATTTCAATTCTGATCTGAGAAATGTACCAAAGCGACTGAGAAAAACTGTAATTTCCAACTCAAGAAACTGTTTTTTTTTAATACAGTTTGATTTATAGGTTGAAAGTGTGAAAGAATAACAAAATATTTTACAATGAGAAAAGAGAAACTGAATATTTTCTACATGAAATTGAGTAATAACACATATTTCTCAGTCTCTGGCCTTATTTCAGACTGTGGCTCAGATGTTTTCATAACTGCATAAGAGTGTTTTTTCACTACGGGACTCTTCAAACAATCCCTAATCCTTGAAAGACAGATACAGTAATAAGTCAGATATGCCTCCTACTAGTCTTAACTTTAAAGTACGACAGTTTGGAGATAACCCTTACCATTGAGCCCTTGGTCTAAACACTCTACCCTATTCTTTGCTTGTTCCAACAAAACACGGATAAGTCTGATGCTCAATCAGCAGTGCTCCTGGCCACACAAACGTTTCAGGTCACCCGTGAGAGCAAAAATTTAAATAACCCCTATAGGAAACCCTTTATGCAATGTTCTAAGCAGTTTCTTGCCAAGTGAATACCATGACATTTGTTTTAAAAGCATAAACTATTTGACGGATTTATTTAGTTGCATGAGTATTATGTAAAAACAAAACAGAACACCTTAATGATCATCCAAGTTTGAGAAAGAGCCCCTCAAGCATTGTTGGCAATTTGAAACAGGACATGCAATAGAGAAACAGATTTCATATCACCCGGGGTACGAGCGCGGCGGTAACGCAGCCAAGCACGTCTTTCCAAATACAGTCAAAATACTTGGTCATTTTTTATAGTTTTTGAATTTGACCGGTAACAGATGTACTGCATTGATGCCATAATGGTCAACAATAAATTATGAGTGATCTTTCTTTTTTTTTTTTACCATCTGGAGGTCACCTTTTCCTTGACCAGCCAGCTCATGCCATCCATAAACTCATCACACGCCAAAATTTGAATAAATATTGTTTTGTTATTCTGTAGTAAATATTGTCTTTGCGCCAACAGTTTCAAACAGAGAGCCACATGTTTATATTCAGTTCAAATCAATTCATTTCATTTTATTAGTATGCTGCCAGTTCCCAACTAAAGTAATCTCAGGGCTCTTTACAGAAATAAAAGGTTGATACAGTCAAATTAATTTGTAGTCCAATGAACTCAATTTCATAACGTATATACAGTAGTGCCAATTTATGAGGCCAAAATGAAAATGAAATAAAAGAATGGTAGCAATGATTTTAGATACATACACAGAGAGCAAACACTGCAAAAGAGGAAAAATGCCCAGTAAAGCATGGGAGGTCCGTCAGAAGACCCTGCCTATAGTAATCTAACTAAACAAAGGGATTGTTCAAGATTACAAGCAGGGTCATCAAACACCCGATCACATCATTTTCAAAAAGGAAATGAAAACCTTAAATCTTTAAGCTAGAGAACATGTCTGACTCCCAGATTCACTGTGGGAGCTGGTTTAACAAGAGAGGAGCCTGTTAAATGAAGGCTCTGTCTCTCACTCTTACTTTGGGAAACTCTAGGCACTGCAAGTCAGCCTGCGAGTCTGACTGGAAAGTGCTCTGCTGGGATAATACTGTATATAAACAATAAAACTTGGCCCTGAAGGAAGAGGCCAGAAGCTGAACTGAAGATATATGATCACTCATGCTAATCCTCATCAGAACTCTCACTGCAACAACTTGGATCAGCTGGTGGCTTTTCAGAGACATTCAGGGACAGCCTAGTAAAGATTTACAGCATTCCAATCTTGAAGTAATCACTCCAGAACAGGATGTTCCTGATTTTTTAAATATTATTAAAAAAAATATATATGAAGCAAAAGAATGTAGCCCTCAAAACGTATGATGGCCAATTACCATCAAAATTATGATTTTTAAAATCTATTTATTTATTTTTAAACCATAAACAGTTTTTGTTTGAATCACTCCAGAACAGGATGTTCCTGATTTTTTTAATATTATGAAGGAAAAGAACGTAGCCCTTGAAACTTATGATTTAAAGGCCAATTCCTATCAAAATTGCGACTTTTAAAATGTATTTATTTATTTTTAAACCATATCATGCAAAGTTATGTAAAGCAAAAACATGTATGTATATGTGTGTAAGGGGCTAGCTGTAATCACTTTTGCTACTTTGGCCTGAGCACCGTATTGAGTAATTCAGGTTTTAATGAGAATTCATTTTGTTTGGCTGTTTACTTTACTAACAGAGCCCCCTGTGACTGACTGTGGGTTGAAGCTTGAACCGAGCATTCGGTAAACACATCGGCCATTTCTGAGTCTACCAAAAACATTTAAAATGGAACGTCCTTCCAAGTGGAAGTCACACTGCGATACCAGGAGGGTTCCCCGACAACAATGGTTCTCACCCCACTAGCGACAGGCCAAGCGCTGGTCTCAGAGGAGTTCTGCTAGTCATCCTTTTGGCTCATTTTGGATGTCATCTTGGTAGCAACACCTACATTTAGGATGTTAGGATAGATTGGATAGGAATTGGATAGTGAAAGATCCTGCATGTTCGTTTGTCTGGTGCACCATAAGAAAACCAGTGAACAGAATCAAAGTTATTACAAACTTTATTATATCATGCACAATGTTTTCCAGACAGAGGTACACTTTTCTCAAATCACAAAGGTAGGAGAGAAATGGACACGGTGGTCATGGATCCAGTCGTATTTATACTAAGGGAGGTGTATGTAAACCCCATCTGCCAAACATATCAGACCTTCAGCCGTATGTCCCTGTTTATTGCTTCCTACTTAAGATGTCAACCCAGATAACGGATAAGACCCATCAGTGTCAAAACATTTGTTTATCTTCATTGTCTTCACCTAACGAAGAGTAAATATCTGAACTATTTTAACAGCCTAGTTATAAAACAGGAGTTGACCCTGCAACTAGAGAAAAAAAACACCAGTGTAGAATCTTATAGAAAAACCCTTCAAACTCTTAAGCCATTTCATAAAATCCTTACAATAGAATCAAAAAACACACAACGAGATGTTAAACTGTTCCTTGTGCAAATAGGTGGTGAGCACTCATTTGAGATTTGCCATGTTGTTGGGAGTGGTATCGTGCATCATTGGGTGTTTCGGCCTTCCAACACTATACACCCGCCGCAGGATGATCAGTCCTCAGCTTGTGCCCCATGCTCAGCCGCCACTGAAATCCATCCTGTTATTCTGATGTTGGGGCCCAGCCTGGGTCCTTCCGCTTGAGCCAAATCCACTGGCTGCTTCTTTCAGCCGCCTCTGAGACTGCTCTGATGGTCCTCCCCAGAGCCTGGCCGTGGCTTCCGAGTTCCTTCAACAGTCTGATGGTAGACGATGCCACAAATCCTCTGCATCCCACTTCAACTGGATAGACTTTGGTGTTCCAGCCACGCTGCCTCGCATCTGCTGCTAGCTCTGAGTAGCGCAGCCTCTTACGCTCATAGGCCTCCTCAACAGAGTTCTCACACGGGACTGTGAGCTCTATGATGTAAGCAGTCTTCAGTGAAAGGGACCAGAGCACCAGGTCTGGTCTGAGGTTGGTGGAGGCAATCTCAGTTGGGAAGATTAGTTGTTTGCCGATGTCTGCCAGCATCTTCCAGTCGTGGGCCATGTGTAGGTGTCCTGCTTCTGGCTTGGTGGAAGGATGTTTGGGTGTTTTCTGTCCTTCTCGGACAAACCTTGTTGTCTTCGGGGGATTGGTTGCTCTTGGTGGCAAGGCGTTGGTCACGCTCTGCATGCTCTCCAGGGCTGAGGCCAGGCTTTTGAGGACCTGATTGTGACGCCAGGTGTATCTCCCTTCATGAGGCTAGTCTTGCACCCTGTCATTATGTGTCTGAGGGTGGCTGGAGTTGGGCAGAGGGCGCAGGTTGGATCCTCGCCGTACCATTGATGGAGGTTCTTTGGTGATGGGAGCACGTCATAAGTTGCTCTGATGATAAAGCTGATCTTATTTGCTTCCATTTCCCAGAGGTCCCTCCAGCTGATCTTTCTCCTCTCCACACCTTCCCACTGCATCCATTGCCCCTGTTTGGCAAGAGAGACAGCCTTCGCACTCCTCAAGACCTCCTCCTGTCGACGCACCTCCTCGACCACCAGTGCCCTCTGCTCTGATGTTTCAGCCTTTCTCCAGGTTGGTCCTCTTGTGTTCAGGCCTAAGCCTCCTCTTCCCTGCTGGACTTGTCCCACAATGGGCTGATGTAACTTGCTCGGATAGTGTCCACTTCCGTCCAGTTGCTAGGGGCGGTGCAGCAGTACTGATGGTCTTGTCTCTGGAGTCCTTCAGTGTCATCTGGAGTCTTACTTTAGAACACTTGTATTCCTCAGTTAGACTAGTGAGAGGTAGCTCCAGGATCCCTTTGCCGTAGAGGCCAATGTTACTTATGGCCCTTTTCCACTAGTACCTAATCAGCGACCACTACGGGCCGAGGCGGATGGAGCTGTGCCAAGCAGATTAATTTTTCTGTACCGAGGCTGCCGAGGTTCTAAGTGTGCTTAGTCGGCGAGAGTGACTCACGGCTCGCAGCGATTTTATTATACAGCGCAAACGTCTGTTTGGTGATCCAACTCTGAGGTGCAGATGTTCATAAACCTGGTGGCTGACGAGACAATTAAAAAAGGGATGTAGGCGGTCGATAAGGAATGATCAGATCCACAAGGCGCTCTGTTTTCTTCTCAGCCGCTCGCATCTCCAGCTGATTTCTCATCAGCGCCGACACAAACAAAGGGGTTGCGCAATCGAGTACGCCACAGCAGTTTCACCCCAACCCGCCCACTTCTCACCTGGGTGTGGAAAAGCAAACAAGGACAAAGCGGGTAGAGGTGGTACGAGGCATGGAGAGCCGTCCCGAGCCGGGGCGCGCTGAGTAAGTACTAGTGGAAAAGCGCCATTAGACATCGTGGGACGCCAAGCCACTTTTTTGCATATGAAGTGATGGTTCACTCCATCTTCTCTGCTTGAGAAAGGTCCTGTGGACCGAAACGTTGCTTTTTTGTTTACCCTATTAAAGTTTTTTGCACTTGACCTTACAGTGTGCGGGAGACCCCCTTTTTTTCCTTGATTCACTCCATCTTCTCCACAGTTTTTATTGGGACTTCATAAACAGTGAGTGGCCACATTGTTCGGGGTAGGAGTCCAAACTGTAGGCACCAGAGCTTCAGTTTCTCGGGCAATTCAATTCAATTCAATTCAATTTTATTTATATAGCGTCTAATACAACAGAGTTGTCTCTAGACGCTTTACAGAGACCCATACCCAGAACATGACCCCCGAGCAGTTATTACATAAACAATGGCAGGTAAAAACTCCCCTAGTGGGAGAAAAACCTTAAGCCAAACAGTGGCAAGGAAAAACTCCCCTTTAGGAGGGAAGAAATAGCAATAGAGTCTTGTTGATGTTCTCCAGGCCATTAGCGATCTCTTGCCTTAGTTGTTGCACCTGCTCTTTGTCCTTGAGGCTTGCGTTGTACCATCTTCCCAGGTTTTTGACAGGCTGCTCAGACACTGTTGGTATTGGGTCTTCATCGATGTAGAACCTTGTTTCTCTAATCACCCCCTAAACTATGGAGATTCTTCGAGATTTGGTTGGTTTGATTTTCATTCGGGCCCACTTGATGTTTTCCTGAAGCTTTCCAAGTAGACGCTTGGTGCATTCTGCAGTAGTGGTCAGTGTTGTCATGTCATCCATGTAGGCCCTGATAGGTGGAAGACGGAGCCCAGCCCTGGAACGTTCACCGCCTACCACCCACTTTGAAGCCCTCATGATGACTTCCATGGCCATTGTGAAAACCAAGGGTGAGACTGTGCAGCCTGCCATGATCCCTACTTCAAAGCGCTGCCATGTTGTAGTGAAGTCGGCTGTTGTGAAGCACAGTTGCAGGTCTTGGAAGTAGTTCTTGACCAGTGTGGTCATGAGTTCTGGTACATGGAAGAAGCTGAAAGATTCCCAGAGAAGTTCATGGGGAACTGAGCCAAATGCATTTACCAGGTCGAGGAATATCACATGTGGGTCTCTCTTGTCCTTCTTGGCTGCTTGGATCTGATGCCAGATCATGCTTGTATGCTACAAGCAACCAGAGAATCCTGGAATTCCGGCTTTCTGTACAGATGTATCGATGTACATATATGCAATAATATTGATTAGAATTATAGGTTAGCAGTGATGCCACTGAGGGTTGGTCCAGTACTTTTTAAGACTACACAATCTATGGATCCAACTAACTGAGTACTTTTATCTGACTTCATGAATATAAAGAGTTCATGTTTCTGTTGTGCTTGAGGTTAAATTAACTTCCTGTGTTATTTTGAAAATCTCTTTCCTTGTTTGACTTCCTTAGGCTAGTCTTTCCTGATTGTTTGCTCCTGTCTTGTCAGTCCCTACGGGTGTATATATTGTCTTGGCTTTCTCTTCCACACGATTGGTCCATTCTGTCACGGATTGGTGTTGTAGGACCTAAATGCAGAAGACCACCAGTGGGAAAAATTTGCAAACAAAAGCTGTTTATTTAACAAAAAGCACTGTTTGACAGGAATCCAAAAAAGTAACAACAAAAACCCTCCACCACCAAAACACACATTCACAGGAGAAAATAATCATGGAAGACTTGGCCAGGGAAGTCAAACAAGAACTTAACAAACCAAGAAAGAGAAACCCTAGATCATGACAGTGGATCGGTATATAGCTGGAAATCGCCTATGATGACGTCGGCAATCAAGGTTTTAATTGTTTTATGTCCACATATTAAACGAAAAGTACAGCTCCCAGCACAGTACCCTGGAGGACACCATGACCAACTCTACACTAAGTGGGAGGAAGACTCCTTCCTCATGAGAACCAACTAGGATAGATTCAGTAAATATAACTGATTGTATCTAATGTGGGAAAATTAAGTGAAAAAACAATTAAGTGAACAGTTTGGCTGTAATGGGATCTACTGTAAGTCAGGAGGAAATGCTAACTGGTCACTTTCAGCTTCAGATCACATTTAAGAGACAATACATTTTCTGCATCCTCACAAGTGATTAAATAATTATTTAAGCACTAAGTGACAGAGGAAAAATGTAAGAATTCAGACAGACACTCTGTATTAGAGTTGTGGCGTATCCAAATACACCACTACACAGACACATGTGTTTTTATTTTGACTTTTTGGTGAAAGAAATTGAGAGATGCTCAAAGAAACTGGGGATGATAAATGATACTCCCACCCTGTTACCACTCTCCCTCTTTTTGTGGGTTGAGGAGAGTAAACATTGTGATTGCAAAGAGATATAAAAACATGAAATCTGTCACATGTCTAATGTGCAGATTGGATGGAAGCGAGACATTATCTATAGAATGCTCCATATTTCCATTTGTAGTTTAAATGCAGACCAATACATTTTTGGGGGGCTATGTTAGATACATAGTTACCAGGACTAGGTATTGTAAGTGATTTATTTATTTTCTTTAAAGTCAAACACATTTGAAGGCTGTTGTGAGTTACGATTTGGGCATGTTGTTAAAGCGTGTTTTCTTCATTGAGATAGCTCCAAATAAGGGGTTTTGTCTGTCAAAACATGCATAAATTGCATATTTTTACTCCCCCTGCAGGATATGTTCCAACTCCACCCTCTCTGCCCCATTTCTTCCCCCTTTCCCCACAGTGACAGTGAGTCAGCGAGTAAATCAAAACAGTGGCGCTAGTGATGGAGTTTCTCTGGCCCCTTTACAAACAAAAATGATGACTTGGTGCATAGAAACAAGCAAGGAATGGGTTAAAATTCTGAGTTTGGTCAAGTGGACAGACTTTAAAGGAAGTATTCAGCAGGAATGGGTAGCATGTAGATTCAGTAAAAAAAAAGTCAGCTGGGCTGTTTTCCATAAACTAATCAAGACTGTGATAACAGTAGACTTTATTTACGTTGATGAAGGTTTAAAGCCTATTTTAGGCCCATGAAAAATGTGAAAGTATTTCTTTAAAGCTGGTTAAGGCCTACTTCTGCTCTATTACGTTTCGATTGAAGAATTAATTTGTTATTTTGCAACTTTTTGGCATTAAATTCCAAAATGTTTGTAAACATTTCTTAGAAAACTAATAAAATAAACAAGACATAGGGCTTTGGTTCTGGAAGCAGTTTCAGTAGAAACAATGCAATTCCAGTGGATTCCTACTGAGTTTCTCCTACTTTATATGCAGTGGCGTGCTGGGAGCTTGAAGACAAGGTTCGAGGTCCCAGCAAGCTTGGCAACTGTCAGCTGAAAGTGCGTGTGGGTCATAATTATCCTACATTGACCTCTTGGAAATAGAAAGAAAATACATTTTCTTTTGTGTGGTTGAATTTCTGGAAAGAATAAAGGATTGCTGTCAAACACTTAGAGCACACAAAGCTGAGGTCCTGAAGGTGCCATCAATGCTGCACTCCCAACTGGAAGCAAAATTTAAAGGGGACCTATTATGGCATTTAATCCCTATTTTAAACAGGCCTTGAATGTCTTAAAAACATGCTTTTGATGGTTTTTGCTAAATAAATTAGAAATTCAGCCTCTAAACCATGTCTTTATCATCTCATTCTCTTGGCTGCCTGACGCGATGACGCGATACAACGCTACGAAAAAATGGCGGAAGCTCCGGCCGGCGGAGTTAAGGCTGAATTATTGTTCCGCGTTAAATCGACGCAGAGCCTACGCCATAGGGTACGCGGCGACGCGCACCATAGGCTTTGCGAAGGTGTAACGCGGAACCATAAATCGATGCGAGCGAGCGTCAGCGACAAAATCAATTCCATTGCTTTATTTTCTATTGGACTGTCCTAACTGTCTGCAATGATGCATCGCTGCGCAGACGGGACTATCAACAAGAACGCGGTGATTTGTACATTTTGTAAAAAATAATTTTCCTATCACCGGCGCTGCTCCAGCCTGAATTATCATTTAAACGCTAAACATGTCCGGACAAGTTCCACTGTAAATGTTACAGGTACTAGTGCTAGCGTGAGCTCACTTTGCCAACCCACGCTTGCAGAATCTGGGAAACGAATAAGCAAAGGCACAACAGAAAAACAAACTCAATTGCAAAGTGGGTTGCTTCTGATTGCAGGCCAATTTCAATCGTGGTAGACAAGAGCCTCAAGAAGGAATGGTGGCATAATAACCAAACCGTATTAAAACCACTCCCCCAGGCCAACATGCACAGATGCACGACCATCTGAACAGGAAGATTTTTTTTCTTTTGAATTTCATTTATGAAACACTTCACCATTAAAAATGTGGATTTCAAATCTTCTCTTCTTAGTGTATTCAATTGATTAGTCATGCACTACAATTTTGTAATGTCCTAGAATTCAAATTCTTTATTTGGGGACCTTTAGCAGATATGAGATTAAAAATGACATTAATTAGAATAATTAATTATAAATCCTGTAATTAATTAGACACATTTTTTTAATCGCCTGACAGCACAATTTATTTCACATTAAAACTTAATTTCAGAGGTGCACCTAGGGATGTATTACTGTTGTCGTTGCCCATGTGCTTTCAGTTAATTGTTCTGGATGGTAATGGCTTTGGGATAAAAACTGTTGATGAACCGTGTTTTACTAAAACAGATGATGGGCAGGAGGTGAGGATATCTTCTGCCGTAGGCAGCTGGTGGCTTGTGAAGGGGTTGTGTAGTTTTTTTTTAATTCTCGGCAGAGCCAGACCACAATGCCAGTATACGGAAAGATATCAAGATTAAGATTGCCTGTTCATCACCCCTGTACCTGAGGACAACTATTTTGAGAGATTAACATGGGGTCAACATTTCTCGGTCTATATTCTATATTCTCGGTTTATAGCTCAGATGGGCCCATATACAAACGACTGATTTACTCGTTTATGCTTGCTGGTCTACTTACTCACTTTGGCTATTGGGACATTCAGTCAAAGGCAAGACTTGTAAATATCAAACATGTTGTTTTATGATTCAAGATCGGAGAGGTAATCACTTGATTGGGAGAAGAAAATTTAGGTTTATGATGTCACACGCTTGACGATTATTCTCGAAATAATTGCTTGCCACAAACATAGAAATCAGGCATTGAGCCCATAATTAATGTCAATGGCACACTAAGCTAAACTAACCGGTGGACATCAAGTTTTATAATTTTGGATTGTGAATATTCTTTTTATCATTCTTATTCATTTAAAGCTTACCAAGGAGCCAAACTTACCTCAGATTTAAGACCTAACAAATGTAGTCATCAACTGATCTGGCCTACCATAGAGACACAAAAGGCATTAAAACGCTTAATTTAAGTCACCTGTTGCATCTTTACAAGTTCATGGAAAACAACAGATTAAGCAAGAAAACCGCTGTTTTATTAGTTTTAGTAAAAGTCTTTAGCACAGTATTTTCGCTGTAGTTGCCTGAGGTCTTTATCTTACTGTTGTTTTTATTCTCCCCACCACTGTCACTTCATGCTTGTTCAGGACAATGGGGTTGGACTAAAATAAAGATCAGACGCAATCTGCTGGTTTCCTTAGGGAGCCTGTTTTTTTTTTTGTTTTTTTTTAATAAACCGTCATCTATTGGTATATTTGAATTTTGAATCAGGAGAGTATTGGAATGGATGGAATTATAACTGGATTACCATCAAATGGGCTGGAATTTAATTGAAAGCAGTGCGTTGGTTCATTCACTTTTTTGCGAGATGCCAATCGATTGTAAAATAGAATTAAAAACAAACTTGGGGTTATCACTCTCAACATCCATATGAATGTTAAAGTCACCCACTATGATGACTTTGCCTGTACTGAGTAATACACCAGATAGGAAATCTAAAAACTCAGACAGAACCTCTAAATAAAACACCAGCAATGGGCCGGTACACTACCACTTTTTTTTTTTTTAACATGTGGTTGATACCATGCCGGTAAAAACCTAAGGCATATATATGTGCATTATTATTATATTTAATATATATACATATATACATGCATACATACGCATACACATTTATTTATTTTTTTTTGGGGGGGGGGGGTGACATCCACTGCCAATCCAGGAAGCAAGAACACACGGAGGCACACGTCGCGCACTGGAAATCTGCAACAAAAACCACAAACGAAACACAAAACCGACACGGAGCCGACCAAAACACTAGCAGCAATCGACCATAATCTCCAGATCCGATCACAGTCTGAGCTGAGCTACCGCGACTAACTAACTCCAAAAACTACAGAGCAAGCATGCAGGTGAACAAGCCATTGTGTATGTCTATGTATGTGTGTATGTATATGACTATGTGTGTGTGTGTGTGTGTGTGTGTGTGTGTGTGTGTGTGTGTGTGTGTGTGTGTGTGTGTGTGTATGTGTGTATACGTGCGTGTGTATGTACATGTCTATGTGGCTATGTGTGTTTGTGTGTGTATGTGTGTGTATGTATATGTTTGTGTGTGGCTGTGTATGTGTGTGTGTGGCTATGTGTGTGTATGTGTGTGTGTATATGTATATGTCTGAGTGGCTGTATGTGTGTGTGTGAGCGTGTATATGTATGTGTGACTAAGTGTGTGTGTGTGCGTGAGTGTGTGTGCGTGTGTATATATGTATGTGGCTATGTGTATGTATGTGTGTGTGTGTGTGTGTGTGTGTGTGTGTGTGTGTGTGTGTGTGTGTGTGTGTGTAATAATCCTATCAAAGCTCGACCTGAAGTGTATGTATAGTGGGGGAGGGGAGGGGGGGGGGGGGCATCCCCGCCACCCCCGCCACCCCGCCACCCGCGAGACCAGAGGCCGACAAGGAAGAACCCGGAACCCAGGCCACCAGCAACCCCACAGAGGGCGAGAAGAGAAGAGGGCGGGAGGCAACCCACCACCAGGCCTGGGCATCGCGACCCACCTATCCCAGGCCGGCGAGGGAACGCGGGTGACGTGGGCCCCCCTCCCAACCCTGGTGTTGAGTCCATGTAATTAATGCAATAAAAACAGGCTGGGGGAGGTCAGATTATCATACTGACAATGACCCCCCCCCCTCTAGAACTAAGTATCCTTGTTAAATGTACTTATTAAATGTTGAATGTGCAGTGTCTACAGTGTTATTAAAACCGTGGGGAGTGCCGGGCCACGCGGGACAATGTCCCCCACGCCCCGGACCCTCACCCCCCCCAGTTAGTGGTAGTGGTACACTACCACTAACTGGCTTCTCCGATTTCTGACTCTGAAGTTTTAGTCTTAGAAGTGTGAGGCTTTCAAATGTATTGTAATTGCATATGGGTTCGATTTTCGTTTTACTTGAAGACTGGAGTTATAGATCGCTACTCCTCCGCCTTGCCCGTGCTTTAATTAAAATATTATAGTTAAAATAACTCTGTGACATCGATTCATTTAACTAGGATACTTTTCCTTCAGTAGCCAAGTTTCGGAAACGGAAAATATCACTTTGGGTCATGGTAATTAGATTGCCTACTAATAGAGACTTGGAGCTTAAAGATCTTATCATTTACTAGTCTGCACTAAATGCCGTACGGTGTTTATTTTTATAAGGTTATATTGATAAACGCCTCCACCACGTCATGCTTGGTGAACTTTTAGAGGTTGGGGAATCCACACTAATTCTAGTTTGTTTGGCACTTTGTTAGAATTGCCAATTGCCAAACTAATCTCTGTGATTTTATTGGCATGCAGTAGTCCTGGAGAAGCAGCAGAGAAGCCAGTAAGACTGCAACTTTACATCCTGGCCCGGACCCTGGATTATTCCAACAGAATCATTGTGTGTTTTTTGGCAAATAATGGAAAACCGTTCCGAACCTTTTATGGTGCTGGCAGAGATTCTAGCGTGCAACCTGTTCCCCCCCGATGGACCCGGTACCGGGTCCAGCATCTGTATGCACCAGTTCATGTGTGAAAAAAGTTACTTAAGTACTGTCAGGGTATTTTCTTTCGACTGTTTCTCGAACAACAAGCCCTAAAGCCAATATGTCAAAACTCCAAGTACGTTTTGTCAACAAAGTATTTGATTTATAACAACTTAAAAATACATATGCAACAATGATGGCGCTCCCACCCCAACGTAGTGGGTATCATATGAAACTAGAAAAGCTACACTTTCAGATGATACCGAACATAATCTTTTCTGGGCCGACTACTTAATGCCGATCTCAAAACAAACAGAAAGTTTACATTTCACAGCCCACACATCAGATTCATCGCACAATACGTCAGCAAATCCCAAAACTATTCCGACCAAAAGCAGTATATTTTATTTCCTTACCGTTTCATTGTCATTTTCAGTCTATCCACACCATTCTTTGACCAAAATTCACAATTTAATCCTTCATAGTAGTGAAACTGCTTCATCATTTCATATCCTGCAGGTCCTCGTGGCTTTTGGGAATTTTAGGTAAACTTTGTTGACATTGTACATGTCGCGAGCTTTCAAACGAGATATTACACTTGAACGAGACTTCATCCATCAGGCCTCTGGAGCACGACAGCCATCTTGGCTCTGTGATGCACAGTTGCACAGCGCACAGAGCGACACCCACGAGAGACCCGCACAGAGCGCAGAGATTTCTGGATTGAGATTTTTACATTTCCGAAATTATGTATCATCAAATCATCAAAGTATTTTATAGCCATATTCCCTTCAAAAAGGTTAAAAAACCCATTTGGCACATTTTGGCAGTATAGGAATTTAAGTGCCCAAATAGAGAGTCCGCCTGGTACTAACCACACTAAAACCTTTATAAAATCTATGTGCTTTAAGCTATTCTCATGTAACTTGGTAAAATTGTAGTCAAGGAGTTGCTGTATCCAGGCAGTGGTGTCTTTATAATTATATGCATTGCTATCATGGTGATTTTCACTGTGCAAACTAAAAAAAATTAGACAAGAATAAAAATTTCATTTTTTGTCTTTGGTTTATCACAATTTTATGACACTAGAAATGTATGTTATACGGTCTTAGCTATCCATTGAGACCAAGATTATGCATATTGTCCTTATAATTGTGGAGATATTGTTTATTTAATTTGGATAGGCCTGTCCAGGCGAAATTCACCTCCAAAATCCCACAACAGGTGAACAATTCCTTAATTTGGGTTATTAGAATCATCAGCACCTAACTTTACCTGGGTCGTCCACTTTGTTTCGAACAGTGATGGTGTGATCTGACACTGATGGACCTCAGTCTTGGAGCTCACCTTGAATCTCTTTGGAAGTTGTTATTCTCTCTTCGGTTTCCATTTGTGTTATCCATCTCTTCAGTTTGCCATCAGTTGTCCTCTTGTGTCCACGTCCAGGGAAGTTGTCTACAGTCATTTGGAGCATACATTTCTGAGATGTCCAACTGTAGGTACAGGCACACCAAGCTGCTCTGAGATGATCTTCTAGTCTTCACATTCACCTTTTATCGCATTATTCTTTTAATGCAAGGTACCAACATATTCGTCCATGTCTATGTGGCTGCCGGTGGAACAGGTTTATCAGTGTTTATGGGATGTGTGAGTGCTGACAGAAGTAGAAGAATGAACTCTGAGGTGTACAGCTCTACAATCTCTGCTTGCACTCATGCAAATATTACAAACCTGATCGGATGCTGTTTCACAGTGTAGACAGATAATGACCTTAAACACACTGTCAAAGCAACTCAAGACTTTTTGGAGACAAAGAAATCGAGTATTGGTTATTCACCTGGTCTCAGGCCGAAAGACCAAGTTATTATCATAATCATCAGTATTATCATTAGGGCCCGAACAATGACAGTGCAAAGGCCCTATTGCAGTGGTCGGCAACTGGCGGCCCGCGGGCCAAAATTGGCCCGTCTCCAATAATATCTGGCCCGCCAGATGACATTGAAAATCTGATAAATATATATATATATATATATATATATATATATATATATATATATATATATATATATATGTTTTTTTTTTTATTATTATTATTTACTATCACAAAAACGACAATTTCATAGAGAATTCAAAGCCTTTATTTAGAAAAGATAAAATAAAATAAAAGTAGAATCTTCATGATTCCGGACGCACATAATTCTGTATAGTTCCCTGTCACCTGTAGCATAGGGGGACCTTAATTAGAGGTGCACACAAATATTCAGGAGTGACGTAGGCACAGACTCCCGGCAAAACTCCTGAAGCTGTTGAAATGGTAAGACGTATGTGTCAAGTGATTTGTTGTGGTTTAAACTGTGAAAAATACAACTGATAAATTACCTTGAGTTTTGCTGTTGGTCTTTTAAATGGTAAAACGTCCATTATATGTGTAAAAATACGTCGGAAAATCCGCCTCATTTGCATATCCTCTCACTCGCTTCAGGAGACACAGAGAGCCTGCTGCTCCGTGTGCACGTACTGACTGTCCCCTGTGCTACTGCTCATAGGTGCGTCATGGGTTTTTCATGTGTTTAATGTCGTTCAGTGTATTTTAAAGAAGGACTGCATTTGTTAGTAGCTTGTCAGAAAATAATATTATTATCACCAAGTTACTTATAAGCGGTTTCATAACGCAGTATAAAGCAGTAATAACACACTAATAACAGTCTGTAGCAAATTTAAGTTACTTTATTTAAACTAATGACTTTCTTAAATTACTTTTTTGTACAAGATATAATAGTATAATAATACTAGTAGCCTATAGATAAGGGGAAAAAAGTTTTGTTTAGTAGAAAAAAAAAAACATGTTTCGCCTGATTGATGTGATGTTCTGACCCAACATTCAGTTGCTCCGAAAAAATTTGGCCCGAGGCCAAACTTACTTGCCGACCCCTGGCATACTGTATATATTTTATGGACTTTGGGAAGGTGGAATACCCGGAGAAAACTTTTGCAAACACAGGGACAGCATTCTGCTTGTCCATTTGTTATCATCATAAAGAATCATGTTATCTGCCTCCATTCTCATAGTTCTCCTTCTACTGATCAGCAGAGTTCTGTCAGTAAATCAGTAAACTGTATTAATGATTGTATTAACTTGTATTGTATTAAGTTTTGAGTCTCTTTTTATAGCTGAAAAGACGCAAGTGGGAAGTACTCAAAAGTGGTCAAAACACAACTAATAAGTCTGAAATCTTAGATTTCAGCCATTTAAATGATGTCAAAAGTGATCATAGTCATTATCTTTTTACATGATTATTCAAACTAACAATCAGTAGGATGAATTCAAACCATTCAAAATGCTGTGGCAAGAGTTCTCACACTCATATAGGAATTTTTTGCATTTTTATCCTGTAGTCAAGCCATTGAGTTGGCTCCCGGTTCAACATACTGTAGAGGCTCTTTCAAAATGTTCCAGCTGTTCCAAAAGCATCTATTAGTTCAGCCCTTCACATCATCTCTGACTTTTTCACTGTTTTTAAGAGAATCGGATCTCTCAGGTCATCATGGGAAGGTCTTCGAGCTGAACATGGGGCCAGATCGGAGTCTGCTGAGAGTCTGCTGAGAGCTATTGGACATGAGGTCTGTCATCTCTGTGTCTGATTAAAATTAAACTGAACTGTTTTCACAGGCTTAAGGTCAGTTACTCTGTTGGCTGTCTGTGTTTGTGTGTTTCTCTTTCGTACTTCTTCTACGGTGTACAGTATACAGTCCTGTACCGGACGACATTCTGTGTGTCTTCTATGATTACGTTTGTCATTCTTTTGTGAATTATCTGTCAGTGTAAAAAGCACTTAGTCTATGTTTAATGAAAACTCTCATACTTGGCATCCAGTCTTAATAGCTGAACTTCAGAGTGTGTCTCCTGAGAATGAATGTAAGTCAGTCCAAGGAAAGGAAAAGAGACAATCAAAACTTTGCGTCTCTCATCTCAGGGCTGCAAATTCTTAGAGATTACCCTGGGGTATTTCACAGGAATATTGTTTTCCAATGGGATTTTTGCATTGCGTTTGTTATTTTAAGGCTCTGCGGTTCAGGGAGACTCTAGAAGTCGACATCCTGATCTTAAACAAAATAAAGAAATTCAAAAAAAGTCCAGAAGCAATTTTTCACTTGATAGACCTTCAGGGATCTTCAAAGATATGCATACAAAAATGACTACATTCCTTACAAAACTGCTTACTGTACAAACTGCGACACTAAATATACTAAGAAAGCAACTCAAGCCTTTTTTTTCATGGTAAAGGAAAGGAATATTCACCAGTCGTCTGTCTCTCAACCCAGTAGAGCAATCTTTTAAGACAAACCCCAAGGCAGAAAGGCCCACAAACACGCATAAAAACTGAAGTTGGCCACACTGAAGACCTGAAAAAGCATCTCCAGGGAGGAAACTTGGAATTTGGTGACTTCAGGCAGCCATTGACGTCAAAACATTTTAATCCAAGAATTATGGTTGTATTTACAGTTTATGCCACTTTATCCAAATACATTGGCGACCCTAAAGGGAAGTACTGTGGCTCATTAAACGGTAAATTACATATTTTTTGTGAAACCTCTTGAACTAAAGTCTTCACTTTGATCCCATCTTGAGTGTTTTATTTGAAAATCCATTGTGATGATGTAAAGAGGCAAAAATAATAAAAAATCATTGCCATTCTCCAAAGGGCAATGAGGCTCCAACACGGCTCCATTAAATTAATAAATCAGCATCAGGTTGTCGTCGAGGTCTGGACAAAAAATTGGAGCCATGTGGGTTCAGGCAGGGCAGCTTCTTAAAGCATGCAGATCAATGGTTGCCAGAGACCTTGAGTCATTTCCCAAAACCATCGTTGCTAACTACACCAACAGTGAACAGAGACTTAACCAAGTGTTTCCTGTAACCTTAGTGTGAATGATGAGGGTAACAAAGTGGGCAACCTACATAGTACGCTCATCGTTAAGCAATAGAGTGATCTTTATTTTTTATTTGTCAGTATAAATTTTTTACAACACACACTGAAATATGTCCTTGGCTTTTAACCACTAGTTAGACTAGGAGCAGTGGGCTGCCATTTTTCCAGCTCCCGGGGAGCAATGAGGGTTAAGGGTCTTGCTCTTTTTTTTTTTTTAAAGATTTGTTTATTCAAAAAGAAATCCTGTACAACATTGCTCACAGTACAGCTTGAACCTGGGTCCTCCAGACCAAGCCCACCTTCGTAACCACAAGACTCCAACTCTCAACACGCATCTCCCAAAACCAAAGTTTGAATGAATGAACTGTTGTTGGAACGACATGGCCTCGAGCTTTGGTGAGACGCTTAGTTCCTGCTTGCAACCTCATTGATTTCATGAGATGTCAGTGGTACTGGCAGCTGATTCAGGAGTTTGCAAGGAATCAAATAAATATTTTGATTCTAGCAAATACAGATCCTGAGATAAAAGGTACATTTTTATTATTTATTATTTGTAGAGGTAGATTCAGATCATATTCCTTGTCAAGGTCCTCCTACCGAGTTGAACCATTGTACGGCAACGTTTGGTTGATGTATAATGTGTAGTTTTGGCTACTGACAGACCTTTGCAGAAACTCTAATGATAATAATAAATAATAATTAAAGCTGCAAGCAGCGATGAACGGGCCCTCGCGCATGCAATTTTCACCAATAAAACTCAAGGACTCAAAACTAAGTCCGATGACACCACCCATGACTCTTTATGTCAAACCATTCAAAAGTTATGGCAGAAAATAGGAGCTATCAAATATAGAACAATCAGAAGAAGGGCCGGGGCTAATTTGCACTAATTATGTTCAAGGACTCAAAACCGAGTCCGATGACACCACGCACGACTCTTTATGTCAAACCATTCAAAAGTTATGGCAGAAAGCAGGAACTATCAAATATGGACCAATCAGATGAAGGGGGGGCGCGCTTTATTCATTCCTGCGCCGCAGAGGATGGCAGCCACGGTGATTTGGTGCGTGTTACTTTGTCTCTTTTTGTTAAATAACGCAATTTTCTCGCTCTTTCACCAGAGAAGAGCTGATGAACATTAGGGGAACAACTCCAGCTGATTTATTTCCCACTTTTCTCCTACCATCAGTGGAATTATTGGACATTCTGGTCAAAGGTGCGCTCACCTTTGTTCACGCAGTGAAGCGCCGGAGGAGAGGTAAACGGGCCGGCGCGGACTCCGCTCACCTTTACCTGGCATATTTCTCTCCAATGTGCGATCACTCTGCAATAAAATGGACGAACTTCAACTACCGGTGGGGAAGAACAGAGACCTTTCTTCATCTTCCGTTCTTTGCTTCACGGAGACATGGCTGTGTGGACTCATCCCAGACTCTGCGCTGCAGCTGGCACGCTTCCAGCTCCTCAGAACTGACAGAGACACGCAGCTCTCCGGAAAAAAGAAAGGTGGAGGAATCTGCTTCTACATCAACAACGGCTGGTGCAAGGATGTAACAGTGATGCAGCAACACTGTTTTCCCGATCTGGAATTTTTTATAATAAACTGCAAACCCTTCTACTCTCCCCGTGAGTTCAGCTCATTCATCCTGGTCGGTGTTTACATCACACCGCAGGCCCACGTGCAGGACGCCCAGCGCGTGCTCGCCGACCAGATACTGAACGTGGAGCGGACAAACCCGGACTCCTTAGTTACTGTCCTCGGTGACTTTAAAGGGATTGTGACATGAAAAACACATTTTTCTTGATTTTTTGTGTTTTGTTGGGTGTCTTGACATCAATTACACCCAAAAAACAACAAACTTTTAACATTCAGTGTATTGTGTGCTTTCTGGGATTTTCCGCATAACTGTGCAAAAACGGCTCATCTGGTTTGGTGGCGGATCGTTACGTAACGATCCGCTAAATCACCGCCCCCTCCACCCAGCTCCCTGCCTCCGCTCCTCTCCAGCGCACCATAAAGGCTGATTTATGGTTCCGCGTTACACCAACGCAGAGCCTACGGCGGAAGGTTACGCGGCGACGCGCACCATACGCTGAACCCTACGGCGTAGGCTCTGCGTCGATTTAACGCGGAACCATAAATGAGGCTTAACAAGGAGCTGTTTAGAGCCTCTTTTGTTCTAATCACCGGAGGAAAACTGCTAAGAAGACCCGCGGCCACTGACTGGACTTAAGATAAGGGGACAGTGCTGCTTGCATGCCTTTATTTTTATGAT
This sequence comes from Cololabis saira, assembly GCF_033807715.1. Classification (NCBI taxonomy): domain Eukaryota; kingdom Metazoa; phylum Chordata; class Actinopteri; order Beloniformes; family Belonidae; genus Cololabis; species Cololabis saira. Next base: position 10,869,390 of record NC_084591.1, read on the forward strand.
TGTTTGCTGTGGTTCGCCCTCCTGCTTTTCCGTGCATGCTTCGCCTGTCGCTCTCGGCTTAATGCCGCGTTCCATTTACCTCGGAAATCGGAACTGGGAACTGGGAATAGCAGCCATCTTTGAATGGTAACTCGGGGGTGGTGAAGCTTCTCCCACTTTCCCAGTGGGAAATCCCACTTCGAGGGGCATTTCAGTTGAAAATTCCGACTGGGAACTAGTAAATCCCCACTTCCGAGGACAAATGGAACGCGGCATAACTCTCCGACGCCGCTGTGAGCGTATGGCTGGAGGAGGAGGAGGTTTGGAGGAGGAGCGGAGCAATGATTGACAGGAAAGGGGGGAAAGGAAGCATTTTTCACGGGGCAAAAAAACACTGTAATAAAAAGCCAGGAAAAGAGAACTAGAGTGAAGTTTTTCTCGTTACACTCTTTTAGACACATTTGAGGGATGTTGGCCAAGACTTTTAATAGTGTTAAAAGCATGTTAAAAATGATGTCACAATACCTTTAACAAAGATAACCTCAGCCATGAACTCCCAAAATACAGACAGTTAATTAAATGCCCGACCAGAGAGGGAAATATCCTGGATCACTGTTACTCTACAGTGAGCAGAGCCTATCATGCCGTCCCCCGAGCTGCACTGGGACACTCAGACCCCCTCATGGTCCACCTGATTCCTGCATACAAGCAGAAATTAAAGCTCTGCAGACCTGTTGTGAGGACATCAAAGCAGTGGACCAGGAAAGCTATGGAGGATCTTCAGGCATGTTTGGACTGTACTGATTGGGATGTTTTCAGGACTTCTACCAGCAGCCTGGACGAGCTCACAGAGGCTGTAACATCTTACATCAGCTTCTGTGAGGACAGTTGTATTCCAACACGAACCAGGGTTAGTTACAACAATGACAAACCCTGGTTCTCATCTAAGCTCAGAAGGCTGAGGCTGCAGAAGGAGGAAGCGTTCAGGAGTGGCGACAAGGACAGGCTCAAAAAGGCAAAGTACACGTTTAGCAAGGAGGTGAGAGCAGCTAAATGACTGTACTCTGAGAAACTACGCCAACAGTTCTCAGATAACGATGCCAGCTCAGTTTGGAAGGGACTGAGACAGATCACAAATTACAAACCCAGAGCCCCCCCCTCCATCAACGACCAACGCCTAGCCAACAACCTGAACGAGTTCTACTGTCGCTTTGACAAACAAAGGGACAGTCCTGATACCATCCCCCGGGACTGCATTCACATTCCCCAGTTCCATTCCTCCAACAGCACCCCCCCCTACCCAGCAGGGGCTGGAGCCTCTCCACCACTTCACACCCCAGAGGCCCCATCCTCCACCCCCCACACCACTGCAACGCCCCTCTCTATCCTGGAGAGGGACGTTAATAAAATATTCAAAAAACTGAACCCCCGCAAAGCAGCAGGACCGGACTCTGTCTCCCCATCCACCCGGAAGCACTGTGCCGATCAGCTATCTCCGGTGTTCACGGACATCTTTTGGCACTTTTCCACTAGTATCGGCTCAGCCCGACTCGGCTAGGCGCGGCTTTACACGGCTCCACACGGCTCCACACGTGTGTTTTCGCACTGCCAGGGGAGAAGCGGGCAGGTTTGGGTGAAGCTGCTGTGACGTACTCGATTGCGCAACACCTTTGTTCATGTCGGCGCTGATCAGAAATCAGCTGGAGCCGGGAGCGGCTGAGAAAAAAACAGCCCGTCTACATCGCTTTTTTTATCTTTTCTCGACAGCCACCAGGTTTATGAACATCTGCACCTCAGAGTTGGATCACCAAACAGACGTTTTGCGCTTTATAATAAAATCGCCGCAAGCCGCGAGTCTCCTCGCGCTGACTCCCGCTTCCTGATTCAAACGTCTGACGGCCCCGCCCCCCGACCAATCAGAGGCGTGGAGGGTGGTGACGGCCCCGCCCCCCGACCAATCGGTGGCGAGGAGGGTGGTGACGTCAGAAATAGTCCCTGCTCAGCCCGCTTTCAGAACCTCACTGAAATGGTTACAGAAAAAAGTATCGGCTTGGAGCGGCTTTACCCGTCTCAGCCCTAATGCGAAAGCGCAAAACGGGTAGAACCGAGCTGAAGTGATACTAGTGCAAAAGCGACATTTAACACCTCCCTGGAGACATGCCATGTGCCAGCCTGCTTCAAAACCTCCACCATCATACCTGTCCCCAAAAAACCAAGGACCACAGGACTCAATGACTACAGACCCGTCGCCCTGACCTCTGTGGTCATGAAGTCTTTTGAGCGCCTTGTGCTGCCACACCTCAAGAAAATCACCGACCCACTACTGGATCCCCTGCAGTTCGCCTACAGAGCCAACAGGTCTGTAGACGATGCTGTAGACATGGCCCTGCATTTCTACCTCCAGCACCTGGACTCCACAGGAATCTACGCCAGGATCCTGTTCGTGGACTTCAGCTCTGCCTTTAACACGATCATCCCATCTCTGCTGCAGGACAAGCTCTCCCAGCTGAACGTGCCTGACTCCACCTCTACTCTTCTCCCTGTACACAAACAGCTGCACCTCCAGTCATCAGTCCGTCAAGCTCCTGAAGTTTGCGGACGACACCACCCTCGTTGGACTCATCACTGATGGTGATGAGTCCGCCTACAGGTGGGAGGTGGACCAGCTGGTGACCTGGTGCGGTCGGAACAATCTAGAGCTCATCGCTCTAAAGACAGTGGAGATGATAGTGGACTACAGGAGGAACGCAGCCCCACCTGCCCCCCTCACCCTGTGTGACTCCCCAGCAGACACTGTGGAGTCCTACCGCTTCCTGGGGACCATCATAACCCAGGACCTCAAGTGGGAGCTGAACATCACCTCCCTCTCCAAAAAAGCCCAGCAGAGGATGTACTTCCTGCGGCAGCTGAAGAAATTCAACCTGCCAAAGACAATGATGGTGCAGTTTTACACGGCCATTATTGATTCCATCCTCACCTCCTCCATCACCGTATGGTACGCTGCTGCCACTGTGAAGGACAGGAGCAGGCTGCAGCGTATCATCCGCTCTGCAGAGAAGGTGATTGGCTGCAAACTCCCATCTCTCCAGGACCTGCACCCCTCCAGGACCCTGAAGCGTGCAGGAAAGATTGCAGCAGATCCATCCCACCCCGGACACAAACTGTTTCAGACTCTTCCCTCTGGCAGGAGGCTGCGCTCCATCAGGACCAAAACCTCACGCCATAAAAACAGTTTTTTCCCGTCTTCAGCTGGCCTCATCAACAAGGCCCTGGTCCCCCCTCCCTCCCGTCTACCAAGGACTGCCCCCCCATCCCACTCTACGTTACATTAACGTAAAGATTCCAACCCCGTAACATTTGTACAGACTCACACCCGGCACTTTAAAAACCCCATATTGTACATGTCTGTTTATATTGTACATTTCTGTTTATACATTTTATCTGTCATCTGTCATCCTACGTCACTTTTTGTAAAGACTCTTATCCGGCACTTTAAAACCTCATATTTTACATTTCTGTTTATTTCTGTTTATACATTTTATTTTATTTTATTTTATTTTATTCTATCTCTTATTTTATCTCTATATATTTGTTTGTTTTTATATTTTTACTTTTATTGTATTGCACCAATCACCACAACAAATTCCTTGTGCGTGTTAACAAACTTGGCAATAAACCCCTTTCTGATTCTGATTCTGATTTTTGGTAACGCTTTTGACTGAGAAACGTAATGCCCATCGTCGCAGGATCGAGACGCACATTTTGATGTATAACACACCTGGGTGCACGTTACAGTTCGGGCGAAGAAGCAGCCAAAGAAATGACATAAATTGCGCAAAAATTACACAATTAATTAAAAATGGCAGACTTCCTGTTCGGTTTCGGCCATGGCGCCAAGAGATTTTTCGTTTCGCCAGGCCTGGCTTGCGTGCAAAATTTGGTGACTTTTGGGGCACGTTTAGGGGGGCAAAAAGGCCCTCATTTTGTCGGAAGAAAAACGAGAAAAACAAAAACGAGAAAAAAAAATCCTACAGATATAATAGGGCCTTCACACTGTAAGTGCTCGGGCCCTAATAATAATAAGGTAATAACAGGGTTCCAATAGCTTGCTTGGACATCTAACAACTAGGCCTACTTCGTACACAAAGTACACAAAAAGTAAAGTGAGTAGTTTACTTTCCACCTCAGTTTGTCTTTCATCCAGACGCTAGCATGTCCACATCAGTCTGCCAGATGACTGCTTATGAGTGGTATTCATTACACATTTTTGTGACACATCAGAGAGAGAACAGGTGTCTTTTATGTCATAATACTAAGAGTGAAACAGCTTTTGTATTCATTTTTTGTATGGCAGCTATCAGTATTATCAAATTTCTCCTTTGAAATCAGTAAAAAAGGGCTACTGAATAGGGAAGCGGCATGTTATTCAGATAAGAAAAAACATTAGATGAGATGGTAACACCCATCCAACTTCTTTTGTAAATGCATTTGCGAATGAGAGAGCGACTGGAGAGATGTTTGATTCTGGCAGTACGATGTAAATACTCTTACAAAATTTGGAAAAACGGACAAACGGGTAATCATTTGTGTTTCTTTATGACTCTTAAAGGTATAGAAAAAAAACGATGCTTTCAGACAACAAAGATGCCTATAAACAGGATGTACAGTATGGAGGCTGTTGTGTAGTTTGTTTATTCATCTCTGATTAAAATAAGAGCGTAGCAGATGGTCCAATCAAACCCTCAACCGTTCTCGTGTGGGGGCGAGGTGCTGACCAATGTTCCCTTTGGAGCAGAGACAAGGCTGCCTAGAAACGGGATCCTCTCCAGAAATAAAAGGCTAAAGTTAAGTGATTCATCCTTGAGTAGAGCTGAAGAGGCCTGAAAGCAGCATTCAGGAGCCACTGAGTCACGCTGTGTGGATGGGTGACCTTAGATCAGATGACGGAGGCTAGAGTCGTTGCACACTCTCTCTCCGCAATAAGGTGACGCCGAAGAGGAGCTCTCAAGGCCGCCTTGTCTGTCCGATTCATCTGCAACCGAGCCCCGTTCCCTCCGCCCACACAAGTGTTCCAGCTCTATTTCTATCATTGTCCGTCTGTACAATGTTTACTGTATGTTTCTCTCACTCACAAGAGTTTGATTCAGTTTTGATAAATTAACCAATGCATTTTTACATTTTTGTGCTGCTTTGAGTTGATTTGATGAATAGAAGGTAATTGTGGTTAAATTCTGGGCTATAAGAAGTATTGATATAATTTTATTTAAGGCAAGGCAAGGCAAGTTTATTTCTATAGCACAATTCAACACAAGGTAATTCAAAGTGCTTTACATCAACATTAAAAGCAGCAAGACACAATTAAACAGTAAATAACAAATAAAATGAAATAAAATGATAAGAAAAGAGGTAAAACAATAAAATACACAAGTTGTTAAAAAGTAAGGGCAGTAGAGTACAGCAGGTACATCTCATTCTTACAATGGCAAGAATTATGTTTCTATACGGTCAAATCGTACAAAGACCGGGTCAAATACAGTATTGCAAAGGTAATCTGTAACAATTTCCTACGGTGAATTAAACCAATTTGACAATTCTATGCCACAATGCCTGTTTCCAGGTCTTTTTTCACACAGTTTAACACCCCAAATCAGAAAAAAAGTTCCACAGAAGTGGAAATGAGCTTTGCTAGAGATAAGAATTCAAAGTAAAAGTTTAGTTAGTATCCAAGAAGGTACAATTTATACCACAAAGGGGAATAAATAAATGTTGTTGCCATGCAAATGTTAGAAATGCATTAAATGCATTAAACATCAACTGAAAAACTACTGAAGAGCGGTGAGTGTAGCAGAGTGAGACACTTGCCTGAAACCTCCAGAAATCATCATGAATTCATTGGGGCATTGAGTTTGTTGCCTGGCAACAACTTTGCAGATGACATCATAAGCAGCATCTGAAAATCACATTGGTGTGCTGTGAGTGAACCACATGGACTGAAACCTACGTCAGCAGCTCAGCACTCTGGGACGCCGAGGTGATCTTCACAGTAGCCGGGCCAGGACGTTAAGAGTCCCAGAAGACAACTAAAGATGATAACGCAATAATTTTCTTCATGAAGAAGAGAAACCCCTTGACAACTTCAACAGTCAAGAATGGAGAAGGTTGGAGTATCGTTGTCAAACAATGAAGAGGGTTTACAACAAGGTATCATTCACTGCTAGGAGAGCAGTTTCTGCTCTCTGCGGAGAGCAGAGACGCATGGTGTCTTAATTACTCCACACTCAACCTGATCTCACAAAAATCCGTGAAATGCCCACGACCTCTCACCACTATTTTCCATGGTATATACACGGAAAATGGTATAATTCCGTGTGAGCACCACGGATATTGTACCACGCAAAGTCAATGGGATCCGTTCTCGTGATATATACATGGATTATGACATTATTATTATTTATATATTATTCTTTGTTATTTTGGCTAAATTATGAGTTTTTATCGCGCAAGGTACTGTTTGTTACTGTCAGTTTGTAAAAGCATGTTTTTAATGCTGTTTTAGCATTGTTTTATTGAGGTTTTAATGGGAGCACCATGGATATAGTAGGGGAGAGCGGGGTGAATTGAGCCAGTTTTTACTTAAGGCATCTTTAAAGTGAGGGCATGACAGTAATGTCTCCAAGTAAAATATGTACATATATTTCAGGATGTGGTGCATCTCTTGGGAATAATCACCTTTGATCTAAAATTAACTGTTTTCAAAATATGACTTTTCAAAAAAAAGTGGTCTCTTGGCTCAATTTGCCCCCGGTGAGGGGTAAGTTGAGCCTAGGGAGAGGATAAGTTGAGCCACAGGGGTAAATTGTGCCACTGATTATGTTGAAGTAAAACTTAAAGGAGCCGTGTGTAAGAAATGGCCAAAACTGGTACTGCAGTCACTTTCAAAATACTGTTGAGCGGCGTGTACACACATATATTCTCCTTTCACATACATATATTTTCACTCTCACACACATACATTCTCCTTTCACTCACACACACATATATTCTCCTTTCACATACGTATACTATTCACACATATACTTTACTTTTCAACACATACATGTATTTTCACTCTCACATATATTTACACCCTAACCCTGATACATGAAGCTCCTCCTTAAGCAGGAAGTCACTCTTATTCCAGGAAACACGCGCAAGACTTGCTCATCTTATTCTAACCTGATGCTAAATAGCATCATGCATAGCAATCATGCTAATAAAAGTCATTGTGTTTTCGTATCTAGTGCAGTTTTGCATTTCAGGAGTAAGTAGCAATGAGAATGACATTCGCAATTTTACGTCTTACAATGTATTGAACGACTGCAAAGAGAAGCTACAGATTATTTTGTTCGTGAGAGGCTGTATGGAGAACTTCGTGACCACTTTCAAACCTTATCTGGATTTCTGTCAATGTCAAGATTTGTTGAAGATTCAAAAAACAGAGAAGCAGTCAATACATTAGAGTCCTTGTTTAGATGTCTTCAGTTTTTGCTGACTGCTCATGAAACCAGACAAAGAACCGACAACAGTTATGTCCTGCTGCCTCCACCTGTCATGACTGGACATCAAGGCAGACCTAGCCTGGCCACAACACAGCAGTAAACAGAGAAAAATAAACCAAGGCCTAAATTGTCATGCTAAGACATATGATCCGCATTTTTAGGGTTCAAAGCATTACATCTGTTAAGATGTGCTAGTAAACACATAAACATAGATGCAGTGATACAAGTTTTTTTACCCAAATCCAAGTCACAACTGATTATTTACACCACCTGACAGGTACCAGTACATAGGTACCAGTGTACCTATGTAATTACATGTCAGCCTAAAACTGTCCTCTAAGTCAGTGGTCCCCAACCTTTTCTGAACCGCGGACCGGTTTAATGTCTGACCATATTTTAACGGCCCAATCTAAAAGTGTAGTTGAAAAAACGAAATAAAATGACAAGATCAGCGTTAAAAACTGTGGTATTTTCTCTATAGTAATAATAATAATGATTTTGGAAAAAATAAAATAAAATAATGGAAATTGTAAATTACCTTTAATATGAGTATTTTTATAAATGTGTTTTTATGTTTTTATGTCTCATTAACGTTATTTAAAGCCAGGCTCTTATTTTATTTATTAAGGACACCGATATTTAGTGCTTTTATTTTGAAGGCGTCTCGCCGAAACCTTGTAAACATCCGGTGCTTCGGACTTTAATGGTAAAAGTTTAACGCCAGTAAAAAGTGTGTATGAAAGACTAAACTAGTGTCTTGATGCTAAAGTGGAGCCTAACTGACACAAAAAGCACCTTCTGATAAGGATTTGTTTTCTTTGCAAATGTTATGCTGTATTTATGTACATATTGAGTTTGGCTGTCAGCGGTAGGCCTGATTTATGGTTCCGCGTTAAATCGACGGCGTAGCCTACGGCGTAGGATGCGCAGCGACGCACACCCTACGCCGTAGGCCCTGCGTAGGTGTAACGCGGAACCATAAATCAGCCTGTAGCTGTTATTACCGAGCGAGCAGCAGCTGCGTCGGTCTGTATTTAAGTTAAATGAAACTTATATGAATGTAGAAAGACTAATTCTATTTTATTTTATTCCTTTATAGCTCTTACAGTGTGTTTGCAGTGTATTTATTGTACATCCAAGGAATAAAAACATCGTGAACCATCAGTTTGAGAGTCATCAATAATATGGGGATGCTTCAGAAATTATTTTTTCTCTCTGTGCGGCCCGGTACCAGATGACCCCCTTTTCCTTGACCGGGAGTTCCAGTTGCCAAAGTGTTGCCGAGTCTGATATTGCAATGACTGCCGCCGTAATGCTCCGGTTTGCTCTTGTGTACGGTTAGCTGCTTGGCCTGCCGAAGCGGCTTGGGAGTTGCCAGGTCTGAAAAGTTCTCTCACTGCACCTCCACTGCGCTGTGAGACAGCGCAGTGGAGGTGCAGTGAGGTGCAGCTGAGCCTGTCCTCTGTCGCTCAAGTACGAGGACAAGGATGTGACAGTTTCAGGGGATGATAAGATATTTTTCAATACCCCAATGGCTTGCTGCAGTACCCGCGTTTCATCTCCCGCTGCCATGCTTATTGTGACCCGGCTGACGCTCCTCAAGCTTCTCAGCCAATCACAGCGCGATAAATGACCTGCCTTCCGTTTCCACTATACTCCTTCCGTTTCAACTATACTTTCACACACATACATACATTCTTCTTTTACATACATACATTCTTCTCTTACATACATATATTCTTCTCTTACATACATATATTATTTATAGTTGTGTGTGAGAGCAAAATGTATGAATGTGTGTGTTAAAATATATAAATATGAGAGTGAAAATGTATGAATGTGTGAGTGAAAATGTATGAATGTGTGAGTGAAAATGTATGAATGTGTGAGTGAAAATGTATGAATATAAGAGTGAAAATGTATAGCTGTAAGAATGAAAATATACTTATGTGAAAGTGAAAATATATGTATGTGAAAGGAGAATGTATGTGTGTGAGAGGGTCAGAATGAATTATGGCTTGTACGGCCCCTCATACTACGGCGTAGGCTCTGCGTTGGTGTAACGCGGAACCATAAATCAGCCTTAAGGCTGCAGCGGCGTGGGAGAGATGGATGACTGAGGGAGAACAGTTTCACCAGGAGTGGAAGGCAGCGCCGGGCAAGTTATGCCACAGTTTGCAGATGTATTGTTGATGCGTGGGCCAACGTGTCTGCTGGGACTATTTTGCGAGCTTTTGCAAAAGCCGACAAGTCCGAGGCGCCGCACGGCATGGAAAGTGACTCTGACAGCGGACTGGCAAAGCTGATTTAGCGGAGCTCTTTAATGCAGAAACAGAGGATGAGACTTCAATGGGTTTGATTAATGTAAAAACTGAAATAAAGTAGCCTACAATCAAACAAAGTTTTGCTCCCGCTCTATTTTTAAATACGCACACTCGTGTGCTTGTGCGTGTGTTCTGCGGCGCGCGTGTGTGTGTGTGTGTGTGTGTGTAGACTGCGCCTTTAGGTTCGGTGCGCCGTGTGTGTGTTTTAAATACAGAAATGACACAAAACTGAGGGTGCTCCTTTCCACATGACGCCCGTATGGTCGCGAAAATCCATCCAACACGTTCGTAGCGGCTGCTGCGATAATTAGAGCCGAGCTGGCAACCCGGATGCCGAAACATTACTGACTTCGTGATTGGGAGATAGGTGGAGGGTGGAGCTTCAGGCCGAAACAAAAAATGACAACATAAACATCAGTTGAGGGCTGCAACTCCTCTTTTTAAACGGGAATATCCTGGCTTGAGTGCTGTTGTCAGTGACATAAGTATTTGAAATGAACATGATTTTTAAATGTCTGTTGACATATCGGGGTCATTTTATGATTCATTTTATTATTGCTCTTACATACAGCTCCTTTAACATTTTCACCTCATTTAATGCCATATCAAAGCAAGACAAATTCAACACCAAATGACTCCTTAAATGTTTTATTGTTAACAATGAAGAAAAAAATGAACTTCAAGGCTACTACTCAACATCCCACTTGTCAATGCTGCACGGGAATACTAACGTCTTCTCCCTTCTGGTTGTTCCCCCAAGTTTTTGCGGTTTTGGGAGTTTCATGAGCACATCACCTCTAGGGATGAGTCCTTCATCATTCTCTTTGAATGTGAAGTTGGGCTTTTCATTCACAGAGCCATCACAACTTCGCCTCAGAAACTTTGCACTGATGTCAGTGCCCTCAACGTTCTCCACCAAAAAAACTCATAATTTAGCCACTATAACAAAGAATAATATATAAATAATAATAATGTCATAATCCGTGTATATGTTACGGTTAATGTAGAAAAACGGCTAATGTGCAAAATAACCGGCTAATGTGCAAAATAAGCTGCAGAGCGGTGAATATGTAAAATAGCCGGCCAGACGGTGAATGTGTAAAATAGCCGGCTAATGTGCAAAATAACCGTCAGGGGGGCTAATGTAGAAAAACGGCTATTTTGCAAAGTACATACATTTTTAAGCTCATGGTTCGCGGACATCACATTTTTAATCATCTCTCCAGTCTCGATGCTCCGGTCAGCTCGAGCCGTGGCATGCCGTGGCAATTATAGCAATTATTCTGAGTCCAAATCCCATGCAGTATATTCCTCAATTGAGTATTCCAAAACGAATAATGTAAACTACAGATCACGTCATTGGCACCCCAGAATAGAGGCCACCGAGGTGGCAAAGCGCAGTGGAGTGCACTCACCTCTACCAGCCTTATAGGTCTGGGAAATGTACTCGCAAGTATCCAGTGTGACAGTCTTTGTGAGGAAAGATCTATTCCCACCTTCTCTTTGCCACTTCCAAAACAGACAAACAGTTGTTGCATCTCTCTCATGGAAGGTGAAGCTCCTAAACCCGAATCGCGCAAACCCAAAGCGCGCGCATGATGAGATGAGGTCTCTCCTCCTCCTCCATTTGCACAAATTGATGAAACCAAAACAAACTATGCAAACGTAATTCATTTGGTAGATAGAGTCCAGTTACTACACGACAGAATAGCCTACAGTTCAGTTGAATGGATGAAATTCACGCTTCAAACCAGTCACTTACAGTCGCCAATCAGTGCAGTAAGTGTTTAATGCAGCCAATGGAAGAAGCCCATATGCTGCACATGCTTGTTGTTGACATGGCTATTTATGGCTGTTGAAGAAGCCTAACGTTACACTCCCCAAAAAAGTGTCGGGTTTGACACATCCACAGCATTAACCGGCTATTGCCGTTTTTCTACATTAGCCGCTCTGACGGTTATTTTGCACATTAACCGGCTACTTTGCAAAATAGCCGTTTGGCCGGCTATTTTACATATTCACCGCCCTGCCGGTTATTTTGCACATTAGCCGGCTATTTTGCAAAATAGCCGGTTTTCTACATTAACCGTAACATATATATCACGACAACGGATCCCATTGACTTTGCATGGTACAATATCCGTGGTGCTCACACGGAATTATACCATTTTCCGTGTATATACCACGGAAAATAGTGGTGAGAGGTCGTGGGCATTTCACGGATTTTTGTGAGATCAGGTTGCCACACTCCACCTGCTTTTACAGGTCAGTATACAGTTTGAGAACCGGAGAATGTTGTTTTCTGTTGTTGCCTTGCTGTCCATATTAATGTAAAAGAAAGTTAAGACTGTTGACTTGTGTTATTTTCCGTAAAATTGTATAAGAAACGGGGAAGTTTCCAGAGCAGCCGCCATTACACGGCGAGCATATTCAGGTCGAACGCTCGTTAAAGAGTATCTGTGCACTTTAACTATGATGAAACGAACAGGTTTTATGTTTCGTATCTGTTTTATTTTAATATATGTTGTTAAAATGTGAATATATAAAGCCGAGTTTCGTAGCTGGTGTAACACAAGCACTTTGTGTAATCCTGTGTATTTCACAGATGGTTTTAAAGGGGTATTTCAACCCGCTGAACACTATGGAAAGTGATTTTGACCAGTAAAATACTGAGTTGGACCGATAAGTGATGTATTCACAGATGCTGGTTGTTGAATATTACTGTGTATAAATAAATTTAATGATTAGAAAAGACTGAAAAGGAAAGAGAATAATGGGATGTGATATGATGAATGAGACCCATGTGTTAAATGCTTACAGCTTTTATTTTGTGTAAATAAAAGAGACATGTTCTGGCGGAGAGCAGAGACGCATGGTGTCTTAATTACTCCGCACTCCACCTGCTTTTACAGGTAAACATATTTATCACCACGGTCCTCACCCTTGGGACCCGTAACAGAAACATGCTCACTGCTGATTAGCTATGATGTGACTGCAGACGGAAGATAAACTGAGGCGTACGGGTTCAGACTCTGCTCACATTCAGAAAAATGCTGCACCGCTGATAGTGCAGAACTTCACAGTGCAGGTGGATGGGGGTGATGTTAAACTCAATCTTATCCAACTACTTCAGGTGGTCCTTGACCAAAGTCTGTACAGTCAGCCTTGTCCATGTGGCTTTATCAGTTATTGATGAGTGATGGTTATTGAGGCAGTGTTGTCTGAGGGATCAGGGATCACAGGTCTCAAGCTTCATGCACTGAAATTCCTTCAATTGTCTTGAATTGTTTAAACATCCAAATCCCTAGCAATATTCCTTCAAGGAATATCGCATTTAAATATTTAAAAAATTTCACCCCTCACATTTGATGAAAAAGTGACAATTCTCTGCCCAACTTTGACCCTAAAAGAATCCATCTGTTTTTGAAACCACATACTACATAACGCAGTGTGCACTGGGATGTATAGATAAAAGGAAAGTGGCAACTAAGGCGCGGTTAGTCACCAGGATATCTCATGCTTGAGTGAAGAGATAGGTTTTAAGTTGTCTTTTGAAGATATCTACGGAGTCGGCTTCCCTGATGTTTTTGGGCAGTGTGTTCCATAGTTTTGGTGCGTAGTTGACAAAGGCTGCATCACCAATCTTCTTTTGACTGTTTCTGGGAGCTTCTAGGGCTCTTTTACAAACAAAGCCTCTTTTAGGGCTTTGTATGTAAGGAGCAGGCAGAACCTTAAAGTCAATTCTGAATGTTACAGGGAGCCAGTGCAGGGTAGCTAAGACTGGACTAATGTGCTCTCTCTTTGAGGGCGTGAATTAGCTTCTCAGCATAATTTTGATTTATAAAAGGTCTTACCTTTGCTATGTTCCTGAGATGAAAGAAGAAAGTTTTGCTCATGTTGTTTATATGGGATTCTGTTTATATGGGAGTCTATGATAACGCACAGACTTGTGACCTCGGATTTAATCCAAGGAGTTAATCCACCTAGGTTTTTAATTAATGTTTCTCTTTTTGTTTTGGGGCCGATAATTAGAATTTCAGTTTTGTTCTCATTTAGTTTCAGGAAGTCATTATTCGTTTGTAGCTGCTGTATCATTTAGTTCTGCAGATATGTACAGTTGTGTATCAACCGTATAGCTATGGAAACCTACATTGTGTTCTCTGATAATATCACCGAGAGGTAACATGTAAAGGGAAAACAGTAATGGACCTAGGCAACTTCCTTGTGCAACTCCATAGTAGTTGTCATATTTCTCAGACATATGGCCTCCTAGTCTAACATAGTATTTCCTCCCTCTGATGTACGTTTTGAACCAGTTCAGCACAATGTCCGAGAGACCAACAATCTTTTCAAGACGACTGATTAGAATGTCATGATCAATTGTATCGAATGCTGCACTGAGATCTAGCAGGACAAGGATGGAGACCTTATTCTCATCAGAGTTCAGTCTGAGATCGCTGATTATTTTAGTGAGAGCGGTTTCGGTATGTGAGATTTTCCGAACCCTGATTGAAATTCCTCTAGGATGTTGTTTTCTTCTTATTTGAGTTGAAACTATCTTTTCAAGTACCTTACTGATGAAAGGAAGGTTGGAAATCGGTCTATAGTTTGCCAGTACCTCACTATCCAAGGTAGGTTAAATTAAATACTTTCTGAAAACCGCGAATGAGATGTGTATCTACTGCCCTTAGTTTTCAGCAACGTGTGCTTTTATTATTTTACCTTCTTTTCTCATAATTTTATTTCATTAGGGCCCGAGCACTTACAGTGCAAAGGTCCTATTGTATCTGTAGGAATTTTTTTAATCGTTTTTGTTATCCTCGTTTTTCTTCCGACGAAATGAGGGCCTTTTTGCCCCCCAGAACATGCCCCAAAAGTCACCAAATTTTGCACGCAAGCCAGGCCTGGCGAAAAACTTTGTGCCTCAAGCCCCACAATACGGTTTGACGTACATGCATGAAAATCGGTACACACCTGTATCATGTCGCAACTTAAAGAAAAGTCTCTTTGCGCCATGGCCAAAACCGAACAGGTAGTCGGCCATTTTGAATTAATCGTGTAATTTTGGCGAAATTTATGCCATTCCTTCGGCAGTTAATGGGGCCCGAACCGTAATGTGCACCCAGGTGTGTTATACATCAAAATGTGCGTCTCCATCTTGTGACGACGTGCATTACTTTTCTCAGTCAAAAGCGTTACCGTGGCGACGCTAGACGCCAAAAAGCGCGCCCCCCCATTCATCTGATTAGTCCATACAGATAAAACCTCGTGCCTCAAGCCCCACAATACAGTTTGACGTACATGCATGAAAATCGGTACACAACTATATCATGTTGCAACTTAAAGAAAAGTCTCTTGGCACCATGGCCGAAACCAAACAGGAAATCGGCAGTTTTGAATTAATCATTTAATTTTGGCGAAATTTATGCCATTCCTTCGGCAGTTAATACGGCCCGAACCGTAACGTGCACCCAGGTGTAATACATCAAAATGTGCGTCTCGATCCTGCAACGACGCGCATTACTTTTCTCATTCAAAAGCGTTACCGTGACGATAGACGGCAAAAAGCGCGCCCCCCCTTCATCTGGTTGGTCCATATTTGATAGTTCCTACTTTCTGCCATAACTTTTGAATGGTTTGACATAAAGACTCGTGGGTGGTGTCATCACATTCGGTTTTGAGTCCTTGAACATAATTGGTGCAAAGTCATTGTTGAGCCTGGCGGCTGAGGGAAAGAAGATGAGTCCGTGGCGGGCTTTCACAGCCTTGGGTAGCCTCAGCCTCCTACCAGAGGGGAGGACGGTGAAGAGGCCATGGCCAGGGTGAGAGGGATCGGCCATGATCTTCCTAGCCCTCTTCAGGCCCTGGAGTCATACAGAGACTAGGGCCCGCCGGCCTCTCCGACCGCTTCCTCCTCAAGTTCCTGCGGGCCAGAGACTTCGATGTCCCGCTGTCCCTGAAGGTACGAGCCGCCGCAGGAGCACCAGTTGCTCTGAAATGGTCGTGATCCTGTCGGAATCCTATAAAACTTTAGTCCGCCGGTGGAATAGCGATTCGTACAACCGTATACGTAACAACCAGACATGTTGATGCTGGGAACAGTTTGTTAAATACTTGCTTTCAGTCAGAACTGCTGGAGAACAACGCCACTTCTGTTGCCAAGATGCGCGCGCAACATTATGTGACGTAGGCTGAAAAAGGGTCTATTTGTTTGAATTTTGTTGTGCTTACTGTACTAGAACCAGTGTTATGTGGTACACTGCGCTCAAAAATCTGTCAAAATGTTTTAGTGACTTTGTTAGCGACGAAGCAGCTTGGTTTGATTGATTGTCGGACCGTTCAGACACATTAAGGTCGGTCCTTGGTTGGATACGGGTTGTAACGTCAGACAACTATAGATAACTAATTATGTAGCGCTGCAAGCAACCATCATCCAACATCTGGTCCATGTTACCTTACTGTAATTAAATGTCAAGCCAACGTTAGATTTTTAGAGTATACAATTTTCAAATCTGTATCATAATCAATAATAATCAAATGTTGGAATACAACGTTGTGCCAACATCACACTAACTTCAGGTGTCATCAGGTGCAATTGGTAGCGATCAACCAATCAGAGAACAGGACGTAGTAGGATGCTTACCTCGTGTGTCGCGTGTATTTTTCTCTATTAGTTACGAGTTGTTGTGAACGAGTGGAATAAATAGATACCATCAGTCACTGTATCAGTGCTTTAAGTGGGAAAAAATAAGTGCCGGTACTCTCCCCCTCCAGTCATACAAATATGGGACTATGTAAATTTGTATATATATATATATATATATATATATATATATATATATATATATATATATATATATATATATATATATGTGTGTATATATATGTGTATAATATGTTTCTAAAAAAACATGTTTCCAAAAAAAGTGTTTCTCTTATATTCATTGTTTGAGTATTTTCAAGCCTGTCTGTTATCTTACACTGCTATCTTGTTCGAAAAAGACTTTTTAGTTGAATTGAACTGAATTTGTTATTAGATTCCTACAGTAAATAGGAAAACTGAAACTTTTGAGCAACCGCCAGCTTTTCACATCGCTTGCCCAATCAACAAGGTGCAGCTTCACCTAAAATGTGAAATATCATACCAGTGGCCCTGTTTGTGCAAGAACAATAAACATGATTGAGTATCTGGGATGTTTGTTTTTCAGTTCTGGAATGTGCATCCCTCCATCTTTGATGAGGGTGGTGGGAGGGGTGGGGGTTGCTGAAGCTTATCTTAGCTGTCAAGTGAGACATAAAGTATATGTTACACACCGGTACACTGTGGACACATTACATACCCCTTTTTCCACCAAACCGGTTCCAGGGCTGGTTCTGGTTCTGGGTCAGTGCTGAGTTTGGAACCGGGCTTTCTGTTCCCACTGACAAAGAACTGGCTCCGGGCCAGAAAACCCGGTTCCAACGTAGCACCAACTCTTTGCTGGTTTAGAGGAAAGAACCGCTTACGTAAGCGGAGGGGGCAGAGTTATTAAGACCAACGACAACAGCAAGACAGCGAGGCAAGGACACATACACATACGTTGCATCAGCAGAGTGCAGTCCATCACCGACGGAACATCCATCCTGCCCACCACCTGTTCGACCTGCTCCCCTCTGGCAGACGGTACAGGTGCACCAGAACTAAAACAAACAGACTCAAAAACAGTTTCTTTCCCAAAGCCATCGCCTCTCTAAACAAGCTTCTGACCACCATCACACGGAAATCTTTTGTGCATTAAAAAACTCAAAAACACAAATAACTTCCTCTACAACCTCCTACCGTGGAAATTTTGTGTACATTTTTTTCCTTTAGCATCTCTTTTTGTTTTATTAATCATTTTTATTTATTTTTATTTTTAATCTTTTTTATACTTACAGATTTATCTTAATATTTTACTAACTTTAACTTTATTTTCTTTGCACCAGAACTAAAACAGCCATCCCCTCACTAAACACGCGTGTGACCACCATCACAAGGATCTTTTGTGCATTAAAAAACTCTCCAAATAATATTAAAAAAAATAATAATTTTTAAAAAAAGGGGAAAGAAGAGAAGAGAAAAAAAAAACTCCAAATAACTTCCTCTACAACCTCCTACTGTTGAAATCTCTTTTTTTTATTAATCTTTTTATTTATTTTTGTTATTTTTTATCTTTTTATCTTTTTCATTTTTACATATTTATATTAATATTTTACTAACCTTACCTTTATTTTCTATGCACTTTATCTATACAAGGACCAGCACCTTCGATGAAGCACCTTCAATTTCCCTGTGCCTACAGCTAGTGTATACAATGACAATAAATAATCTTGAATCTTGACAGGACTTCAGTTTATAACAGGGTTGGAACATTCATAATAAAACTAAACCTCAGCTCCAGGATCAGTCATTTACTCTTTCTTAGATCTCTGGTGAACATTCAAGTCCTTGATTTATGTGTGATCAGACAGTCTGAGTTTGAACATGACTTTATCCGGGGATACTGTCTCTCTACGGAAGAGTATTAGGGCCAGGCAAGAGAAAAATAAAAATAATATTTTAGAGGAAAACGGTTTTTTTTTTATTATGCATTTCGAGAAAAAAGTCAAAATTTGTCGAGAAAAAAGTTGAAATGTCGAGAAAAAAATCGAAATGTCGAGATTAATGTTGAAGTACAATTTCGAGAAAAAAGTTGAAATGTTGAGAAAAAAGGCGAAATTTCAACTTTATTCACAAAATTTCGACTTTATTCTTGAAATTGTATTTCAACCTTAATCTCGACATTTCGACTTTAATCTCGAAATTGTATTTCAACATTAATCTTATATTTTTATTTTTTTCCTCGACATTTCGACTTTTTTCTCGAAGTGCACAATAAAAAAAAATTCTTCCGCTCTTAAATATTTTTTCTCCTGCATGTGTTATGATATGGTTGTTGTTCGGACCCAGATGTAGGAGAGAGCAGGAGGCAGGAGGCAGGAGTTCTCAAAAGCAAAGATTTATTAACAGGGCTGCACATAAGTGGGCCGCCAGAGCGCATGCGCCGTCAAAATCCTCAGTGCGCTGTCAATCTTGTGCTGCGAAGCGCTTTTGCGTACCAACAGCTGGGGCTCATATTATTGGTTGTGGCCAGACCAGAATACTAATATTAAAAAATCTATTGGGAGAGGTTTTCCCCAGAACTGCCACTCAAAGTTGGTACTGGCCAATCACAGCGCGTCCTTACTCCCCCTCCATGCTCGTTGGGCAGGAAGAGAGGTAAGGATCAGCTTTACTGAACAAACCCCGACACGTCTCGTCAAAATATCCAAGAAGCAAGCGCCATTAAGTAATTATTTTGGCGTTCCACCGCCACCAACTACAAAGAGACGCCAAACTGAACCACTACCCGTGGATAGAAACAGAAAACGTGTGTGCTCCGAGAAGTGGCTGCATGATGTTATGCGGCGACGCGCAACGTACGTCGCGCTCCCGCGTATCCTACCCCGTAAGCTCTGCGTTGGTGCAACGCGGAACCATAAATCAGCCAGCGTCCGTCACTGCGTGCAGCAGTTACCTGCAGCAGCAAGACGCTGCTCTCTGATTATGGCTCAAAGTTTATGAAAACCCCAAATAAAAAATAAATTAGAGAATATTTTATGAAACCAATAAACAATTCCATCATCAAAATTATAACAAATAAAGTTTCAATATATCTTGCTTTGCATGTAATAAGACTAGGTAATATATTAGTTTCACCTTTTAAGTTGAATTATTGAAATAGATTAACTTTTACACCATATTCTAGTTGACTATTGAAATAAGTTAACTTTTACACCAAATTCTAGTTGAATTATTGAAATAAGTTAACTTTTACACCATATTCTAGTTGAATTATTGAAATAAGTTAACTTTTACACCATATTCTAGTCGACTATTGAAATAAGTTAACTTTTACACCAAATTCTAGTTGAATTATTGAAATAAGTTAACTTTTACACCATATTCTAGTTGAATTATTGAAATAAGTTAACTTTTACACCATATTCTTCACCTGAAGCAATATTCTACACCTTCGCTGATGTGGACATACATAACATAGGAAGCTATTTCAGCTGCTATATGGTTGGCTGTCTGTACAGTCATGCAAGTTCAATGCTATTAAAGAACACGTTTTTTCATATAAAATAAACACATTTTTATGCAGTTTAGAAGTTTTGGGGCTTTTTTTTGGCTCCTGCGCTGCTGAAATCGGGGCGTCCTTTATTTCTATTTCTGAAAGGTGGCAACCCTAGGTGCAAAATATGCCATGAGCATCCCAATCTGGCCGATAAAAACTGTAACTTTTATACTGACTCTACAGACTAACACGCACCATAATTTGTTAATTCATCTTTATACGTGAATAAATATCGTTTTGCCTATAACTTATTCCTCTTATCGATCTGGCGAGACGGGTCACCACGTTTTTGGAGGCCCAAGTCACATATCCAGGGGCTCCTCTGAGCACCAGACCAAAATAATTATGTGCAGCCCTGTTTATTAACTCCAACAAAAAGCGCTGCTTGGCAGGATGGCAAAAACTCAGAACTGGGATCAAAAATTACCAAACAAATGAGAAACACGGAAAGAGGAAACACTAAGGACCAGCAGGGAGCAAGGGAAAGACTAGATATACACAAGGGATAACGAGACACAAGTGCAGACGATCAGGGCAGATGGGAAACAGGAAGATCGAACCAGAACTTAAATACAAGGACATGGGCTTCAAAATAAAACAGGAAGGGTGAAACCCTGACAGCATGGCCCTAATACTCTTCCGTAGTCTCTCAGACCACATAGTTCCTAAAAAGTTATCAGGAGGCAACGCAAACTAGGAGATCTACACCACATCCTGAAGACAGAGCCTCCAGAGAGGAGGGCTGGAGCGGTGAATCACGTCCCCTACGCCGTATCCATGACACTTTCCTTGTTTGTGGTTCTGGCGCGAGCTGGCAAGGCGGCACGTCAATCACCCAAAGTCAATGACCCGTGAAAGAAAAGTCAGAGAGGACATCCCCAGCAGGCACCGGAGATTATTTTTCCACTATTTTCTGACCACATGTGACCATGAGGTCAATGGTCTGCATGTCACTGAGAGTTGACATGCAACGACAGCAAATAAAGATTTACTCACAAAGGCAAACTGGTGGTTCAAACAGCAGTTAAAAAAAACGTAGATAAAATGACAAACCCACATGCCCAAAACTCAAATAAGAGGGTCAAAGAACCAATAACTCCACAGAAAGACAGTTTTACTTTTATTGCGAGCCTCGCAAGTTAATATGCAACTAAACTTTCTAACGAACTTAATTTGTCCACTTACAGTCAAACAGTTAACAGAAAAAAACTGCACAACTTGTGTGAGCAATAACTTTGATAAGAACAGATAAGACACCATGAACAACCAGCTTTAACTCATCGAGACAAACACACCTTGAGAAACACAATCAAGCGCTTCCTCATATCATCTCTGTTCCCTCCATGACAAAACAAAAGCGTACTAAACTTTTGACATATCCCACATCAATTCAGATGTGCAAAAACATCAAGCAGTATCATTTAATTTGAAGGTAGCACAAGGTAGGAAAGTGTTTGCAGATGCCTGCAAAAATTGATCAAAATCTTGATCTGCATGTCCACAGCTGTTATTGACGAACAAACATTTGTATCTGAGACTTTGCTGACAAGCTGATGGAATAAGGTGTGTTGGAGCAGGGTAACAACGAAAACGTGCAGGAGCTCAAGGACCTGACTTGAAGAGCCTGCACATATGCAGATTTATTGACACCATATATGTATATATATATATATGTATATATATATATATATATTAGGGCTGTCGAAGTTAGTAATAACGCCCTAACTTAACGTCCTCTTAACGCCGCAATTGTTTTGACGCACGATTAACGCGCAGAATTAAAAAAAAAAAAAACGAAAAAAAAACCGCGCACTATATAATTTCTGGTGATCGACGGCACCGTAGCTTCAGGAAAATTATGGTGGATTACTGCGTGAACTTTTTTGAAAAGCGAGTAAAGATGGAGAATGAAAAGGGACTTTGAACGGCAACTTTCAAAAAGATGCCAGATGGTTCGCTGGACAAGACTAAAGTTATTTGCATGTACCGTCGATTTGAAATTAATTACCATCGAAGTACGTCGAGTCTCATATACCACTTGCAAGCCAAACACACGACCGATGCAGAGAGCGTACCCCCCCCCCCTCGTCAAAAACAGACAACGCTGGATAGCAGCTTGCAAGACAAAATCACATGGAAAATTTAACTGACCAATGCACTTCTTGTACGATGTTTGTGATGCATATGGTTCATTGTTTTACATTGAGCTGCTTAAAAAAACAAGGAATCTTAAGTTAGTCTTTGCAAGTGTAAAGTTGGGGACATTGTGTTTGTATTTATGAAGGAATGTTACATTCAGGTCAAAAGCTTTTTTTTGTGGAAAGTTGAATAAACATTGGCATAAAGCAGCATATTTGCCCTTTCTCATGTTGTTCACAGTATTGAAAACATTTCTGTCTTGAAAAAAGCTTGAATATAGCTAACTTGAATTTAAGTTTGTGCCTTGTGGACAATGCAATCATATTCCTATTATTCATATTGCAATTTATGTTAACACTCAGTTACCAAAATAAACACCATTTTGTTGTTTAAGCTCATTTATGTGTCAATTCAATTATTCAGTCATATACCAAAATCCATTTAAATTGAAAAAGGTTGCTTCTTGTGTCAAATATTGATATGCGATTAATCGTGATTAATTAACTACAAAGCCTCTAATTAATTAGATACATTTTTTTAAACAAGTCCCACCACTAGTTTTTACACTAAAGACGAAAAGGTATAACGAAAAGAGGGTGTACAAAGTTTTGCACATGACTGCTTTTACAGTGCCAAAGATGTTATCCCTGCTCCTTTTTTCATAAATCTGATGTAACCAGCTCCAGTCCACAGCGTTGAGTGAATAAAAAACAAAACAACGTTAACTCTGTCCTCTTTTTAAACACCTTTCTTTCATTGTTCTCTTGATGTCTTTCCTCCCACATGCAGAAATGTGCCCGAAATGATGAGAATTGACTGAGGTGGTCTGGAAAAATTCAGCTGTCTGGTTTATTTATGGCAGCGAAAAAAAAAAAATCCAGTCTCAGGACGGGGAAGGTCAGCTTTAGCAGACCAGAAACTTGGAACCTCAGTTGTTTTGCTGCCCTGTGTGGAAAAATGAAACACAAGACAAAAATCATACCGCACCAGCTGCTGTATACAGTTTTCATTTTTCTGCGACGTGTATGCGGTCCGTCAAGGAATAATTTGAGGTGACAACGGCTTTGTTTACATAAACAAACGAACCTTGCATGCCATTTGCTGTGGCAGATCCTCTCATCACGTCTCTCTCCCCTCCCGGCCTTACCCCCTATCTCTACCTGTCTCCTCCTCAGCTCCAGCCAGCCCCAGAGCTTCTGAGGGGGGCCTTCTCAATTTCGTTCCTGCCCAGAAAAATCAATATTGGGAGGCGGCCTGAAAGACCTTTCACAGGAGTATTACAGCACAGCCCGGCACTCCGATAAGCCTCCTGTTACGTCCTCGTGGGACAGGGCTGGCCAAGCCCACACTCCCTACCTGACGAGGGGGGGGGGGGCATTCTGCTTTGGCCGCAGGGAAGAGACGCCATAAATGGCAAGACCTGGATCACGAGTCTTTTGGTGTGAGCTATTAGTAACCTTAGAGTCCCTGACCTGCGACTAGGGTCCTGAACTGATTCCCACACACACTCACACACAAAAACACAGAGTGGGAGGGAACTTGCACAATAAAGGCGGTTTATGACGGTACAGAGCTTAGTCACGCATTCAAGCGACTGGATCGCGTGCTCTTTTTTGTTGCTAACCACGACCAAACCTGTCAGAGTGCCGCACCTCCTCACTTCAAGCACCATTCCTGTTTATTCATCAACACACTTGCACTCAATCGATTGATCTCACACAAAAAAAACAGCCTCACTGGCGTGTATCACCATGCAAATGATGATAAATGTGCACGCCACAATATGCATATACTCAGGTTGACACATTTAGGCAAAGTTGTTGAGAGAAACATTACAAAATGTTTTCATCACATAACTGCAGTTTCTCTGGTCTTTTTGAATTTCAAGCATCTTGGGTTCTGTTTATGTAAATTTCTGGTTTTATTCTGAGAAACCTCAAAGAGTTGGAGTTGAAGTTGGTGACGAAAGTTGATCAGCATGCCAGAATCAGTGCTTAAGGTTTGCCTGCATGAATCCAGTCATTTCTTGATCTCCCGCATAGGACATTCTGGTAGAGATTACTTGATTCTGTAATACAATGGTTTCAGTATCCGTGTAAAGGATGAAAGGCTTAGTTCTGATGCAAATACATGAATTAGTGATGTACAACCACAAATTAGAAAAAGCTGGGATGACACTGGGTGAAACAAAAGCAGCTTCTTACATTTATCTGACTTTCTTTATTTTGCAGACAGTTATTAAATTGACATGCACACAAGGTCATCGAGGCCTTGTGATGGGATTGAATCTGCGTTCATGCGAAGTGAATAGTTTGTTTGAAGTATGTCATCCAGCAACACAGTAGGAGGCAAAAGGCGTCTGCTTTCAAGTGGTTAGGGTTGGACTTTTCCAGATGACCCATTACACGGCACACCGAAACAACTGATAAATTCAGCTGTTTGAAAGGAGATTGGAAGAACTGGACAGAGTTTCAACTTTGTACATCTCGTATCTCCTGCAACAAGACATACGAGATGCAGAAAGTTGTCTGACGTCAGCTCTTTTGCCATTTGCAGCAAAATTTCAAGCAATGAAAGGCTAAGAAAACAGAAAGAGAGGGAGCCGCAGGAAGCAGCCCTCTTCTGTCCTGGGTCAAGTCCTCCAGTAGTGGGAACGAGGGAAGGGGGGCATGAAGGACACGTTGGTACCCCTGTGAAGCATTTGTAATTCTCGTATTAAATGTTTTTCTTTTTTTGGTATAGATAGTAAAATGAATCCTTGGCCCGGTTGGCATATATGTAAGGGATAATGCCCGACGAGGTGTACATTAACATAAATATATGGACGACACAGGGGCGGGTTTGCCTCCGCGAAGTGCATATATTTATGTTAATGTACACCTCGAATAGTATTATCATGCTTATAGCAAGGTCACTTACCAAAAAACATAAATATTAAATCAGTTATTCATGCTTTAATGTGTTTTCAGTTGAAATCATTCGTTTTATAACAAGCCACAGCTGAGCGGACTATTTATACTCTCATCTGCAGCCGTTGTAACCTGGTAAGTTACAAAGTTTTTTCACAAGCCATAACTCAGTTTCCCTGGTAACACCTGAGGGTCTGACTAATACCTGGAACAATCACTACCGTCCCATAAGGTCCTTATGCAATGGACAGAGTTTTGACTTCTCCAGTAACTAGGACGGACCTGAGATACGACTTAGCAACGGGAGATATTCTAGTCTGCTCAGCTCCGCTCGCCTATGGTACAGTAACAAACAGTAAATATATTTGTTTCAAAGAATCAAAGTCCACATCGTTCCTAAATCGTTTTATTAAGCTATGATTAACCATTCAAAAAAAATAAAGATTTCATCAAGCTACAAATATAAGACTATCAATCATTCAAATAAGTAAATGTTACAAATCAATCATGTCCCCGTCCTGCGGTAGCCGGCTCTTCTTCTCTGAATCTTCTCTGAATGTTGCCGTGGTTACCACCTGACAGTTGATCCAGCACAATGATATTAAAGATATCAGGCAATTTGACCGAACTTGTTTTCCAGGTGTCCATTAACACTTCTAATGGACACCTGCCAGCCAATCAGAATCGAGTATTCACACAGACCTTGGTGTACCAGAACTCAGCTGACGGGTGAACATGGTCAATGTGTAAAAGAATGAAATAAGAAAAAAATATAGTGAGTGTCTCTGACTGCATGGGGTAATGAAGCCTATGAAGATAAAACAAGCAGCACTATTATTTATTTATCCGAGTGCCCTTTTTTTCTCTTGGCTTAAGTCCCCAAAACTGTACAGCCCTGGACTTGTATGCTATAATATTATTACTATTTATTCTCTGTATTGCTTTTTTTTCATGGCCAAACCAAATGACATAGTGTTACGAGGTGCAAATCTATTATAAAGCTGGCAGGAAATAACATTAGATAACTGAAAATGAGCAGACAATGGCCTCTCTTTAAAACAGATCTGCATTTAGAAAGTTCTGCAGACAGATTTCTTTGTAGGAAACCGGACAAGCAATGTCCGCAGGGCACTGTTTCAGTCCACTTGAACATTTCCACGACTCATCTTGACTCAACCACATTTTCTTGACTGCGACATGGTCAGTTTCCTCTGATTTCAGTTAGACTGAATTGTTTATATACATTTCAAAACTATGATTTCATTCAGACTAATACAATGGTTTATTTATTTCGACCTCCAGCATCATGCACCGTGTGTGAACCCAATGATATTTCATGTTTGAGTTGTATGTTGTTTAATTGCATTATCACAGATCTAACTGGTCTTTAATAAAAAAGGAAAACTAGAATAACACGCTCACATATCATCCCGTTCATAAAATGCTGCTTTTATATGAAATCCTCAGGAAAACATGAGTATCTGGTCCCTTGTTGAGTTGACTAATGTTGTCACTTTGTGTCCTATCCAATAGCTCATACCATTGAAGGCTTTCAAGCTGTTGCTACCAGTTTACAATTGCACACATGGTTATTTCTGAAAGAGTCCCGCTTAAATCCATTCCCAAAGTGACTCCACTTGAACTGCTGTTTGTCTAACAAAGTGGCTTGCTCTTAATTATTTTCCAGAACTGTTATCTGAAACAGAACTGGATGGAGAAACATTATATCACATTTGTCTTCGCTTGAGACAAAGCACAACTGAAAACACATTTTTTCACGAATAAAAAAAACAAGCTCCTTTTTGAACATGCTTCCAAGTTGTGTTCATGTGCTCATGAGGGACTGATCCATCAAGTGGACTCCGACCAAGAGCCAGCACACTGTGGGCCAAGTTCAGCTGGCGTACAGTCACAAACAAGAAAGAAAGAAAGAAAAAAGGAAAGAAAGAAAGAAAAAGAATTCTGGTTGCTAAATGTTCTTCTTTGGGTTTCATTGGTGTGCAGCTGGGAGTTGTCTGAGTGGAAGGATGGGATAACGGAAGCTCCTGGCTGTGTGGTAGAAAAACCAGGGAGGTTATGAAAGCTAATGTCAGTCCTCCAGACCATGGTTTTTAAAGTGGAAGAACTGCTACCAGGCTAAGAGGGTAATTAATTAATTTCCTGTGCAGAAGTGCCCTAAGTTAGAACTGACCTGTGGATATATGCCCACACAGCTCCCCGGATCCTTGGGGTCCTATCAGCTGTGCTTGAAGGAACTTTGCTGAGCGTGTCATTTTATGGGTTATGCTTGGGATTTCCTCTTTTTGTTGTTGTTATTGTTCAGCACTTCCTGGATTTGATTTTATTTTTCCATAAATAAACTGCCCTCACTGACACACACACACTCAGACAACAAATATTAGGCAATCAAAGTTCACTATCTGGGTTGGGGACATTTGGACATGCAGACTACAGAAGTTTGGGATCAAATCAAAGACCCTCCTATAGTGGCTCAATGTAGTAGGAGTAATCATTCATGAAAGTCAAATTTCTTCTTTGTCTATGTTAATCCAAAATGAGAATTAACATGGCTAGTTGGAAAATACATCAAGGCAAGGCAAGGCAAATGTATTTATATAGTACATTTCACACGACGAGCATGGACTCAATGTGCTTAAATACATAAACAAACAAACGAAATTACAGGGTTACAATAACAGAAACAGATAAAAGGATGTCAAGAGAAAAGAAAAAAACAACAACAATTCCATTAATACAAAAATGCTATCACTCAGCCAATCATTTAGAGTTTAGTCAAACGCCTGTGCAAAAAGGTACGTTTTTAGTCTGCTTTTGAAAGAGGGCACTGTTGGAGCAGACCTTAGTTCCTGCGGCAAGGAATTCCAGAGAGTGTAGTAGTGACTGAAAGCACCATGAGCAGATCTAGTGTGGATTCTAGGTATGATGAGAAGACTCTTATTTGATGATTTAAGGGATCTGTCCGGTATGTATTCAGTCAGCATGTCAACCATGTAGGAGGGAGCTAAGCCATTCATAGATTTAAAAACAATAAGAAATACTTTAAAATCTACTCTTTGTTTAACAGGGAGCCAGTGAAGAGAGGATAAAACAGGAGTGATGTGTTCATACCTCTTGGGTTTAGTTAGAATTCTGGCTGCAGCATTTTGAATAAGCTGGAGTTTATGTAACACTTGCTTTGTCAGTCCTGCAAAAAGTGTATTGTAATAATCTAATCTACTGGAGATAAAAGCATGAACCAGATTTTCAGAGTCTGATTGTGACAGAAAGCATTTTACTTTAGATATATTTCTGAGATGATAGAAGGCAGTCCTGGAGACATTAGCTATGTGTTTCTGGAAGTTAAGATCAGCATCTAACATAACACCCAAGTTTTTGACAAGCTCACAAGGTTTTACTGTAAAGAGGAGTTAACAAATGGAGAATATGTTGCCTCAGATGACTTGGACCAATTAAAAGAATCTATGTTTTATCCTCATTCAGCTGTAAAAAGTTTGTTGCCATCCAATACTTGATATCTGTTATGCACTGAATGAGGTCATTGACTGGGCTCATATGATTGACAGTAACAGATACATATAATTGTGTGTCATCAGCAGCAAGAATTATATTGAATATTATGATGCCGAATGATGGACCCAAGTGGTAACGTATACAAATTGAAAAGTAGAGGACCTAGAATTGACCCTTGTGAGACTCCATATTGAATGCTGACATTATCAGAGTCATAGCTGCCGACCAAAACAGAAAGATTTACCACTTAGATATGATGAAAACCAGTTAAGAACTGAGGCCTCTGAGGCCCAAACACTGTTCAAGGCGCTGAAGTAGAATGACATGGTCCACAGTATCAAAAGCTGCACATTTTTCCCCCTCAATATTAAAGCAAAATAGTGAAACATGCAGGAAAAACACTTTGGTTTTAAATATTTTGACTGCTATGTTATTACTGCTATTTTTGAGCATCTTATGCTGGCCTTTAAAAGTGTGGCCTTTTAAATTGCCTGGTTTTCTGTAAAAGGAAACCACCCTCTTCAATGTCCCTTTGAAGAGACTGAATTCATAACTACTGCAACAAATGATTTCCCTTAGGGGATTAATAAAGTATTTTTGAATTTGAACTAAATTGAAAAGGCATTCATCTGAAGATGGTTTTTATATGCCGACTTGGGCAACGCAGCAAACTGGAAACAGCAGTCAGAGCTCGATGTCTCTGTTGGGTAAACACTATTACCTGCTGCTCTAGAATGATCAATCATGTTGTCTGTCACTTGCCGCCTGTGTTTTGCTGTAGGCACCAGTGTTAATGGGAAGTGTAGTAAAATGATAAATTGGATGTTGTGCGTCATAAGGGATTGCTTGTTTAGTAATTAAAGTAATTAAAGTATTATTAATCACTATCTGGTGACAAATCAAAATGAATAAATCAAAATGGGGCGCTGCCTAAATATCAGGAATTTCTAACTAAAAGGCACAATCAGTTTCAAAACGACTGGTATTCCAATGTGAAACCAACTTCACATGTGCACTCTGGTCAATCAAAGGGAAATGAGGAAATACTTTGTTTTCTGTTATGGGAGAAACTGTCAATGGGATTCTGCAATAACAGATGAACTACTAAATAAACAAACACACATCAGCAGCTCCAGCAAATCAAACAGTTGTGACGGGATTAGAGGTGCGGCTCATAACTTGTGAACGAAACAAATGCATTAACTTAATTTTCTCTGCCAAGACACAAAAACAGCCTCTTACATGGAATTGATGGTTTTGTCCTTCCAGACCAGCGTTCCTCCGTTTGGTGAACATCTTGATGATTATGTTCTGCCTGTGTTTCTGGTGAGGAGCAGCTCTCTTTCTTTTCTTCCTCCTGTGAGGATGAGGGGATACAGTGGTGGTACAATGGTTGGGCTTCCAACGTCTCCAGGTTGGTCTGAAGGTGTTCACGTCATTGGGGGTAGCACGGGTCCCTCATCCCGCTCATCTTGGGCTGTTTCTTGGGCTGACGATTTCTTCAGATACAGTGATGGAGGAGGCAGGCCTTTGGGTGGTAGCTCATCATACTAAAGTAGGAGCTGAGGCCTGCACAGCTCACAGACTCAGGAGAGATGAAGTTCATGTTCAAGACAGTGTAGCAAGAGTTTGTGAGAGAAGGAGGGGTTATCCGCTCCGTACAGCTGGACCTGGGCTGCTGCACATCAGCGGGACCCCTGTCGAATTTTGGGGTCCATGTCCTATGCGAGGCCAGGGACATCAGTTTCACTACTAGTTGTATAACAATAAACCATGCAAAGCCCAGTGGGGAATCGAATCATTTAAAGGGTTTCTTTCTCTCAAACCATTTGATCAGACTTTTTAGTTAAAAATGATAATAATACTGTCATTAAGCAGAGGCTTTTATCCAAAGCAACTTACATCTGAGACACACACCATGGAGCAATTAGGGTTAAGTCCTTGCTCAGGGGCCCAAGGTGCTTCATCTTGGTTGCCATTCTGGGGGTTTGAACCAGGGTCCAGACCCAAGCCCACCCCTGTAGCCACTAGACTACCATGTTAGGCCTGGTGTTAGGCCTTTCCTTGTCTCAACACGACAATGGCACAGCATGGAAAACATCTACAGTCAACAATAGCTAGCCATTGTGTCTGTGTCTCTCCTTTCTCTGTTCTTAATTCTCTGTCTGTTTTCTCTTTTCCTGCTCTGCCCAGCTGACCTCCGACAGGAGGGTTCCCACTTATGAATTAGGTTTACGGAGAGAATAATTGGGACTAACCTCCCATCCATCCAGGACCTGTACCGGTCCAGGACCAGGAAACGGGCAGGTAGCATCTCTGCAGACCCCTCACAGTCTGTTTGAACTCCTCCCCCTAAACAGTTGCAAGGGGAGTTTTTCCTTGCAACTGTTTGGCTTAAGGTTTGTTTCCCACTAGGGCAGTTTTTACCTGCCAGTGTTTATGTTATGTTTATCTAATAATTGCTGAAGGGTCATGTTCTGGGTCTCTGGAAAGCGCCTAGAGACAACTTCTGTTGTAATAGACGCTATATATATATACAATTTAATTGAAAATTGAATTGAATCAGGAAAGCTGATGATGCTTTTGCCAAACTATTTTTGACTCCATAGCTTTCAGTGGAGGCCACCTTGGTGTAATAATCAGTGAAACGTATCACTTTTTTGGGTGAGATGGATGGATTGATTGATGGCTTGAGACCACAGACTGTACATACTGTATACACAAGTGTGACACTATTGTGACTGTAACCAACATGTTTGTACTAAAAAAAAAGGGAGACACATTCCACTTACCGACACAATACTACACTTTAATTATTATATGACAATGGTCCTTCCTTGCCAATTTTTTTGCAATAATGGTGGTATGCTGTTGGAAAAGGGTGGAACTGCCCTCTCTGGGCGGGAGAATGAGGTGCTGCCTCAAGTGGAGGAGTTTAAGTATCTTGAAGTCTTGTTCACATGTTTACGGAAGAGTATTAGGGCCAGGCAGGAGGAAAATAAAAATAATATTTTAGAGGAGGAAGATTTTTTTTTTCATTATGAACTTCAAAATGTGGAGAAAAAAGTCAAAATGTGGAGAAAAAAGTCGAAATGTCGAGATTAATGTTGCAGTACAATTTCGAGAAAAAAGTCGAAATTTCATGAATAAAGTTGAAATGTTGAGAAAAAAGGCGAAATTTCGACTTTATTCACGAAATTTCGACTTTATTCTTGAAATTGTATTTCAACATTAATCTCGACATTTTGACTTTTTTCTCAAAGTGCACAATAAAAAAAAATCTTCCCCTCTCAAATATTTTTCCTCCTGCATGGCCCTAATACTCTTCCGTACATGTTCAATTCAAAATCAGTTAAATTTTATTTATATAGCATCTATTACAGCAGAAGTTGTCTCTAGGCGCTTTCCAGAGACCCAGAACATGACCCCCTGAGCAATTATTACTTAATCATAACATAAACGCTGGCATGTTCACAAGTTACTGAACAATGAAGCTGGAGATTGACAGGCGGAAAAATGCAGCATGTGTAGTGATGCTGGCTCTGTATTGGTCTGTTGTACTGAAAAGAGAGAATAGCCAACAGGCAAGGCTTTCTGTTTATTGGTTGCTCTATGTTCCAACTGCACCTGTGGGCATGAACTGTGGATAAAGACGGAAAGAATAAAACTGTGGATACAAGCAGCTGAAATTAGTTTCCTGGGGCATACCTAGGACAGACTGGATGGATTAAGTCTCTTGGCTGGTCTAGGAACGCCTCGGTATTTCCCTGGAGGAACTGGAGGAGGTGGCTGGGGAGAGGGAGGTCTGTGCCTCTCCGCTTTGGCTGCGGGCCCATGACCCAATTTTGGATAAGTGGAGGTTAATGGATAGCTGGATGGATGGAGGTGTAGGTGGAGTGGGTGGGCAGTTCGAATAGTGTTGCCCAAGAGGATATGGGATCAATCAAAATTAAAATACAAATATTTATCTGTATCGTAACATTTTGCATCCCTCTATGTGAGTGCTAGCAGAGACTAGTGATGATAAATGGTACTCAGGGTGTCCCATTTTATGGGATTGGTTTTCAACCACTGCCCCTTAACATTTAGTTCCACTGGCCAAAAGAAAAGGAAGGGGAAAAATTAGAAATACTAATTCTTTTTTTCTTTTTTTTCCCATTTTTACCACCCCGTGCTCCTACCTAAGTGACAGTCCTGGGCATTGCCATCCTCTACCAACCCCGGGAGGGCCCTGCACTGAGCTCAGGTCTCCTCCTTAACCTGAGGAGTGAGCAGGCCGCATCTTTTCACCAGACAGGGTGGGGCTTCTCCGGCCGGACGTAGCGCGTGGAAGGATCACGTTATTCCGGCTGGATCCTCCCCACCCCATCTGGCGCCCCGGTTGGCCAGAGGGGGCATGTATAGCCCAGGACTGCTGCATGTTTTTGTGAGGGTAGCTCCCATTAGCTACCCAAGGGAACACGGGGAGAACATGCAAACTCCTAGAAATACTAATTAAGATTGGCCAAAAACAACAATTCATTCAGTTGTTTTGGTGCTCTTTGGTCCTGGTCCTCATTGTTAAGTCTCATGAGATTTGGTTGTTCTACCAGCAAAATTCCCTTTCCAACTGCCTGGAACTGAGACAGTAAATCTTACTTCAGTACTGCAAATATGTTGCAAA
This sequence comes from Cololabis saira, assembly GCF_033807715.1. Classification (NCBI taxonomy): domain Eukaryota; kingdom Metazoa; phylum Chordata; class Actinopteri; order Beloniformes; family Belonidae; genus Cololabis; species Cololabis saira. The sequence goes on from NC_084591.1 coordinate 10,902,651, forward strand.
ATTGATTTGCATCATCTTCTGTTCCTAATTATATAGCATTGAGAGATTAGCTGTGTGTACTGTAAACATATGAACAACATTGCTGTGATCATCGTGGTTTTGCTAGCTGTAGTCATAACAGTGTCAAAACTTTGACGATAAATGGATGCATAAATGGATAAAAGAGGCAATTTTCCTGACAAAATTTCTCTTAAAATTGAGCATTCATTTTGATTCTGTTTGACGTATGTTGTTTTTTTGTGTTTTTCTGAATGAGAGATTGAGCTAGGCAGTTAGTTAGCACTCTCAGTTCACTGAAATAATCCTATTTTGTGGAAAACCCAGGGCATTAAGTTAGCAAAGTTGATGAAGAACAATGGATCACTGCAAACTGTCAGAATAACATTTTTCAAAACCAAAGTGTTTTCAATTTAATTTTCAATTCAATTTTATTTATATAGAGTCTATTACAACACAAGTTGTCTCTAGGCACTTTCCAGAGACACAGAACATGACCCCTGAACTGTTATTACATAAACAATGACAGGTAAAAACTCCCCGAGCGGGGGAAAAAACCTCTAGCCAAACAGTGGCAAGAAAACCCCTTTTAAGAGGGAAGAAACCTGGAACAGGACCTGGATCATATGGGGGGACCCTCTTGCTGAAAGCCAGCTGGGCAGAGCAGGAAAAGCGAGACAGGAAATACAGGATGAAGAACAGAGAGAGGAGAGAATCTAATATATTGTCAAAGGTACAAAAGACAAGATATATTAGTATTAATTATCCATAAGAAGGAAAAGTAAGCGTTCATATGTACAACAGATGTAGACAGCAGACACTGATATGGTCAGTGTTACATATCTGATATTAGATAAATGAATATAATTTGAATAAAGCAGCTATTTGATTGATTTATTTAATCTTGTTATTGCGTGAATAACATTTTTGCTCTTGCTACTTAGAGAACATGCATTTTTAATTTGAAATGATACTGAATACCTTCACTGAAAAGGCTGTGGAAGTCTGAAACATGTGAATACATTTCAGAATCTTTGGTACAACCTCCTTTTGTCTTTAGTGGAATTAAGTAATTCTTTTCAAGTTGGTGCGAAACCCAATAATCCATTTTGTCCCAACATGATATGAAAGCTTTCTAAGAGCTACCTGTGAAGTTTGGAATGTTAAGCTTTCTCAATCCTCCAGTATCCACTATGTTGAGTGTGGGTGAGGTCAGCTGACAGGGGTTGAAAGTCCCTGCTCCATTTTCTGGGCTCATCCTCTTACTCCAGTAGGAGCTGTCTCCACAACGATGCAAACCAGATGTTGTGTCATAACTTCCCTTTGCTCAGGGTGGAATCAATCTGGTGCAAAAAATAAAGCATTTTACTCTTAACTGTCATAAATGGATGTCAGGTCAGGATCCCTTGGTGTCACATTTTAACACTGTGCTCTCTTTTGACTCTATTTGACTACTTGAAGATTAGTGAATTAAAAAGAGAAAACTTGGGGACATTTGGACATGCAAATTAGATAAAGACTCCAAGTTGTGGAAAAAAAGTTTCCGTATGTGTTCTTCCATTTACTTACGAAAGAAAAACATAGGATTGCATTATTCCAAATTAAACCGTAATTACAAGAAATCCACTGCCTCAAATAGTAAGCCTTGAGGGATAACACATTCAACAATCCATTCAGTGAAAAGGAAACTTTCCCTTAGCCAAATAGTTAAAGAAAGACTGCAGGACATTTCTTAAAAATTAAGCCACTGATGCATTCAAACAATGTTGTACTTCAGCAAAGAAGCTCTTGTATTCATGCATCAGTATTTGAGTTCACAACCTCTTCAAAACTCTTGAGTGCTGTGCAAAAGGATGAAATCTGTTTTTCATTCCAACATCACACTTCTGTTAATTTCTATTTCCGTGAAAACATTGCCATTTTACATTCCTGGGACACTTGTTTGCGCAAAGTATACATTTACAACTGTTCCACGTATAGATAGTTTATGTTTTGAAAAGCATATGCACGTTATATGCATAGCTAATTAGGAATTTAAAGAGGATACTTTTAACATGTGTTTTTTTCTTTCTTTTCTTTCTTTTTACCGCCCCTTAACCATTTATTTACATGAATGAAAGTATGTGAACCCCTTGAACTTTTCTGAAATAATTAGCTATAAAGTGTGATCTGCCCTTCATCAAAGTCACGATAACAGACAAATAAAAAAGTGCTTAAAAAGATAACATGAAAAAGGTGGTCTGGGAAACGTGTGAACATATTCTGCAAAATTGACAGATAGAGACTGCATAAAAGGAAAGAATGACTGCAACAAAGCTCTTTGTCATTCAAACTGTTCTTCGGGTTTGTGTCAAATCTTTCCTCTTATTGTACATATTCGTTGTTAAATTAAGTCCAGGAGAAAATTTTGTGGCAGATCATCTTGTTATTTACAGCTTCTTCTTATTTATTTATGCAAGTTACACCTAATTATTTCCTGCCTCTTCCCTTGTCGATTGAAAACAACATTAGTGCAAGTGGAAATTATGCCTTTTTTTTTGCATATCTAGATCAGGGAAATGAGGTCCCATCTCTTAAGATGCATTTGGGTGCAACATTTCAATGCCAATGATCACATGCACTCAGTGCTGGCTCCTTGTGACCCGTTTCTCAGGACGGATGTTAACACCAGGTTCTTAGAAATGAAAAATGCAATCTTTTCCTGTTGATTGACAAGGCTGTTTAAAAGATTTCCGTGACAAATGGGGATGATAAGCTCTTCTATTCATCCATTTCTGATTGCCATGACCCTGATGACTCAGGATCTACATTAGCTTGCAGAGAACAGAGAAACTGTTGCTTTGGGCCCGCTGTTAAGAAATTAAATATTATGACATAGACAACAAAACTTGTCATGTCCACATATGTGTCCACCAGGTCGTAGGAGGGTGAATATGTCTGGGGAGATTTGTTTGGTACATTGTGATCAGTGGGTTCATCGCTACTATTTGTAACAGCTTAAAACTTCCTTGGTCAGGTCACCCTTGGAAAAGAGGTCTTGACCTCAATGGGTCTTTATCTGGATAAATAAAGGTGAAATAAAAACTGACCCATTATACTGTCCTCCTTTAAGTGTGATGACTAAAAGTAGACAGCAAGCCAAACTCCATTCACAAAAGACATGAGAGTCAGGATATAGCCTTCAGCTCCGGAATTTAATGCAGACTCAAGAAGCATGCAGATGCAAAATTGGAGTGAAACTGTAACATAAGAAAAAAGTAAAATCACTGTTGGCCATACATTTTTCAAATCAGTAAAGAAAAACAAAAGTACACAGGTATTTTCAGCTTTACATTACAGTAAACAAAAGATAATGAATAAATGGTCATCCAAATTAGCTTACAAACTGGCTGAAAGCTACACTGACCGAATAAAATAACATTTCAGAGTCCCAGACTAAAATGGAAATAAAACACTTTTCTTTCACAAAGTCATAAAAATACTCTTCAATATTCCTGAACAAAATGCATGTCAACTTAGATAACTCACAGACAATGCTTTCAACAGCACCACACAGCTGGATGACGACGGAAGAACTTTCCTGATCTGCTTTGCTCAACATGTGCTTTTTCTGTGCCTACTTCCTGGTTTTCCTACATCCCATAGACAGGTGGTTGTCAAAATAAAGGCATGCAACAAATAAAAGGCATTAAAGGGTGCTACCTGCCAATATAAACAACAAAAATGCCTGGAGGGCAGAACACCCATATTATCAAAGAAAGGACAGTTTGTGACAATATTGTGTCAAGTAAGTTTGATTTTCAGCAGCACCAGCAGGGAGGTATTTAACAGCCAAATCGCAACTAACAAGCTCATTCATAAATCTTCAACCAAAGTTGTTTGTCTGTTTGTCTGACAGCAACATTACACAAAAACTACCTTCTCAAATTTCATTGGTGGAGATGTAGATCTCATACAAAAGAAGAACTGAAACTGCATTTTTGGTGCAGATCCCCATCATTTTTCCTTGAAACTGCAACTTAAGTCACTGGCAGGAGACTGACCTTTCTTGGTTCTGGTTTACTTAGAAATGTGAGACATTTCTCAAGGTCTGATGAAGTGTTTTGTAATATAAGCTTAATCTGAAAAGTAAACAAAGCATGTTTTACCTGTATGAGTGGCCCATTATTCCACTTGGGTGTGACAGAGTTCACATATTACAGTATAAAATGTGCAGTGATTTTATTCACATGTTAAAATGAGGATGCAACTAACTGGCCAGCATGTCCCAGAGGGATCTATCTATGGTAAAAGTGGTGCAGTTGGGTCCAGAGTGGGCATGTTGTCTGGCATTAGTTTCCTATGATAGGTCCGAAATGGGAAGTCTATGTGGGCCAGATATATCCAAATTCAATTCAATAAAAAAGAAAACGTATTCATCTCTGGAGGCATATTTGCAGCAGTTTTCATGATTTAAGTCTTTTCATAGAGTCGTCGAGGAGGTTTATTACTGTGGGCAGGAAGGATCTCTATAGGTTTGTGTTGCAGTGAAGAAGCCTCCGACTAAATACACTTTACTGTGTTTTGAAGAAAATGCTCAGGGTTGTTCATGATCTTTTTCATTTTATGAAGTATCCTCCTTTTCACAATCATCTCCAGGGGCTCCAGAACAGTTCCCAGAACAGAACCAGCCTTCTTTATCATTTTGATCAGTTTCTTTAAGTCACTTGCTCTGATGCTGCTCCCCAACAGATCTGATTGCTCTCTCCACAACAGACTTATAGAAGATATTCAACATCTTGCTGCCAACCCCAAAGGACTTAAAATATATTCAACATATCGCTGCAAACCCCGAAGGACCTACGCTTCCTCAAGAAGTAATGTCTGCTCTGTCCTATCCTATAAACAGTATCAGCGTTGTATCTCCCGTCCAATCTGTTGTCCATGTGAACGCTGAGGTATTTATACTCCTCCACCAACTCCACTGCAAAATGCAAAAACTAACCAGCTTAATCTTGGCTCTCCTAAAATCGACAATCTTCTCATTAGTGTCGTTCACATTCAAGTGAGAAGATTGCTCTCTCTCTTGTCCATCACTGATGCACCACACAACTGCAGTCATTTCAATATTTCTGCTAACAACAAGAATCCAGCTTGTACTGGAAGTCTGAGGGTTACAGCGTGAAAAGCAGTGGTGAGAGTACAGTCCCCTGTGGTGCTCCATGGTTGCTGACCACAAGGTCAGACAAACAAACATTCAGTCTCACAAACTGTGGCCTGTTTGTCACTCCGTGATCCAGGTCATTGTGGAGGTTTCCAACTGTGTCTGTAGTTTCTTCTTCTAAATGCACAGGAGAAATCAAAGAACATGATCTTCACAGTACAGTCAATTTGTCAAGATGACTGGGTTTGTTGAAGCAAGTGTATGATGGCATCTTCAACTCCAACCTCATGACGGTAAGCAAATTCCAGTAGGTCCTGGAAGGGGCTTGTTTGCTTATTCAGATGGTCTAATAAAAGTCTATCTTGGACTTTCATGTGTGGGGATGTTATGACTACATGTCTATAGTCATTAGGAGAAGATGGATCTTTTTGGTGCTGTTAACAAGGATGTCTTCAGCAGCACTGGAACCATCTCTGGGGTCAGGGTAAGTTTAAACAGGTGTTGGAGAATCCCACAGAGCTGGTCTGAACAGGCTTTTCAGACTTGCCATCTGGACCTGCATCCTTGTTGGGTTTAACTTCTCCAGTTACCTCTTCACCTGACTGGAGATAGACTGACCGGGGGGTGGAGTGGGTTGTCTCTTACCACATTCCCCTAACGTGGTAAGAGACAACAATGGAGCAGCAGCAAGATCAATGACTGAGGTGGAAGATGAGACAACCAAGGTGTAACAGGGAGGCTTTGGGTCAAGGAAGGGTGGATTCTGGGATTGTTTCTGAACTGAACCTGTTGAAGAATGTCTTCAGTTCATTGGATCCGTCCAGACTTCCATCTATCTGGTCCTCCTTCTGCTTGACAGATGTGTTCTTCTTCATCCCAGACCACACATCTCATGGTTGTTCTGCTGGAGCTTGTTCTCCAGCTTTCTCCTGTACACCTCCTTGTTGACTCTGATCTTTACTTTCAGTTTTTTTCATTCTGACCTCAATTACTGTATTCTCTGTGTCCATCCCACAAGGCTCGGTTTTTCCTGTTGAGGAGGTCAGGTCCTTGGTGATCCAAGGTTTAATACTGGGGAAAACACCTCACTGTTCTGGTGGGATGATGATGTCCACACAGAAGTCAGTCAGACACTCATTCATGGCATTGATGTTGTCTCCATGTGGTTCACAGAGTACATCCCAGTATGTTGCCTCAAAACACCCCTGCAGAGTTTCTGCAGCTTCCTGTGACCGCCTCTACACAATCCTTTTGGTCACAGGTTGGCTCTGGATGATGGGTTTGTAGGTGGAGGAAAGAACAACCAAATTATGATCCAACTTGCAAAGAGCAGGTCATACAGAGGAGCTGGATGCATCTCTGACATTTGCATAAAACAAAATCCAACGTTGTTTTCTCTAGTGAAGCACTTGACAAACTGTTGAAACGATAGAAATGTGGCAGAGAGAGAGAGAGAGAGAGACGTGGCTGAAATCACCAATGATGGCTAGAAACGTGCTGGGCTGTTTTGTATGTAGCTTAGCAACACCAGCGTCTGTCCTTGCTGACGCGGGATGAACACTGCTACTACAGTAACACTGGTGAACTCTCATGGAAGATAATAAGGATGGAAACTCACAGGTAACTCAATATCCAGCTGCAGAAACGATGTAGGATGTGTTGGATTACACCATGGATTACATCCACAATGTCTCCTATTCAACCTGTGGGGGACTTGGGGTCTCAGTCCAGGTACAATTTAGCAGTTTAAAAATTAAAAAAAGTTCAAACTAAATCCTTTAGGTAGCACAGCATCCAAACTGAAATGGAACACAAAAAACAATGATATTGATGAAAGAGACTCCAGAAGTATGGAAACATATCCTATAATAGAATATGGGAACCAGGCCTCATGTTCTATTTCAGAGGGGAATATACTGTAAGGCCCATAAGGGATGCAAGGGAGTTAAATGGGAATGAGCTAAGAAAGGAGCAAATCGTATATGTCCCATGTAGTTTAAATAACAAGTGTTTCAGCTTAGAAAATGAACCAGTTGGACCCCACCTTAAAAAAATAAAAGTAGGGCTATTAATTAACCTGCAGACAAACCCATGTGTGACACATTTTGCAGCTCACGTAATGCTGAATTTTTTTTTATTCATTAAAATTAAAGATCCATATTACTTGAGTGCGCAAGTGATAGCAGATTTAGCAAAACATCTGAACTCCTTTACCCGTAGGGATGTGTAAGTAATTGTCAGTCCATGGCGATGTGCAAAAATGTTGCATAAAGTAATAACATACTGAAGGTCATGTTAAACTGTGAGATATTGGCACAATTGTGAAGCAGTCATAGACAGAGAGCCGAAGGCCAAATACTCCCCTCGGTGTAATAGCCTTCATGAAATACAGTCAAGAAAGACATTCAAAACTTGATTGTAGTCGACTGGGAGAACGGAAACTTTGCAAGCCAAGAGAAGTGATTTACCAGTTTTTGAGAGGGGATATTTTTTCTTTATTATCTTATCAACTGCAATCATAATGCATTAGTGTAGGCTGCTTTTTCTCAAGTTTTCCCTTGAGATCCGTCAGGATTAAACTGGGCAATTTAATAACATTTTGGTATGTAACAAAACTACAAAGCCCTTTAATGCACAGGGCTGGAATGCAAAATACAGACTCTTACAGGAGATCCTTCAGACCTCCACAGGATATCCTTCAGATCTCTAGAGGAGATCCTTAGGAATTCTAGAGGAGATCCTTCAGACTTCTACAGGAGATCCTTCAGACCTCTACAGGAGATCCTTCAGACTTCTACAGGAGATCCTTCAGACCTCCACAGGAGATCCTTCAGACTTCTATAGGAGATCCTTCAGACCTTTACAGGAGATCCTTCAGACCTCTAGAGGAGATCCTTCAAACCTCTATACGAAATATATCAGACCTCTAAAGGAGATATTTCAAAATTTCAGGAGATATTTCAGATCTTTGCAGGAGATCCTTCAGACTTTTACAGGAGATCCTTCAGACCTCTACAGGAAATATTTCAGACTTCTTCAGGAGATATTTCAGACCTCAACAGGAGATCCTTCAGACCTCTAAAAAAGATATTTCACACATTTCAGGAGATATTTCAGAACTTTGCAGGAGATCCTTCAGACCTCTAAAGAGATTTTTCAGACCTCTGCAGAGATCCTTCAGACAGGGGATCTCTACTGCCCAGAGCAGTAAACCTCTACAATGAGTCTTTGAAGAGACTTACAGGGGATCCTTCAGACTTCTACAGGAGATCCTTCAGACCTCTACAGGAGATCCTTCAGACCTCTATAATAGATCCTTCAGACCTCTGCAGGAGATCCTTCAGACCTCTACAGGAGGTCCTTCAGACCTCTACAGGAGGTCCTTCAGACCTCTACCGGAGATCCTACTGAAAGGGGGTCTCTTCTGCCCACAGCAATAAACCTCAACAATAACTCTTTGAAGAGACTTAAATGAACACTAATACAATACATTTCCCTTTTGGGTAGTTTATATTTTAAATTAAACTGGATTAAACCTCCTGTAAAACTATCAGTCTCCCATGTGGTTGTGGAGAAATGCCTCCTCGGTCTCCTCTCTTGTTTTTTCCTAGTCCATTTGTTTTACAACGTTGCTTCACATCATTGAGGTTTTTGGGAATTCGCTTATACAAAGCTCTCTTTGAGCTCCTGCCACAATATTTAAGTTGTGCTTAAGTCAGTCAAATATTGTGTTTCTTTTATTATTTTTTGATAGATTTGCTGTTATTTTAGTTTTTTTATGTATATAATAAATTATCAGCACTTCACTGCTGTGCTTGATGGGTCTGAGGCTTTTCTGCCCAACATGTTCCTGGCTATTAGGAACACAACGAGTCTCGTTTGGTGTCACCTGCCCATAAGATGTTTTTCTCCTCTTAACCCCCTCCAAATAAAACATACTTTTTTTTTCTATTTGTCCAGTCATAGACTTTAAAATTATGCAAGCTGAGTAAGGCATGTAGGGCCTTAGATATTGTGGGGTTTTTTTTCTTATTTTTTGTTTTATCATTATTCTAATGATTGTCTTGATCTAATTTAAACATTTTTATATCTTGTATTTTATGGCTTTGTTTATGGTATATCATCCTATGGCATTTGGTTTTATGGTATGTTTTTACCTTTTTACCTCAGAGTCAAACTTCGTTAATGTCATTCAACCGATTTGGAGGATAAACGAACGGTAGATTCTCAGGTCTCTGTGTGTCATCTGCGGTTCTATGCACCCGTGACCACAGAATATATGATTGAAAGAGGGGTGACTAATTTTTTTAAAATTGTACAGGTTACAATGGTTTAATTTAAATTACATCTAACTCTCAAAGTGACACTTGTTTTTTTCCACTTGTGGCTCGTTGGCGATCATCAGCCCTCCACCTGAAATGCATCCCGACTCTTATCCCTTTTATAACATACCCACTTAAATGAAACACAAACAAAACAAATCATCCAATAACATTTGGATACATGTACTTTATTCATGTTTCATATATGTTTGTTTACATTTATACAAAAATACAGAATACAGTAGAGTTTTCACCCAGAATACCAACTGGGCAATAATTCCATTTACTTTTTGGCACCCAGACTTATTTCCTGCCGAGAGCCATTAGATTCTCCCACTTCAGTGGGACGGATCAGTGGATCAATCGTGCCCAAAAGCACTGTCGGGTGTGCAGCTCCGCTCTCTCTCAGAGCGCACAACAACCCACGCAGGAACAGTATTTTGGGGCAGTCATTCTTTCGACTAATGCATGTAATTGCTTGGCTTCTGGCCACCATGCATCAGTCGCGCTGACAATTTCCGGCTCTCACATAGACAGGAAAATGGGAGACCATGTAGTTTATTTGTATTTGTTCACAGCTTAGACCTGTTACAGCTCAATATATTCATAGACTATGTATAAAAAAGCAACTTTTGACGTAGTATGCCTTGTTTGTTAGCTTTTGGCTAGACTAACCTGCGTCTCTGTCTGAATACTGGATACTGCATGTAATGGTGTTAATGGAGAGGGTTCTACCTAAACATGATGGGAGAGAAAGCCAGGTCTAAACTGTCATAGATAGTATATTTCAACAGTTCTTTCAAAAATGCATCTTGGAGTAGACATAAGTGTCTAAAAGATTCAAAATCACAGTACTTTAACTGTCCATTATTCTCTAATGTTTCTTCTTGAAGTACTGTGGACATAAATGTAGCCTGGCCAGCCCTCCTAATTCTTGTCCACTTTGATACAAACAATTATTCTGGTTCACGTTTGATTTCTGGGAGCAGTGCCAACAGATGCACCAGATGGGCATAGGACCAATCAGAGATGTAGCATGGCAACCAGGCCAGTAAAGGAGGAGCACCTCCAACTCTGGGAGCGTGGATCTCAGCTGGAAAAAGATGGACTTTCCTCTCCAGGTTTGGGATGGAGGTCCCTCATCTGGAGGACTTTTACTGTTGTGGGGTCTTGTTCACCTGTCAGGCACGACTGTAGCGGATCGGGGTGGGCGTCCGCAGTCATGACTGAGCCAAAAGGCAGCCGGGCTCTCAGTTTACTCGTCAAACTGTGAAAGAATGAAGCTGTTTATACAAGTGGCTGAAATGAGCTTTCCCTGCAGGGTGGCTGGAGTCTTCCTGAGAGCGGGTGGGAGGCACCGCCATTCAGGAGGAGCTCGAAGGGATGTCGCTGCTCTTCCACTCTGAGAGGAGCCAGTTGAGTTGAACCGGGCAGTCGTTTTGCAATTAAAAAAAGGGTTATTTGTTACTATTTGTCATTTTGACGCTACGATTGATTCGGTACATTTTGTACCAGTGGAAACGGCTGTGAATGGGAGGTGTGCCAGACCCATTTCACGAGACAGAATGGATGTGGGCGGCCAGGCTACATAAATGTGGATCATCTCTCTAACACATACTCAGCTCAATAAAAACTGCCATAGAGAATATGGCACAGATCACGTATCACTCATACTTTTCATTAAAAATGCATTTTTGAATGAACAATATTATCTTGCGGTTCAACAAAATAAACAATACTTTACCACACCAAAAAGTTCCAGCTATTGATGCTGAAAGGTACTGCTGATCTGAACTATATGAACACCAATGTGGTATACCTTTTTTTTCTTTTTCCTTTTTGATTTTTTTTTTTTTTTTTTTTTTTGTCAAACACGGATTCAATTTTTGCACAGTATACTCTTGTTTCTTATAAGAAAAAAGTCCCAAACATATCATAGTCCCAAATATACAGGAAACAAGCAGTTAGCTGAAGTGGTTCCTAAAAAAAAAAAAAAAAAGGTCACAGAAAGGTTAAAATGTAACGTGAACAGAAATGTTACAACCATTGCGATTTGTTCAGCTGACACACTTTTCAAACACCGAAGCAAATTCTGTACCAAATCATAACTGCTCACAGGTCAAGCCAACTAAACGCTCGTTTGACAGAGGAGAGACGAGGGGAATGGTGTCTGGTGGTTCCTGCTACTTCTAGGAAATATGAATGAGTGACATTTACACACACGAGTCAATCACACTAATCAAACAAGGCACAAAACCGAAGATGAACATGGTACAATGTAAGACCACAAATATGATACAGAAACGGCCACCTCTCTCATCGCCCCCCTAGTTCCCTGACGGGAAAAGTCGCAGCCCATGTGTCCTGTTCACACGCCTGACTCTTTAATGACTGATATCAAAAGTTTTGATCGTTTTCTTACAACTCCAAAGCTCCAAAACAAGAAAGGTGGGACGCTGTGTAAAATGTCAAAAACAAAATGCAAAAGATTTGGGCAAATAAACATCAGACCACTATGTAGCACTCCCTCCGTTCTGTTTTTCTGTGATATAGGACTGAAGCTGCTCAAAAGTCCTGGGTCATCTGTTGTATTTGTTTTGCTCCAGATGTTTGAATATCGTGAAAAGTCTGGCGACAGTTCAGGGTTTATCCGGGAAGGCGTCTCGCTGGGTGCATATGTTGTCTAAAAAACATGTATATACCCCTTTCTTAAAGATGTGCAAGAAGCCTTTTCCTCAGGCACTGCTGCCCCCGCCCCCCCCCCCCCCCCCCCCCCCACCTCGTAGCAGAAGAGAGCGGTGACTTTCATGCTTCACATCTTCATTCCCAAGACCATGAAATAGATTTTATCATTCAGATGCAGGCCAGCCAAGTTCTGCATGATTTCTGGAAGCCTACAGCTTATAATATGTCCTTCTGGAGTTGAGAGTTGGCTACCTTGCACCCTGTACATGGAGCTTGGGTTTGAAATGGACAAATGGTTTGGGTCTGATATGGTTTCGGTGTTTTGTGGGTAGATCCCACTCAGGAAACTGGACAAACCCACTGGGGGGCTGTATCTGCAGGCCACTTTTAGACCCAGATGGGGACCGGATATGACCCAAAGAGCTGCCAGAGGGAATCCAGTCGTCATATTTGGCCTCAAATAGCAGCAGGAAGGTTTTCACTGTTTACATTTTGCACAGCATCCCACTTTTTTTTTTTCCTCTAATAATTGGATTCTAATTTAGGATCCATTATTGTTCTACTTGGTTCTGATGTGAGCAGGGTCACCTGCCTTGTTCTTTTAATTTTTTTTTAGTCTTCTCATCCCTCCGTCAAGATCTGTTCTGACCGAGCGGAGGCGATTTTACTTCCTGTCTTATCAGATCTCAGAGTGAAGAAAGGCTTACGTGGCCCATTACCGGGCCTGAGTCGATGCGGGCCTGAGAGCTTCAGCAGGTGCTGCAGGTTAGTACTTGCAGGTTGAACGTCCTCGGTGTCGACTGTTTTAAAGAGCTCAAAGAGCATCTGAAGGTCACAGCAGTTCACTGCGGGGATGAGATGACGGGGATTCCCTCCGATGGAGAGCTGCGGCGCAGCTTTAAGGCAAAACTAAGATTTAGGTTCGCACGGCATTCCCACCTGATCAGCTGTGTGGACTACAAACGTGTTCAAGATGCAGATTCTTTGACTCTGATAAACGCAGCGCGTCAGGGAGTTTCTGAGGAGTTTTATTAGAGGACAAGGTCGGCAGGAGCAGATTAAACCTTCGGAGTGAACAGTTGAGGCTGGATGAGTTAAATTTACACCGATAATTACTGTACAAACAGTTAGAAGAGAAAAAAAGAAGAAGATATTTTATATGAAAATTACACTTTAGGCTATTTGTTTATTCAATTATATTATTTCTGCTTATACTTTTTTTTTATTTAAATTTTTTTCTTTACCTTTTCCAGAGGATTGGCCTTCAAAATCTCTCTCAGACTACAAAGGTGAGAAAAGTGTTGGGAAAAAAATCAAGGCATTGGGCTGGGATTAGGAGGGGGCTGGGATCGGGATTCTCAGGGGGCAAGAGGGGGCTGGGATCGGGAGGCTTAGTGATTGGGAGCGGGCTGGGATCAAGAAGGGGCTGGGATCGTGAGACTCAGGGATCGGCAGCCTAAGAGATTGGGAGCGGGCTGGGAGCGGGATACTCAGGGATTGGGAGGCTCAGGGGTCAGGATGGGGCTGGTATCAGGAGGCTCAGGGATCGAGATGAGGCTCAGGGATTGGGAGGCTCAGGGGTCAGGAGGGGGCTGGGATCAGGAGGCTTAGTGATTGGGAGCAGTCTGGGATCAAGAAGTGGCTGGGATGGGAAGGCTCATGGATCGGGATGCTAAGGGATCGGGAGGGAGCTGGGATCGGGAGGCTCAGGGATCGGGAGGGAGCTGGGATCGGGATGCTCAGGGGTCAAGAGGGGGCTGGGATCGGGAAGGACCTGGGATCGGGAGGCTCAGGGATTGGGAGGCTCATCCTCGTCGCCTGCGTGCCTGATGTCTGCACTTGGAGTTACAAAAGAAAGTGGATCCACAGCAGTCATCCCTGATGCTCATGAGCAGAATGTCGCTGCAGATTTCTATCATCTCAGTGGAAGTTAGTCAAAGCAGCACGTTTTATTATAAATATATATGTCTTTTCTCTTTGTAATCAATTCACACATTCTAAATCATCCAAGTTGCATAAGCCAACAACAATCTACAAATGTTTATTCTGGAGCATGGTGAGGTTTTTTTAATGGGGGGGGGGTTACAATGTGTTAGTACACAGATCGGTCTTTAAACGTGACCTGTTAGTAAAGGTGCTCTTACATGATTGCCTGAAACACTTCAACTGTAAGATGAGCAGCAGGCGAGCGCTACCACCAATAAATAAATACATCACACACCTCTATGGGTTCATACCTGTCAAGACAACGTGATCACACCCGGGAACTACCACGCTTAACACCATTTTCTTTGGAAACGCCCGGACTCGGACCAAACTAGGGAGCTGCTGAGGATACGGTCAACATGAGGGTCATCAGAGGTAGTAATTCACGCCTCAGGTCAGTAAAAGATGTCGCAAAAGGCATCACTTACTCGCTGCTTTGTTCTCTCTGAAGATACAGTGGTGGGCCCTAAAAGTCAGGCAGACCCGGAGAAACGTGCCCCGTTTTTCCCCAGACGGTTCTGATGGATGATCAGTGGCGGCCGGAGAATCCGGGGTGGGGGTGGGGAGGTGGAAGGGGGGACGTTGGCTATCAGCTAAACTCTTTTTGAAAGCATGGGGGTTAATACAGTCTTATAAGAAAGGCAAGCGTCCAAACAGTATCAGGAGACATATAACCAGAGGACTTGTGGTGATGGCGACTGTTACTTTGCCACCGTGAATCTGGAGAGCAGTCCAGAACGGGCCATTCACCTCTGTTTCAGGAGTGTTTTTCACCGTTGGACACCAAAAGAGAGAGGAAAGAGTCCTGCGGGGGGAGAAACGTGAGGAGAGATGTCAGAAATGGAGGTGAGACAACGATTATTTCCTCATCTTCCAGCTTCTTGTCAGGCATTTGCGGGAAAACTCACTGATTAGGCTGATCAAGGACTTTACACGGTCTCAGCGATGGTCAGCATGTTTCTGCAATGAGACAGAAAGAAAAAAGAAAGTCTCAGACTCGATCACTCAAGAAAGAAAACATCCTCAACAGAAGAAATGACTTCCACATGACAAGAGTCAAACTCTCATCACGGAAACAAAAGCATGTCACGTTCTGGCGATTAGGTACAGGGAAGTCAGGTGACGTCTCAGTTCAAATTGGTGGACTTGAAACGATCTGAACACGGGTCCCGTGGTGAAATGCATCACTGCAGGATGAAGTGAAGAGATTTCGGCTTGTCATGATTTTCTCAGCAAATCATTTAAGTGGGTAGTTTTCTTTCTTCAAAGATAACGGGTGACAATGATGCGCTCTGAGAACCGCTCGCCGAGTTGGGACTAAACTGGACCCCAGTGGTTCAGTTGTGAGGTCTTGTTCAGGTTTTTTGGCCTCTGAAGCGAAGAGAGTTTTAGAAGAAGATGCCTTTTCTCTCTGACATTTGGGACATTCTTCACACTGCTTCAATGACTGGTTATTTGGCGTGTCCGTGCACATTCCTGCAAGTCTGCCGGCGTTCTCTAATCACATCACAGCAGAGCCTCCTCATGACTCCGTTCACGGCAGAATTATGCCAGAGACAACAGCCTATTATATCATATAATTAATTAATCTTATACAAATGCAGTCAGACTGCATTTGTGGTGAATGCAGTCAGACTGCTTCACCACGACAGTTTCAGGACGCACAGAGCTGAAATGAACTTCGCCTTCGGTTGAATCAAGAGTTCAGTCCAGTTCTGATGGATGGGTATGAAATATCTCAGGAAACTGTGTCATGTGGTGTCTCTGCGAGCACCACGCTGAGCATGGACCCACGTAAACGGAGGAGAGAGGTCACGGAGAACGTTTTACAGTCGACTGTTAAAAGTTGTGGTTGAGGCCCTTCTCCAGGCAGCTTTTGCTATTCTGTGACGGCAGATAACGTTATTTAGGAGTATAAGGTCCATGCGACCACAGCCGACATTCCGGGACGTGATAAGAAACTCTGAAAAGACCCAGGTCAAGGTACCACACACCATCCATCGTGTTTTTCGGCAGCAACCGGCTCCTTGGAAAAAAACCCAGCTGTTAGGGTTTTGAGGGTTCGATCTTGGTTCCCTGTTGGCTTATGTTTTAGTCTCATTTTCTGCCCTTTTGCTTTTGTTCTCCTGCTATTTTAAACTTGTTACAACACCAGTTTGTGTTAAATAAAACAACTGTCTCTCCTGCATGTGGGTCCAATATTTCTTCCACTATTAAAGGACGAGTAAACAAATAAAAAAGCCACACTAAACTTGTAAAGTGCATGTTAAAGTTTCTGGGAGAATTTCCTTTGGGCTGATGAAACAACTTTGGCTCGTCTCATCAGTGCTACGTCCATGCACGGAAAAGATGAAGCTTTCACATGAAATGTACCTACTGTGAAACAAGAAAGACCCTATCTACCCCTACTTAACCCTACCCTTAACCCTTAACCCTAACCCCACTCCTAACCTTAACCCTACCCTGAAACAAGAAAGAGGCTCGGCTCCAGTGAACAGAGTCAGGGGTCCTAACCCTACCCCTAACCCTAACTATAACCCTACCTTGAACCCTACCCCTAACCTTAACCCAACCCCTACCCCCAACCATACCCCTACCTAACCCTACCCCTAACCCCACCCCTAACCTTAACCCTAACCTTAACCCTTACCCCTAACCCTAATTCTAACCATACCCCTACCTAACCCTACCCCTAACCCCACCCTTAACCTTAACCCTTACCCCTAACCCTAATTCTAACCATACCCCTACCTAACCCTACCCCTAACCCCACCCCTAACCTTAACGATTACCCCTAACCCTAATTCTAACCCTACCCCTAACCTTAACCCTAATTCTAACCCTACCCCTAACCATACCCCTACCTAACCCTAGCCCTAACCCCACCCCTAACCTTAACCCTAATTCTAACCCTACCCCTAACCATACCCCTACCTAACCCTACCCCTAACCCTAATTCTAACCCTACCCCTAACCCTAACTATAATCCTGCCCTGAACCCTACCACTAACCTTAACCCAAACCCTACCCCCAACCATACCCCTACCTAACCCTACCCCTAACCCCACCCCTAACCCTAACCTTAACCCTTACCCCTAAACCTAATTCTAACCATACCCCTACCTAACCCTACCCCTAACCCTACCCCTAACCCCACCCCTAACCTTAACCATTACCCCTAACCCTAATTCTAACCCTACCCCTAACCTTAACCCAAACCCTACCCCCCACCATACCCCTACCTAACCCTAGCCCTAACCCCACCCCTAACCTTAACCCTAACCTTAACCCTAATTCTAACCCTACCCCTAACCATACCCCTACCTAACCCTTACCCTAACCCTAATTCTAACCCTACCCCTAACCTTAACCCTAACCCTAACCTCACCCCTAACCTTATGATACCCCTACCTACCTCTAACCCCACTCCTAACCTTACAATACCCCTAACTCTACCCCTAACAGTGTACCAGGTTCAGAGAGCGATCACTTCTGTTTGTTAGCGTGTAAAATACTCAGCAGAGTCAAAACTCAGAGGTACATTTATGCTGAGCAGAGTCAAGGGCCTTTTCAAGAGTATAAACAAATGTGTTCACATCTGTGCAAGTCACATTTTATCAGTTTTGACTTTTTATGAAGTTTTATCAAGTTATTTTTCTTTGCCCAATTTCTCCTAAATATGTTACTCGCCCCAAAGCAGAAAAGTCCCATGGCGCCCATAAAAGAGATCCAACAGTGATTTAGTATTACAATTCCAGAGGGGGGGAAAGAAAAGAGAGTCCAGACCTACGGCTATAATATACAGTCTTTCCACCTTCTGTGCTAAAAGCCACTTCTCTCTAGAACCACACCCCCGTTATTTTCACTCTGCATATTCCTCATTCCAACGCACACGTGCTTTTCATCAACTTGCAATATTTAATGGTCTTTAATGGTCCTCTTTTTCCTCCGATTTCACTTTTATGAGAAGTCCATCCGTCCATCCGTCCGTCCATCCATCCATCCATCCATCCATCCATCCATCCATCCATCCATGCATCCATCCATCCACCCATTCCCTTTTATCCTTTGCAGGGTCACGGGGGTCTGCTGGATCCCATCCCAGCTCATTACAGGTGAGAGGCAGGGGTCCACCCTGGACAGGTGGCCAGTCCATCATGGGGCCACGTCCACGACTAACAACCGCACACGCTCATGTTACACACATACGGGCTATCAATCAAACTAATGCGCATGTTGTTTGGATTGTGGGAGGAACCCAGAGTATTCGGAGGGAACCGCCGGGCCCAGGAGTCCAACCGGGAACCTTCTTGCTGTGAGGCAACAGTCCAATAAAAAATAAATAAAAAAACCAAGTAATGTAGATGAAGCACAACATCAGAGAGAACTTAGAGGTGAAGAAAGAAAAAAAAGTTTTGATCATGTTGTGGAGGACCATGTGTACACACACACACACACACACACCCACACACACACATGCTCTCACTTTTCTGATGTTTCAGCATCTAGCGGAGGTGCCGTCCCTTCTGTTCCTGTGAATTGTCCTCTCTCTCCAGAGTTCTGTTGAGAATCTTCCTCGCTCCTTCGTGATCTGACCTGTGGGGTTGGAAAACAAAAGGTCAGTTTTCTGGCCGCATGTGCGGGAAGTTCAAAAGCTGCCAGCAGCTGTTATGTATTCCGACGAACAAGGCGCTATCTTCCCATCAGACAATAAAAGCACTGACGGGGGTTCAAAGGACACCTCACCTTCCACACCAGCAGGAAAACGAGGGCGAGGATTGGAATAAAGAGTAAGGAGAGAAGGCTCTGCTCCACCACCTCAGGAAGAAGTCTTGGCTGTGTATCTGAGACGGAAAAGAAAACCAATAAATGACCTTTTAAACTCAAAGGAACGCAGCAATTACTATGCATTTTGGGTTCACGGTATATCATGACATAGTTTTTTATGAGCTAGTATATAAAAGTAGGTGTCAAACTGGGATAAAAAGAGCCACATTCTTTGCTCAGCAACGGGCTGTTTCCTTTGAAAACGCTGGCTGACGACATCAGGGCCAGTTCAGATGAACCGCAGCTACGAGAAAAACGGGGCCGAGCTCGTTTCACAAAACCGAACTGCTCAGACGTGAAATCACAAACATGCTCCGCAGACGTGACGGCTCAGTCGGCTTCCAGATGTCGACGAATCAGTGACATGTTTCATTTAGATCGAAAAGTTCACGGTGCAGACATCTCCTGCTCTCAGACCAGCCCAGCCGTCAATCAAACGGGTGCAGGGAAAATTAAGACATGATGTAGTAGGAGTTAATAAAGAGTAAATGCAAAGTACCCCCCCTGATTCAGCAGCTTTTAGATCCACGTTTAGCAGTGGTGACTTGAATCAGGTGACACATCTTGACCATGCAGGACTGGAGGACGACACCTGTGTCTGGTGCTGTCCTCAAAGGAACGGACCAATCAAAAGTGTGGTTGTGCCCCAAAGTTGCTTTTTGGCCTTCATCCGGTGATGTAATCATCCACACTTAACAAAACTTGGTGTTATTGATGCATATGACATCATTTGGAAGGACACCAAATGTCATGAAGCTTCATCCATAGGCGGCCCTACAACTCAGTGTTTTTTTTCTTATCAGTATAAAACCACTGCACACAATAAATTATGTTTTTCAAATATTTCCTATTTTTAAAGTGTTAAAGGACCCACTGAAAACTAATCTGGCCACAAGTGAAGTTTAAAAAAATATTTCAAATCAGAATAACTTGTATAATTGTAATAAATGACCTATTCCTGCCAGGAAATCCACAATCCCTGATGTATAATAAAGAATGAATGAATGAGTTCCTGCTTGTAAATCCTGTCATTTCAGGTTTCCGATATGGCTTTTTATCGTTTTCAAATGACATTAAATCACTTAAATAGCATTATTTGGGTGTGTATTCTGTGTACAGTAGTTAATACATGTACATGTTCTCCAATAATGATTCAAACAGAAGCAAACTAATTATTTTAAAAGATGTAGAAATCTGTAGAAAATAAAAAAGCGGACCAGCATAAATCCTATGAAATGTGGAAAAATACTGCGGCTGCAGAAAATTCCAGTGTGAGAAACTTGGCTTTAAATAGAAGAGCTGAAAACTTACGTGATGAGCAGTCCGATAAACACTCTGGCCCTTTACTGCTGGGAGTGGTTAACCCTGCAGAAGCAAACACAGAAAAAGAAGAGTCCGGTGTTAGGAGACAGGAGGGACGAGGAGCCAAGAGAGCGCAGAGCGTCACTGTCCGATGAAAACATTTCATTGTCAGGTGCTAAAAAGTCAGCTCAACGCCACCTTTTCTACCCCCCCTCCAACACACACTAAACACTTGATCCAACTATCCCGGCAAAGAAAAGGAAACCGCTTGGGAAGATTGGAAGATTGCTCTGTAATCAACATGTACACAATCGGGTTTCGTCCCTTTTCTTTCTTTTCATATGCATTACCTTGGGACATCCTCCCTCAGCCCTGTGACTCAGCCGCGCCTCAAAGGGCCGTCTAAGCACTGAAACCGGTTCGAGTTTTTATCATGGAAAGTTCTTGTGAAGACATCATTGTTTAGGATAAAAGCTTCTCCAAAACGCCCACAGGAGATCTGACCTAAATGAAGCCTGTTCACAATGGTCCAAAGAGGTTGGCGGCAATTTTACAAGCAGGAGTGAGGTCGAGGCTGGGATGCTGTGGGTAGAATTCGGCGACTGCTTCAGGAGGACATGTGAAATTTGCGGTCAACAGATGCTGCTTTCCCACCACATATTAAGAAGCAGAGCAGCCGAACATAAAAACGAGGCGGTGTTGAGCAACAGCAGAGAGTTCTCTAAAGTTCTGAGACATCTGCACATCACATTTCACATCGACCACTAATGTACGGAGAAGGAAATATGATTTGCGGTACTGAAAGTGAGCAGTCATGTTTGTCATCAGAAATAACATTCTCTGGAAAGTCTTTCACATCTTCAGTGGCAAGAAAAAGTATGTGAACCCCTTGGAATTAACTGGTTTTCTGCAAATGTGGTCCAGTTGTCATTTAAATCACAGTAATGGATAAACAACATGCTTAAGCCAATAACAGTTATAATTTAAAATGTCTTCCTTCAAAACATCCATTTAACATTGTCAATGCTGGATTGAAAAAAACTAACTTTGGTTTAGGACTAAGTTGATAAAAGACACTGACGTTAGCTACTCTTAAGAAGCATCTGCTGGTGTGAACCATGGATCACATGGAAATCTCTGAAGATGTTCAGCTGACAGCTGATTGGATGTCTGTTTTCAGTACCAATCAAGTATCATAGCTGCTCCTCCTAGAAGTCGACGTCCAGCCCAGATGGCTCCAAAGATGCAACGCGGAATCCTCAATGAGGTAAAGAGAAACCCACGAGGAACAAACTAAACGGTGGAAGACATCCCTGGAACTGCCAAACGTCTCTGTTCATGAGCCCACCGTATGGAAGATATGGAAGCTGAGTTGAATTGTTCATGATACTCAACACGAGGCACAGAGAACATCAAAACATCCTCCCAATGATGAAGCACGGCGGAGGAAGCACCATGATGATACCTTGCTTTGCTGCCTTTGCTATCATTGAGAGAAAGGTGAATTCCCAAGTTTCTCAAAACAAGACCAGGATAAAGGTTGCTGTCCACCAACTGAAGCTCGGTAGAAGTTGGGTGATGCGGTTGGACAATGATCTAAACATGGAGGTAAATACACCACTGACTGACTTCAGAGATGGATAAATCTACGGTTTGGAGGGGTCCAGTTCGCGTTCAGACCACAACCTAAGAGATGCTGTGGACTGACCTTGAGAGCCATTGATCATTGTGCAGATCTGAAGTACTTAATTCTTCCTGAGTACTTCAGTAGTGAACACTTTCACTATTGCCAAAGGAGGTTCAACCAGCTATTAACGCAAAGACATCCATCCATCCATCACTTATAAGAGGTTGGGTCATGGTCAAGCAGGGAAGCCAAGACTCCCTTCTTCATCCAGCTCATATGGGGGGATCCCAAGGTTTCTCTGGGCCAGCTGAGATAAATAGTCCCTCCTGTGTGTCCTGGGTCTTCCCTGGGTGTCCTCCCAGTGGGACGTGGACCAAAAACCTCACCAGGGAGGATTCCTAACCAGATCCTTAAGCCAGTAGATTTTATTTATTCATTTTAAGCACATTATTTTTGATGAAACTCAAATCACACTCAATCACATTCAAATCCCTTTTCCTTGTTTATGAGAACATGTAAGAAAATACGGATCAATTATTCTCTGCATTCAACCAAGGCTCACAGATCATGTGCAGAATGTTGGCTTGGAAACCATTCCAGCGACCTTATCTTTCTCCTGACAGTAACATGAGCCGGCTAATCCGAATGATGCATCTGAGTCTGTTTTAACCAGAAACAGCTGTCGACGCTCTCACCTGGGAAGCTATGATTAATCCCCAAAACACAGCAGTTCCGTCACTAAATAAAGCTGCATACCACGCCAGTAGTCCAGGTCCTGTACATACACTTTGAGTGCCAAATACAATATTGCTGGCCGTTTTCACACCACACGAGTGTGACATCAAAACATCTTAAGGGAATCATCTTTACTCGGGAAAAGGTCGGACAGTTTGTTAGATCTCTTGCCCACCACATTATTATATCGTAGTTCTCTTTGGCCTAAGCAGGGGTGTCCAAAGTCGGTCCTCGAGGGCCCGTGTCCTGCAGGTTTTAGATGTTGCCTTGCATCATCACACCTGATTTTAATTAATCCTTGTCATCAGCTTGTCTATAAGGTCTGCATAACTCTTATAATGACACAGCCATGTCTATCAGGGTGCGTTAAAGCATGGGAAACATCTAAAACCTGCAGGGCACCGGGCCCTTGAGGACCAACTTTGGACACCCCTGGCTTAAGGCATGCCACACCAGATGGGATGAAACGGGACCGTGGGGGTGTTACAACCGTTTTCTGAGGGAGAATAACGCACGGGATGTCAGTCCGACAATTTATGTCCAAGTGTTTTCCTGATGAGGAAGGAGTCACAGCTGTGTCTAATTTAGCATAAATATGTATATGCTGCTTTTTGTCATTTTAAAACCCCCATGATGAATGATTTACCTCCTAGATAACGCCACGGTCAGTGAAAACAAACTCCCCTCCAGTTTGCGGTCTGACAGGAATTTTAGCCACTGGTGCGTGAATAAAGACACATACATCACAGGTGACAGGCTTTGCAGTAAAGTTCTGAAATAAGCTGTTGCGATTTTGCTTATCAGAGGGTGACAAATGTAATGTTGCTGCTGCTGGATGCAAGGGTGGATGACCGCGACCGACTCCACACTGTTTCCACAAAATGATGATATATACAAAATTCCTTGGCGGAGACTGCTGGATCCAAAACGATATATGTGCTTTCTCTGCATTGCTTCTTCTCCCGTTACCCCATGATACCCAAATGTCCAGTACAGGCTGGTGTGCAGATGTCTCAGCGTCGTCATCCAATGACCATCAAGCATCACCACAGGGTCTCTTCTGACCGTAAACTGGACGTGAGAGCAGGTGGACAGCCCCCTGTGGCGTCACCCGCAGTTTTCCGAGCGGTGCTTTTGAAGCCCCTTTTTTTCTTGACTGTGCAGAATTGCGCCAATAAAAGCCAGTTGGGTTAAAACGTTTCAACACCTGGACTCCAGCGACTGAAGTGAGTTTGGGAGAGACACCACCAAGATTAAAATCTTGGTGTTCATAAGAAGCATCAGCTGACATGAAGCAAGACTCGCAGAAAGGAATTTCTGAATGCATCCAGATCAACCACTCCCGATTGTATAAAACTGGACAGAGATACAAAGTGTTTAAAGCATAACATCATGGAGGCAGCGCTTCGAAAAAAGAAAAACGCCAAGGAGTACCTTTGCGATGTGCAACACTAATGGGAAAGTGCTTTGTTGACAAAGGATATACATGTTAAATTGTATACAAGAATCCTACTCTGTTTGGCCAGAAAATACACAGATTACTGACAGTGAAACCTCATCCTGTAGGCGCAGCAGGATGGAGGGAGCGTCATGATTTGGACTTGCTTAGCAAAATATCCTACGGAGGATGGATGTCCGCCAACTGAAGTTGAGCTGGAATTGAGGGATGCAGCAGGACAATGACCTGAGGCATCAACGTAAATCCAGAAAGAAAGTCCTCCTTTTGGATGAAATCACACGAGATGTCGTAGAAGGACCTTGAACCGTTCCTACCAGCAAACAATGTGTCTGAGCTGAAGGGACGCTGTGCAGATCCGAAGTCATGGACAACGTTCGGCCAGGTAATAACTCCAGGTTTCCCTTCCTTCTTCTCTCAGGGACTTTGAATATTTGATAGTTGTGTTCAATAAAGACACAGGAAATACCAACAATCTATTTTCAATTAAATTAAAACCAAGGGTTCCACATAGTTTTTCGAGGAACCATATATACTGTAGCCCCTTTTCACCCTGTGAATTGCTTACAACGTTCACAGCGACTGTCTCAATTAGTCCTCGATGCGACTCCACAATAGTGCTCAACTATGACTACAGGTAAGGGTTCAATTCAAATGTTGCGGCTCAGGTAGTATCGTGTTAAAGCGCAGCCGAGGAGGCCACATGCTAACTGACAACAGGGCCAACTTGTTTTCTCCTCTTTCATAATTACTTTTCTGAATCTGGAAAGCTTTTGAACAGCTGCACAAACCTGCCGTAGTGTCCCGGTACATGTATGTCAAAACAAACATATTCGGGGGCTACTGTACGTATGAAAAGTGCTCACCTTGTGTGTACTCTTCTGTTACTGTGTATGGTGTGGTGGGACAGGGAGGAGGATCACAGTCATCTGAATCTGCTTTATTCTGTGCAGCTGTGAGGAAGTCTTTGACAAAGTCAAAGTATCTCTCTGTCTGCCACCTCTCCCTCCTGTAGTGGCACTCGAACTCGTACATGATCTGCTCCTGTAAGCACAAAAACACAGTTCACAAAAACTCCAGCCTTTTTCTTCATGCTGTTAAGTTGACAAATGTAGTCAAAGGATTTCTATTGTCCACAAATGTCATCGGACAGACATTGCGTAAGTAAGTAACATAACGTGTGAGCAACAAATTGAATAAATGACCCTCATGCGGTTAAGTAAGTGGTGAGTGCCACATGGCTGCACCGTAAGCTCCATGAGGCTGAAACATGACGTAAACCGCAGCCCATGGAAATCCATTGCCAATTCCTTCTGTATGACATTCTTAACACAGATTTTAGCTACAGATTCACAGAAATGCTACAAAACTGAGAATTGTCAAACAACTTCCTAAGATGCAGCAAACTCAACGACACACTAATTATAACGATCAAATAAATACGCAATTTCCCAAATAATTAATGTTTTCCACAGCCTGGCCAGCCATCCTAATTCTTGTTGTCTTCAATACAAATATTTAGTCTGGTTCCTCTGGACTTGAGTTGGATTCCCAACTGGGAACAAGAGCGAATGCAGAAAAAACAGCATCGTTATGGACATCTAACCAATCAGAATCTCCGGACCGCAGGCAGAGCAACAACCGGACTAGCATCAATAAAAGACATCAAAAATTGTGAATGGCAGTTGTTGGTTGTCAAGATAGAAGGTGTTATTAGCAATTTTGCCCCCTTTTTGGTTGTTTTGAATTATGGCTCTTTGATGCTTTCATAGGAATCACAGGGTAAAACCTGCCCCCACCCCGTTGTGATTGGTTTGGTTCCTCCTCTACCAGTGGACATGGCTGTAAATGGGAGCAAAACCAGACCCATTTCACAAGCGACTTTTCATGGGGGAATCGGTATGGCTGACCTGGCAATGTTTTGCATCAATTAGTCAAAAAGCTCACAACGCAAAAACGATGTAAACTTACCACTGAACCGCCCATTCTGAGCCGCAGTTCTTGCAGTATTTGGATTACTATACTAATGTCATTTCTGTTGGATGAAATATTTCCAAACTTATTGGCTAAACCTTGTAAACTCTCCTCCAAGTAGAAGACGTTCAATGTTACCCAACACATCCCACCCTAGAAGGAAAAAAGAAGATATGGCAAAAATGAGACATCACTAAGAGAAGTTAAAAAGATAGACCACTTTTACCAAATGTCAACCTTCAAAACATTACAATGTCATCCACTTTCAAAACCTGTAATTAACAACAGGGTGAATTTCATGATGTCTTACCTCTTGTTTTGGAATGAAGTGTACTGGAATTTTGTAATCTCTTGGAATATTCTGTTTCTGTAAAAATAAACAATTATAATTGGCATTATGAATACATCCAATGAATGCATAAACACACAGTTAAGACTTTAACTGGTTCATGGTATATACTGTAGCAACAACATGCAGAGGTTCAGTGAATGGCAAACTCTCAAAAAGCAAGGATACCTTTCCATGTTTACAGTAGAGGCCGTTTCCCAAAAATGTTGGAAAGGGGGGGTATTTTACTGTGTTTATTCCATTAAAAAAAAACATTAAAACTTTCTGAACCAACCATCATTCACAAATTTCCAGTTATGGTGCTAAAGGAAAAATAAAAATACTGTTAACTCAAATTCAGACACAGGCCATAAATTCTTTATTCTTTATTTTACCTGGTTAAAAACTAAAGAGTTAAAATAACGTATTCAATATCCTGTGGTTATAATTATTTAACCCCATAACAAACATTGCGTGCGGTCATGCAGATTAATCAATATTATTTCAGATGTTTTATATCATGTCATATTGTCAAAACATTTTGACAAAAGATAATCAAATGGCAAAAATATTAAAACTGAAATTCTGATTATAAAATGTACTAAATCCTGCAAAGAAATATGTTTTCTTTTATATACTTAGTATCATCACCATAAAAATTCACCAGTTCTTTATCAAAAAACTGTAAGGTATATATAGGATACATACACAGGGTTATAAAATTTAAACATGCACTAATAAAATAAGAACTAATTTGTGGCAAAAATAATACTGGAGCCTGAGGTTCTGTATGGAAACTAGATCATTCAAAAATATTTATCGTTATTTATTTTTTTACACACATTTCCTTTGTTTCCATTCTTTTCATTATTGTATTTATTGCATTTTCTAATATAACCTAACTTTGTATAGCAAACACATTTCTAGTTTGAACAATCCCAGTTATTTTTCTTACACTTTGATTGTACTGAATTTATTTAAATAATTTTAAAGCTTTCACCATAAATATTCATTTCCATATTACATTTTTTAAAGTAATGTAAAATCTTATTTTTTTCTTTAAGTTAAAGGCAACGTCTCAAGCCAATGAAAACATTTATATTTACGACATGTCTTAATAATTAAAAACATATTGTCAGGAGTCTATAATTATATCTTAGATCATGTCTCAGATCAGAATCTTGACTCACATCTTCTTTTCAAAAAAGGCCAAGTATTTGCTGCATATGTGTGGTGCTAGTTAAAAATAGACAGCTTAATACTTTGGGTGACAATTGTAAATATAGAAACCTCCCACCCATCAAAAACCATATGGTCCATAAAGCAATTTCTGTTTATAATACGCTTATTGTTGGCACATGTTACAAAGCGCCCATGACGGATTACAAGCACATAAGCAGTTCTATCAGGATGAAGTTTTAAACCCTTGAGAGGACAGTTAAGACTTGATGATATTTTTTTGGCAGATACAGAACCGTGCAGATGGCGTCTTCTACGCTGCATTACCGCAGCAGGACTCTGTAAAAAGTATGATCTGACTGCGATACAGACAAGTAAAGAGAAAAAAAACCCGTCCCAAGACACTTTATGAAACAAAGGGAGGGGGTTTCAGACATCAAGCCCGACGAAAAGATCTTAATTTAAACGGCAGCATCTGATCTCTTTCATTTCCCACGCAGTTTTAACGTTCAGTTAAATGAATTCATTTGTTAATCTTTGGTTTTGTTTTGACATTTTATGCGTTATATTTATCACTTTTAGGAAACTCTATTGGTCCCAAATATTACAATACTTGCTGGAACTACCATCCAAGTTATCTGTATTTTCTGACTTATCTACAGTATAATTATGAACTCTCATCTTAGAAGTGACTGGAGGCTCAAAAGAGGTAAATGTATATTTGAGCATTCCTATGCATCAGAAGTTTCCTTTCAGGATGCTGAGAACGCTTCATCCTTAAGTTTTGTTTTTTTTCTAACATTGGCTCTTTGTGACATCACAGAGGGTACGGCCCCATTCTTTAGATGATGCAAGACTTTCAACGGTCATTTCAAAAGCTGAAACTGCAAGGTACTCTTCTCAAATTGGTTTAACTCACCGTATGAATTATTACAGATTACTTTTGTAATACTGTATTTGACCCGGTCTTTGTACGTTTTGACCATATAGAAATGTAATATTTGCCATTTTAAGAATGAGATGTGTAACTGCTGTACTCTACTGCCCTTACTTTTTAAGAACTTGTGCTTTTTATTATTTTACCTCTTTTCTTATCATTTTATTTCATTGTATATGTTATTTACTGTTTAATTGTGTCTTGCCGCTTTTAATGTTGATGTAAAGCACTTTGAATTACCTTGTGTTGAATTGTGCTATACAAATAAACTTGCCTTGCCTTGCCTTCTCTGTCCTCACTGCGCATGTTTTCCATCCCAGTGAATCTACGAGTACTACTTACGAGGCATTTTGCTTTTGGTTCCAAATACCAACGAAGAAATAAGAAATATACTTTTGGTTTTGAGGGAAATTTGGTTCAACGTGTTCAGTTTTTCCAAGCAAGCAGCACAGTGAAGTTGTGTTACACCACGGGTGTCGAGCTCCAGTCCTCGGGTGCCGTATTCAAGCATGTTTTAGATGTTTCCCCAATACAAATGACCGCGTCATTAACAGACTTTGATGACGAGCTGGTGACGACCATTAATTAGTATCAGCTGTGTCGATGCAGGGAAACATCTGAAACGTGCAGGACAGGCACCCTTGAGGACTGGAGCTTGGCACCTGTGTCTTATACTGAAAACCTGTGTCTGACTGACGACCAGTTACAGAACACTTTGACCAAATTTCCAAAACAACCTCTCCTTGTGATTCTGGGCTTCTGGAGTTACGCTGGGTGCAAAGCTGCTCTGGAGGTACCACAGATCAAAGTGAGACGACTGAAAATGAGCATAATGCCTCCACTTTGTTTGAATTCCAACATTGTGCTTACCAAAACAGAGAGTTTAGAGATGTCATCGGTCACTGGGTTGACGTCAAGTGTATCTGAATGTACCCCAAGCGTGATGAACAGCAGGAAACGGACACAGACGTGTATCCAACTCTGTAGGTCAAAAGACACATGAACCGACAGTCAGTTGCATCTTTTACATAAAACAACTCATTGTGACCACACTCTCAAATGCACCTCGAGCCACAAGTGACCTTCATGAGTGAGCCAACACTAAATAGCGGCAGCTTCCCCAAACCATTGAGCTCATTACAGGCTGTCATTGTGTGTACAAGGCTGCAAAAAACAATGCTCATCTTGTTACAACAGAATGATTTGCTGTAAAACCTGCATCCTGTCAGTTGCATGGATGCTACTGAGACACTTGCTACCGTCTTTAACATTTCAGAACAGTCTCATTCTCTGTTTGAGTCGGTTTGAAAAAAGACATGAAGCATTGGATGCTTCAAATCTTGTTCAGCTGTTTTATTATTATTATCAAAGTTATTATCAAAGAGGAAGTGTTTTTATGACACAGATCGCCTCTCGTCTGTTCAGGGAGCTCAGGTAGGCTGGATAAATGAAAGTCGTGCAAAATATGTTTTCAACATTTCCCCTCCCAGGTCACTGGTCTGCTCAGGCACAGATATATTTGTTTGCATTTACCGCTGTAAAGAGGACATATTATAGAAAAGATCAAATGATCTTTGCCCGACAGGCGCCTCTGTGTCTGAAATCGCTTTGCTTTGAGCCACCTGGATCATAAAAATCATAAAAAATGTGCCATTCAGGCTGCTGTGCGATTAGGTAAGTATCCAGCTAACCAAATTAGCGGGTCAATATATGAAAACACAAGCTTAAATTTTCTGTTGATGTGTATACTTCCCCTTATTTACCGTTTATGGTGATTATAAGCCTTCAGCTAGTTAGCGTTATAATTGAACCGCACAGAGGTCCCTTTCATGAAGATGCCAGAAGCTACTTGAAACTAATAAACTGGTATTTTAATTGGTGAGAGCAGCATTGGAATAAAAAAAATCTTTATATGCTGCTGAGAAGCTAGCCATCTACCATTCAGCAAAAATTATTTGAACTAGTTATACAAGTATGTCATGTTATGGACAGCAGGATGACAACCGTTGGTTTGGTAGCATTTTTGTCCATTGCCACCTTTTTAATAGCATAAAAAATCCCTGTCAATCCCAACAAGCAACAGTGCTCTGTGATAAAGATGCCAATGTGGCTTTCAATGGACTACAACTCTTATTTTTTTTTTTTCACAATGTTGACTGAAGGGCTGGAGACAAATATTCAGGCATCTAGATATTTGTTCATTTTTATTCTGAAAATGGATAACTGTAACAAAATGGATAAAAAAAGAGCAGCATAAGATAATTTATCGATGACTTGACCAAGAAGCTGATAGATCCATTTAAAAACAGCTCATTTCCACTTGCTTCTGTGCCGTCTGTGCCGTCGGTCTGGAAGTCTGATAATTCCTATGCAAACAACCATAACTGAAACTCCTTCTTCCAGTGTGCCTTAAAATTTCAAGTCTTGCTGTTCACAATCCACGTATCCAAACAGAGTAACTTCCTTCCCGTAGCAACGAGTTGGTGTCAACCACTGCAACATTGTTTGCATGAAGCCCATTGGGCCATTAAAGAGCTGTCCTCGTCTGCATTGGACACCCATGGTGCACGTTGGACACCCATGGTCCACATTAGACACCCATGGTCCACATTAGACACCCATGGTCCGCCTTGGACACCCATGGTCCACGTTGGACACCCATGGTCCGTGTTGGACACCCATGGTCCACATTGGACACCCATGGTCCGCGTTGGACACCCATGGTCCGCGTTGGACATCCATGGTCCGCGTTGGACACCCATGGGCCGCGTTGGACACCCATGGTCCACGTTGGACACCCATGGTGTGGGTTGGACAACCATGGTCCGCGTTGGACACCCATGGTCCGCGTTGGACACCCATGGTCCGCGATGGACGCCCATGGTCCGCGTTGGACCCCCATGGGTCGCGTTGGACACCCATGCGGTGCATTGGACACCCATGGTCCACGTTGGACACCCATGGTCCACGTTGGACACCCATGTTCCACATTAGACACCCATGGTCCACATTGGACACCCATGGTCCACGTTTCATACACATTCAACTCACGACGTTCACAGGAAAACACAAAACCTCAAATATGTGGCGGTATTTTTAACTGAGCTATGTTGAGCTGTGTTGTAACCTTCTACCAAAGTTCTGGAGCCCATTAAATGGTATCCAGGTCAGCCATGCTTAGTTGCACACAGTCTTATTTTAGTATCGGACCGGATATTAATAGGAACTGTACAGTACAGCGTACTTATTTACGCTCGTATCTATTAAGTCAAGTTACCCTATCGAATGGGAAAAAAGGCCAGAAAGAAATCAAACAGAAGTCAAACAGAACATTTTAATCACGAGGAGCAACGTGAATCATCGGGTTATGATGCACGCTGACCTTGTGAATGATGACGTGTGGGGAAATACGGCAACAAAAGACTGGCGGCTGAAAATATAAGCGTGTGCATCGCCCCACCTAAATTCCATATTTTTAGAACATGGCGCTGCAGTGAGGAAGGAAGCATTCGATTTGTTCTCAAGACTTCAAGGATAAACACAATACCCTTCATAGAGAATAAACAAAACTTCCAACAGCGACTCTGCAGCCTTGTGAGCGTCTGTTGCCGTTGCTTTGGTGACCTCCTTCCTGATCTCCATCCCAATCTGAGCATGTTATGCAAAGGATTTGTAATTGTCCTCTTAATATAGATCAGAGCCATTCAGAGTCAAGGCCCTGTGAAAGTGAGTCTGCTCTTTGAGACACTGCGAAGCTTTATTTAACAAAGTGACAGAGATTAAGAGTTGATTAGGTGAGCCATGTAATCCTCAGTCCAGTCGACCAATACGGCAGAACTGAGGTCAGCTGACCAAGGGTTTGAGGCCAATCTTTAGCCCCCGTTTTCCTTCTCTCTTCCTACATTTATGGATCCTCCCTGAAAGATCAGTCATTCATATTAGCACGCTCTGAGTCTTCATGTCTTTTTACTTTGTTACTCAACCTGAAAGAAAACAGAAGAGGAATGAAGATCGATTGAAAGCAAGAAAGCCTGCAGCAAAACTTCCAGATGGATTATAATGAAATTTTACTGGGAATTCAACTCATCGACTTGAAATAGCAGACAGGGATGGAAAAAAGGAGTAATTTCAGGGTGGGGCTGAGCAGATATGATCCAACCCCTCTGAACATATTTCAGTCAGTCGACTCACACTGCTAAAACAACCCCTCTAGAAACAAAGCTTAATACTCCTAAATCTAATCCAAATTCTCTTATTTCAGGCAAAATATCTCTCCCAACATGTTAAGAGAAATCTTCTTGACCTGATTTTTTGCAGTGCGGACAGGTGATGTAGCAGTAGCAAGCTTGAGCGTTGCTTGGCACGGCAGAAATGAGCACCGCTTTCAACAGATCAGCGAACCTGCAGGTAGAGCTGGAGTGAACCATGCACAGCGGTGCGCGCGAGTCACCTGCCGGAGCCCGTCGGCCTGTTTAAGTACACATGATACCTATGTTTCAACAACAAATACTTTGGATCCTGACTCGTCATTGGCCACAGATGATACCCTACGTTGGGATACGGGACTGGTGACCAAAAAAATTTCTTTACTCCGTCTCTGTGTTCCTGATCGGTTCAGAACGTAGATGGAAAGTAGAAACTCCATAATATTACAATTATGTAATTATTATATACAATTTTATCTGCACAACAGTGCAGATAAAAAATTATTTGGTGTACATGTGAAGTAAAATCTTTCCAATTAGGTTTGTATGTTGAGAGGACCTGCTCCGTTGGACCACGACACCACAGGCAACGTAAAGCGGTCTCCAAGAAATACATCCAGCAAATACTTCAACCCAGAAACAAGGAATTATTTTAAAATATGAGTTTAAAGTAGCCAAGATTTCCTTTGAGAAGCACGAATTAGCTTCCGTTATGCAGAGGGTGACCGGTACGCGTGAGTGAAGGTCAGAGGGTGAAGATATCTGGCAGAAACTGCCAGTTGTTGAAGTGAGGAAAGAGTAGTTCAGTGGTTAGACCACATCTCATCAGAGGCTGCATCGCTTTGTCAAGGACCAACGGGGCAGCCGTGGATGGATCCGGGACTGCAGTAGCCAGAGCTCTCCAAGGAATCATTCTGAAGTCCAAGATTCAAATTCTCTCACCCAGAGAGGCAAAGTTGAACATGGGAAGGTGGAACAGACTTACACAAGTTGTTTTAGCTGTCTGTCAGGACTATCTCACATGTGTTGTCAGTCAAAAAAGTGACTAAAGGAGGGATGCCTACAGATACAACCACAGTTAATGTGTTCTGCAGATTTTTCTCAAACTGCTGCAATACTTTGAAAGACGACAAGGGTGTGGATCAATATTTCTGCACTTCATTAAAACTAGTTCATTTATTGTTTGCCAAAACTACTTCCTGCTGTGTATAAATAGTTCCAGAGTCCCCTTTTTCCTTTTCTTGATATTATTTGCTGCCTGTCTGACTTTGGGCGGTTGGATGGAAGCTCTGCTGAAAAATAAGCCCCCGTGGTTGCAGGATCAGAATTTTGTCTTAATTTATGGCATCAAAATCTTAGACTTTTACGTTCCTAAAGTAGATGCTTTTAATCCTTACATCTTGCATGTTCAGCAGAGCCCCGCCGACAAAACCTCACCATCGAGACAGAACTCCATGCAAGGCTGTTCACACGTCTGTCTAAAGGATGACTTAGGAGGCAATTTAGTAACTGCTGCCAATGCTTGCATGTCAAACAACTCCAAACCCACAGACCGCAAATTAAATAGCTATGAAAGCTAAAGAAAGAAAAAAAAGTTAGTGAAAATATTTTCCAAATTAATCAAAATTAGCAACCCCCCCCCAATAAAAAAACCCTTAAATCATCTTGAAATGGAAACTACAAAGGCTGGTCTGCGTGGCGTGTGTGTGCATATGCACTTCCATTCCGAGACAACATTCACTTGCACGTGTTCTCAGGTCATTGAATGTGTCACGACGGGTGGCAGACGCCTGATGACAGTAACGTGAGACAAACACTCGAGAGGCATGTGCGTTCAAAGTGAACAGTCAAGCCCGTGAAAAGCAGAAACATGTTGCACATCTGCACTTGTGGTGCAGGAAGCAGAGCAGCTGTGTCTTATTTGCAGAAATAAACCTTCCACAAACCCCAAATACTAAAGTCTTAAATCATTCATGACTCAGGTGGTACAGTGGTCGCGTAAAAGGAATGAGATCTCCAGTTCAATTCCCGGCCCCTTTAACTGTCTCTGGACAACTTGCTCATCAGTCTATCTGGAGGAAATAAAGCACTGCATATACAGATTATACAAATACAGGAAACACTGTTGGAGAATTATGTGAATGAAAAACACATGGTGGGACCACATAGGATGCAAAGGTGCTAGATAATTGATTCATCACCTCAGTATGTGAACAGGGAATTCATCAGAACTTTTAAGGAAATGATTTCCAGTGTCTTCAATGAACAATGTCATCCAATCTAAGAGTTTGATAGGTTATAGTCGTTTACAGCGGTGTTCAATCAGAATTCCTTATAATTACATTTTTTCCCCAATCGATTTGGAACTGAACTGAACGCAGTTTTACGAGAAGACTCGTCAGTTCTCACCCGAACTCAAGATTTCAGCCGCTCCCCAATTCCTGGTTTTCAATACGGGAGCGGTCTGAACGGCAGGCAGGCCAGTATGGCGCACATGCTCCGTCTTTGAAGCCACCCTGTCGTATGTCGGGCAGAATGAGGTCGCTCATTGTTCGACTCAAACAACCATGAGCCTCCAGAGAAAAGAAGCTGTCTCCATGGTGGCGCGTCTGGTCAAAACTCCAGCATTTGGCTATGCGTCAATGGTATTTTCAGACATATGCAAATACGGATCCTCACAATCAGCTCTGCAGCTCCCCCTCTGCGTGTCTTTCTTTTTATATTTTTGTTTATCGGTGCCGCTTTTACTTTGGCAAATCCCATCAAAATTTGACAGGATTTGACAAGAGCTGGATAACCAATTATCCACGCTCACGCTGCATCTCGGAGGATATAGCAAGCACATTAAATTCTCCGTCGAACTTTGCCTGAGCCATCAGGAGTTTAAGGACACGGTGACATGGGACACAAACGCTTATTCGTGAAGGCAAGGAACCAGAAACTCTAATGCCTCACAGCATCTTTGCCTCCAGCAACAGATCTATCACCAGTAAAATGGACATAGTGAAACTGAGATTGCTGTGCACAAACTCGCTGAAGAAGTTTTAATTCTGCCAATATTGAGCCATCAGACTGCATGGCTCATCGCCAAAACTGAAGACTCGGTAGGAATGCAAAACGGCGTTATGGATCAATTAAGCCTTTTCAACCAAGTGCAACCAGGTCCCGATGCTGGTCTAGTGCTAGAGCCGATAGAAGTTGAACTTTGGAGCATTCTAAGAACCACTTTCCTATTCCATAAACACAAAGCCACTGCAGAGTCACAACATTACATGTCTTTTGATGTCTAAGCATCCCTCGAGTGGCTATGGAGGACTACAGTAGACAAAGAGATACTGTACTAGCCTATGTTCATCTTGTTTGACTCAAAACCAGTTCTCCCCTTCTTCCCAGCTCAGTAAACACAGATATCCAAGTATTTCCAATCAGTAAGGACATCATGATGATTCAGGTATACGTTTTGTTTTTGTTGCTGTTCTCAACTACAGGACAGCAAAGGGAACAATCATACAACCAGGAAAGTATAAAAAAACACTTGTGAAGGAAAACCAAAAGGTCTGGGTTGGCAAATTTGAACAATGGGTTTAAGGCCCTTAAACCTACATCACCCTTGCTGAACATGCATTACGTCATTAGGCTAACAAAGGCTAAGAGGCTAAAATTAAAGCTAGAAGGGCGCGCAGACTGCCAACTCTGCTACTACACATCCTTCTTGACCAAACATCAACATCTATCAAAATGACTGTTGACCTCAATTCAATTACGGGATTCTTTTCAAAGAGAAAACATTGGGACATTTATGAAGATCAACCTCAACCTTTCCTCGTCTACAGTTCAACTACAGTCATCTCACATCATTTCCCATAGAAGGGAAACAGATCTACAAATGATGCAATGACAGTAAGTCACCAGGGAAGCTATGTGAGGTTGTTTTCTCAAAATATTCAAGATCTGCACTTAATCTCTCAATGTAGGCTGATTCACTACACAACTATACTTGAGTGTGGAGGGTTTTATTTTCTCAGGGAGTGAGAGTATGTCCCAGCAGCCACTACTGGCTCACACATCGTTAGTCCCCCCTACTCCCCACCATCTACTCCATCCCACCTACAGTACTTCCATTATTACAGTAAGTACACAGATGACACCACTGAAGAGGGGCTCATCTCTGGTGAGGTGCCAGTGCAGCCCTCAACACCTCCAACACCCAGGAACTAATTGTGTACATTACAAAAATAAAGTACACTGTGCAGCTCATATAAAGTACGTACGAAATGGTTTCCAAACTTTAGCTTCCTGGACATAGACGTTGATGATGTCCTGAGTTGGGAAAAAAAGAGGAGCGCCTACGGTTCCTTGGGTGTTTTAGGGGAAACGGCTTGGACGAGTATAGGCTGCTGCCCTTCCGGCTGTGGCGCCATCAATGGTGCTGCGCTGCTCTGATACCCTTTTTCCACCAAACTGGTTCCAGGGCTGGTTCTGGGCCAGTCCTGAGTTTGGAACTGGGCTTTTTGTTTCCACTGACAAAGAACTAGCTCCGGGCGAGAAAAAAAGGTTCCAAGGTAACACCATCTCTTTGCTGGGCTAGAGGAAAGAACCGCTTACGTAAGCGAGTTGTTAAGACCAACGACAATAGCAAGACTGGGAGACCGAAACATTTTCAAATAAGCAACGAATTAATATGGATGCAGCAAAGCAGCAGTGGTCTGTGGAGGAGACAAACCTGTCTTTTAGCGATATGATCCACGGAGGGTGCTACACAGACCAAGTACGTATTAGAGCAAATACATTGTTGTTGCTTCAACTTTCGCGCCAACGCAAACGCAGTGACATGACTAATGTTTGCAGTGACGTAAATGATGTTTGCAGTGACGCAACTGATGTTTGCAGTGAAGTAATGACATGGCTCCTCATAGCACCCTGATCCCGCTGCTGCTTCCACATGACTGCTGTGTGCTGCTGATGCCCCCCCCCCCCCCCCCCCCCCCCCCCCCCCCCCCCACCTCTGGTCATCCCGCTGTTGCTTCCACCTGCCTGCTGTGTGCTGCTGACGTCCCTGACTCCCCCAGTCTGGCCTTCGGCAGGAGGGTCCCCCCTTATGAGCCTGGTCCTGCTCAAGGTTTCTTCCCTCCTAAAGGGGAGTTTTTCCTTGCCACTGTTTGGCTTAAGGCTTTTCTCCCACTATGTGAGTTTTTACCTGCCATTGTTTATGTAATAATCGCTCGTGGGTTTATGTTTATGTTTATGTTCTGGATCTCTGGAAAGCGTCTAGAGACAACATCTGTTGTATTAGACGCTATATAAATAAAATTGAATTGAATTGAATTGAATTGAATTGAATTGAATTGAATTGAATTGAGCTTGAACGAGTTGTAAACCAGCAACAGCATTGGACCGGAACCAGCTCTGGAACCGGTTTGGTAGAAAAGGGGTATGAGGGACTCCGTTTGGATTTACACTCGCTCCAGAATATTTATGACAGTATTTCAGGGAGCTATCTTTGTCAAAAAGGCGGCAAGAGTTTACAATTCTTTATAATTATTTTAACTGAGGCCCTACAGGATGCACTTCAGTCCCAGATAATCATAAAAAATGAACAGTAACAGCTACATTTTCCTGCACAGCCCCCCATTGCACATTAACTCTTAAGAGTGAGTAATAAAAGCGAAGCACTATGGATGCACACAATATACATGTACTTTAGGAGTCTTCACAATATTTAATTGAGATATTGTCTAACTCATCTGTGCTTGTAAAGAATAAGGGGTTGATTTAGTAAAACCCAACAAATAAGCATGCGGTCACAACATATAAATAGAACAGATGGGAGCTTCCATATCAGCCAAGCATTTAATTTCAATAAGGACCAAAACAGTCTACTGGCAGCAACGTAGATTAGCATTGCTGAACAGCTGATAATCAGGAGCCTGTAATTTAGCAACAACGCAGATGCAGCTTGTTTCTTTTTAGATCACAAGTCATATCGGCACCAAACCAATTACTTAGTTCAG
This sequence comes from Cololabis saira, assembly GCF_033807715.1. Lineage (NCBI taxonomy): Eukaryota > Metazoa > Chordata > Actinopteri > Beloniformes > Belonidae > Cololabis > Cololabis saira. Next base: position 10,941,365 of record NC_084591.1, read on the forward strand.
GTTTAGGTTGCATCTTTGGGCCAGCTCAGACAATGCTATAAATACATTATTCCATGACTGTCATAAGACCTCTCACTATATTTAAATATAGTCAAATATGACTGATTTTATACGGCTTTGGATTAGACAGAACACACAAGTGAGGTTCTGTTAATGGACAACACAGCCAAATAACAAAAAGAAAAGATAAACCTCTGTCATAGAAAGTGATTTTAGTAGTAGTAGTAGTATCTTCATCTAAGCCACAACTACTAACTCAAAAGCATGAGCTGTTGCTGCACAAAAAATAATAAATGAGTGCCTTTATCAAACATAGCCATAAAACACAGACAGTGATGGGATACAGTGAGTGAACCCTTTGACTTAATAGCTGGTCAAACCTCCTTTCATAATGTCAAGTGAGCAGCAGAAAAACTCTGCAACAGAGTTGTACAGCGTTCAAGAGGAATTTTGGACCCTTCCTCTTTCCAGAACTACTTCAGCTCAGACACATTTGGTGTTAATAGCTCTATTGAGGTCTTTCCAGTGTCTCTCTATGGGGTTAAGGTCTGTACTCTGACTTGGACACTATTCTCTGGTGGACTTACCTCCAGTTTAAATATGTTTCAGCTGGTGGAGAGCCACCCTGGCATTATCCTGTAAGATATTGTGCTGACCTTGATAATCAATAAGGACATGAGAAGTTCTAACTGTTCATTAAGCACATCATGTTTTTCTATTATTCTTATTTTTAATTAGCAGCTCATATTTTATGACAAGTTAATGCAAAAAGCCAGTAAATTCCAAGGCTTGCAGGTATTTCTTTTTCTTGCCACCGTACCTCTCACTCAGGTATCACTGCAGTCTACTTTGCCCCCTTGATATCTTTAAACATTTATCAATTCTGAGAAGAGAACATAAACTCGCTGGTGCATCACAATGGCCTCACTATTTGGTAATGTTGTATTCATCTGCACACTGGGAAAAAACGTGTAAAAATATAAAGAAAGATAACAGAGATAATGTACATGTGAGCTGGATGTGGCACATGAATGAGGGGGATTTACAGCCTCTGTTATCATATCATTTTCAGATCCCAAAGCCAAAATCTAATGAAATAAAAATAAAATAAAAGAGGCCTTTGTTTCATGAGCACTGGTTTTGGAAGAATGCCTGAGGGTCAAACACTGATCACATCAATAAACAAAAAACTGGAGCCGGTGTGAGAGTGAAACACATTGATTATCTCTCTTTTTTTTTTTACTTTAACCCCAATCCTGACACCCTCCCCTCTCACCGATTAATCAGCCAACCGAAGAATCTTCCAGGACTAAACTTTCCTAACTTTCTTTCAATGACGGCGGTTAATTCAATGAACTTTTTTAGAGATAAATAAACTCAAGATCTATTGATAGGTGGTAAGGATTGTAAACTTTCATTAGCGACCAACATTACCTGAATCAAGCCAGTTTTGAATGAGGATGTAATGTTCATTTAAAACAAAAAAAACGATTAATGTTTACACTTGAGGCAACATTAATTGCTTCATCAAGCCTCTGAAATGTCATTCCACCTAAATGATAGTGTCACTACAGAGAAACTGAGGTTATTTTAACCTTGGTAGAAGAAGACAGCTGATTGTAATTTGCTCTGAAGAAGGCTCTGGCTGAAACGCGTCAGCGTTCACAATAAAGATGGATATTTTTAACTGAGCCTGTCTTGTATCGACATTTTTTGGTGTGCTGCTTTCATCACCTTGTGGGATCTTCAAGTAATTTTAACTTTGTAAGTGTAACTTCTCAGGCAGACATTTCCAAATGCTCTCTGCCATCTTGTTATAAATTATAAAATGTACAAGTCAGCTACCATTAACATGGACCATTTCCACACACTTGTTGGAATGACATTTGAGTCTTTACAGGGGTTTAAAATAGTCAACACACACTTTTTTAACTCATAAATACTTTGATTCATGTCATTTTGGTCCTTGATGAAAAGCTTACACATCTTACTACATAATAATAGACCTAGGGTTGTTCCAGCTCTAGAAATGTCATTAAAAACCATGAAAATTGTTCTTGAAAACAGCTTCTCTTCCGTGGAAATGGAGCTTTTCATGGTCGTCTTTTCTTGTAATGGGAGTTTTGTGTCAGAGCAAGTAAAGCCAATTGGAAACAACAGTATACACAGCAAGATGTGTGATGACTGATGCCAGCAATATCTGTTGCCATTCCCCACATCTACATGAGAGCGATTTACAGCTCATGAAAAGAGCAAGATGAAAACTGAAATTACAGGCGTGCTTTCAAAGCCAGCGGTTCAAATCTCACAAGACCACAAGTGATGGCAAATTATGAAGTGGCCAGCAGAATCATACTTTACTCGGGGGATGGACTCCGAGGAAGTGGGAGGCTGATTACATTTTGATGGCAGTCCGCAGCACTGGTGCAGATTCCCTCGCCAAGAGCCGTCTAATTTTCAGTAATGTGATACTCTTTTAGCGGGAATCCAAAAAGTGCATAATGCAATGTTGAGTTTAATTTGAGTATAAAAACACGACAGGATGAACCTTTTGTTTTATTATGACCAAGTCAATAAAAGCTGATTGTGTAGTTGGTTGTTTCCATACAGAGGTTCAATTGCAGACTTGCCACTGGGAACTTAATACTCAAAGCAGGCGGACTTCTACTGACCTCGTTTTGTTTTAAAATGTGGTTCTCTGTAAATGTACTCTGCGCCCAAAGCAAGACACGTATTTCAGCTCCCATACTGCCATGGTCTTATCTGAAACACTACTAAAAGCCCAGCGATGAAATCTAAAGCCTTTAGGACACTCCGTAAATTACTCTTCACACACATTTAGGATTGAAAGCAAAGCAAATCAGAGCCAGCAGAAGTCAAAGGAGCCACTCGACAACGGAAAGTAAAGTAGCATGACGGTGGGAACAGATGCACAGATTTGGCCATGGTTAAAAAGGGAAACTCTTATTTTTATCTGACACATATATTGCTAAGATCTCTGCACCACCCCCATTATCAAAACAATACATAGTTTTATACGTGATTGAAAATTTGAAGCGGCAGCATAATTGAATGTCATCTGAAGGTATTTCAAGGTTAGTAATAGATGCTATATACGCAGATATATATTTTTCGGGGCGAGTTGCGAGTGACTGAGCAGAGTGGAGCCATTTGAGACGTTGTTTTTCAACGTTAAAACATCAGTTTGTGTAATTTGAAGGAATGTTTGCTAACTTTAAGAAAGTGCTGGATGGATGGATGGATGGATGGATGGATGGATGGATGGATGGATGGATGGATGGATGGATGGATGGATGGATGGATGGATGGATGGATGGATGGATGGATGGATGGATGGATGGATGGATGGATGAGTACTGGACAGCATCTCAAGGCTCAGGTATCTCCAAGACAAAATGTCTTTGGAACATCGCTAATTGCTGAATTCAGCCTTATTTTGCACACTTTGATCATTGTCAGAAGACGTCTGACCTTATCTACTGCATCTTCTGACTCTTCCATTACTGTATGTATCCGAAAGAATTTTAGTCTGAGATGGACTGAAGATGAGCGTCGTCACAAAATCCAGTAAAGGGGAGATAACAGGCTTGAAGCTATACGCTAATGTGCCTGATCTATGAGGGGTTTGTGTATGTCAAATCTGAAACATTTGTTTATTTGTTTATTTGTTTATTAAAAAGGATCTCCATTAGTATTCACCATGGGAAGAATATTCTTCCTGGGGTCCACACATAGACATACAAAAGATGACAATAATCCAACTCAAAAAGGGTGAAAAAACATTCACTACAATTCCTGAAATAATAAATTGAACCAAAAATAAAAGATTAAGGAAACAACCATCCACATCTTAAGTAGCAATATTTGCTACTATCACCAGATCTGTTCCACATTTGACTGCATGCTTCTCAACAACAGCTAGTAAGATTTCCTGGCCTTTTTAAAATTTCATTGCAGCAAAAACTTTGGTTTTAATAAATCCTTTCAAGCAGTTCTTGCTGAAAAAACAAGTCTGCAAAAAAAAAGTTTCACAACACAATTCTTACTTATGATAGGGTTATGGTGTAAAAACAGTTTTCGCTCAAATCTGATGTAATAGAGAAGTCTTTGAATAAAGCCTAGGGTAGGATGGCACTAGAACTGGGCTTATAATGTGCTGCTGCCAGGTAATGCTGGGTTAGGTGGCGCTAATAAAATACAACTATCTTCAGGAAAAGGTACATTTTCTTATGCATGGGACTAAAATAAAAAACAAAAATCTAAACACAAAATTATGAATTTGGGTGGATAGGCTTGAGTTTATCAAGATGCTCTTGATTGACTCTTAGGTAGTGTAGGCAATAACTGTAGAGATTATGGGTACAGACTAGGGGTGTAAAAATATATCGTGCCACGAAATTTCGCGATACAAAAATGTCACGATACGTGTCGTGGAGGTGACAAACTGTATTGCGATATTGGGTTATTAATATTAATCTATTGTGTTTACAAGTAACGCGCAGCGTATTAGTGCCGACCGCGCCTCGACCCGCGGACGAAAATCTTACTCCGCTCAGAAGAAACTAGTACCATTTGGCGGTCCTGATCACGGGACTCTTGCAGGGTTTTGAGCTCTGAACTTTTACTTATGTAAGGCTAGTGTAGAGTTAAGCCTTACCTTACTTACTTGTACTTTAATGTCCGCTCAACAGTGTAGGATTTTAGAACATCAACACAGCACCTAGTGCCGTACTGTGGCGTATCACTCCGCCCAGTCTAAAACATACTAATCACTACAGATAAACTGACTAGTGTAATTATAGTCCCTTATTTACATCAGAATATAAAGAATATATTAAATAAATATTAAATAAAATAATGAACCCTGAATTACCAAAATAACCTTCTTAACAAAAATAAATCTCCTCTTACACTTATAAGGTGAGCATGAATCAATTTTTTTCATGATGTAAAATTGTATGTATTTATTTACTTTTATTTATTTATTTAATTTTAGTTAAATTTCTGGAAAAGAAAAAAGTCAAAAAAGCTAAATATTTGTACTTGTATGAAACTGAAGATGCATAATGCAAACCTGACATTTACTTTTAGTTCATTTTGTGGAAAATGGTTGGCCTGGCTTTCTCTTTAAAACTTAAACAGTTATAAAGCATTACAAACTGTAACAATAGGGCAAACGCACAGTATTGTTTTGTATTTTGTATCTTTCAAATAAAAACCAATTTTTTCCAGTCATATGTTCCTCATTCAAGGTTGTTAAAAAATACTGCTATAATATCGTATCGTTACCGTGACCTCAATACCGTGTATCATACCGTATTGTGAGATAAGTGTATCGTTACACCCCTAGTACAGACCGACTCGAAATGGTATGGGTCCCAAATGGGAGCAAATTATGTGGGTCCCTTATAGTTACCCTAACCAAGGGGGTCCAACCTAAAATCAAATTAAGGTCCACTCAGGCATTTGGACAAATATCGCCTGAGCCAACATGGAGCATCATTTTTTTTTTTTTATTAGAGTATTGATTTTAAAGATTTGTTTAACCTTACTTGGTGATTTGCATGATTTAATTTCATCTTTGCAGTTGTTCCACAGATTAACTCCCATCACTGATACACAATGGGTTTTTAATGTTTGTTCGTACATGTTGTTTTTTGAAATGACATATTCCCCTGAGATTGTGTTTATTTTCTTTTATTTGAAACAACTTCTGGATGTTTTGTGTCAACTGATGCTGATTCGCTTTGTGCACGATTTGTATAGTTTTGAAGTCGACGAGATCCTTAAATTTGAGTGTTCTCAGTTTGATGAAGAGTGAGTTTGTTGATTCTCTAAAGGCCGCTTTATTCACAATTCTTATTGCTCTTTTTAAATACTTTTTCTTTTAAATACAAAGCTACCAGGTTCCCATACCCATCTTTGAAGCAGCATAAAGGATATTTAGCTTGGAAGGTCCACTGTACACATAGAGGATATATCACTTTTATGATCTTGATTTCTCTGCCACCTTCCGTTTCTAGGCACCTCCGCTAGAGATGAGCAGGACGGCAGTCCAAAGTTATCCTTGGTTGGTTTTTGCCAATAGAAAATATGGGAGATTTGCTTGTCAGCACTTTCTTAAAGTTAGCAAATATTCCTGCAAATGCCACAAACTGATGTTTTTAACGTTGAAAAACAATGATTTGTGATTTTTTTAAGCCCAAACAGAGCCCACACAAATGCCGGCTGAATATTTGCATATAATTTGGACAAGACTAACACATTATTTGAGATCAGGCTACTTTGTTTTGGTAAAGGAAATAACACTACTTGTTTCCTGCTTTAAAATGTATGAAAGGCCAGGAAGGAAATGAGTATGGAAAACGGTTAATTACTTGAGTCATCTTACAGCTCTTATTACAGAATATTAAAGTCGACACATTCTTAGAAAATATTTGGATTATTTGACACCGATGCAAAATGTCATTTGCAGCTAAGAAGTGCATGCTTATCCTTTAAAGGAGCATGAGGCTCCTTTTAAGAAATGAGACTCATTAGCGCCCCCCTTCGCCATGACGGCCGTCGGGGGTACTGCAGCCAACAGCGAAGCCAGCACGGGGAGAACGCGCATGCAGCGTCATGTGACGTCACATCCGCAGGACAGCGCGGGAAATTCGGCCCCACAATTGCAGCACATTTTGCAGCACACAGCCTGTTCAAGGCAACAGAGAGATACGCTAGGGGGCTCATTCTTTTTGGTTTGGAACGCTTCATCTGACATTATTACTAGAAAACTTAAAACGTATACAAATTTTTTTCCTCAATCCTGCCTCAATCCTGCCTCATGCTCCTTTAATGTGATACAAGTACAACAACGTTTGGGAGCCTTATCTTATTGGAAGCTCTCATTTACACAAGGAAATAGATGAGAAAGCATCTTGATTAAATTACAAGCGTACAAAAACAAACACATGTCACTTCTAAAAAGCTCTAAGAATATCCACAGCCTCTGAGCACACAGCTCGTGCCAAACATCACTGAATAACAAGGTTTCAGTGAGAAAAGTGCTTGGATTTTAACTCGCTCATTTGGACTTTGTCCCAAACTGCCCTCACTGAGTTTTTGAGATTAAAGTCACAGCTGCCTTGGTGGAGAATTAAGTTATTTACAATGCTGATAATAGTTCCCATTTTTCTGTGAAACAATAAAAACTGCAGCAATGTTAACCACAGCTCTTACAAGCAATTGCATTTCCCCCCAGCTGTTTTGATGAAAACCTGAAAAAGATTTTTCAATCAGCTATCTGCTATCGACGAAGTGGTACTGATAAAAGTTAATAATTACAAGCCTAATGGCAGCTGATATGTTGCCAGCCAGACAAATCCTTCCAGCATGCCTCTCATCTGTCATTGTCAGGTGAATTACAGCTCACAGGGCCTGCTGCAAGACTGTTCTTTGTCATTGATGTAGAGGATGATTACCCTCGTCTCTTTTTACACCACCACTTTGAACCTGAAGCATAATTAGCTGAACAGGCTCTCCAGACTGCCGGCCTCATGGCCCTCTTTTTCATCCAATTTCATAAATGAGGAATATCGAACCTTGCACAACATTAGTCCACCATTGTAACATGCAGACTGCTTTGTCAGAGATTGGGATATTTTATCTTAATCTGCTGCCTGCATCACTGTTTTTTTTTTTCGAACTTTGCCACGAGACCTCAGTTCTCATGTTTCACCTCGAGGATTAAGAGTGTAGATGAAGACGGCTGTGCAGAAAAATTAAATGTCAAGATTCTGTTATTGTCCAGGTGCCCTAGAACTGATTGAAGCCCGGAAGTCCTGCACCTGGAAGACCCGTCTCTCACCCACAAATGGTGCCAGGTGGTCTCAATTCACCCGGGATTTCCTTTCCTAGATTCAAATGTCAATGTTTAACATTTCCCTGGAAATACTGCAGGGAGTAAAGGGTCAATGTTCACATCAATCACCATGCTAAGAATACAGCAACAGCTTCTGATCCAAGTGTCATTCAAGCCTGCTGGGTTGGGCTTTCAATGAGTAAACCATTAGAAGAGGCAACACACATCAAGAATATCTCTAACTTGATTAAACGCTATTATAAAAAAGGAGGCTAAAATCTTAAGGCTCAGATGAAGCAGAAAAAAAGAAGGCATCTGAAATTCAAGCATTTGATTTTTAATTTATCATTTCATTCCTGCAGGAATTAAATAAACTGGTAATATTGTTTCTGTCTGCAAGGGGGTACGATGAAGAGTTAAAGATGAGCCAGAAAATGACACTGAAGCTTGTTTACTTGGATGCAGCTGTATATTTGCTTTCAGTTCAACTAGACCGAAACTCACAAAGGATTGCAAAAAAAGTGTCTTCTCTCCTAATACAGCCACGTGGTAGTTAAGCTGGACATGAATATTTGGATATCCAGACAGTCGTCCATTATGTGGGTTTCAATTTAAGCATGCAGATTTTTCTTATTTTCTTTGGCTATCACACCGAGTTATGAACTTTATTGTGCTGTTAAAAAGTGGAAGTAAGAAAATAATACATTTTATACAATCCGACCTCCAGGTGGGAGACAGGCGGACAGAGGTGCAACAAGGTCGGCAGCAATAGCTGGAAGACGATGTGACAAAATCTCAGCTGTGTGGTAACACTGTTAAAAAGAGGAATGCCGAGATCGAGGCAGCCTGCCAAGCATGCAGCTCCACCAGCGCCCCAGAGCCCACAGGATGGTACTCAAGCCAACCATACCTCTTACTATTTGCTTGTTTTGAAACCACAGCTCTCTGTCTCCAAACTAATAGTTAAAGAGTAAACTACTGCCCCCCTCCCAGTCTGTGACAAAACGAGATTGAGCCTTTTCCATCAGAGGCCCCGATTTATTGACCCGCTGCTCCTTCTGAGCGGAGTTTCACGTTCTGGTTTGGTTTTCTGATCCAGGCCAAAGCAGAGGTTTAGTTCTGGTTTGCTGTACCGCTCACACTAGGCATGTGTTGAAAAAAAATCGATTTTCTGATTCTAAATTGATTCTCATATTAATTCCTAAAAATCGATTTGTATCTCTAAAGATCGATTTTTTTTCATCATTATATTACAACTTAAATATAACTTTAAATGTGTTTAAAGGTATGAAAACACTAAAGTTTTCAGTTATAATTGCATAAATGGTCTATAATTCTTTGCTTTATATACTGTCTTGGGGTTACAGTTGCATAAAATGCTAAAAACCAAATTCTCAAAAATTAAAAACCGAAAAACACAGAAAATGGAAAGAATTAAAACGGAATGTGTTAAAAAGTAAAACTGATTTCATATGGCCCTATCTCTGTTTGCCCTCGATCTGTTTGGTAATTCTGCCTCACGATGTTTCTGAAATCAGTTATATCAGCATTCTGGGAGGTGATTGGTCCTTACAGCATCATTAGCTGCCAATACCTGCTGTTGAATATCAATATAATACTAGTATTAATATGTAGCATAACTACAGTCATATAATTCATGCAACAGCTCAGAAACAGTTTTAATAACATTAACACACAAAAACATAACAAATCAATATCGGAATCAAATCGGATCAATGAAATCTTGATAATCGATTCTGAATCTTAAGAATCGGAATCAAATCGATTCTTGACATTTGAATCGATCCCCAGCCCTAGCTCACACATGTCGTTGTCACACACTAACTGGGTAACTTGTCTGATATATATGTTGCTATTGGAGCTTAGGAAGTTTCATGTAATGCCATACCTCTTGATGAGCACGTGTGGGATTAGAGCGGGCCGTTTACGACAGCATTAATTTCCCTCGCATGCCTGTCGGCTGTACTACATTCACAGTTCAAATCAAACCACAAGAGTATGTCTGGTAAAAAGAGCCACCTGTTTATGTGGTTCCGGTCTGCTTGTTTCATGCAGACCAAGGTCCAGATACCGGTACTTGATGCCACTTCTTCAACATTAACTGTGCTGACAGAGCAATCACAGAAGAATTAAGTTTTAACCAAACTAAATCTGTCAGGTGTCAACACACCATAACCGGGGAATAGTAGCCTAGTGGTTACAGAGTTGGGCTTGGGTCCAGGTTCAAGACCCCGGATTGCAACTGAGGTGAACCACTTTGGGCCCTTGAGCAAGGCGCTTCACACTAACCGCTTCCCAGGCACCAGAAAAATGGCATCCAACTGCTCCATATCTAGCTAGTGATGGGTTAAAAGCAGAGGACTAATAATAATAATAATAAACCTCAAACTACCTTTATATCGCTGCTGAAAACTTTCCCCTCCAGACATTTCCATTGTAGTCTTGTGAACGCTAATCTGACCTGACTCATCTCTTTTTGTAAAATAATCTGTAGCATTAGAAAGAAAATTGCTAAACAATAATGATAAAAGGTTTTCTAAAACATTTTTACACACACACTTGAGATCTTACACTGGCACAGATGAAGATACGGCTGATACCTGACTCACATATAAAAGGCCATCTGACCAGGATCGAGCGGATCGAATTCCCCTATTCTTTCTGGAAAAGGACTTAATACTGGAATAGCAAACATGACTGGACGCTTTACAGAAACATGAACGCAATACAAAACATATTCTGGAGGTGATCTCTCAGAGTTATCTGGCCTCTACTGAAATCTTTGATCCCTATTGAGTGAAACTGCAAACACTATTGTTATCACAAGCATGTGACCTGAAATGCATTGATCCAATACATGAGACTCATTAACAAAACATTGTTAAAGATATGACACATTAAGTGATCATGTAAGAGGGTTTTGGGAGGGGTTGGTTTCCTAGTGGTTACAGAGGTGGGCTTGGGTCTGGAGAACCCAGGTTAATGATGCGTTAAAAGCATAGACTGTATATAACGATGGACAAAGCATGAAGTCACGTGACACACTGGTTTCAATTAGGGGTGGGTAAAAATATCGAAAAATCGATGCAACGCAATTATTCCCGCCCTAATTCAATATCGATTAAGCAAAGCCTCTTACTCGATTCACCTCCTGGCCAGTGGGGGGGGGGTGCGCAACATTTTCTTATGATTGGCGTTTTGTGGACGGTGGCTGCACGTGACCAAACAACAATAAAATGGCAACGATGGCAAGCGGAAAATCTTTCAGATCAGTCGTTTGGACTCATTTTGAATTCCCATTTAAAGAAGGAACACGAGAAACGGACAAAAGTAGCGTGGTGTGTGAAGCTCCTTTCACATAGAGGGCGCAAAGCGCAGACCGCCGCCGGCTTTCCAATTCATTGTGCATGTGCTACCGTGGCAAAAGAACGGATCGCTCTGCCGCCGAGCTCGGCAGCGCACGAGAGGGCGCCTACCGTGGCGTTGCGCCACGCCTGCCTGCCCTGAATTGAACATTTTTTAATTTCACCGTGCCGCGCTGGTGGAGGCTCTGCGCCCTACCCGGCGGTGGGCACAGCGCAAACTGCTCTCTATGTGAAAGCAGCTTAAGTTGTGCAAGGCAGAACTAAAATAAAACAGCAACACGACGAACCTGCGGATCATGTTGACACAGAACTGTCATGTGTTCTTTTTTTATTTTAACTTTTGTACTACAGTACAAATACACAAGTGAGCCATTATGGTTCTGCTAAGTTTAATTGCTCAGTTCATTTCTATATGAAGTATTATGCCACGTGTTATAGGCATGAAAATAAAAATAATGAAAAATTGCCAACAGGTATGTGTATTTCTACGTCTTTCTGAATCAATATCGAAACATTTAAATCAATATCGAATCGAATTGAATCGAAATCGAATGGAATCATGAGGTTCTTAACAATACCCAGCCCTAGTTTCAATATATAAATGTAATGCTTGATAAAAACTTTTCTGGCATGGTACAAAAGAAATGTACCCCCCTCAGAGTTCTCATGGGTGTGAAATCAAAAAATGTGGTATTTCCGCTCTAAAGTTGGACATTTTAACTTGGAGGTCAGTGGAGATGGACTTGCTTTTGCAACCAACCTTTGTCCAGCGGTCGGTCGAGGAACTGTAAAAAATCTTAACAGTTCCGCACGAGACTCAGAAGTAAGATGCAGAAGTAAGATGGTTGGCGCTTGGCTTAAAGCAGAGGACTAACTTCGGGGTGTTTTGTGAGATATAGTCTGAAAAATAAAGATTATATTAAAAACAAATTAAGGGTAGGTGACAGACGGATTGGTGCAGCGATAGCAATTATGTCAAAAGGCAAAGCTCTCGATTTACCGGTCAATATACGCTCCCACCCTCACCTATGCTCATGAACTATGGGTAATGACCAAAAGGATAAGATCGTGGATACAAGCGGCTGAGATGAATTTCCTCCACAGGGTGGCTGGACACTCCCTTAGAGATAGGGTGAGGAGTTCGGTCACCCGGGAGGAGCTCGGAGTCGAGCCGCTGCTCCTTCAAATCCAGAGGAGTCAGCTGAGGTGGCTTGGGCATTTGTATCGGATGCCTCTTGGATGCCTCCCTAGGGAGGTATTCCAGGCATGTCCCACCAGGAGGAGACCGGGGGAAGACCCTGGACAGACTGGAGAGAATATGTCTCTTGGCCGGCCTGGGAACGTCTCGGACTCCCCCCAAGAGAGCTGGAGGAAGTGTCTGGGGTGAAGGTTGGATGGATGGATAAAAACAAAATAAATCCAACTTAAAAGCATTTTGCCATGTTCATCAAAAAAGAGCAAAAGCACCAAAAACCAGTGGTTGATACCTGATACCTGATACATTTGCTTGCTTGTCGCACAAGATTTATCGTTCACCATTTATGAAGCACCTCCTGAAACTGATCCACCCGTTCACCTGCAGAAACCTTGTTATAACTTGCTTCCTAGATAGTCAGGTTTGATTGTCATTTGATTTTTTCCACAGCATTTACCTTGTGAACAAATATGTGAACCATATGTGAACAAAAACAGCCATATCCTCAAAAAAATATACGCTCAACTGCACAGGTATAACATCAGAGCAATACCAGCTAGAAGTCTTCTTCTAAATAAAGACACTGCTGAATGTCAAATATTAGGAGTCGGATATCTGGATGGATGTTCATTAGGTGGACATCTGGCTTTCAGTTTTGGTATCCAGATATTTGGATGCTTACAATTACATTCTTCAGAATGCTATAACTTTCAGTTTCCATTTGAAATGTACTTATAATGATAAATAAATGTAGTTATAATAATTATTCTCTAGAATCCATAAAATGCTATTTAGTCACTCTAGAGAATTTGTTCCCATACTGCCAACCAAAACCATTCACTTTGCAAAAGTTCTCTCTGAACATGGCCTGCTAACCCAGCCATTCATAGAACATTTCCACCAGTACACGAGGTACCAAACCAACGGTAACGGATTTGGTAAAGGTTTATGCAATGACTCACAGAATGTCAGAGTGTCCAAGAGCCCCGATTAAACCCAAACAAGACGGCTCTCATCCCATGTTTTGTTTGACTGGTTTCCTGCCTGTCCGGTGGCATCCATAGGCAGTTTATTTTTTGCATCCATTCCCCCGCAGTTTATTTTTTGCATCCATTCCCCCCTGGACATTAAAGTTGAATGGACCCAGACTTTCTATTAAAGAGAGAACGATGACTGGCCAGGTAGTGGGAAAGAAAAGCTGAAACTGGGATTGATGGAAATTACGTTGTTGATCCTTTAGCAGAAAATAAAAAATTGCAGTCTGAATTTGACTGTTAACACTAATGTAAAATGTCTGTTTTTCAAAAAATGGCAACATGAAATAATGTTACTAAGGTCAACTGGAAACAACTTCGTCAACATCTTATGACACCAGACCTCACACACTCGGTTTAAATAGTGAAAACATAAATAAAGGCATTACTGAGAAAACAATGGGGACAATGGAAAGACGATCCGGAGTGTTTCTTTCAGCCGGTGGCGGTCTGTTGGCTTGTTGAGATCGACTTCTTCTTGGGAAGAATTCTTTCACATAATTGTTGTTTAAGATGATGAAACAGCAGTTTAATCCAATTACTGTAGATTGCATGTGACAGCATGTGATGTAAGAATGATGGCTCTAGTTTACGTAAACGTAGGTGGACAATCTGCCCTCTGTCTCCGAGCAGCCACTTCCCATGTACCCAGCACTGGTCTGATACAGATCTAACCACAAATACACAACCCCTGAATGAACCCAGCCATAATTTACCCAAATGTATTGCTGTTTCGTAGGAGTATGTGTTGACTTGAAATACTGATGCTTTGACTCTAGTCACATCGTCCTGTTGGTGACCAGCAGGCAATCCAATATCACTACTGGCAGCAAATGTGACAGAGGGAGATGGAGATGAAATGTGCTCAATGATGGTATGCTGTCTTGTTTTCCTTGGAAAGGAAATGTGATTTTTTATAATCCTCTTACAGTGACTTTGTATAGCCGCATTACTTACTGTGTCAACAAAAGAGGAAGGGAAGGGACAGATCTGGTTAATATGCACTAAGGGAATTTGTCTTAGCAAACAAGAAAGAAATCTGAGTTGTGCAACTACGCTGGTTATCAGATACCCTACACAACACAACTTGCAGAAGTATTACCTTCACAAGTCATCTCCCAACAGCTCAGCAGAATCCCTATGGGTCTTCCTGCAAGATCAGTATTCTTCACTCTAAAAACAATAGTCTCTGATGGACTCATAACATGTTTAGGGTATAACTCAATTCCTTGTCCAATGACAGACGTGATGGAGGCATGCATAGAAGGTGTTTAAATAAACAAAATCACTTTGAAGATTGGTAATAAAGCAGAAACAGTCAATAAACATGACCAGTCGTGGGTGCTCCACAACTGGTGGAACATTTTGTCCACTCGAATTACAATTAAATTCATGTAACACATCTCACACTTTATTGACATCATTATCCAAGTCTCCAAGTGCTTGAGCCTTTCACACAAGCTACAGCAAAGAGCGAAGCGTACATGCCCGAGAACGAGAGGAACAAATTAGTAATGTCTGGAAGACCAACCGAGGAGTGGGCAACAGAAATGCTGGTGAGCCAGAAGAAGAAAAAATCTTTTTCTTGAAATAAATGGGATGTGGAAGGAGTTATTTTGTCAGCTTGTTATCACTCAGTTGAAAGTGAGCCAATGTCTTAAGCATGCTGTCATCCACTTAACAGCTAAAATGAACAAACCAAGAAAGGAGACACATCTGGGCCTAATCTGCACCACTTTTGGCACTTAGGGCTAAATTATGCCATTGTCTCATGCCAAGTGGGTCAGTTGTGTCCTGAAATTCATGAACTGGGCTAAACTTGGGTTGAGGCATGTGTTGTATGAGCCAGAAGTGGCCAAAATCTCATTCACTCGCTTTGACCTGGGATATGGTGTTTGTCGTGAGGGCCAGACGTGGCCGAGAGGCCTGAGGAAAGTGAGGAACCGGTTCTACGTCTGGTCGATATGTGCCACATTCGTCTTGAGTCAAAGTCAGATATCGTAGAAGTTTGGGATCAACATTTCTTGGTGGTTTACGTTCGAGGGGCCAACAGCCCCCCCAAAAAAATCAAAGAGAGATATGGGACGTCCATCTAACGAAGGACTGAGTGGATATCTGAGTATCTTCTTTCAGATATTAAATCCACGTTCAGACCGCCAGCCCACATCTGATTTCTACTGATTGAGATCATCTAGTTTGAACAGACAAAGACCACAATGATGAACAATTCTTCACGAATCAGATTCGAACCCCAGACACAGATTGTTTCCAATGATTGATTCAACTCAGGTGTTCACAGATGCATCTCAAGTTATACAGTCTGGTTGATCGATCAGGACTTAAGTAATCTTTTGTGTTATTTGCAACGTCATGCCAACAACTACATCTCCCAAAGTGACGAAGGCGAGGGGTTATGGCGATATTTTGACACAGCAAAGTGATGACGTCTACAACAGCTCCTGGACAGACGGTGAAACAGATCAGTTCATAAACAGCCTCCTCAGCCCTGGTGCTTCCCCCGTAGCATGTAGACATTTAGAAAAGCCTGTTCACCACTGCCGATGTTGGTTTGTTTACATCAGTTCTACGGACATCCGCTACCAAAGGCACCGCGAGGACTAGGAAACGTTAACAAGGGAACAGAGATGACTTTAATTCCTGACTTTAAATAAGACATGAATGCAGACATTGTGGCATAGAATTGTCAGATCGGTTTAATTCACCGTACAAATTGTTACAGATTACTTTTGTAATACTGTATTTGACCCGGTCTTTGTACGTTTTGACCGTATAGAAACGTAATTCTTGCCATTGTAAGAATGAGATGTGTACCTGCTGTACTCTACTGCCCTTACTTTTTACTTTTTTAACAATTTGTGCTTCATATTATTTTACCTCTTTTCTTATCATTGTATTTTTTATTTACTGTTTATTTGTATCTTTCTGCTTTTAATGTTGATGTAAAGCACTTTGAATTACCTTGTGTTGAATTGTGCTATATACAAATAAACTTGCCTTGCCTTGCCTTAATTCAGGCTGCAGTCTGAGCATGGCCCAGGAACCAGCTCAAGGAAGGTTGCTTGGTTTCTGCCAATTCCCTGATCTCACAGATTTAAGTATGATGCTGATGTTAAGAAACTTGCACGTCTGAATTCCTCCTGACTTTTTTCCAGTAATGGACTTCCTCTTCTCTTTGAATTTAGAAAGAGAAAATAGTTGAAATCTTTTGTTTAAAAAACATTCATAAATGTGATGGTTTAACCCTCGCAAGGCACTATGGGTTAGGCGAGCCCTGTGAGGAGCTGAGGGCCCTCGCTTTGGGATGGGTCATTCTGACCCGAGCCTTAGCACCTCACAAGGGTTAAAACCTCAAAGTAAATATTGGTTTTGAAAAATCCAGCTTATATAGGTCCAAGGCTTTCCTCTGGTGAGCATAGCATTGACGTAAAGGGACCACCTGGAGCCGCTGCAGCTGGAGTGCAAGGGGACGGCATGGGGGATTAATATCCGTTTCAGTTTCAGCTGGGAGCTTTTAGCACAAGTACACAAACATCGGTGTAACAGACTCTTTGTTATTAAGCCATTTTCTTTCTAATTTACAGTTCTGACGAGGACAGAGGTACAAAACAAATTTTGTCTTTTTTTTTCTTATCTGTGGAGCTCAAGGATATTCATATTGGCCTCAAATGGCACTTTTCCACTAGTATCGGCTCGGCCCGGCACGGCACGGCGCGGCTTTACACGGCCCCACACATGTGTTTTCGCACTGCCAGGGGAGAAGCGGGCAGGTTTGGGTGAAGCTGCTGTGACGTACTCGATTGCGCAACCGCTTTGTCCGTGTCGGCGCTGATCAGAAATCAGCTGGAGCCGGGAGCGGCTGAGAGTAAAACAGCCCGTCTACATCGCTTTTTTATTTTTTTCTCGACAGCCACCAGGTTTATGAACATCTGCACCTCAGAGTTGGATCACCAAACAGACGTTTTGCGCTTTATAATAAAATCGCCGCGAGCCGCGAGTCGCCTCGCGCTGACTCCATGGATGTATTATGACTCCCGCTTCCTGATTCAAACGTCTGACGGCCCCGCCCCCCGACCAATCAGAGGCACGGAGGGTGGTGACGTCCCCGCCCCCCGACCAATCGGTGGCAAGGAGGTGGTGACGTCAGAAATAGTCCCTTCTCAGCCCGCTTTCAGAACCTCACTGAAATGGTTACAGAAAAAAGTATCGACTTGGAGCGGCTTTACTCGTCTCAGCCCTAGTGCGAAAGCGCAAAACGGGTAGAACCGAGCTGAACTGATACTAATGCAAAAGCGCCAAAAGTTGATTAACTGTCACTGACAGAGTTTAATGGTATTTTCAGGTGAAAATGCAAAAATAATAGCCTGAAGTTCAGAGAACTAATATCAAATTCATGAGACCATGTAGCAATTGCAGCAGACAGCGCCCGACACCACAAATATGAGTTTTACAGCATATCAAGCTTAAGGCGGTGCCGATTTGGCACACATCACCCACAGAGCTTCTTTTGATGTCTATTTGACAGAACTGATAACTAACTGAGGTCCCGACTTCTGTATCAGTTGTCCACTGTGTTTTCTTTCCGTGTCTGGAGGGGAAACTGATCATGTGAAAACTGCAGCTCCATGTTAGCAAATCCACGGATAAGGCAGAGCCATCTATATGCCCTCCAGCCGTGGTTTTAGTCAGATGCACACAATGGTCGCTCAGTCGAGATTATTCACAAAGGATGAGCCCTCGCTTGCGAAAATACCCAGCGGTTTTTATGTTGAGCGGCCCTCCAGCTTCTATTAGTCATGTGAGCTGAGGCGACTTGTCAATCTCAAGACCAAGAAGCTTAGAGGGGCCTGAGCAGATGACCCCACATGAGTAACAAGCTTCTGAAATCAGACCTTCCTTTGGAGAAAAAGGTGGAACAAACTAATTCACTCACAAGATGATCATCATTCTTACTCGATTGCACGTCTTCACATTGTCTGTGACTGTGCTTCGAAGAAACCGGCAAAAAATAACAACGTCTTTGTAAAAGAGAAAAAACACCATGTTAACCAACAAAATCCTGTTTGAAGTAGATATAATACAGAGCTGGGGTCTTCAACCGGGGGCAGTGGAGGTAGTGCAGGGGGTCCTCCAACTTAAAAAGAAATACAGGCAATTTCAACCAAAATAATTTGTGACAGTTAAAAAAATATATATATATATTGGCTGGCTGGCTGGCTGGCTGGCTGGCTGGCTATCATGATGAGGTCAGATCTAACTTAATTATGAAAACTAGACATTCAATTGCTAAGCCTTTGACCCATATTTTCACCAAATCTCTAGAAACTGGAATAATACCCAATGACCACAAAATTGCCAAAGTAGTCCCTGTTTACAAATCTGGAGACCATAGTGTGTTTAGTAACTACCGGCCCATTTCTGTTCTCCCATGTTTCTCAAAGATCCTGGAGAAATTGGTCTATAACAGAATGATGAAACATTTGCAGGACTGTAATATACTGTATAAACACCAATATGGATTTAGGAAAAATCATTCTACAGAAATGGCTATACTTCAATTGGTTGATAAAAATCAGACTGCAATCAATAATAATGAATACGCTTTGGGAATCTTTCTTGATTTATCCAAAGCTTTTGACACAGTTAATTTTGATATTCTTCTTCAAAAATGATTACACTATGGATTTGCTGGAATCACTCATGTGTGGCTTTTCAAATATATTCATAACCGTCAGCAATTTGTTATCATTGATGGTAAATCATCAGAGAGGGCCGCCTTAAAATGCGGGATCCCCCAGGGGTCTATACTAGGGCCCCTGTTATTTTTGATTTATATAAATGATTTGGCTGCAGCCTTGTCCTCCTTGTTTTCTGTACTGTTTGCCGATTATACAAACTTATTTATTTCACATAATGATTTTTCATCCCCAAAGGGAAAGGCTAACCATGATTTAGAAACATTTCAAAATGGTTTAAACTTAACAAACTATCACTGAATATAAAAAAAATCTAATTTAATTATATTTACATCAAAAAATAAAATATATTGTAAATCTAACACCGGTCTGTCTATAGGAGATGACCCGCTCACTCAGGTAACATCAACAACCTTCCTTGGTCTAATTATCCATGAAAGTTTAAGCTGGAAAAACCACATGAACCATGTCTGTAAAAAAAAATATCTCTCTCTCTCTCTCTCTCTCTCTCTCTCTCTCTCTCTCTCTCTCTCTCTCTCTCTCTCTCTCTCTCTCTCTCTCTCTCTCTCTCTCTCTCTCTCTCTCTCTCTCTCTCTCTCTCTCTCTCTCTCTCTCTCTCTCTCTCTCTCTCTCTCTCTCTCTCTCTCTCTCTCTATATATGATTTATATATATATGTTTATATGATAATAATCTACTTTTGACAATAACTATTTAGTCTACAACGCTACATAAATGATTCCCATGATGGGAGTCATGTGACTAATTTGAACTTTAGAGCGGAAAAAAGAGCTGGCTAGCTTTTAAAGAAAAGAAAATTTGTTGCGAAATTGACTTGGCTATTTCATATTTAACGCTAGTTAGACCTGATGGATAAATTTGTGACAATAACGAAGCCTAAAGCTGGAGATTGTAACGTTACAGCTCGGCCTAACGTTACTCCTTCCATGTGTGACGAGGCCAAAGTTTCATCAACCATAAACACATGTAGGCTAATAACCCAGTCAGGAATTGGTTAATAAGATGATATAAGCAGAATAAAACACATTCAAAAGTTATTATAAGCCAGGTTTAAAACTTGACACATAAAAAAAAGGGAAAAAATAAGAAGGACAAGCAGGGGTCCCTGCTCTGTGTTTCTCTCATCCAAGGGGTCCCTGGGCTAAAAAAAAAAGGTTGAAGACCCCTGATTTAGAGTCTTTTGGAATATTAGCATCAGATTTGACAACCTTCTTTTATAATACATCCAGACTCTCATCGAAAGCACTGCTGGAGTGATGAAATCTTGCCTTCGTCAGCCTTTCTAGTAACATAAAAGCTAAAAATACAGCTCCCTACAGCGATGCTTAGAGAGGTGTTGAGTCTACTCTGAATTATTGACATTTAAGGGATACATGGTTCTGCAACATTTGACTTCAAAAGTTCATATTCAGGGTTAAAAAAAAAAAAATCAACAATTAAGAGCATGAAAAGTGCCCAACCAAAGATCAGCAGTGAACCCCAGCACACATGCAGACAGAAACTCTCCACATGACAATATCCAGCCTCCATATCTTCATCTGGCTGGTCAAGTGGCTGACACCGCCCCTTTGAACTGGCTGCTGTGAACAGAGCTGTAAAGATGTGGTAAAAGCGGGCTTCTGTCAACTTTTTATCTTTTTCAGCGAAAGGTCATAATAATATCTACTTTACAAGTTGAATAGTTAATGATTTCTGTCAACATCTGTCCTCTGTGGAGACTCATGCACTACAACATACATGCTCAATGCTTCATCGCCCTTTTTGCTCATTTCCCAGTCTGTGTTTTCTATGTGGGCCCCATATAAGCTAAAAAAAAAGGGTTTTAACACCGGTTCCATGTGGATTTGTCTGCAAGCTCCAAGAAAGCTCTACCTCTGTTTCCTGAAATGGATTCTAAGTGGGGTCTAACTGTTTGTTTTTTTTCTTTAGGTGGGATCCAACTGGTTAATGTTGTAATGTGAATTTTATTATTTAAAAAAAAATATATGGGGCCCACATGATTTTTTTTTTTCCCATTTAGTCATTTTGATGCTTTGTGTGCTCGACATATTTCTCTGATTTGGGTTTCCACTTTGGGGCCAAAATACTGAAACCGTGCGAGAACCATGCCATTTACCCGTTTTCAGCCATGAGGTCCAAAATAGCTAGAAACTAGATTTGATGACTTCAGATCGACCGGCTACGTCACATCCAGCACTGCCAGAGACGTGCAAAAGCGTTTCCATTACACATTTGCAAAAAAACTGGATTATGGAATCGGCTGAATGAGAGTGTACAAAGGTTTTTCCGATATTCGGGAGGTTGTTTTCTTTCCGTTATTTGGGTTTTGCACACATCTAGGGGAAACAGTAACAGTCTGGAAGCAGCAAATGGGTCTGTTGCAAAGTGCTTGTTAGTCATCCTTTCAAATAAGTTCAGAAATGAAATAAAATTAAATGGAAAATAAAAATGATAAATAAAATAAAAATCTGCCATGTTTAGTTTTTGTTAATTGTCTTTGGAAAAAAGAAAAACAAAAAAAGAGAAAAAACCTATTCCAGTGGCTTCTGGTTCAAACTTCCTGCCAATAGACAAAACAAAACCATCAGCTTGGCTCTGGTGCTGCGCCGTATCCATGTGACACTGATTTCCCAACTAGCGTTTGAATTCACATGATCCCAAGTCAAATCATTCCCCCTTTTTTTCTCCCCAGAGAAAAGCCCCAGCCCAGGTACGATAAATCCTAGAAGTGGCACAACTATTAATTTTGAGATTGCACAACAGCTTGAAAATAAATTCCTGACTTTCAGACCTCAGCATGATGTAGTTATTCCTCCAGTGAGTTTTCGAGCTCCTGGCTGGTTTTATTAGTTTGAAAGCTCTTCAACTCTCCAACACAAACATACTTCAGGTCATCTGACACACTTTGGTGAGTGACTTCAAGGGGAGATCTTTTAGGTTTTCTATTACAAACATAACAGAAAACAACAAGGCTAAACATCTGGGTTTCCAGGCAGGCATCGCCACTGCTTGTATCATCTGTGTTGAATATCTTGTTGAAAGGCAGGGGGAGGGTTAGGCTGGCAGTGTGTCCTGGCCCGTTACTACAGGACATAAAACATGGAAGACATCAGATGCTCAGACACAAACTCTGGGTTATGTGTTGCACATAGGTCTGTGTTGAAAACAAAACAAAACAAAAAATCCGATTCTAAATGAATTCTCATATTAATTCCTAAAAATCGATTTGTATGTCTAGATCAATTTTTTTTCATCATTACCTTACAACTTCTGGTATTTTTTTGTTTATTCCCAAAAAACTAATGTTTTGTTGGACACAAGAATAACTGGTGCCATGTTTTTGCCTTTAAATATGTTTAAAGGTAAAAAAAAACCATTAAAGTTTTCAGTTATAATTGTATAAATTGTCCATATTTCATTACTTTATATACTGTCTTCGGGTTACATTTGCTGAAAAGGTTAAAAACCAAATTCTCAAAAATTAAAAACCAAAATACGACGAAAATGGAAAAAAATAAAAGCGATTTCATAGGGCCTCTGTTTCCTCCCTGGATCTGTTTGGTAATTCTGCCCCTCAGATGTTTCTGAAAGCAGTTATATCAGCATTCTGGGAGGTGATTGGTCCTTACAGCATCATTAGCTGCCAATACTTGCTGTTGAATCTCAATATAATACTAGTAGTAATATTTTGCATAACTACAGTCATATAATTCATGCAACAGCTCAAAAAACTGTTTTAATAACACTAACCCAAATCGATATCGGAATCGAATCGGATCGAATCAAATCTTGATAATCGATTCTGAATCTTAAGAATTGGAATCGAATCTTGACATTTGAATCGATCCTCAGCCCTAGTTGCAAAAACCCCTAACTTGTCCTGCATACCACAGCAAAGGCAGAGCAGAGGTAGCCGATGTGGCTGAATACCATTTTATAAGCTACAAAGCTTTGGCACAAGGCTACTATGAGTATTTAGAGCTTTGATCAAGGGATGGAACGTTGGCGCATTGTTATTATCTTTATTATCATCATTACTACCAATATACATTTACACATTATATGACTATAGTAATAAAAACTGTATAGTCATAAAAGTAGTAGCTGACATAAATACCATCTGTCTTGTCACCTGTTCAGAACCTGTCATCTGTTCAGTTGTTACCTGTTCAGTTTAATTATTACTGACCCCTGGTGGTCAGTGCTAGTATTGCGTTATTTCTGCAAGTACTTTTCCACTCAGTGGTGTTCAACTAGTTATACACCAGGTGCTCATTAGTGCAGTGGACACCAAACATTGTAGATGTCAAGACGTTTTTCTCCTCATATAAGCCTTGAAGTGGATATATCTGTAAGTAGATATGGAAAATATTGCTGATAAGATGCCACCTATTTATAATATTATGATATTTCATTTGTATAATTTATGCAGTATATTAACATACATTTTGTATTGTACTGTATTTCAGTTTTACAGAAACGACAGTAAAGCCATACTCTTTTGAAGAAAACGGTTTGCTGGAGTTTGTTGTTAGCTATCTGTCAAGCTGTTGTCCGGGTACACGACCGCGAGGACGGAATAGTAAAAAGATATCTACTCAGCGGGCAGATCGTCACAAGGAGAGGAATCTTCATACAGAGTGCCAACATCATCATCCTCATCACCACCCCTGCTCACACCAGGTATACAGCAATACTGCCTGATGTCGATAAAACAAGAGGTGACAATGGAGTCTACAGAAGAGGAAAGTAAAAGTCAACTTGAGATGAGCCAATCGAGCCAATTGAAGACAAGGTCAGAAGCCTCTTGCAGTACCAGGAAATCGAATACTTCTGCTATCAGTTCAGCAGCTGTCAGGGCACGTGTTAAAGTGGAAGTTGCACGTGCACGTGCTGAGTATGCCAGGAAGGAATCACAGATTTTGATTGAGAAAGCCCAGTTGGATGCTAAATTAAAGAACTTGCAACATGATAAAGAAGTGGCAGAAGCCATGGCTGTAGTGAATGTCCTTGAGTCAGCTGGGGATGATAAAAGCAGTGCTGGAGAACCTATCACTCATGTGATCACCGAACGCACACGGCAGTACGTAGAACAACAGTCAGAGCTACGGCTGTCTGCTGAAGAGAATTTTCACTCTGCTGAAGGCGATAAGCGGTCTGCTGATGGCCATAAGCGAGCTATGACCCACATAGAGCCTACAGTCCATGTACTGAGATCACCCACACCACCAAGGCAGCGCCTGAATGTCTCATATGATACACAGCGCTTCTCTACTATACAGCATGAAGACGTTCCTGCATCACAACAACATGGTAGGCCAATGACAAAACTTAACCGGCCTTCGCCAGAGCACCGCAAACCCAGCAGGTTTCAAAGCTCACCACCACACAAACCCACTGAAACCGGTGATACAAGCAACATCAGTGACATGGCTAGGTATCTAGCACGCAGAGACATTGTCACTTCCGGTCTTACCAAGTTCGATGATTCACCTGAAAATTATCGGGCTTGGAGGACATCCTTTAAGAACGTCATTGATGGTCTACTACTCAGTGCCAATGAAGAACTTGACCTTCTGGTTAAGTGGTTGGGAAGTGAGTCTGCAAAACATGTGAAGAGAATGCGTGCAGTGCATATAAGTGATCCAGATCTCGGCCTGCACAAAGCTTGGCAACGCTTGGAAGAATGCTTCGGGTCTGCGGAAGTAATCGAAAAGTCCCTCTTCGACAGGCTGGACAAATTTCCTAAAATCACTAATAAAGACCCTATGCAACTGAGGGAGCTCAGCGACCTACTCCAAGAGTTGGAATCGGCCAAGTTCGAGGGTTACCTGACTGGTTTGGGGTATCTAGACACTCCACGTGGTATCGCACCTATTGTGGAGAAATTGCCCTACAACATTCAAGAGAAGTGGATCTCACAGGGTTCCAGATACAAAGATGAGAATCTAGTTGCCTTTCCCCCTTTTGAATTCTTCTGTGATTTCATCAGCCGAGAGGCAAGAGCTCGCAATGACCCAAGTTTTAGGCTCTCGACGACTTATTCATCTTATATTAAGCCAGAGCAGCCATTCAAAAGACAAGGCAAGAACATGATAACTGTACATAAGACAGATGTCGCACAAGAGAAAGATGGTTCAGGCTCCACGACTGGTGATGTTAAAAAGCTATGCCCTCTCCATAAAAAGCCGCACCCTTTAGCTCGCTGCAGAGGATTCCGAAGCAAGCCTCTCGAAGAGCGCAAGGCTTTTCTCAGAGAAAACGGTATTTGCTTTAGATGTTGTTCCACAACAACTCACCAAGCCAAGAACTGCACCGCAGCCATCAAATGCAAGGAATGTGAAAGTGATCGCCACATCGCTGCACTTCATCCAGGACCTGCCCCTTCAGCCCCGTCTGAGCATGGCGGGGAGGGAGATGGAGAGCCAGCCCAATCTACAGTCACCTCAAAATGTACTGATGTTTGTGGAAAGGGTCAAAGCGGCAGATCCTGTTCGAAGATTTGCCTGGTTAATATATTCCCAGAAACACACCCAGAGAGCGCCACAAGAGCATACGTTGTGCTTGATGACCAAAGCAATCGGTCACTTGCACGGTCTGAGCTTTTTGATATGTTCCACATCAAAGGGTCAGATTCTCCGTTCACACTTCGTACTTGTGCAGGTACGACTCCGATGACTGGAAGAAGAGCTAAAGGATTTGTGGTGGAATCTGTCGATGGAACCACAAGAGTGTCTCTACCCATCCTGATAGAGTGTAATAACATTCCTACCGACAGAGCTGAAATACCTACGCCAGAGGCGGCGTTGCATCATTCCCATCTCAAAGCAATAGCACACAGCATACCACCTTTGGATTCTAAAGCACAGATCCTCCTCCTACTAGGCCGCGACATCCTTAGAGTGCATAAGGTGCGGGAGCAGCGGAACGGTCCAAATGATGCCCCCTACGCACAGCGACTCGACCTTGGATGGGTCATCATAGGAGAAGTCTGCCTTGAGGCAGCCCATAAACCTACAGACATCAAAAGCTACCACACCAATGTGCTGGAGAACCAACGCCCTTCATTCTTCAGACCATGTCCGAACAAGATCCAGGTGAAGGAGCAGTACGTCCCAAAGCCAGCACATCAAGTTGCCGCAGCACAAGGCACCTGCAATATCCAAGAGGACAACTTGGGAAGCTCTATCTTCAGTACATCTGCAGATGACAACAAGATTGGACTCTCTATTGAAGACAGACAGTTCTTGGAAGTCATGGACAAAGAGATGTATATGGATGACAGTAACAGCTGGGTGGCACCACTGCCATTCAGAAGACTACGTCAGCGACTCCCGAACAACCGAGAGCAGGCCCTTATGCGACTTAACTCTCTTCAGCGCATGCTGGAGAAAAGGCCCGACATGAACAGTCATTTCATCACATTCATGCAGAATATTTTCGACCGTGACCACGCAGAGCTGGCTCCTACATTGAAGGATGGACAAGAATGCTGGTACTTACCTACGTTTGGGGTTTACCACCCGCAGAAACCAGGCCAGATTCGTGTCGTCTTCGATTCCAGTGCAAAGTGGAAAGGCGTGTCATTGAATGATGTTCTCTTGACTGGTCCGGACTTGAATAACAGTCTCATAGGCGTACTGATGCGATTCAGACGGGAACCGATTGCTGTCACTGTGGACATCGAGCAAATGTTCCACAGCTTTGTTGTGAGAGAAGATCACAGGGATTTTCTACGTTTCCTCTGGTACAAGGACAACGACCCCAGCAAGAACATATGTGAGTACCGCATGAAGGTTCACGTATTCGGCAACAGTCCCTCGCCTGCGGTTGCAATCTATGGTCTTCGGCGTGCTGCAGCTCACGGTGAAGGTGAATATGGATCTGATGCCAAGGAGTTCATTGAAAGAGAGTTCTATGTGGACGATGGACTCTTGTCCCGGCCCACAACACGTGAAGTCGTTGACTTGCTGAGGCGGACACAGGAGATGCTTGCAGTGTCGAACCTGCGACTTCACAAAGTAGCTTCTAATAGGCAAGAAGTTATGGAAGCTTTCCCTGCCGAGGAACGAGCAAAGGGACTAAAAGACCTGAACTTGGATGTCGATCCCACTCCCATTCAACGGAGCCTTGGGGTAAGCTGGGATCTGAAGAAAGATGTCTTCAAATTTCAAGTAGCAGAATCAACGAAGCCCTTCACACGTCGGGGTGTCCTAGCTACTGTCAACGGACTCTTCGATCCACTGGGATTTGTTTCACCTGTTACCATACAGGGAAAGATCTTGCTACGAGAACTCACTAATGAAGCCTCAGATTGGGACTCTCCTCTTCCTCCAGAAAGGGAAGATAAGTGGAATTCTTGGAGAAGTTCTCTTCAAGACCTCAGGCAGTTAGAGATTCCAAGACCCTATTCTGCTTCGACAATTTCAACAGCAACAAGAAGGGAGCTGCACGTGTTCTCTGATGCTTCCGAGAAAGCTATCGCAGCTGTCGCCTATCTCCAAGTTACTGATGCTTATCAAAATCGTCAACTAGGATTCGTCATTGGAAAAGCAAAGTTAGCTCCTCAGTCAGCCCACACTATTCCAAGATTGGAACTGGGAGCTGCCGTCCTGGCTGTGGAGGTTGCCGAGCTAGTCACAAGCAAACTAGACGTGGCTCTGGACGATGTCAAGTTCTACACTGATAGCCGAGTTGTCCTGGGTTACATTAACAACCAAACAAGAAGGTTCTACGTCTATGTGAGCAACAGAGTGCAGCGTATACGGAGGTCTTCTGAACCAACCCAGTGGCACTACATCTCCACAAGTCATAACCCTGCTGACATTGCTACACGTTCTGTGCCTGCAGCCATGTTGGGCAATACAACCTGGCTCAAAGGACCCGAGTTTCTGCTACAAGCAGCAGAACAGTCTACACCTGAAGCCTTTGATCTAATCGAGCCTGATTCAGACAAAGAGGTACGGGCACACATCACTGATGTGTCCAAGGATCGAACTCACCTTGAATCTCACAGATTTGAGCGTTTCTCCTCATGGAAGAGGCTTGTGCGAGCCATCAGCGGACTCATCCACATTGTAGAATCCTACAAGGCGACAAACAGAGCCCAGGATCAAACTTGCGGTTCATGGCATTACTGCAAGCAGCCTCGTACAGTTGAAGAACTGAAGAAAGCTGAACTCGTCATCATCAAATGCGTGCAGAGAGAAGCTTACAAGAACGAGCTGGACTGCATAGCAGCTGGAAGGGATCTCTCAAGAAGTAGTCCTCTGAGGAAACTCAACCCCTACTGCGATGAAGATGGACTCCTGAGGATAGGAGGACGGCTCAGACAATCAGAACTTGCCTACAAAGAAAAGCATCCTCTTATTATCCCGGGACGGACCCACATTGCAAAGCTGCTTGTGGAACACTATCACCAACGGGTGATGCACCAAGGCAGAGTTTTCACTGAAGGTGCACTGTGCACTGCAGGATATTGGATCATGGGAGCAAGGAGGTTGATCAAAAGCATCCTTCACAACTGCATTACATGCAACAAACTCAGAGGAAGAGTTACAGAGCAGAGGATGGCCGACCTACCCCACGATCGCCTGAGTAGTGACCCTCCGTTCAGCTACGTGGGACTGGACGTCTTCGGCCCCTGGCATGTGATCACAAGACGGACAAGAGGAGGACAAGCGAACAGTAAAAGATGGGCTGTTCTCTTTACTTGCCTAAGTACACGCGCCGTTCACATTGAATTGATCGAGTCAATGGACACGTCAAGCTTTATTAATGCACTGCGCAGGTTCTTTAGTCTGCGAGGACCTGCCAAGCAGATTCGATCAGATTGTGGAACTAATTTCGTGGGCGCCATCAGAGAGTTGGGTTTTCTGCTATCCGACCCCAACATGCCTAGCATCAGAAGGTATTTGGGAGAAGAAGGATGCTCATGGATCCTAAACCCGCCTCATTCATCCCATATGGGAGGATCCTGGGAAAGGATGATAGGCATATCAAGGCGTATCCTCGACTCCATGCTGCTCCAGATTAGCCCTACTCGCCTGACTCACGAAGTGCTCTCCACCCTGATGGCAGAAGTTACCGCCATAATCAATGCCAGACCCCTCACCCCTATTTCAATGGATCCAGACTCTCCATTTCTCCTGACGCCGGCTATGCTTCTAACCCAGAAGGTGTGCACTCCACTTCCTCCTCCAGGAAGCTTCACTGATGCGGATCTCCACAGACAGCAGTGGAAACAGGTTCAGCATCTGGCAAACACCTTTTGGAGTCGTTGGAGACGCGAATATCTCCAAACACTACAAAGTCGCAGCAAGTGGCAAAACGAACGCCCTGACCTCAAAATAGGCGATTTGGTGTTGCTCAAAGATGCACAAGCCAAGCGCAATGACTGGCCTATAGGGCTCGTCAGCAAGACATTCCCGGACAAAGATGGGAAGACAAGAAGAATCGAAGTGAAGATCACCAAGCATGGGACAGCTAAGACATTCTTGAGACCCATATCTGAGACGGTGCTTATCATGTCTCCTAAAGACTGAATATTTCTTAGTTTATGTTATAGTGGCATACTTTAGTATACCAGACGGGGAGTGTCTTGTCACCTGTTCAGAACCTGTCATCTGTTCAGTTGTTACCTGTTCAGTTTAATTATTACTGACCCCTGGTGGTCAGTGCTAGTATTGCGTTATTTCTGCAAGTACTTTTCCACTCAGTGGTGTTCAACTAGTTATACACCAGGTGCTCATTAGTGCAGTGGACACCAAACATTGTAGATGTCAAGACGTTTTTCTCCTCATATAAGCCTTGAAGTGGATATATCTGTAAGTAGATATGGAAAATATTGCTGATAAGATGCCACCTATTTATAATATTATGATATTTCATTTGTATAATTTATGCAGTATATTAACATACATTTTGTATTGTACTGTATTTCAGTTTTACAGAAACGACAGTAAAGCCATACTCTTTTGAAGAAAACGGTTTGCTGGAGTTTGTTGTTAGCTATCTGTCAAGCTGTTGTCCGGGTACACGACCGCGAGGACGGAATACCATCTTATGGGCTTCAGAGCATATATGATGTTAGGTGATAGCTGATTATCGGCTTAAATTAAAAGGCAGTTGGACTTGACAGTGACCCGTACAGTTACCTGAAGAACCAGTGGTCCATGGACATTAATATTTGGCCACGAATCGAGTTTCCTGATATTTATATGCACTTAATTTCTACGCCGGGGAAATACATGGAGCAAAGCTTGAAGGCATACAAAAGTCTTGACACTTGGTCCGATTTCAAGGCAGGATTTGTTGTAGAAATTAAAGTGATGAGGACACCGAACTTTATGATTTGACCGTTTAGCGTTACTACCCAAAAATCCAACATGACCTGATACAAAATGGGAACCGCAAATCCACGTTTCGGTGCCTGGAATCCAGTTGTTTCTGCGAATTGCAGTGATCCATTTTTTCTCTCTTAAGCTTATTTTTCGGCAGTATGTAAAACGATAACTTGCTAAATCTATGAGTACAGTTGATCGCACAACAGCTCTTTCCCATTTTAGATGTTTTCCAGTTGCTCAATCTGAAAGTTTACGCTGCCACTCAGTCTTTCTGACACTCAGTCTTTCTGCCACTCAGTGGGCGAAACCCGCTGTGAAGTCGCATCTGTGAGGTCATGCGCATTCCCTCTATTGTTTTAAAATGCATGTAAACATGTTGTTCTGACTGAAATCAAACGGAACCAAACTTCTCATGGAAAGACCATGGAAAGTACATAACCCCTTGCATTTACTGGGATTGAGCTAGTCCAATTAAAGGGTCCAGGGTGTTGGGGGCTGTGACAACCCTACAGTGGCAACCTTTTCAATCTTAAACCAAGCACAAGTCAAATGGGTGTTATGTGCAACGTTACCGAGAGTTTTCTGTGACTATTTTTGATTATTCTGTAACTATTTTTGAAGGTGGGTTGCTTTTTTCATGTTTTAACTGTGTAGTGATAACTATTACATTGGGAAATAAAAAAGGATTATCCAGATAGCAATATTGAAGACGTGAAGTCCACCAAAGAGCAACACAGATGTCTGAATATCTGGTGCAGGCCCAAGTGATGTGGCAAACCAAAATAAAAATCCTCAAATTATGCTTTTGGTTCTGGTTTTACCAATTCTTTGTACTTCAGAAATAACATTTTGACAAAACACAAAAATACTTGTGAGTATAAATGCACAAAAGCACTTTGTTGGAAAAGCAGAAGGTAAACAGTTCTGGCAACTTCTTCTGGTTATGATCCCGTGTCGTCCTCTGGTTTACGTGCTCGCGTTCTGGATGCAAATGGGATGCATATGGACTCGTCTTCTAACATGATTATGTTATTTGATCTCATACACTTGCTTGCATGCCAAGAAAGCCAAATATTGTTTTTTTTTACATCCAGTCCACACTGCAGCAAATGCATCGAACCTTTGATCCCAACTCTGTAATGAAGTGCAGGCCCGAGTGTTCGTAGCCTGACCAGAACGTTTCTGAGCCCCTTCCCCACCTATGCCAATTCATTTGAGTCATTCGATGGAGAAAGCGTGCTGCATGTAAAGAATGAGAAGCGCTGCATGCACGAGAAACACATTAGAAAGAGTTCGTCGAGAATAGCCAAGGTTAAAAAAAATTGATGTAACGTAATACTCATTTTTTTCATCAATTGAGCTTCAAACGGAGAGAGCAGCAAAAGAGAAGCATCTGAAATGGTTTATGATTCTGTCTCTCTATCTCCTTTCTTATGTTTCTGTGCTGGGAGGGAGAGAGCCCTAAACAACTTAAACACGAAGCTTCACTTCCTTTTGCCACTGAATTTTATTATCAAATGCCGAAAGAAAGCGTTCCATTACAGAGAAAATATGATACCATCTGCAACCTCTGCCAAGCATCTGCAGAGGAATGTTTGGACGAGCTAAGAGCTCTAACATTACTATTTGTCAGGTAGTTAAACTGACACAGTGATGTGGCAACTGCAAAGATGAGAATGTGAGAAAATAAAAAACATGCAGTCAGATGTGAGCTGTGATTTCAGCGTGACTCACAGACACTACTCGGTATGCAGCTCTGACAAATCAACATTCTTCACTAAAGTTAAGAACAAGACAACATGAGTAACCGTCAGAGCCGCTGACCCGGGTCCACACCAGGCCTCAATAAGATGTCAGAATCCCATCCAGGGATGACCAACCGGCAGGGAAGGCCAAACAATGTGTTGTTGCTCTGCTTAAAACAAACAAAACGCTTGATGTGAAAACACCCAACGTTCTGCGGACGCGGCGCTTTGGGCTTCCCGCTGCAGGGAAACTCATTAACAACTCCACAAATTCATTCAGCTGTGATTGTTGGAGATTGTAACTTTCACACGTCAACACCCTGGTTACCACGACGCCCACTTTCTGCATGTCTCCCAGAACATGTGACCTAATCGATCTCATGATGTCCTTTCTTTTTTGTTTTTTAAAGCTCAATAAGTAAATATATAATTTACTGGAACAGTCTCGTCGTCTTGAGAGATTCTTTTTTGTGATCAACTGTTTTCTATTATTTTGTTGATGCATACAATTAAAAACGAACAATGATGCATGCAAACGTATAGCAAAAACCTTAAAATGACCCGTACCCCCCACCCACCCTGTAGCAATCCAACAAGACAACAATAACAACAACAACAACAACAGGACAAAAAAAGCAATACAAACAAAACCAAAATAAAAAAAAAATTAGATAAATGTTCACAACCATGAATTCTTGCCACTGAAAGTTCCATATGTAAAATGTTTAGTGACATTTTGGTAGATCGTGTGGTGATTTCCATCGAAGAGCAAGCATTTTTTTAGCAACTTTTTCTTTGTAATGTTAATTTAACTGAGAGTCATCATTAATCAGGAGCCTTTCCAGTGACATTGGATATATATACTGACTTTTTTGCCATAATGATAATACAGGCGGGCATTGCCCAAACATGTGAAGGAATGATGCTGTGGTGTTACTTGAAGAAAAACTGCAAAGAGGAGAATTGATTTTGTTCATTGCATGTTGTTCTTTTGGTGTTGTCTCGAGGGATTCTGGTGTTTTGCGCTGGTCACCAGCAGGCGAGTGATGAGAACAATGACGGACAGGTAAACCGAGCCTGGTTACGTGAGCAGCGCGTCTGTGGATTTACAGTCTCAGCTGCAGCCCGGCTGCTCGCAAAACACGCATATAATGCCTCTTCACCAGGATGTACCATCTTATCAGCAAGGACATTCATTACCAGGGAAAACCCCTCAGCCGTACCTCAGTGAACCTGTCTGGCCCAGCAAATGGAGCTACCGCTACTGAATTAACAGGAAGTAAGGCTGTTTTCTTTTTTTGTGCATGTGTGTCTCAAGAAGGACAGAGGGCCTGACATGTGATGCCTCTAAACCTCTGAGCCCAAAGCCCCACACAACTGCTGTCAGAATACTAGCGCCCCCTACTGGTGCCGAGTGTTGTGTGTAGGTGTGGCGCTGCAGGCTCGTCTATCACCTCCGGCAACCCTGCATGACACGCTCTCCCTGGAAATGTGACTAATGTAAACAAGCGTCGCTACAATTTACAAAGAATACCAGAAATCAGTCGAAAAAAGGGCAAGAATGACTTTAGGAAAACTGAAATTTTGAGTGGATTAAACTGCAGCAGCTTCAGCTCGAGGAACCTGGCGGCACGACTCGGTGCGCGGCCTGTTTAGAGGGGATCAAGAGTAGAAAGGAAAATGTGCACGTAGCATGAAGAATATGAGCGGTGACAGCCTCCCAGAAACAGAGACCTCAAAAGGATTTTCTTCCCCCTCACACACACACACCCACACACACTCACAAACGTATACAGCCAGTTCCATTCATATTAACATGCTTTGTGTTCTTGTATTTTCAATCTGATTTAAAGATTAACATGCTTAAGCTGCAGGGTGAGCCACAGATTGGTCCAAAAACCTGAAATGCAGAGGGTTTACTTAAACAGTCTGGGGATGAAATGCAGATTAAACCCTCTTAAATTTACTTTAGACAACTTCTTATGTGCACCGGACACTCATCTATGGTATCCATTTAATACCACAGATGTTTGATGTGGGGGTGCAGGCATATTTTTGTTGTTTTTTTGGCAACTCCACATCAGATTTTAATGAGTTTAAAAGATGCAACGGTTCTGCTCGGTAACAGTCACCATGCAGGAGGACGCGACAGCGTGCTGAATGAAGTGGAAATCACTGATTAGACAGAGGTAATAACACTGATCCTTTAAATCGTCAGGAGTTTTCTACACATTTTGAGCAGAGATTAGGGGGGGTGCAGAGTTTTAACCCGCTGAGCAGCTCCCGAACAACCTGCAGCAGGTGAAAAGGCAGATAAGATCCTTACGGCAGCTTCTGATTTAGACGGGTGAACTGGCTGCGAGTGCAAAGCGACTTTAACATCCATAACGAACAACTAGAAGAACTGCAGGAGTTAAATAAGATGAGTGAGATTCAACGAGGATACAGTACCTGGCATCAAACTAAAATGACCTTTGAGTTTCAGTGCAATGCAAAATTGACCGTCTTCACTTTCTACAAATGATTTCATTCAAGTTTGAAAGGCGTCAAAAAACACAGGAAGATTCCCCATGTGCAAGTTAACAAACAGTTTCAGTACTTGTCGTTATCTAGGATTGAAGATACACCAGATCTGCTACTACTGTTGTGATTTCTGGGTGGGAGCAGGTCTAACTGCCAAAACTACGTGAGAAATACTTCACAAGTCACTGTCTTACACTTAATCCCTTCTTTCAAACCTGGATAAAGGACCTGAGGATACACCTGGATTAAGTAATTCAAGATTGAACCGTTTAAGTATTGTGGTTTTTTTGAGTCGGATCAGGGCCAAAGAAATCTAACTGCCTACTGCAGGAAAATTATAGATAAAATGAAATGTTTCACAAATTATATCCAGTCTTTACTTGTGTAAAATATCATTTAATCCGGGACCTGGTCTAAAGTGGTGCTTTTTCTCTTTTTTGCACATCACAGATAGAATTAAAAGGTTTTGATGGGGGCTTTGAGGTGGTCCAAGTGAAAAAGATGAATAAATAAAAATAAAATAAGGGAAAGTGGTCCTGTTTCATGCGTTTTGCACTCAATTTGGGGTCATTAGTACCTGAGAGATCATTTAATCACGGATCAATTGGTCTGAGGGTCGTGGTCCGGGCTGGGGACCGGGTGTGAGGGGGTCTCCGAGCCGGAGGCTCCGAATCAGAGCGCAGCTTCGGCGTGGCCGGACCGGCGCAGCGGAAACCCGCCCCGGAGCGCGTCGGTGCGCGCCGCGGTTTCCCCGCGGAGCCGGGACGCGCTGCGGGGACAGGTGGAGCGGCTTCGTAAACGTGGTATTAGAGAGGACAGCAGGTCCGCCACTCGCCCCCCCGCGGCGAAGCCTGCTTCCACAGAGCCGCTTACACCCGCGTAAGTTTGCAACAAAAACCCACTTTCTTTTATTTGTGGAAAAAAAGGCGCACGAGTTGGAAAATCGGTGCCAAATGTAAAACGGCTTTTCCGGCTACTCGAGCGCAGCAGGAACGTGTCCCGCTGCCCCCACGTCACGCCACAGCCCTAAACTGTCCTCCCCCCCCCACCCCCCCTCTCCAGAGCAGAAAGGCGAAACAGACACTTACTTTTGACTTCTTCATATGGAACGACAGGAGTAAATCCAGTGTGTGCGAAAGCCTATTTTATTTTACTTCTACGGGGAGGAAATGGATTGTCATCATCCTGTGTGCACATATCCAATGCCTCAGTAAGCGGTATCCAAACAGGAGGAGGAAAAAGCCCGTACAAGAAGTGGAACAAGGGGCAAAAAAAAAAAAAAAACCAGAGCAAAGCGACACGAAATGAGGGGGTTCAGTCTCTGCGAGCTGCGGGCTCTTGGCGCAGGGCGCACAGCCCGAGTAGGAGCTCCAGCATAGATCCAGACAGCGAGGCTCAGCGGAGGAGCGGGACAGCGCGCGGAGGGAGGGAGTTAAGCCTTTATAATGATGCGTGAAAAGCAGTGAAAGAGCCGCCCTCTGACGAGCCGCAGTGTGAAGAGAAGAGAAGAGCTGCCGCCGCCGCGCCGCTTCTGCGCCTGGAAACCGGTTCCTGGAGCCGCTGCGCTTTTCGCAGGTTGTGGCACCGGTTCACTCGCAGGTTTCCCAGTAGTTTGAATGGAAAGAAAGGCAGTTTTCTCCCTCAAAGCCTGAAAGTCATTTTTATTCAACCACTTTTCACTTTCTGTAAACACAAACACAAGGCAAGGCAAGTTTATTTTTATAGCACAATTCAACACAAGGGAATTCAAAGTGCTTTACATCAACATTAAAAGCGGCAAGACATAATTAGACAGTAAATAACAAATAAAATTATGAGAAAAGAAGGTAAAATAATAAAAAGCACAAGTTGCTGAAAACTAAGGGCGGTAGAGTAACGCAGGTACGCATCTCATTCGCGGTTTTCAGAAAGTATTTAATTTGAGAGCACGCTTAAATAAATAAATGAAATAAAATTATTAGAAAAGAGGTCAAATAATAAAAAGCACAAGTTGTTAAAAATAAGGGGAGTAGAGTACAGCAGGTAAGTATTTAATTTAGGACTAAACTTCAGTAAACAGTAATGTTTTTAGGCCTGATTTAAAGGAGCTGACAGTTGGAGCAGACCTCAGGTCTACAGGAAGTTTGTTCCACCGGTGAGGAGCAGAATAACTGAACGCTGCCTCACCTTGCTTGGTTCTGGTTCTTGGGAACCACAACAAACCAGATCCAGATGAACCTCAGGGGTCTGGGGGCTTCATAGGGAACTAACAGATCAACCATGTATTTTGGTCCAAGACCATTCAGTGCTTTGTAGACCAGCAGTAAGATTTTAAACTCTATCCTTTGACTCACTGGAAGCCAGTGTAGCAATTTCATGACCGGTGTAATATGGTCCAGTTTCCTGGTGTTTGTAAGGACTCTGGCGGCAGCGTTCTGGATCAGCTGCAGCTGCCTGATTTATTTCTCCTAAATGAATGCATGAATGCATGCCTTTAATTTAAGCCGATAATCAGCTGTTCTCCCGTCTTCTCCACTAGTTGCAGGCATTTTTTGTGATGTTTTGCCACTCAGCAAAACATCAAGGGGGCGTGGTTATGTGGGGAAGTGATGTCAATGCAGACCCTCTATAAAGACATCTATGAAAGACCTTCTACGGTCAGCCCTCACGATGGCTTCACACCGGTGTGTAGACGGTATCAGAACTACCAGACTGGACTGGACTGTCGCCGTATAAACAAGGGCTGCAATGGATCAAAAAACAAAAAGATAAGACAAATAAATATAAGTTTGTGTCGCACAGCGCTTGTGTCCCACTGGACTGCATTCCAGTGACAAAGTTGGATTATAAATCTTTTCAAACAGCGATTTTCATTAGTGCCCATTCAGAACACCAGATGCAGCATTTAGCACAAGCAGCAAACGTGACCAGTTCTACAAGTATATCTAAATTAATGTGAATAAAATGAAAAAAAAAACTGTTAACAGTAAAATGAGCTTGTCTTTTTGTTTATTAACATTTTTAAATTACATTGAAATATATACAAATCAACTGAAAGTGCACAAGACATAATACCTTCTTTTGAACATAATTAATGGAAAACAACTTAAAGTGCAACTTGAAAGGGCAAGTCATCTTCCTTGAGACACGGATAGTGAAACCAATGTCCACATCATTAGAGAAGAATAAAATAAAGAAAGCAAAGCATAAGTGAGCTCATCATTTCAAATTCTTTTTCAAAAAGACAAGGATGTCTACGTTTATCTGGGGAGAGCGGGCCTCTTTGCAGTCACTATACGCACGTTTCCTTTTTTTGAAAATTTTAAATACGCACATTTCCACTAGCAGGAGTTTAGGGACAGGACGGTCTCCTCGGCCCCTTCAGCTGGCGTGTTTCCGCCACACGAGAACCTTTGACTGAAAAGATAGCCCAGGCACACACCTGGGTACAAAATCTGAAAATAAAGAAAATTAAAGCTGCAAGCAGCGATGAACGGGCCCTCGCACCCTTGTGCACGTTCAGGCTGCAGTGGAAGCGCTTGTATGACTTGCATGTAGATTCTTCAGGCCTGGACATTTAGCGGATGACACCAGCCACGACTCTCTATATCAAACCATTCAAAAGTTATAGCAGAAAGTAGGAACTATCAGATATCGACCAATCAGAAGAAGGGGCGGGGCTAATTCATGCCAATCAAGGTCAAGTACTCAAAACCGAGTCAGATGACACCACCCACGAGTCTTTATGTCAAACCATTCAAAATGTATGGCAGAAAGTAGGATCTATCAAATATGGACCAATCAGATGAAGGGGGGGCATGCTTTTTGGCGTCTATCGTCGCCACAGTAACGCTTTTGACTGAGAAAAGTAATGCGCGTCGTCGCAGGATGGACACGCACATTTTGATGTATAACACACCTGGGTGCACGTTACGGTTCGTGCGAAGAAGCGGCTGAAGAAATGGCATAAATTGCGCCAAAATTACATGATTAATTCAAAATGACCGACTTCCTGTTCGGTTTCAGCCATGGCGCCAAGAGACTTTTCTTTAAGTTGCGACATGATACACGTGTGTACCGATTTTCGTGCATGTACGTCAAACCGTATTGTGGGGCTTGAGGCACGAAGTTTTATCTGTATGGACCGATCAGATGAAGGGGGTCGCGCTTTTTGGCGTCTAGCGTCGCTACGGTAACGCTTTTGAATGAGAAAAGTAATGTGCATCGTCGCAGGATGGAGACGCACATTTTGATGTATAACACACCTGGGTGCACGTTACGGTTCGTGCGAAGAAGCGGCTGAAGAAATGGCATAAATTGCGCCAAAATTACATGATTAATTCAAAATGGCCGACTTCCTGTTCGGTTTCGGCCATGGCGCCAAGAGACTTTTCTATAAGTTGCGACATGATACAAGTGTGTACCGATTTTCGTGCATGTACCTCTAACCGTATTGTGGGGCTTGAGGCACAAAGTTTTCTAAGGGGGCGCTGTTGAGCCATTAAACCAAACCCATTAATGCAAACCATTAAATATAAAAATTTTCGCCAGGACTGGCTTGCGTGCAAAATTTGGTGACTTTTGGGGCACGTTTAGGGGGGCAAAAAGGCCCTCCTTTCGTCGGAAAAATAAAAATGAGAAAAAAAAAAATTCTACAGATACAATAGGGCCTTCACACTGTTAGTGCTCGGGCCCTGATAAAAAGTGCTCATAGCAAAATGTCTAGTGTCAAAATGCTTAAATGATTGGTGGTCACATGATAGAAGTTAACGTGCCAAATGTAATTCCCTGTTTTTATAATACCCAATCAGCAGAGACCATCCAGCAGGTAGCGCCCCTCAGCCGAAAAACGGCCCTCTCCTACTACAGGGCAGTTTTTCCCCATAACGGTTCCTGAAGGCCACATTACGGGGCTGTTACTGGTAATGGAAACTCCTGCGAGTGGAAATGTGCCAGAAGTCCCCTGTCTGCACCTGTAAACACGCCGATAGCATTTGTGATGGCTTTAGCCCGGTCATATTGTGTACGCTTCTTTTTCACTCCTGTCAGTGAAATGTCGCTTCAATTGCGCGGCCGTGCTCGACATGTTTCCACTGTCATATGGCTTTTTTGTGCCACAGCGCCCACACATACTGTCACGGCGTTATCCAACAACCTCTTTCATTCATCATCTTATTTGACAGGGAAGCCAAAGGGCTCCCATACAGGGGGTTTCAATCTCTGCCGTTCCTCAGCTCGCCATGTGTGGACTGAACATGCGCACACTACAAGAGAAATGGAACGCAATTACGATAATGTGATACTTTTATATTAAAACTATGAACTGATCTGAAGGAAGAAAAGAGAAATTTAGGATAGGAGAGGAAAATCTATATTTGAATGCTCCAGGAGCTAAGAGTAAACCTGCACTCTTAGAACGGAGAACTATATATATGCTATACGCAAGTAATGGAATTTTGAATTGGATTATGGAGAGCCAGTGGAAGGAGGCTAACACAGGAGATACTGCATTTGGATCAGCTGCAGGATATTCAGAGAATTACCTGGACACCCTGCTAATAATACATTACAGTAATCTAGTCTAAAAGTTGCAAACAATAAATGGTAAGTGCTAGTTAGCTAAAGGGATGACGGCTTGATATAGACTGAAATCCATCTGCAATGCACCTGCCACAAAAAAAAGAAAACTATGTAGGTTTATATTATTTTATCTGATGAGGTGCATTAACAAAAAACAACATAATTAAACCCCTACAGTTGTCATGAATATGAATACTAGCTGTGAAGACCAAAACGGTTGATCTTCCCAGGCTGCAAATACAATTATTTATGCTTTAGAGTTGGATATTTAAACATTGGTGTCATTGGAGATTGACTTTGATTTAGACCCAGCTCCTAGTGGTCATTCATGGTTTTGCACATATTGCCATCAGTGTCAGTTTAGCAACCAGCATAGAGCTTGTGTCCCACTGGACTGCATTCCAGTGACAAAGTTGGATTATAAACCTTTCCAAACAGCAATCTTTATTCGTGCCAATTCAGAACACCAGATGCAGCATTTAGCACAAACAGCATTGCACAACATTAATTGATAAAAAGTGACCAGTTCTAAAAAAAATGAAAAAAAAAAAAATGTTTTCAACAGTAAAATGAGCTTAGTACATCAACACTTGTGTTGATACCAAAAGCAGCCAGTCTGGATTATGAAGTCTGGGCAGATGAAACTTCAAACTTCAGGGAGTGTTCTGGTTGAAATTTCTGACCAGAAGTCAGAAACTCCAACTTTCTAGTACAAATTGGACGCATTATAACTTTGACCTCCCATTCCGGTTATTGCTTGTGTCAACTGTGTATTGCTTGGTGTCTATGATTCTCCTGTTGATGTGTGACAAAGTTATCGAAGAGAAAATGAGCGAGAGGCCGAAGAAGAATGAAGCTTAGTGTCTTGGTGCAACAAGCTCAGTACCTATCAGGGGACTCTGAGATGAAAATTGGACAAGTTCCTTTGTACCGCTTTAAAAACTATGTAAAAAAAAAAAAAAAAAAACCCCACCAAAACAATTCACATCGCTATCATAAAAAAATTCTTACAACTAAGTCAAGTCAAGTTCCAGGGCTAAAGATATTCATGGGTACACAGTGTTTAACTTGCTTCAATCAATTACAAAACTGAAAAAAGGTGCCTTTCTCAATGCTATAAAACACAGTCTTGTATCTCTTATACTGTATACAAAACCAGAGCTAAACAAGAAATTAGCAATCATACCATTCCGTATACTCTCAGTTATTTCAAAAGCCATGGAAAAGGAATATCTGGATGCAGAACAACTGGTTGAAGATCTGGAGTCTGAAGCCTTATTGCATCCCATGCAGTTTGGTTATAGGACAAACCACTCCACTGAAACAGCACCCGGCCATTTTATTGAAACAATAAAACTGAATTTGGAAAAAGGAAGGGTGGGTGGAGTAATCTTCTTAGACTTATGCAAAGCTTTTGATACAACCAATCATTCAATTCTTATGATACTGCATCTCCACATCCCAAGTCGAAGTTGGTTAGTTTGTTCATCATATTGGCAAAAATTTCTGCCAATTTTCTGATAATATTACGTAAACTCTGTAATTGAGGGGAAAAAAAAAAATCTACTCCTTTGGTACCATCTGCAACTTGCAATGCAGTTTACAAGTTTCCACTGCTCCCATTGCCACTCCTCCAATCACAGCCAGGGGGCTTGCTTGCCAAAAATCACTCAATCACTCCAGACAAGGAGTGCTTGCAATATTAAAAACAAGTCTTTGTGCCGTTACCAGGCAAGCTTTCTGGCCTCGACGTCCACACCATGCAAACACTTAAGGAAAACACCCATCGAGTACAAGTAAATATTGAGGGTTGCATAATGGATCAGTACATCCTGTTACTACCCAGCTTGTTGGGACGCAACATAAAAAAGGAGCCTGAACAAACAAATCAAGAAAGTCAATGTTTTATTAAATATTACCGTTACTTTTGAAGAACACAAGGCCACTAACAACAACACAGCAAACAGCAGCTAGATTGGTTTGGCCTCATGTGACCCATACCAGGGATGTTGTATCCACACCCTCAGAGGTGCAGCCAATTAAGCAACTACTCTCAAGCACCGACTCCTGTACTGGTGCTGCAAAGCCAGCAGAGATGCACAGGGCCGTTACAATCCAGATACTGTTTAGTCATATAAAGCAGCAGCTGGTAGCCGCTCCCCTGCAGCTCCCGAGCAGCCGGCCAGGCAGGGCGGCTGGGTGACGGTTCGGAGGAAGCGTAGTCCTAAAGGGCGCACGGAACACCACCACCCGCTTCATGTGTCTAACCGATTTTCCCCACTCAGCGACACACCCGTTGAGAAGCCGACCCTGGTGATTGGAGACTCGATAGTCAGGCATGTGAGGCCGACTCCAGCGACCATAGTTAGGTGCATCCCAGGGGCCAGAGCAGTCGACATTGAAGCAAATTTGAAGCTGCTGGCAAAGGGTAATCGTAAATATGGTAAAGTTATCATCCATGTCGGAGCTAATGACTTCCGACTGGCGAAGACGGGAGGGGATCAGTTCAGCTTTAGCAACTTCAGCTTTAGATGAAGTTGCTCCTTTGAAAAGGAGGGTTTCCAACCATAGGAGCTTAACTCCCTGGCATAATTCAGATATCCGCATGTTGAAACAAAACATGCGTAAAATGGAAAGGAAGTGGTACTCTTGTAAGTCTGTAGACTCTTATCGTGAATGGAAATATATTCTAATAGTATATAAAAAAAGCCATTCTGCCAGGCTGACAAAGAGTCACAACTCTGTTGAGCCGTGCATTCCTGCAGCTCTCAGTAGTGAAGACTTTGTGAGCTTCTTTAACAGTAAAATCACGAGAATTAGAGAAGAAATCAACCAGTCGGTTGTAGGTGTTTCTTCAGCTTTAGCGACTTCCCTAGGCTCTGACTTGACTCTAGACTGTTTTGATCCTATAGACCTCCCTGAGCTGACCTCACTCGTCAATAGAGCTAAGTCAACCACATGTATGTTAGACCCCATCTCGACTCGACTATTCAAAAATATTTTTTCTCTTATTGGTACGACAATACTGGACCAAATTAACCTATCCCTAAGTTTAGGATATGTACCACAGGTTTTCAAAGTTGCAGTAATTAAACCTTTACTTAAAAAACCTTTTCTCGACCCAGACACCTTAGCTAATTATAGACCAATTTCCAACCTTCCATTTGTATCTAAAATTCTGGAAAAGGCAGTTTCAAGCCAGTTATGTGACTATTTGTATAGAAATGATCTGTTTGAAGTCTTTCAGTCAGGGTTCAGAATGCATCATAGCACAGAGACAGCAGTGGTTTGAGTCACGAATGACCTCCTTATGGCCTCAGATAAGGGATTAGTTTCCATACTGGTTCTACTGGACCTCAGTGCTGATTTTGACACTGTAGATCATGGCATTTTACTGCACAGGTTAGAGCATGTTGTTGGGATTAAAGGGACAGCTCTACGTTGGTTTAAATCATATCTATCTGACAGGTTCCAGTTTGTTCATGTACATGAAGTTTCTTCAGAACAATCAAGGGTCTGTTATGGTGTTCCGCAGAGTTCAGTGCTAGGGCCAATCTTGTTCAGTTCATACATACAGCCATTGGGAAGTATAATCCAGAATCACGGCATACACTTTCATTGTTATGCTGATGATACGCAGCTCTATTTGTCTATGAAGCCGGATGAAACAGAACCGTTAGTTAAACTTCAGGCATGTCTGAGGGACATCAAGGACTGGATGTCCAGAAATGTTTTGCTTCTAAATTCAGATAAAACAGAGGTTATCATTCTTGGTCCAGAGCATCTTAGGAAGGGATTAGATGGTGTTGCAATGGCTTCCAGTGCAACTGTGAGAAACCTTGGT
Organism: Cololabis saira; assembly: GCF_033807715.1. NCBI lineage: Eukaryota > Metazoa > Chordata > Actinopteri > Beloniformes > Belonidae > Cololabis > Cololabis saira. Next base: position 10,985,593 of record NC_084591.1, read on the forward strand.
GTTGTTTTCGATCAGGATTTGTCGTTTAAACCATATGTCAATCAGGTTTGTAAATTAGCATTTTTCCATCTCCGTAATATTGCAAAGATTAGGAAAATCCTCTCGCAGAGTGATGCAGAAAAACTAGTTCATGTGTTTGTATCTTCTAGACTAGAATACTGTAATGTGTTATTAGCAGGATGTCCAAGTAATTTAGTGAATAGGCTCCAGCTGATCTAAAATGCAGCAGCACGAGTACTGACAGGAATTAGCAGGAGAGACCACGTCCCTCCAGTGTTAGCGTCGCTCCATTGGTTACCCGTAAAATTCAGAATCCAATTTAACATTTTATTACTAGCGTATAAAGCCAAAAACGGCTTAACTCTGCATTATTTGCAAGACCTGATAGTGCCTTATGTTCCTGTCAGAGCTCTCCGTTCTCAGAGTACAGGTTTACTCATAGTTCCTAGAGTATCCAAATGTAGATTTAGAGGGAGGGCGTTCTGCTATCAGGCACCACTACTATGGAACCAACTTCCAATCTGGGTTAAGAAGGCTGACACCACCTCCACCTTTAAAACTAAACTTAAAACATTTCCGTTTAGTAAAGCCTATAGTTAGTGTTTAGTAAACCTCTAGCTGGTGTTGGTAAATCTCTAGGTAGTGTAAACTCTAGTGTATTAGTAGTCAAGTTCACTATGTATTTTTGCTGGATTTTTTTGGAGAGTTCGAAAACTATATATTTTTTAAAAGTATATTGTATAAGCAATCAGAAAACCAATGTTTCCATTTGCACAGCTGTCTGTATGGCGGCCATATTGGATTTTTCAAAATGGCGTCCAAAAAACCTACATTTTGACATTTCTCAGCTTCTGAATAAGCTAGAACATTGAAAGTAACTTCTAAACCTACATTTTCAGGGACAAGGAATCCAATGGCAACAACATACATTGGAAAGGTCTTAACAAAATGGATTTTAATACAGATTTTTTCTTTTATTGATTGTTTTACAGACATGCGCACATGGTCAGTGTAATGGAACGTCACACATAGGAAGGAACATGCCCTTTTGAAAGTCTCTACACCTCATTGTCATCATCATCATTGTCACTTTCGTACGTGATGTCTTGAGAGTCTTCATCATTCTGGCAGTGGCTGCCACACTGACAGAGATCTGTACAGGCTAAGTTCTTTGTTCTGCAAGAGCACCTAGCAGAGGAACAGTCTGATTTGCACTGACATCTCACCATCTCAACAATTGGCTTTTGGAGCTGGAAGGACCTCTGTGGTGGTAGGTTTTAGCTGACCATCTGAGTCTTTGAAGTACCCATTTTCCAGAGGATCCAACTGTGGAACCTGCTGAGCGATGGCTGCCTGTCCCCACACCCGTGTTTGGATATGGACTCTCAATATGTGCTGTTTCAGAGCTCTGATTGTTGGAGGGAGCTTGTCACCTTCTGCCATGTGCTTGCAGAAGAGATGCCAACGTAGGTCAGGGATTGTCTTGATACTGATGCCCTTGGGTGTGTAGGCTGTACATACAAAGGTAGCCAGTGTTGAAAGCATTCCCTCTGTCACGAATGCTTCCTCCAGAAGCATCTGCAGAGCATTGATGACATCCTCATCAGCTTTGAGGTACACCTGGAACCATGTTGTCTTGCCTATGCGAGAGAACCTCCCAGTGTTGTCAGCCCCTGTGAAGGCATGGAAGGCAGGCAAAGCCTTTGCTCTTTCTGGACTTAGAGCACTCCACAGTGGTTCAATTTTCACAACACCAGATGCCATAGAAATGGAAGTGTTCTTCAACAGGACATCATAGTTTGCTATGACCAGCACCAAGACATCTGTGTCTGGTGAGAAGAACACCAGCTGTGCATCAGGTGGGTTTCGCTGTGATGCCAGCACTGCCTGGTGGATCAGCAGTGTGTCTGCTTCTTTGTGGTTGTTGTCCTCAAAGAGCAGGTCTTTGTTGCTCCTTGTGTGCCCAGAAGCAGATGTGATGATCAGCCTGGTGGATCCCATGTTGTACTCTAGGATTTTGGCAGCAAGGTAGCTGGTCAAGTCGGCCTTTGTTTTCTCATGAGAGAGGAACCTGCTCATTGGGATGTGCTTGATGTTGGTGTCATCTCTGACTTGGTACTGGACAGGAACTTTGCCTTGTCTTCGTTTGTCTCTGGTAGCACTCTTCAGAGAGTCTTCTCTGTAGGTGTCAAACACGAGAGTGATCTCATCATAATCTCGTGTTAGAGACATCAGGCGGTCATTGAAATAGCCACTCAGATCCTTGACTGTTACTAAAGTCACTGTTTTTTTGGTCAGCGTCTTCACAAGTACCATCCCATCCACAAGTGCAATCTTCCGGCTTGGGGGATCATTAGATTTGGAGTTTGTGATTCCCACGTCCCTTGCATCTTGGCTGGTGGCATTCTGAGACTGCTGAGAGTCTTTCTCAGGCATGTCTGTTCTTGCCAGCTTATCCAGGAGATGGATTAACTTTGACTTGTCATGGCATGGCAGGACTGTTCCATCAGGAGCAAAGAGTGCCCTTGGTGTTAGAGCGAATTCATAGTTCCCAATGGCCTCTTTCTGGTTGATGTCTGTTTGACGTGGCAAGTACCATCAGCCTCCCATATAGGTCCTTGGTCTCCTTCAGATCTGCAGTCTTGTCTTGGAGCTTAACTGTTGTATTCTTATTCCCAGACAGGAACATCTTGTTGTTCTCCTTCTTCACTGGGGCCCAGACACTGACATCTGCATTGATCCTCTCTGCCACATAGTCTTCATACAGCTTCTGGCCAGTGACATCTGCATTCAAAATCTGTGGTACATACTCATCTGGAATGTAGGCATGGGTGATAATGTTGTACAGCTTGTCACCATCAGCTGTAATGGGGTTTCCATGACTGAGTATGGCTGCCTTAATCTTGTCGACTGCATGATGTGCCCTCTTGACAGCACTTGGCCCAAGCTCATGGTGCTCTGTGGTTCCATCAGTTTCCATGTGAAATTGGCTTTTGAACTCCTTCGACAAGCGTGCAAGTTCTGGTGTCACCATGAAGAATCTCTGTCTGGCATTGGCATTGTTGGAGATGCCTATGAGTCCAGAGTGGACCTTCATTAGGCTGTTCAGCTGTTCACATGCGTGGACTGCTCCAAGGGACACAAAGGGGATATATAATACTAAAGGGCAGTGCTACTTTTTGGAGATCAAACCTAATCTGCAGCCCTGCTTAACCATGGGAAATGCCTCTGATGTTACAATTATGTTGAAAAACAATGTTTTTGTCACTGAAAAGATGAGTTTTTAAAAGTCGCCAGATCCACCAAAAAGTCGCTTAAGTCGCTACATGAGGTTTTTGAGTCACCAGAGACAGCCAACAGTTGTTAAATCTAGCGACTAAGTCATTAAATTGACAACACTGATTGAACACTTGTTGACACTCAATACATTCACTATGTGGCACTGCTCCTGTATACTGGGTACACTGTAGTAGTGAGCTTTGCACAGGCAAGCTTGGACATGTAAAGCAAAATGATGGACATGTAAACTGCACCAGTTTTGCATATTCCAGCAGATATGTTTTGTATGGTGGGCTTGTCAGACATGCATCTACAGTACTTGTAAATACTTTATATCACCAGGGCAAAGAAATTAGTGTAGTAACAAAATGTCTGAGAACATTAAAACTACCACCATTGGATTCAGTGGCCCTGAAAATGTAGGTTTAGCAGTTAAAATCAGTGTTCTAACTTATTCAGAAGCTGAGAAATTACAAAATTTTGTTTTTTTGGACACCGTTTTGAAAAATCCAAGATGGCCGCCATGCAGACACCTGTGCAAATGGAAACATTGTTTTTCTGATTGCTTATACATTACAGTTTTCAAAAATGTATAGTTTTACAACTCTCCAAAAAAATCCAGCGAAAGTTAAAATCCAAACGTAATGGACAGTCGCTGCTGTAATTTCTTGTGCTGGCCCCCCCTTCTCTTCTCTTTTTTCTCTTTTGTCCATGTTGCAGCATCCTCTGCCGATGGAGAAGAGCATCTCTGAATGTAAAACACCGGATCCTGCAGTGTGGGAGTGAGGGGGGCAGGGTAACGGCCCCTTTTGGGCGGGGGAGAAGGTTCGTCCCTCAAGACTCCTCTCCCTGGCCCTGCCCCTTTTCAACCTTTCCCCGACCCTGCACCCCAACCTGGGACTTGATGATTGGGCTGGAGCTTCGGGAGCTGCATGCTAGCCTGCGGTCCCCACCCCTGGTCATCCCGTTGCTGCTTCCACCTGCCTGCTGTGCTGTTGCCGTCCCTGACCCCCAGTCTGGCCCTCGGCAGGAGGGTCCCGCCTTATGAGCCTGGTCCTGCTCAAGGTTTCTTCCCTCCTAAAGGGGAGTTTTTCCTTGCCGCTGTTTGGCTTAAGGTTTTTCTCCCACTAGGGGAGTTTTGGAAGACCAGCTGCAGCGGGACGACATCAGCGGGGTCTGGAGGAGCCTGAACACCATCTCAGGACGTAGCAACTCCAGACCTGCGCTGGACAAGGACCAGGAGTGGGTGGATGACCTGAACCGGTTCTTCAACCGGTTTGAACAACCAGGCACCCCTCCCACCACCCACCCAGCCCTGCTGCAACTTCCCCCGACTGGAGCCTCCTCTGCTCCGAGGACTCTCACCTCAACCCCCCTCCCTGCTACTCCCCCTCCACAACCCCCCAGCCCACTCTCAACTCCACCGAACCTACCAACCCCCCTCCCTGCAACCCCGCCCAGCCCACTCACCACCCCCCCACCCAGCCCACTCACCACCCCCCCGCCCAGCCCAGCCCAGCCCACCCACCACCCCCCCGCCCAGCCCACTCACCACCCCCCCGCCCAGCGTGGTGCTCTCCAAAGCCCAGGTGGAGAGAGGACTGGCCAGGCTCAAGGCGAGGAAAGCAACGGGTCCGGATGGCATCACCTCCAGGCTGCTCAGATCCTGCTCCAGGCAACTGTGCAGGATCGTGGAGCACATATTCAACATGAGCCTGAGGCTGCACAAGGTACCACAGCTGTGGAAGACGTCCTGCGTGGTACCGGTGCCCAAGTCGTCTCGACCCAGCGACTTCAGCCACTACCGGCCGGTGGCGCTGACATCCCACCTGGCGAAGACTCTGGAGAGGCTGGTCCTCCACCACCTGCGCCCCCTGGTGAGCTCCACCGCCGACCCCCTGCAGTTCGCCTACCGGCCGAGCATCGGAGTTGAGGACGCCGTCATCTTCCTGATGCAGAGGTCCCTGGCCCACCTGGAGCGGGCTGGAAGCACTGTGAGGATCATGTTCTATGATTTCTCCAGTGCCTTCAATACCATCCAGCCAGAACTGCTGGGGGACAAACTACACCATGCTGGAGTCTGCCAGCGGCTGACATCATGGGTCCTGGACTTCCTCACTAACAGGCCACAGTTTGTGAGGACAGGAGGCTGTGTGTCTGACACGGTGGTCTGCAGCACAGGAGCTCCACAGGGGACCGTCCTGGCCCCCCTCCTCTTCACCGTCTACACAGCCGACTTCACCCACCACACATCAACCTGCCACCTCCAGAAGTTCTCGGATGACTCCGCCATCGTCGGTCTCATCAACAACGGAGACGAGACGGAGTACCGAGAACTGAACAACAGATTTGTGGACTGGTGCCAGCGGAACCGCCTCCAGATTAACTCTGGAAAAACGAAGGAGCTGGTGGCGGACTTCCGCCGGCGCAAAGTCCCCCCCTCGCCGGTGAAGATCCAGGGAATGGACATAGAGATTGTGGACTCTTATAAGTACCTGGGTGTTCACCTGAACAATAAACTGGACTGGACTGTTAACACTCAGGCTCTGTACAAAAAGGGCCAAAGCCGACTCCACCTGCTGCGCAGACTGAGGTCCTTCGGAGTGAGGGACGGCCTCCTGAGGACCTTTTATGACTCTGTGGTGGCGTCGGCCATCCTTTATGGTGTGGTCTGCTGGAGCAGCAGCATCACTGCAGCAGAGAGGAAGAGACTGGACAGGGTGGTGAGGAAAGCCGGCTCTGTCCTGGGCTGCAGTCTGGACCGGGTGGAGGTGGTGGGGGAGAGGAGGATGGTGGCTAAGCTGTCCTCCATCATGGACAATGTCTCCCACCCCCTTCATGAGACTGTCAGAGCCCTGGAGAGCTCCATCAGATACCGGCTTCGTCACCCACGATGCACCACTGAGAGGCATCGCAGGTCCTTCCTCCCCGCTGCCATCAGACTATATAACCAGGCCTGCTCTCAGTAGCCAACAGACAATAATATGACAATAATATGTGCAATAACTTAAGATGTGCAATATCTGCCAATCTACCTCACAACACTCCACCTGCTTTTCTGCACTGTTTAACTGTTCATATCCTGTTTATACATATTTTATACGTATCTTTTGTATTTTTTATATATTTTTTATTTCTGACTTTTTCAGTCTTTTTACCCCTCCCCTATATGTGTGTACTGCTGACAACAAATACGTTTCCCCACTGAGGGAGAAAATAAAGGATATTCTATTCTATTCTATTCTATTCTATTTACCTGCCATTGTTTATGTAATAACTGCTCGGGGGTCATGTTCTGGGTAGGGGTCTCTGGAAAGCGTCTAGAGGCAACTTTTGTTGTATTAGACGCTATATAAATAAAATAAAATTGAATTGAATTGAATTAAAACCTACTGACCTCAATTTGTTCCATTACTGATTTATTCTCAGGTATCTGTTCTCTGATGCTTTGGGTCTCCATAGTAACGTAACTTCCTCCTGGTTAAAGCACTACAGCTGAGATGCATGGGGGAAGGTCTCAGGAGACAGGTCTGGAGTCCAACAGAGAGGTTGGGAGGGGCACAAACATTATATGCAGTCACATTTTCTACCCAGTTACTGGATTTTTTGGAAGTTCCCCTTTTCCCAGCTTTAACCTCTGAACATATGAACGGAGTAAGGAAGGCTACCTCTAAATGGCAGTGTAGTATTCCACTCCACGTAAAACTGCTTTCTCAAAAAGGAGCATTTTAATATGTAGCCATATATTATAGAGCAAACTTCCCACTGAATTAAATACAAATTAAAGCTGCAAGCAGTGATGAACAGAACGGGCCCTCGCACCCTTGTGCACGTTCAGGCGTGCTGCTGTGGAAGCGCTTGTATAACTTGCATGTAGATGTCTTCAGGCCTGGACATTTAGCGGATGACACCACCCACGACTCTCTACTGTATATCAAACAATTCAAAAGTTATGGCAGAAAGTAGGAACTATCAGATATCGACCAATCAGATGAAGGGGCAGGGCTAATTTGCAGCAATTATGTTCAAGGACTCAAAACCGAGTCCGATGACACCAACCAGGACTCTGTATGTCATACCATTTAAAAGTTATGGCAGAAAATAGGATCTATCAAATATCGACCAATCAGAATAAGGGGCGGGGCTAATTCATGCCAATGAAGGTCAAGTACTCAAAACCGAGTCAGATGACACAACCTACGAGTCTTTATGTCAAACCATTCAAAGGTTATGCCAGAAAATAAGGACTATCAAATATTGACCAATCAGAAGAAGTGGCGGGGCTAATTTGCACCAATTATGTTCAAGGACTCAAAAACGAATCCGATGACACCACCCACGAGTTTTTATGTCAAACCATTCAAAAGTTATGGCAGAGAATAGGAACAATCACATATTGACCAATCAGATGAAGGGACAGGGCTAATTCATGCCAATGACGGTCAAGTACTCAAAACCGAGTCCGATGACACCACCCACGAGTCTTTATGTCAAACTATTCAAAAGTTATCAAATATGGACCAATCAGATGAAGGGGTGGGGCGCGCTTTTTGGCGTCTATCGTCGCCACGGTAACGCTTTTGACTGAGCAAAGTAATGCCCATCGTCGCAGGATGGAGACGCACATTTTGATGTATAACACATCTGGGTGCACGTTACGGTTCGGGACGTATTAACTGCCGAAGGAATGGCATAAATTGTGCCAAAATTACACGATTAATTCAAAATGGCCGACTTCCTGTTCGGTTTCGGCCATGGCGCCAAGAGACTTTTCTTTAAGTTGTGACATGATACAGGTGTGTTCTGATTTTCGTGCATGTACGTCAAACTGTATTGTGGGGCTTGAGGCACAAAGTTTTCTAGGGGGTGCTGTTGAGCCATTAGGTCACGCCCATTATTGCAAACCATGAAATATCAAATTTATCGCCAGGCCTGGTTTGCGTGCAAAATTTGGTGACTTTTGGGGCACGTTTAGGGAGGCAAAAAGGCCCTCCTTTCGTCGGAAAAATAAAAACGGGAAAAAAAAAAATCCTACAGATACGATAGGGCCTTCGCACTGTCAGTGCTCGGTGCTAATTAGGGCCTTTAAGAGGAACAAAAATGTGGATCTTACGAAATTAAACACATCAGTATTTTCCCCAGTTCCCATTCCACCCATCTGGTGGACTCCTGGTTAGGGTCATGTAACTGATACACGAGCTTCAAGCTTTTCAGAGATTTGTATGCATACAATTGTAAAAAAAAAAAAAAAAACTACTGAAAACTATTGTGAAAAAATGGCTCATGGCATTTGTGGAATCATAGATGATTTATTTATTTGTTTTATATAATTGTTGAGAAATCAGCACATTGTTTGGTTAGCAATGACCAGAAATGATCACACTACAAATGTCCATTGAGTCATGTGACCTGACAGAGTTTGTGCAGCACAACCCTTTTTTATTTACAGTGCAGGTGAAAAAAGTAAATGAACCTGTAGACTGAATATGTCCCTCCATCCATTTTCTATACCTGCTTATACTGTACCTGTGAAGGGTCAGGGGGTCTGCTGGAGCCTACCCCAGCACATTGCAGGGCCACATATAAAGCCAACCAACCATACATGCTTGCATGCAAACTCCACACAGAAAGACCCCTGCCGGGCCCCGGAGTCAAACGAGGAACGTTCTTGTTGTGAGCGAGGCAACAATGCTGACCACTAAGCCACCGTGCTGCCACAGTGACAGTTTAAGTCAACAAAAGCTAATTTGACACAATAGCTTTAATTAAATTAGTTTGGAGTTTTGGTTCAGAGGTATTGTGATTGCTAAGAGACACCCAAACATTTGAGGTTTTCTTTTCATAAGTGACATCTGTTGATTTGAACCATGCCTCACAAACAGGAGATCTTTGAAGACATACGGTCAAGATTAGTTGATCTGCATCAGGTTGGAAAGACATTCATCGGTCCACAGTTGGACAACATGTATATAAATGATGACAGTTTATTTCTGTGGCTACTATTCCTAGAAGTGAACGCCCACCCAAGATGACACCTAAGGCACTATCCTTCAAGAATCATCATTGGAATAGAGAACAACCCACAAGTAACAGCTAAAGGCTTGAATAGATCACTGGAACTGTCTTTGTTCATGAGTTTAACATGTGTAAGTCATTGAGAAGGCAGGATATTCATGGCAGAACACCATGGAGTAAGCCGCTGCTCTCCCAAAGACCTTGTTGCGTGCCTTAAGTTGCAACAGACCACAAAGCTGTTAGGGAAACTTTTTGTGGACAATTTTTGTGGAAATTGTTTGAGAAAAATAGTCAGCATTTTGTATTGGGCAAAAAGGGCATAGTTTACCAAGACGGAGCACCGTGATTTGGGCTCTCTGGGCCAGTTGGCCACTGTGGGCCACTTGGCAATTGGCAAATGAATCATCAAAGTTCATCAAAATATCCTCCAGTATAATGTCAAGGTGGGTGTACACCTGCTGAAGTTTTGTAGGAGTTGGGTGATGAAACATAACTCTAAACATGGACGTAAATCCACCACAGAATGGCTTCAGAAAAAGGAATGTCCATCTTCTGGAGTGGTCCAGTCAGCCAAGAAAACTTTATTGGTGAAGCGCATTAAAGACAGCAAACTCTGAGCAAAGTGCTAAATATATGAATGACATACATTTAGAATAAAAATAGTAATGCAAAAGGTAATGGAGACGAATAAAACATGAATAAAAACTTAACTAAAATAATCCAAGGGTTGACAAATAGAGAAAAAAATAACAGAGGATCAAGCGTTGATCCCTGTGGGACCTCACATTACAGTGGTGCAGAGGAGGATGCAAAATCATTAAAACAAACAGATTTTTGAGCCAAGTATAATATGAAACTCTCCAGGGCTGTGCCATGAATACCTACACAATGTTCTAAATGGAATAAATTAAATATTTTGATCGACTGTCAAAGGTGGCAGTCAAGTTTAATAAACAATTTTCTCCAAACTTTTTGAGAGAAAAGAAAGTTTGCACTATTGCATGTTCAGAAATGTAAGGAACCATAACTGCTTAGGAATTGGACAAACTGAACTGATGAGGAATAATCTGGAGCATTTACAGATGAAGATAAGATGAAGATGATCATCGACAACCCTGAATATCCTCTTTACAGCACAGTGATTCAGCAACAGTCTTCAGTTAGAAGTTTCCTCAGATCTGCTGCAGCACAGACCGCTACAGGAGATCCTTCAGACCTCTACAGGAGATCCTTCAGACCGTTACAGGAGATCCTTCAGACTGCTACAAGAGATCCTTTAGACCGCTACAAGAGATCCTTCAGATCGCTACAGGAGATCCTACAGACCACTACGGGAGAGCATTCAGACATCTACTGGAGATCCTTCCCGCATCCCCACATCAATAAAGCTCCACAATGGATCTCTAAAGAGATTGAACTCGTGACATTTTCACCAATTAATTCACACTCATGGATTAATAGAATAGATTTGAATTTGAATACATGGGCTCAGGAATGTCACAGTTCGGACTGAAAATAGCCGAGAAATGCTCCGCAGGGTTTCTAACATGACAGTGCTGTGCAGGAGCACTAGGTTTAGCAGAGTTACAGTGCAAGGTAATATTAAATAAAAACCGGTTCATTATCTGAGAACACTGGATAACAAACTGTTTAGTTTTGAATAGACAACCCGAATAGACAGCCCAAATGCAGGTACTAACCAGGAGTAGAGAGTCTCCAATGAATGCCGGGAGGGAACATGGTGATGAGTCGTCCCACAAGCAGCGCAAGACATCATGAAAACTGCACAAAACAGGCCATTCACCTCACTAGCTTACTGCTATGTCCACCCTGGCAACAGTGGCGCTTCCTCCAGGGAGGTGAAAACGGAGCGCAGCAGATTGGAGATCTTGGATATCCCCAAGGGGCTGCAAGATTCTAGATTCACTATGACTGAGCTTTACCTCAGCACTAAGTCAAAGATCCAGGAGACTTTGATGATCGTACCCCAGTAGTGTGTGTAGTGAGTGATGAGTGCAATAAAGAATACATCCACAAACACTCCGGTGCCATCTTGCCCCACTCTCCCAGTCAGAGTCTAGATCTTAAAGGAGCATGAGGCAGGATTGAGGCAGGATTTATGAAAAAAATTCGTATACGTTTTAAGTTTTCTAGTAATAATGTCAGATGAAGCGTTCCAAACCAAAAAGAATGAGCCCTCTAGTGTATCTCTCCGTTGCCTTGAAGAGGCTGTGTGCTGCAAAATGTGCTGCAATTCCGGACCAGAATTTCCCACGCTGTCCTGCGGATGTGACGTCAAATGACGCTGCATGCGCGTTCTCGGCGGCACACGAGTAAACATTGGATACGCGTTTGAGTCATGGAGGCAGCTTCAACTTAAATTGGGACTGAAAACAGATGCTGACATGGCTCATTTCCTACTGACCAGGTAAGATAACATTGTAAGCGTCGTGGCGCTAATGAGTCTCATTTCTTATTCTTGCCTCATGCTCCTTTAACTCTGAGATGCTCAAGAATGACTTCAAAAGCAGTTTACATATTTTTTCTGACAAATGTCTCTGCCAAAGCGGATTAAATTGGCTATTAACTCTATTAACTTTCTTTTTCCTTGTGAAGACAGGAGTTGATGAATGACAATTTCCTTCAACTGAATGATGCAACTACTGAAGTCGTCTGTGGCCCTGACAAGTTTCTCCCCAAGAGAAATACGAGACAACTGTCGGCCACTTGCCTCATTTATTAAGTCCTCAGTGAGGAACCTCGGGGTAACTCTTGATCCTGTTTCGTCTTTGGATTTTCCCATTAAATCACTTGTTCCTTCTTGTTTTCATCAGTTGAAAAATATTGCCAAGCTGAGTCCAATAGTGTTGGAGATGATCATTCATTCCTTCATTTCATCATGTCTCAATTACTGTAACTCAATTTTTTACATGTTTAAGCAAAAAAAAAATCATTAGAACTTCTTCAGGTTGTCCAGAACTCTGTTGAAAGGCTAATAACAATATCTTCCAAGTAGTCACACGTCACCCCCTTATTAATCCAGCTGCACTGGCTCCCCATTCACTTCAGAGTTGAAAATTGAAAATTTTGGATTTAGAGACTAAAAGGTATAGATGTAGTTTTGTCCCCTCAGCTATTAATGCCCTAAAGAGGACATGGTTTCCCATCCTCCATCTAGGTCTATGTATTTATTTATTTATTTATTTATTTATTTATTTATTTATCTATTGTATTGCTTATTCAATCTGGTGCATTTGTTTGTCCGTCAATGTTTTGTTTTGTTATTCTCCTGTTTGTCTTGTGTAACTGTCACTGTACTGCATGGTGTTGTTGTAAGTACTTTACCTGCAAACAAATCTACCTTTTGGTATCAATAAAGTTACCTTACCTTACCTGCTGCCTTACGTCCCCAGCAAGTCCCTGCTTGTTATGAAGATGAAAACTAAATGTGAAAGACCCTTTGCAGCTATGGTTCCCTCCGTCTTGAACCCCCTTCCTATCCTCAGATTTGTAAATTATGCAATCTCGTCTAAAAAGCTCCATCTTTTTTAACTTGCTTTTGTCACCTTCACTAAGTATGTCAGGTTCTCGTGAAGCAGGTCCAAAAGGACAGGTCAAATCCTACTTAAAACATGCTGCAGGAATTATAAGGTTATAGTTCTGTCTGACCAGCCCACAATATTTTGTTTTTATTTTCTATTTGGGAATATGATAACACAGTCGGCATACCTTTTAATCACATGTTTGTGGAGCAGCATAAAACAAGTTGTCATAAAACCTGCACGGCGGGGGGCACGGTGGCGCAGCCGGTAGTACAGCCGTCTCACAGCAAGAAGGTCCCGCCGGGGAAGTGCAGGTTAAGTTCCCCCATGACTTCAGCGCACCCTTGGGTAGCTAATGTGAGCTACCCTCACAAATACATGCAACAGTCCTGGGCTATATATGCCCCCTCTGGCCAACATGGCCGGATGGGGTGGGGAGGATCTGGCCGGAATAACGTGATCCTTCCATGCGCTATGTCCGGCCAGAGAAACCGGTCTGGTGAAAAGAAGCAGTCTGCTCACTGCTCAGGATAAGAAGGAGACCTGAGCTCAGTGCAGGGCCCTCCCGGGGTTGGTAGAGGGGAGCAATGCCCAGGACTGTCACTTAGGTAGAGCACTGGGGGAAAAAAAATTGTGGATAAAAATTAAAAAAAAATAAAATAAAACTGCATGGCTTTATAAAGCCAATAAAAGAAGTTTCAAAAGGGTTGGAGACAGGTCCACAGCAGTGCATCCCGAACATCCTTTGTATTGAATTTAGCAGATTTCAAAGGTTGAAAACATGGTGTAAATACCGTTTCTCTATCTGTTTTACTCCCTCTTTTTTTAGCGAAATACATTCTCCTCAGGACAATGATGTTTGATCCGTCTGTCCTGTCATGTAAAAATAACATTTTTAGGCAGATAGCCTGCACCAATCTCCAATCCTTTGTGAATTTTCCTGCGAATACGGACAGTAATAGACATTTGTAATGTGCGCTCTTAGAAGGGATGCTTCAACAAGGCAAATATGTCAGAAAAAGCTTGCTAATTGTGGGTTTTCTATCACACAAACTCTGTTGAGTAGTCGCTGTCTTCAGGGACGAAATTCAGGGATGAAATGCTTCTGTGGATTGTCCCATCTATGAATTAACATGTAAGAACTTCAAGGAAAGTTGTCTCACTGACTGCTGGTCGGGAGCTCATTAGAGTAGGTTTGTGTGTGGCAACTGAGAGCAGGTGACATTTCATTCTGGGCTTTAAAAACCTCCTTGACTGGATGAAGAATTTTCTAAAGCGCTTGGATTGATTGCTGAGAGTAAATAGGATTAACGACTGAAGTTGTTTAGCATTTGCCAAAATTGAGAAACAAAGCTCCCCACCCTATGTGTAGCAGCTGTCTTGGAGGCATAATTCCATAATGTACTTGTTCTGCAAATCTGTCTGTGAAATACTACAGCTTCATGGATTGATGGATGGACTCCAGATTTGCAGGATTTCCGGGATTGACATTGCAAGTCTCACGTGGAATGTCTGGAAATCTGGGCCATTTTTGAAGATTTCTTTGGCCTCTAAGTGCCAGAAAAAAGAAAAAAAATAGATATATGAAGCCATCATGCCTGAGCTGTCAATTACACTATACACCTTGAGAGCTGGCATTTCTGCATGTCTTTATATCATCATCATTAAAACATGCTGGGTTTTTTTTGGCATTACCATGAGCATTTACAGTATGGATCCCATTCCAAACAGCCAGTATAAATCTTGCTTGTTGAGACATTCATATGTCAGCTGGTAGAGTGGAGGAGCAGAAACAAGCTTTCCCTCAATACCAAGAAGACCAAGGAAGTGTTCATGGACTTCAGAAGGCTCACAGGAGACCCTGCTCCGTGTGGAGAGGGACCCCAACTTCAAACTCCCGGGGATTTCCATCCAAGGACAGCAGCGGTGGTGGTGAGGATGGCTCAGCAGGGTCTCCACTTTCTTTTTTTTTTTTTTTTTTTTTTTTTTTTTACCTTGTCTGCACACATATTGGCCCGGTTTCCCAGATCAGTTAAGTAGTTCTTAACAGCGAAAGACTTCTTTCAAACCATCTTAAGGAGCCTGTGAAAGAACTACTTAACTGTTAAGAACTACTTAACTGATCTGGGAAACCGGGCCATTATTGATTGATACCATGACGGTAGAAACCAAAAGTGTATATATGTGCATTATTACTATATGTAATATATACATATATATACACACACATATGCGTACACATACATAAATATACACATACAAACCCAGTGTTTTTTTTTTTTTTTTTTTTTTGGGGGGGGGGGGGGGGTGACAACATCCACTGCCAATCCAGGAAGCAGGAACACACGGAGACACACGTCAAGCACTGGAAATCTGCAACAAAAAACCACAAACAAAGCACGAAACCGGCACGGAGCCAACCAAAACACGAACAGCAATCGACCTAAATCTTGAGATCTGATCGCAGTCTGAGCTAAGCTATCGCTACCGCTACCTAAACCCAAAAACTAGAGAGCCAGCATGCAGGTGAACAAGCCAGTGTGTATGTCTATGTGTGTGCGTGTGTATGTATATGATCATGCGTATGTGTGTGTGTGTGTGTGTGTGTGTGTGTGTATGCATGTGACTAAATGACTATATGTGTGTATGTGTGTGTGTGTGTGTGTGTGTGTGTGTGTGTGTGTGTGTGTGTGTGTGTGTGTGTGTGTGTGTGTAATAAACCAAACAAAGCTCCACCTGAAGTGTATCTATAGTGGGGGAGGGGGGGGAGCAACCCCGCCACCCGCGAGACCAGAGGCCGACAAGGAAGAGCCCGGAACCCAGGCCACCGGCAACCCCACAGAGGGGAGAAGTAGGAGGGAGGCAACCCACCGCCTGCGAGGCCCCCCCCCCACCCGGCGGCGGCCGAGGGGGCCCGCGGGCGGGGCCCCCACGGCGCGGAAAGAAGCAGCCAGGGATCCCGCGGCGGCGGACCGCGACCCAGGCAATCCCCGGCTACCCGGTCCGGGCCGGACACGCGGCCAGGAGGCCCTCACCCTTCAGGCCAACGACCCCCACCCGGCAGGGGGCCAGCCTGCCCGGAGAGACAGAGCCGCCCCGGCCGCCGACGCGGGCAGGCGCACCCGTCCCCCACGAAAGTGGCCCTCCAAGACCAGAGGGGCGCCCCGCCGTAGAGGCAGCGGGGGGGACCGGAGACGGGCCCGGAGAGAGGGAACCCCCCAACAAGGCGACACCCGCGCAGGCCCGACAACGGAGGGCCCCAGACCCAGGCATCCCATTCATTCATCCATTCACCTATCCGATACCTATACTAATAATAATATAATATACTATACATAATAATAATAATAATACTAATAATAATAATACTAATAATAACCATCTTTGTATAATATAATATTGATAAATTATTAAGTTTTTGATGTCCTGCCAATGGAGGCTCAAATCCTCCATGGCAGGACCCTTCCATACCGCATTCTCACCGACACAGACATACAATCACGCACCGTTTCCCCCTCCCCGGGGGGGTCCAGCACCGCCAGAAGGCACCCCAGGCTGCACGGCGGGCCCCGCCAGGCCCGGGTAACCCGACCCACCTGTCCCAGGCCCAGGCCGGTGAGGGAACGCGGGTGATGTGGGACCCCCTCCCGCCCCTTGTGTTGAGTGCATGTGATTAATGCCATAAAAACAGGGAGTAGGGAGGGCCAAGTATCGATTGACACCGACCCCCCCCCCCTCCCGAACTACGTGTCCTTGTCAAGTGTATTTATAAAGTGTTGAATGTGCAGTGTCTAGTTTGTTGTTAAAACCGTGAGGCGGGGAGTGCCGGGCCACGCGGGACAGTGCCCCCCACGACCCGGACCCCCCGCCTTTCGCCTATGTGCGTATGAATCGTGTAGGGGGGGCAAGAGGGGGAGCGGAGGCCGAAGCCAGGAGGCAGGACCAGCAAAGCCGGCCCTGATAAGACACCCGCGTCCCCCCACCGGCCATCCAGTAGACGGGGGCCGGCCCTCCGAGCCGGGCCAGGGCCCCACCGTACCTCCACGGGCGCCCCCGGAGCCGCCGGAGCCCCCAGACGGAGGGGGAAACGGTCCAACATCCTCCCATTCATACTGACAACATAAGACATAGATACCTGGGAATGGCGCCACCCCGCCGCCGCGCCCGCCCGTGCACCCCCCGGTCAGGGGAGGCCCGATCCCCGGACCCGGCCCCACCCCTCCCCCGAGGCCACCCCGGCGGACACCCCAAGGGTCACGGAGTCCCCACATCCGCAGGGGCACTTGGCCCCCGCCCAGCGACGGAGGACCAAGGCAGCAATGCCCCCCCAGCGCAGACAGCCACCCCCCACCCAGGCAGGACCGGGCCCTCCGGGTGGGACCCCCACGTCCACGGCCCAGCCCCCCCCAGGGTCTCCACTTTCAACGAGTCCTCAGATGAGCAGACTGGAGGAGAAGCTGCTGGTAACCTATCATTCTACCATTGTTTGTTTTTTGACAGTCATCACCGTGTGGTATGCTAGATTCACGACTGCTGATAAGATAAACCTGCAGAGGATGATTAAGTTAGCGTTTGGATTTGTCAGTCAACAGGGGCAACGAGTTCATAAGCGCTCGCTGTTTACACCAAATGTTATTTATGGTGCCTGGCAACATTACAATACAGACAATGGGTTTAAGAAAAAACACTGATCCATGTGCACTATAATCCCTAGATTAATTTTGGAGTACACCACACATAGTTTCAATCAACATTGGATGGCATGTAATGGTGTGATAACATAATGACGTGATTTAATGCTACAGTATAATGATTTGCCTCTGTAGTAGCTCTGTCAATATAGAAAATAAAACCAGTTCTTGATGTATCCCAAAGTTGAATCTGGCCAGTCCAGCACCTGGTTCATGTTATTCAAAAAGGACTAAATGTGGCTGACTGGGTTGGTAATTTAATGTTCAAGAAAAAAAAAACAAAACACACACACAATCTTTGGAAAGCTAAGTAACAACATACAGCTGCAGTTTCAAAATTCCCACAAACAGTGCCGTCTATGATTGTCAACAGACACATTTGTCAAAGTCAGCCAATAATTATATGAGTCAACATAATAGCTGATTAATATTGTAACAAATACCATAGTGAGCCTCAACAGTGACACAAGCAAAGCCTAATTAAAAACTCAGCTGCTCAGATGATGGGAGAAATCCCAAAGGCGGTCTTGCCATTACACCTATTACTGATGACTAATACCTAATACTAATACCCCCCCTTCCCTCCAACTCCCCTCTCCCACCCGCTTCATGAGACTGTCAGAGCCCTGGAGAACTCCCTCAGCGACTGGCTTCGTCACCCACGATGTGTCACTGAGAGGCATCGCAGCTCCTTCCTCCCTGCTGCCATCAGACTCCACAACCAGGCCTGCTCTCAGTAGCTAACGGACAATAACACATGCAACAACAAGATGTGCAATAACCATATGTGCAATATCTATGCCATATCTGTCTGTCTACCTCACACTCATTCTACCTGCTTTTTTTGCACTGTTTTCTTTTTCACACTACTTGTATTTCCATTGCAATGTATATTCTGTCTATATTTTGTAAAAGTGAGCTGTACTGTGAAGATCATATTCTTTGATTTCTCCAGTGCATTTAGAAGAAGAAACTCCAGAAGACAGGTGGACGCCTCCACAATCACCTGGATTACTGACTACCTGACAGACAGACCACAGTTTGAGACTGAATGGTTATGTGTCAGACCAGCAGCACAGGAGTGCCACAGGGGACTGTACTCTCACCAATCATCTTCACGCTCTACACCTCAGACTTCCGGTACAAGTGGGATTCTTGTCATTTGCAGAAATACTGAAATGGCTCTGTGGGTAGACTGAGCATAGAGAACTGTTGGACCGTTTTATGGCATGGTGTGGGTGTAGGTGTGGGTGCTCAAATTGTGCCCAACACTACAAATCCCAGCATGTCACCCAGGCGGTATAGCCCACATGGGCTCAATTTTCGCCCCACATACCCCTTTTCCACCAAACTGGTTCCGCTGGTTCTGGGCCAGTGCTGGTGCACAACTCGTTCAACTTGCGAACCAGCAGTGAACCGTTTTTTTTTTTGGAGTGCTAAGGGGTACGGAGGAGTATTAAGGCCAGGCAGGAGAACAGTAAAAATTAAAGTTGCAAGCAGCGATGAACGGGCCCTCGCACCCTTGTGCACGTTCAGAAGTTTCTTAAATTAAAATAGGGACTATCAAATATTGACCAATCAGAAGAAGGGGCGGAGCTAATTCAGGCCAATGAAGGTCAAGTACTCAATACAGAGTCCGATGACACCACCCACATGTCTTTATCACAACCCGTTCAAAAGTTATGGCAGAGAATAGCGACTATCAAATATCAACCAATCAGAAGAAGGGGCGGGGCTAATTTGCACCTATTAAGGTGAAGGACTCAAAACCGAGGCATGGCAGAAAATAGGGAAAAGTAATGCGCATCGTCGCAGGATTGAGACGCACATTTTGATGTATAACACACCTGGGTGCACGTTACGGTTTGCTTTGTGTATTTCCCCCGCGTAGAAATTAAGTACATATAAATATCAGGAAACTCGATTCGTGGCCAAATATTAATGTCCATGGACCACTGGTTCTTGGTAACTGTACCAAATATTAATGTCCATGGACCACTGGTTCTTCAGGTAACTGTACGGGTCACTGTCAAGTCCAACTGCCTTTAATTTAAGCCGATAATCAGCTGTTATCCCGTCTTCTCCTCTAGTTGCAGCCATTTTTGCTGATGTTTTGCCACTCAGTTCGAGTAAGGGGGCTGGTCCAGTGGAGAAGTGACGTCGATGCAGACCCTCTATTCTGTAGAACGGTTTTGATGCCTCTTTTTCATCTTCGTGCACAGTGCCAAGTTAAGATGATGCCATCAAATCTCGGTAAATCTAATGTGTGGACCAACCAGGCCTGGCTACAGCTGGCTACCCGTGGGCCCCTAATTGTGTATACATTTGTGGCTGTATTTTAGTTTACCTGGTGAAATACATAAATATTCACATAGATATGAAATTTAGCTATGGACACCAAAACAGTTTTTTTACTGGGAAAAATTCTGATCTCCTTGAACATATGAAAAATGTCCATATCTGGCTTTGAAACAGTTAAAGGTGAAACAGGCCCATAATGACATACTGTATGGTCTGCACCCAGTACAGTATATAGCCGTTTGTTTCAGGGGTTTCAATGTGTGGTTTGGCTTCACTTTGACAAAGAAGGTTTGTGTACCGTTTACATGGCATTAACTCACATACTCGCTAAAAAGAAAAATTCAGGAGAGTCGTGTCTAATTTCAGGGGGAGTGAATGTTTTGTTATGGAAATTAAATTATCTTTGGTGGAACCAAATGTACTCTTGAACAGGAAAGTGGTCTTGAATTGACTTATTGAGGAATTCAACCTATTTTTACAAAAAAAAGAAAAGATTCAATTGTGCTGAAAAAAAGATTTATTGGGGTTATTAAATTTGCATTTGCAGGATGTTGTTATCTTGGAGAAGTTTGTTTCCAAGGTTTCCTGTCTTAAACGGTAATCCAGACATGTTTGCACCTAATTAACAGCACAATTAAATTAAATTCAATTCACGAGGGAGTAAATCTTAAACCTGCATACCACTGATTGTTAGAGTACTTTAGAAAAACAGACTGCATTCGAAACATGAACAAAAGTGAAGCCAATGTGGACGCGTCTTCACAGGCAAAACTGAAATTACTTACTCTACCTTTAAACTGGCGTAATTATTGGCCCTCATTTCTTCACTAGTTGGTGGTACATATTTCTTTTCTTGATATGCCACACCCCTGCCTTGCCAATACTGTTTCAGGATCATCTGCCATTTATGCTGAACAGTCTTAATTTCAGCTTGTGCAACCAATTATGAGACTTTGTGAAAATAAATAAGTAAACTGGATCACAGCCTTGAAAATTAGTCCAGCGAGTTCTTGGCAGGAACCAATAGTTAGCAGGTTTTCAGATGTGGGTCAGTGACGTCGGCTAGTGTAATTCTGCTGGATAGAAATGTCATGATGTTTGGTTTAGGCTCCGCTATCCTGCACATGGAATTTTCATACCCTTAACATTGCGTTAGTTGGAAGTGTAAACAGAAATCAAAGCTAAAGGGAAAGAAATTCTCCAATTTTGCCAAAACTCTCATATCATAAGTTAACGAAATGTATATCTGCTTGTTGTATCTGCTTGCTGGTTCTCCGTGACAAGCAAGTAATTGGCGCTCTGACGTTGACACAGGGCACTGAGTCATTTAGTCTTCTACCTAGTCACCCGCAGGTGCTGCAGGACTCCAGAAAGTGTTTTATCCGGTGACGGAGGGCCGGTCTCCCCTCCCGGCGCAATGCTCTGATTTGTAGTAACTTTTTTTCTTTATTGTTCATGTTTGCACCTTGATGATCATTTGGCACAACTTGTCTATACTTCTGCAGCAGAGAAGGATCAGATTGGATCAGCCCGACTCGACTTGCAACGCCTCGTCTCGACTCGCCCTCGTTTCTTTTCAATACCCAGATGAGAAGTAGGAGGTTGGAGTGAAGCTGCTGTGACGTATTTGATTGTGTGATCTAAACGAAGAAGACAACAAAACTAAATATGTAGAACCTGGAGGAGATGATCTATGTGCTGCTGGGTCTGTGGCTTGTGTTCGATACCAAGTTAAAAAATGAGAGTGAGAGAAGCTTTAAGCTGCTTTTTAAAAAAATGTGTTTGTCTCGGCGCAGCTGAAAAGTCAGTTGGTAGCCGCGAGCAGCTATGAAGAGACAGAGCTCCTGGTAGATCTGGTCGTTCCTTATCGCCCGTCTAGATCCCTTTTTAATTCTCTCCTCAGCCACCAGGTTTATGAACATCCGCACCTCAGAGTTGGATCACGAAGACTTTGCTGCAGTTGCTGGTGGAATAAAATGAACAAAAAGCCACCGTCAGAGTCGCTCTTTCGTTGATGTCACATCCTGACTCAGACGTCTGACTCCCGGTTTTTTGTGAGATCGGGTTGGTCGATTCTTAAAATACAAACGTGATAGAAGAGTGTAATGATGCACCAACGCTGAACAGGAACAGTCAAACTCACTTGTCTGATCATAATCTGAACTGTATCCGTCCACTCCAAAATCACAACCCACTTCTTAATCACCATTGAGCTTCCCACAAACATGTGGAAGATGAAGTTGGTTTACATTTCTCTGTAGGCTGTGTAAGTTATAAATGTCCAAGTAATTGAAAAAGAAAAAAAAAACAGAACAAAAAAACAATGAAAATTTAGTAAGAAATATATATTTTTTAAATTCATGACTCACCCATCCATAGCTCTGCCCCTGAATTAAAGCCTTCCTGGACAACCGTCACCATTATTCTCGAAACAACTTATTTAGTTAAGGAGGAAACAAGATATATTATTATGTAAACTTTTTTTTCTTGGTTCACAAAAAAAGAGGAAAAAAAATCTAAACGTAAATGTAAATATACTTTATTTATATTGCCCTTTACAGTCACCTCTAGGTGAGCCAAAGTGCTTTACAGAATAAAACATACAGAAATACAACATACAATCATAAGACAGAGCCAAAAAAAATTTAATAAAAAAAGAATTAAAAAAAGAATAAAAATCTACAGATTTTATAAACATTTTGAAATATTACCTACCCTTTTGCACCAAACTGGAATAGAAACGTGGTTTGCGTCTCCCCATCGTGTGGAAGAGTTGGACCCAGATGAAGGAGAGACGAGGAGGCAGGAGTTCCAGAAATGTGAATTATTATGACTTAAAAGAGGAAAAGCGCTGCTTAGCAGGATTTCAAAAACCAGAACATGAACATGACAAACTTCAAAATAACCTGACCAGACACATGGGGGGGTAGAACAGTACGTACTGTACCAGCCGGGAGCAAGGGAAACACAAGTCAAGAAATACACAGAAGGCTTGACGAGACACAGGTGCAAACAATCAGGGCAGATGGGAACAAGAGAAGTAAAGACAAAACTAAAACACAAAGACACAGGGTTTCAAAATAAAACAGGAACTTAAACACCAAAACTGTGGCAAACTCAAAAACGTGACAACCACTCAGTCACACCATCCCACTGGCTGGTTTCTTCTTTCAGACACGTTCAGATAGACACCTTAATTATAAATTAATGGGTCCCTCCTTCTGAAAGGGTTAACTTGTTTACCCTACATCAATATAGGATTTCTCAGTTGTGGACCACGCCTTGCTGGCAATCATACATATATGGACCCTATATGAGCTAAAAGTCGGCGGCCAAGTGAGTCCCACATGTTTGTCCGCAGGTTCTGCGGTGGCCCTACATCAGGACCCATACGGGCGCTGAGAGGGATGCACCTGGATTTTGGGTGGGGCCCAAGTGGTTTTAATGTGTTTTAATGTTCGTTACTGGAACTATACGGCCTCACTCATCCCATTTCTAACCCAGGAGAAGCCCACATGGATTGAACATGCCGGTTGGTTCGGTATTGGCCTACAACAGTGATCATCAATGGGCGAAAATATTACGTGGTCCACACTATTAAGGCAACAACTGAGACTCTTAACTATCAGTAATCCCCCCCATTTATGACTATACATTACAAAATGAGGACAGACTCGCTGCACTGTTTAACCTAACATTATTGTTTCACACAGGTCTTTTTTTTATATATAACTGTACCATCATGCCTTACTTAAAGGAGCATGAGGCTCCTTTTAAGAAATGAGACTCTCTAGCGCCACCCTTCACCACGACGGCCGTCGGGGGTACTGCAGCCAACAGCGAAGCCGGCACGGGAGAACTGGGAGAACGCGCATGCAGCGTCATGTGACGTCACATCCGCAGCCCAGCGCGGGAAATTTGGGCCCGAATTGCAGCACATTTTGCAGCACACAGCCTGTTCAAGGCAACCGAGAGATACACTAGAGGGCTCATTCTTTTGGTTTTGGAACGCTTCATCTGACATTATTACTAGAAAACTTAAAACGTATACACATTTTTTTCATAAATCCTGCCTCAATCCTGCCTCAAGCTCCTTTAACATTTGGTTTTTATTTTAAAATTTCAACAACCAGCTTCAAACTAGTAGACTTCTCAGGACAAAGAAAGGAGGAAAAAACAACTCATTTAAAATAGCATGGTAAATAACCTGGTACCAGAAACAAACAGGTCACAAATAATGTTCGCACATCAAATAAAAAGTAACATCCCAAGGCTGAAATGGGCGACTCACACTGCTCAATGACTGAAGTTACATACAGGTGACGCATTTCGGAAGGTTGGCATGATAAATGCGTACTTTTCAGTCCAGTCATCCTTAAAGCATCTGTTTTCCACATCAACTTTTCGTTTCATGGCCTTTGAGAGCCATTTTAACCTGTGTTAAGAGGCCTTTTCCTATCACTTGCGTGGTGTTTGTTTTTCAAATGAAAATAAATTTCACTTTTTTTTAGTTGAGTTGAGGCAAAATATCTCTATCACTCCGAGTGGATGACTGTGGTATAGGTGATAGGAGAATGACCCATAAAGGCTAAAAATGGCTTCAGTTTTGTAATGAAATGGAAAAAATATATAAACAATAAAAATCAAATAATTGTCAGGGTTTGACATTCCCCCCAGCTTTTCAGTTTCTGTTTTGCCCCGCCTGTGTCCCATCTGCCCTGATTGTCTGCACCTGTGTGTCGTTATGTCTTGTTATCCCCTGAGTATATCTGGTCTTATCATTCCCTTGTTCTCTGTCGGTCCGTACTGGTCTTCCCTCCATGTTTCCTGCCACGGTTGTCCTCCAGGTTTTTGATCCCTGTTTCTGTTTTGGATCCTGCTCAGCAGCGTTTTGCCTTTTGTTGAATAAATCCTGTTTTTTGCCGATTCCTGCCTCCCGCCTCCTGCTCTCCTGCGTTTGGGTCCACACCTTACACTCTAGACGTGACAGAACGGACCGACCTGCATGGACCCAGCGGGAGAGACTCTGGACTGGTGGAGGTTCTTCCTCCAGGAAGCCAGAAAGACTAGGCCCTGTTGGCAGGAACCTGGTTCGCCCTTCAGGGGAACACGCCTGGCTCTAGGTGGGCCCCGGAGCATCCAGGCTCTGGAACGACGACGGCGTCGACGCCAGCCCCAGCTAGCCGCTGTTCCGGCGGTGGTCTCGGGCGCATCAGCCCCTGCTCCAGTGATGGTCCCGGACCTCCCGCAGCCAGCGCCACGGACCCGGGTTCCCCCGCAGCCAGCGCCACGGACCCGGGCTCCCCCGCAGCCAGCGCCATGGACCCGGGCTCCCCCGCAGCCAGCGCCACGGACCCGGGCTCCCCAGCAGCCAGCGCCACGGACCCGGGCTCCCCCGCAGCCAGCGCCCCGGACCCGGGTACCCCCGCAGCCAGCACCCCGGACCCGGGTACCCCCTCAGCCAGCTCCACGTATCCTGGGTTCCCCAGCCAAGCCAAGTTCCCATGCCAAGCCAAGTTCCCATGCCAAGCCTGCCAAGCCCCACGCCAAGTCGTCCAGGTCCCACGCCAAGACCCAGGCCTGGGCCTTGGGGTCGTCCCCCGGAGCTTTCTCGCCGGTCGGCCCGGCCTCGTGGGCGACCCCCGGAGCTTTCTTGCCGGTCGGCCCAGTCCCGAGGTCGGCCCCCGGAACGTTGGCCTATAATATTTCTAATGTTTTTAAATAAACAATATCTATGAATTTTAATGTGCCTGACTCTATAAATAATTTATTAGTAGTATCGCGATAAGAAACTTTATTTATTATTCTTATAACTCTTTTCTGGAGTTTAACTATAGGGTCTATATAAGTCTGTATGTGTTTCCCCAAATCCCCACAAGTATGACATGTATGGCTTTATAAGAGAGAAATACAATATGTGCATTTTTTGTCCAACAGACCTTGTTTTGTAAATAATACCAATAGATCTTGACAGTTAAAAGTTAAAACGAAAAGGGGCGGGGAGCCAGGAAAGAGTTTTAAAGTGAACAGACTTATGCTAACCTTGATGATAAACTGATGATGTGATCCTTTAACTTGAACCAGGTGTGTGGAAGCAGTAGTTTGAATAGTTGACTGATTGAGTGCACACATTTCGTTAGCTTACTCATTCTGTCACCTTGTTGATTTGTTGAATTGTTGATTTTCTTTAAGAACGGCGGCGGTGAGGGGTAAGTTGCCAGGCCCATTGAAGGGAAACAGGCCTGGCTGCTGTGGATCTGCTCAAACGGGGCCAAGGCCTAATTGGACTAATCCACAAGATCCAAAGACCAGGGTTTAGGAAAAGTTTAGCTTTGGTTGTTTGTCTTTCTTTCATTGGAGAGTTTGGTTGTTTGGATTCTATTCCCCACAAGTTACCGGTCTGTTTAGTACTGTATTGATTATTTTGATCTTTTTGTGATAACTTGTTTTAGTATGCTTTGTTGGCCTGATCATCCCGTTTATATATGACTCACTTTATTTTTTTGTTGGTCAGGTCGGTTTGTGCTTCAGTTTCCTACGGTGGGTTCTGTGTTGATTGACCTCTTTTATGGGCCCAAAATTAAGAGTTATGTTCTTTTTGAGTGTTTTTTGTAAATACATTTAAAGGGGACCTATTATGGCATTCAATGTATATTTTAAACAGGCCTTGAATGTCTTAAAAACAATCAAAAGCTTGTTTTTTCTACATAAATCAGAAATTCAACCTCTGGGCCATGTCTTCATTTTTACCGTTTCTAACCTCCTTCTCTATGAGGGATTCTGAGGGGAGGGGAGGCTATGATAATGAGGCTCTGCGCTGATTGGCTGCCTGAATGACGTGTAGCAGGGGAGGGCACCAAGCCTCGCTCCGGGGAGAAGAGCAGCCGGCTGCGTAAACTATTAAACCATGTCCCATGCGATGCGAGCTCCAGCGACAAAATCAATTCCATGAAGCCTGAATTACGGTCCTGCGTTAAATCGACGCGTACCCTACACCGCAGGCTCTGCGTTGGTGAAACGCGGAACCATAAATCAGCCTTTAGTCACCTGAAGAGGGAACGGTTCACCTTGTCTTCACAGAGGAAGATTTAATTGAATTCTAAACTGGTACACCACAGTTATTTACTCCTCATCATTTCATTTCTTATGTTACAAGACAAATGAATCATGTTAACTGTAAAGAAATCACAACACTGAATGTTCACAAATGGCAACTTTATTGTTAAAAAAAAAAATAACATAAGTTGTATATAAAGAACATTTATGCACTATTGCTGGCTCAAGGAAGTACCGTGCGTCTTCTGAAGGTGTCGTTGAACAGCTTCAGGTGCATTGCTTGGAAGATCTGAAACCAGAAAAAAATGTATTACTAATAGAGCTCCGGTGTTACCTAACGAGTAAGTGGCTCTGTTAGGGAACACCGGAGCACCGGAGCTACTCACCGGTCCGGTCCGGTCCGGTGAGTAGCTCCGGTATTACCTAACGAGTGAGTGGCTCCGTTAGGGAACACTGGAGTCACTCTGGTGCTCCGGAGCTAAGCTACTTAGCCCATGCAAAGATCATACTTGTAGACCAATATAAATAACGTAAAAAATTAACGCCACTTACCGCTGACTCGTGTGCAGTTGCATGTTGGTCCGTACTGTTGGTACTGATCCTTTTATGAGGGTAAGTGTCGATGCAAAACCAAATTTTTACTGCCCCTCGTTGTTGAAACAGCCGCTTCTGAACAATGGCAGAAGCTTCGGCCGGTGGAGTTAGTTGTGGGCGTGGTTTCATGCAGTGGAGGAGACCGAGGCGTGGTTTACATTTTGCTTATGTAACGAAAATGCACAAATCTGAATGGCTCGTAGAAGTCACATGACACTGGAAGGATCCTCCGGGCGGGGTGAACAGATCCTGCAGAATTTGTTTGCTTTCCTCCTTCTCTGTGTCGGCAGGGTGAGGGGAGACCACATATGTTAAAGCAAGAAAAAATGTGTTTTTCATAATAGGTCCCCTTTAAATCTTTTTCTAAATTCCAAGCGCTGCTCTGATTTTTGGGCTCGGCCCATCACGCAGGGGTTAAATTTAGGCCGGGACTCTGGGATTCAGCACAGATGCATGCTTTGTCATCATGGGACACTTAACTTAAAATATCTTCAACGCTTTTCTCAGGCTTAAAGGCATGCAATATCATATTTTCCCATGACTCCCCAAATCTGCCACTACAGTGTAAACTCTTAAAGTTTCAAGGGACAAAAGCTGTACATTTGGAAAAATGAAAACATGTGAATATCAAAGCTCAAAAGAACTTGCACACCTCACTCATCTGTCGCCCAACAAGCAGACGCCGTCATCCAGCTCATGGTAGCGCTCAAAGGCTGAATATAAAGGCCTCTGCACTTCTTTTTCTTTATTCTTGAACACATTGTCCGTTTGAGACTCATGTCAAACTGAATAAAAGGTTAAATGTCTTCAAGAACGGAGACAAGGGTAAGGGTAAGTCCAGTTGTCTTGATTTAAGACTTTAATATCTGACAATAGTGAATAAGCCTGCAGCCGTTTTTCCCCTTGTTTGGAAACAGATTTTGGATGAACAAAGGCTCATTAAATTTAAATTTCATCAGCTTTTCATACTTTCAATTCATATATTGCCAGAAAATAAATGTTTTAAAAAGGTACAGTATTGTGCCAAGTCTAGTCCCTTGTCTAGAAAATGAATATGGATGCGATTTAAACTTTGATTAAATCTACTGGTCTTGTGAAGATACAAAGAAAAAACTGCAGGAACCTTGCCCTCTAAAACCGAAATAATTAGTTCATTGCAAACATCTGTACGGACCAGTTCCCCGAAAGAACAGTCCGTCCTCGTCTCTGAGGCCAATCCAGCTAAATATTGACTTTCACTTGCAGTCATTTTGTTTTGAACATTGAGTGGTTTTTATTTGATGTAGATTTTATCAAGACTTGATTTGGATTCTTCTATTCTCAACGTCATTCACCAAAGACAAACAAACAAACAAGGACCACTGGCCAACCGACTAACCATCTAAATCAACACTGTATTTTCTGTTGGTTTCTTTTAAAATATTGAAAAATAAATATGGATGTTGTTAAAACCGCTAACAAAAAAGCAGGGCTGCCAGGTCCTGCTCCAGGTCCTGCTCCAGGTCCTGCTCCAGGTCCTGATCCAGGTCCTGCTCCAGGTCCTGCTCCAGGTCCTGATCCAGGTCCTGCTCCAGGTCCTGCTCCAGGTCCTGATCCAGGTCCTGCTCCAGGTCCTGCTCCAGGTCCTGCTCTAGGTCCTATTCCAGGTCCTGCTCCAGGTCCTACTCCAGGTCCTGATCCAGGTCCTGCTCCAGGTCCTACTCCAGGTCCTGATCCAGGTCCTACTCCAGGTCCTGCTCCAGGTCCTGCTCCAGGTCCTGCTCCAGGTCCTGCTCCAGGTCCTTCTCCAGGTCCTATTCCAGGTTCTGCTCCAGGTCCTGATCCAGGTCCTGCTCCAGGTCCTGCTCCAGGTCCTGATCCAGGTCCTGCTCCAGGTCCTGCTCCAGGTCCTGATCCAGGTCCTGCTCCAGGTCCTGCTCCAGGTCCTGCTCCAGGTCCTGCTCTAGGTCCTATTCCAGGTCCTGCTCCAGGTCCTGCTCCAGGTCCTGATCCAGGTCCTGCTCCAGGTCCTGCTCCAGGTCCTGATCCAGGTCCTACTCCAGGTCCTGATCCAGGTCCTACTCCAGGTCCTGATCCAGGTCCTACTCCAGGTCCTGATCCAGGTTCTGTTCCAGGTTTCTTCCCTCCTAAAGTTTTTCTTGCCACGGTTTGGCTTGAGGTTTTTCTCCCACTGTTTATGTTCATGTAATAAGTGCTCGGGGGTCATGCGTCTCTGTAAAGATCCTGGAGACAACTTCTGTTGTAACAGACGCTTTATAAACAAAATTGAATTGAACTGAATCGCTGCAAAGTACCGTGCCTGTAGAAATAAATTAAGGAAAGAAGGTTTCTTGAAGGCTGTGGATCTGTGCCGAAGTCTTTTGTTTATTTGTTGTAATAATACATACTGTAACAATGATTTGGGTTTAAGTTGTGAGGATTAGATGACAAAGCCTTTTCTTTAAGATTTTGCAGCTCAAGTGGCCTTTACTAAGAGTAATGGGACAGGAAATGGGGCAAAGGAAGAGAGGGGGGAAGACGTGCCGCAAAGGGCCACAGGCCGGGACTCGAACCGGGGTCGGCTACATAAGGATTGCAGCCTGAAAAGTTTTGGATAATCTGAAAAGCTCAACCTTCCCCCGGTTGTAATCTGCTGCCAGATCTGTGTATTTCAGGACATGTGATTGAGGGCTTCCTCGTCGTTGCTTGGTCATGTATGTAAAAGAAATGGGGTGAAATTGGTCTTTACATACAAATTAGAGGATCTGTGTATGCAACCGGCTCGAGAAGAACAAGTAGGAGCTGTTGTAACATTAAGTGGACATACAAAGTACCTTCAGTTCAGTGGAGCCTCATTTTCCCCTCAGGGAGAAAATGCCTTTTACAGAAATAAAAAATACCCTCACATTTCTCTGACATTAAAGTTCATTCATACATATCTAAATGAACTTTTGTTGAGCCTTACGCTGGACCAGAAAGGACAGGAAATAAAAACTGCAATACAATTTCGTCGTCTCGGAGCCTCGGGGTGTTAATCGGTTCATAGTTGGACAAACTGCTGATAAAGACCAAATAAAGAATCCGCAGGGAGATAAAGAAGAACCCACAAGTAATAGCTAAAAGGCTAGAAGACATCACTGGACCTGGCAAACATCTGCCTTCATGAGTCTACCATACGTAAGTCATTGAACAGGGAGGATGTCCGTGGAAGAAAACCACTAAAGGAGCTTGTTGCTTTCCATTAGAAAAAAATAAAAACATACAAGCCTCTATGATACGACGGAGTATTAGGGCCAAACTAAGACAAAAAAAAAATTGGAAATTACAAGAATAAAGTCGTAAAATTACGAGAATAAAGTCGTAATTTATGAGAACTCTCCCTGTGTTAATATGAGGAATATTGAGCATCTTGTGAAGTTATATTTTGGTATTGGTTTCACAAATAAGGAAATACTTAATCTTTTGGCCCATCAGCATCGAATTATTATCAGTATAAGGACTTTAAAACGATTGTGCAAACGACTGTGTTTATTTCGAAGAAGGAACCACACAGACTTGGAAGAAATTGCGTCTTTTCTGGAAGAGGAAAATCTTATGATCATCCTCATTGTTTCCTGAGAAACAACAAAACCTCTTTAAACGGCAGCAGATGTAACCACTGATAGCCTTGCAGTCGACCAGACAGCTCCTCTTCCACAAAAGACGTATGTACTCTTCCTGTTAGAGTTCTCATAAATTACGACTTTATTCTCGTAATATTATGACTTTATTCTCGTAATATTAGGACTTTATTCCTGCAACATTTTGACTTTATTCTTGTAATATTATGACTTTATTCTCATATTATTATGACTTTATTCTCGTAATTTCCAATTTTTTTTGTCTTAGTTCGACCATAATACTCCGTCGTACTATGAAGCATCATAATTTCAGAGGCTAAATTACTTGTCATCATTTAAAAAGATGGTGTCAGTAGATGCTGGGTGATGCAGCAGGACAATGGATCCTAAACAGGGAGCAAAGTCCTCCAACTTTAGATGCTGAGGGGTCCAGTTAGAGCCCAGAGCGAATGTCCCAATGACCCCGACAGAGCCGTTCAGACCAGACATCCCACAAACCTGTTAAATCAATGTTGAAATTATGGTCAAAAAGGTTGATTTTTGGTTAAGGTCGACGATTGATGGTCATCAATCAATCATGCAATTCTAATGCCAACGTGTAATCAATGTTGAATCAACGTATTCTGTTTGTTGTTGACATGGCTTCAACATGGATTCAATGTTTCTGCCTAACCATATTTCAATGTTGATCAACTCATATTTTGCTGTCAGGGTCTGGGTAGAGGAGGGATCCAAAATCCCCCCTTGACGTTGTACAGCTCCGATCCAGAAATCTCAGAAGAGTTGGATGTAGTCATTGTCGTTGACTCCAAGGTTTCGCTCAGAAATGTTTGAGGGTTGTGTTTAATAAAAACATCATTCATATCTGATGTAATTATCTATTCTTATGACAAATGATGATCAGATCACATTTCATTTATTTCAAAGTAATGCAAGAAAAGTCCAGGGGTTCGCAAAATCATCCTGTCCATTTATCAGTCAAAAGAACCCCACCTGCCCACAAGACGGATAATTTGGAGAAACACAACTTTAAGTCATTACTTGACCAAACAAAACAATATTTTGGGAAATGGTTACCGATTTCACTGGCAGGTCGCATTAATATAGTTAAAGTGACAGTTCTCCCTAGATTACTTTATGTGTTTCAGATGATCCCCATATGTATCTCTCTGAGACGGCTCGGAATGTCGCCCTCTGCGTCGGGCCGACCGCCGAGAGGGCTGCTCTCGGGACTGGTGGCCTCGGGGCAGACGTAATCCGCAGCGCTGGCCGAGGTGCGCCCAGGACCGCCTCCGGCACAGAAGTTGCCGCCTCCGGGACCGACGCCTCCGCCTCTGCCTCGGCGACCTCCGCCTCCGCCTCCGCCTCCGCCTCCGGGACTGACGCCTCCGCCTCTGCCTCGGCGACCTCTGCCTCCGCCTCGGCGACCGACGCCTCCGCCTCCTGCGACGACGCGCATTACTTTTCTCTTTCAAAAGCGTTACCGTGCCGACGCTAGACGCCAAAAAGCGTGCCCCCCCTTCATCTGATTGGTCCATATTTGATAGTTCCCCAAAAGTCAACAAATTTTGCACGCAAGCCAGGCCTGGTGATAAATTTGATATTTCATGGTTTGCATTAATGGGCGTGGCAAGATGGCTCAACAACGCCCCCTAGAATACTTTTTTCTGCCATAACCTTTGAATGGTTTGACATAAAGACTCGTGGGTGGTGTCATCGGACTCGGTATAGAGTACTTGACCTTCATTGGTCTGAATTAGCCCCGCCTCTTCTTCTGATTGGTCAATATTTGATAGTCTCTATTTTCTGGCATAACTTTTGAATGGTTTGACATAGAGAGTCATGGGTGGTGTCATCTGACTCGGTTTTGAATCCTTGAACATAATTGGTGCAAATTAGCCCCGCCCCTTCTTCTGATTGGTCGATATTTCATAGTCCCTATTTTCTGCCATAACTTTTGAATGGTTTGACATATAAAGTCTTGGGTGGTGTCATTTCTGATATGCTTATGGGGTGCGGTGGCCATGAGTGCGAGGGCCCGTTCACTGCTTTCATTGTTTTTGTATCTATGTATTTATTTATTTTTGTTTGTTTGTTTGTTTGTTTATTAATTTCATGCCTGTCTAAGAGCCTTGGGGGTAGGGGGTGGGGGATACTCTCTTTGTATATCCATGGTTGTAAGTTTGATGTTTGTTAACAAAAAACTGCAAAATAAAGTTAAAAAAAAGTATTTCAGTAAAGTATTTCAGTAAATATTTAACAGAAAAAAAATATATACATTTAAGTTAAGCCTGTCTTATAATAGTCACCGGTTTAGTTACAGCAGCTGTAATTGCAGTTCTCCATTTAGTCAATATAGTTGGACCCATAGAGGCCGTCCCTCTGAAGTCCAGTTGGAAGAACCAACTGATGGCCGAGAAGGGAAAAGGAAACATCCCCTGCAGCTTCTTGCTGGTCACGATCCCTTTGGTCTGGAATTCACAGGAAACGATCTCACATGAGGTGGGATCCATGCGTTTCCAGCACTTGTCGTTTTAAATACCCAGAGTCCAATAATATCTGCAAATAATTTTATCACATATCAATTTACCCCACAGTCCCTTTCTGTCAAACAGTTGCTGCAGTGGTCCAGGTCCAGACTTCCTCAGCAATAAAATCCTAAAACTTTTGCTGAAAGAAACATGCTGTAAAACACCGTGGGCAACTGCATGTGAAATGGAAGCTTTAAAAACATGTGCATCACACTCTTTTCTTGTTTCAAGATGTTTCAAATTATACAAACCCAACTGGGTTATGTGAGACGTTGCTGGAAAAGAAAAAAAGAATAGCAGCATTGTAGTGGGCTTCCTTGAACACATCATAGATTAAGATAAAAGGTATTTCATTTCATCCTGTGAGGATAGAGCTCTCGACGCTCTGTAAATCCTCACACTGAATTTGGATTCAGATCTGCTAAACTATTTATTTTATGACTAAATGCTAAATTACAAGCCATCAAATCCAAAACTCTCTACCGAACTGCAGACAAGAAAGATTTAAAATGAGATTTACTTTAGAGATTCTGTCCTCAATGCTTGCAGGACTCTCCTGACATGTCCGGCATATCCACGCCTTGCACATCCATTAGACATTTTTGGGAAGAAGTCACGGAAAGATTATCTTGTTTCTTGGGCTGTCTCATCCCATTATCTCCCTCGGTCTGCTTGCTCGGAGATTTATCAGATTTATCAGGATGTAATCTGGATACAACTCAGAATAAACTTCTCCCTATGGCCCTTACTAAATGTATCCCAGCACATTTCTTTAGCTAATTATCTCCTTCCACTGACACTACTGACACACAATCTGTCTGCTCAGCTTTCACTGAGCAAGGGGGGGGGGGGGGTTGACCTGTACTTGGGGGCGGTTGTGGTGTATCCTCCATCCACCGTCCTTGGGGTTGCCCTGGGTGCAAGCTAATGATTCGATTGGGCCCTGCATGGGCCCTGGGAATCTTTTTGAAGAGGGCTCCTGGCTGTATGGACATGCACTGACAGCTTTGATTCCTATGGACACTTCGGGCTCTCGTGAAGGCGCCAACCATCGCACCCTTTTACCCATTCACCTGCCTCAACCATCTTTTTTTAATGCACTCAGACACCGCATACCAAAATAAACACAAACATGACCAACAAAGGCCACGGTTACATGATGTATTTTTAATTCGGAATTAATTATTCCGAATTAAATTATTCGGAATTAAACTATTTTCCTTCGAGTTTACATGGAAATAGTAATTTCGAATTGAGGTTTAAGGGATCTGATTGGATAGGGGGGCTGGCATCTTTACGTAATACGTAAAGACGTCTACCGGAAGTTACGACCACCGGAAATTACGTCTACGGGAAGAAAAACAAACTTAGATGCTTAGCCAGTACAACTTTGAAAAGCTCACAATTTTTTATGTTTCTTGCCATTCTTTTAATTATTTCCAGGTCCTCCAAGCCTTTTATTAAATAAATCGTCTCTGCTCTTGACCACCATTTACTGCGTGCAGCCATCTTGAAACTTTGTTTCGAAAACAAGCCTGGCGCGGAATATAAGCGTCATGGTGACAGACAGGTGAGGGAACGAGCAGCGCAGAAAGACCAGAATTAATTTAAAGCGGAATGAGTGTATACATGATCGCGGAAGACGACATCCACTGCCAATCCAGGAAGCAGGAACACACGGAGACACACGTCAAGCACTGGAAATCTGCAACAAAAAAACCACAAACAAAGCACGAAACCGGCACGGAGCCATCCAAAACACGAACAGCAATCGACCTAAATCTTGAGATCTGATCGCAGTCTGAGCTAAGCTATCGCTACCGCTACCTAAACCCAAAAACTAGAGAGCCAGCATGCAGGTGAACAAGCCAGTGTGTATGTCTATGTGTGTGTGTGTGTATGTATATGATCATGCATGTGTGTGTGTGTGTGTGTATGCATGTGACTAAATGACTATATGTGTGTGTGTGTGTGTGTGTGTGTGTGTGTGTGTGTGTGTGTGTGTGTGTGTGTGTGTGTGTGTAATAAACCAAACAAAGCTCCACCTGAAGTGTATCTATAGTGGGGGAGGGGGGGGAGCAACCCCGCCACCCGCGAGACCAGAGGCCGACAAGGAAGAGCCCGGAACCCAGGCCACCGGCAACCCCACAGAGGGGAGAAGTAGGAGGGAGGCAACCCACCGCCTGCGAGGCCCCCCCCCCCACCTGGCGGCGGCCGAGGGGGCCCGCGGGCGGGGCCCCCACGGCGTGGAAAGAAGCAGCCAGGGATCCCGCGGCGGCGGACCGCGACCCAGGCAATCCCTGGCCACCCGGTCCGGGCCGGACACGCGGCCAGGAGGCCCTCACCCTTCAGGCCAACGACCCCCACCCGGCAGGGGGCCAGCCTGCCCGGAGAGACAGAGCCGCTCCGGCCGCCGACGCGGGCAGGCGCACCCGTCCCCCACGAAAGTGGCCCTCCAAGACCAGAGGGGCGCCCCGCCGTAGAGGCAGCGGGGGGGACCGGAGACGGGCCCGGAGAGAGGGAACCCCCCAACAAGGCGACACCCGCGCAGGCCCGACAACGGAGGGCCCCAGACCCAGGCATCCCATTCATTCATCCATTCACCTATCCGATACCTATACTAATAATAATATAATATACTAATAATAATAATAATAATAATAATACTAATAATAATAATAATAATAATAATAACCATCTTTGTATAATATAATATTGATAAATTATTAAGTTTTTGATGTCCTGCCAATGGAGGCTCAAATCCTCCATGGCAGGACCCTTCCATACCGCATTCTCACCGACACAGACATACAATCACGCACCGTTTCCCCCTCCCCGGGGGGGTCCAGCACCGCCAGAAGGCACCCCAGGCTGCACGGCGGGCCCCGCCAGGCCCGGGTAACCCGACCCACCCGTCCCAGGCCCAGGCCGGTGAGGGAACGCGGGTGATGTGGGACCCCCTCCCGCCCCTTGTGTTGAGTGCATGTGATTAATGCCATAAAAACAGGGAGGAGGGAGGGCCAAGTATCGATTGACACCGACCCCCCCCCCCCTCCCGAACTACGTGTCCTTGTCAAGTGTATTTATAAAGTGTTGAATGTGCAGTGTCTATTTTGCTGTTAAAACCGTGAGGCGGGGAGTGCCAGGCCCCGCGGGACAGTGCCCCCCACGACCCGGACCCCCCGCCTTTCGCCTATGTGCGTATGAATCGTGTAGGGGGGGCAAGAGGGGGAGCGGAGGCCGAAGCCAGGAAGCAGGACCAGCAAAGCCGGCCCTGATAAGACACCCGCGTCCCCCCACCGGCCGTCCAGCAGACGGGGGCCGGCCCCCCGAGCCGGGCAAGGGCCCCACCGTACCTCCAAGGGCGCCCCCGGCGCCGCCGGAGCCCCCAGACGGAGGGGGAAACGGTCCAACATCCTCCCATTCATACTGACAACATAAGACATAGATACCTGGGAATGGTGCCACCCCGCCGTCGCGCCCGCCCGTGCACCCCCCGGTCAGGGGAGGCCCGCTCCCCGGACCCGGCCCCACCCCCCCCCCCGAGGCCACCCCGGCGGACACCCCAAGGGTCCCGTTGTCCCCACATCCGCAGGGGCACTTGGCCCCCGCCCAGCGACGGAGGACCAAGGCAGCAATGCCCCCCCAGCGTAGACAGCCACCCCCCACCCAGGCAGGGCCGGGCCCTCCGGGTGGGACCCCCACGTCCACGGCCCCGCCCCCCCCGGGAGGCCCGGAGATGCCCCAGCCACAGCCCCCCGCCCGAGCCCTCCCCAGCCACCCCCCCCCCCCCCACCGCCATGAGGTAACCCCCCCCACAGGCCCCCAAGGCCCCCACCGGCCAGGGACAGGGCCCCGCGGCCCCCCCCACCGCCCCCCAGGGGCCACCAGAGGCCCGCGCCCCAGACCCCCCAAGCCGACCCCCAACCCCAAGGGCTACGAGATCACCACCCCCCCCGCCCCCACTAGGTAACGAAGCCAATAAACGGGGACCACAGAGAGTGCAATTCAGCCGAATGTTGTTCAGTGGAGGCAGACATTATCTCACTACTAATATGATCTGATAAAAGATTCCTAAAATGGTTGATACATAAACTGGATTTTTGTTTCCAATTTACTAGAATGGTTTTCTTTGCGATACATAAGGCAGTGAGAACCCGGTGTGTCCAATTAGGATCTATTTGAGTGTCTCCCAGGTGACCTAATATACATACCGTGGGGCACACTGGGATTCTGTGGTTGATCCATGTGGATAAATCCTCACAAATCTCCTTCCAGAACCTCTGTACCGGTGTACAGAACCATAAAGCATGCATATAATTATCTGGGGTGTTCTCTGTGCACTGTGAACAGATATTAGAGGTGACAAAGCCCATCTGGAACATCCTTTGTCCAGTATAATGTATTCTATGAAGAACTTTGTACTGTATAAGTTGTAGGTTTGGGTTTTTAGTCATAGTAAACGTATTTAAGCATATTTGTGACCAAGAAAACTGGTCGGTATTAAGAGAGAGATCCGCCTCCCACTTAGAGATCGGGAGAGAGACTGAATCGTCCAGTTTAGACACTAACCTGTAGAGTTTTGATAACAACTTTAAAGTGCTTAGATTCAATAAATCTATTATCTTAGCGGGAAGTTGTAAATCTAATTGGCTAATTTTGTATGTTTTATTTATTATTGCCTTAAGTTGTTGATACTCTAAAAATTTATTCCTGCTAACTCCGTATTGAACAATAAGTGTATTGAAAGGTACAAACTGTCCTCCTACAATTACGTGCTGTAAGTACCGTATTCCTTGATCTCTCCATTGAACGAAGTTAACCATCTTTTTATCATTTTTCACGATGTCTGGGTTGTTCCATATGGGTGTACGGTCACATGGAAAAAGTGAAATTTTAGCTATTTTAAGAAATTCCCACCAAGCTGATAAAGTTGTGCTAATATTAATGCTTTTGAAACATTGATGACGTTTGATACTTTGACTAATAAATGGTAACTCTGAGATTTCTAGTTCATTACAAAACACTTGCTCTGAGTCCAGCCATTGACTATCTAAAGGATGATCTTTTGACCATTTTACAATATACTGTAACTTACTGGCTATGAAGTAATACTGAAAATTAGGTAATTCTAAACCTCCATATTCTTTGGATTTTTGCAATGTCTTTAAACTAATACGTGGAGTTTTATTTTTCCACAGGAATTTTGATACATATGAGTCCAACGATTTAAACCAGGAAAGAGGGGGTTTGCATGGAATCATTGAGAAAAAATAATTTACTTTTGGTAAAACCATCATTTTAATGGTGGCTATTCTACCCATGAGCGAAATGGGGAGAGAGCTCCATCTGGAAAGATCATCTTCTATTTTCTTTATAAGCTGAACATGATTTAATTTTATTAACTCTGACAGCCTAGGGGAGATGTTTATGCCTAAATATCTAATGTTCCCTGATTGTAATTGAGTATTTGTTATATTCCTAAAATTGCAGTTAACACACAAAACAGTGGATTTAGACCAATTAATAGAATAATCAGACAGAGATGAAAATCCCTCTATAAGTGCAATTGTCTGTGATAGTGAAGATCGTGAGTTCTGGAGGAAGAGGAGTACGTCATCCGCATAAAGACTTATTTTGTGCTCTAATATTTTACATTGTATACCTTTAATATTTTGATTTTGTCTAATAGCTGCTGCTAAAGGTTCAATAAATATTGCAAATAATGAGGGAGAGAGAGGGCAACCCTGTCTAGTGCCTCTTTGCAAGGTAAAACTTGTAGAGATTTGATCATTTGTCCTTACACGTGCCTTGGGAGAGCTGTATAATATTTTTATCCAGTCAATGAAAGATTCGCCAAATCCAAATTTATGCAAAGTTGCCAATAGAAACTTCCAATTTACCTTATCAAATGCTTTTTCCGCGTCTAAGGATATAATAGTAGTCTCCTGTTTATTGATACTCGAATAGTCTATAATATTTAATAATCTGCGAATATTAGTAGACGAATGTCTACCTTTAATGAAGCCTGTTTGATCCGGATGTATAATAGAAGGGGTGACTCTTTTCAGACGTTCAGTAATGGCCTTGCTAATTATTTTAAGGTCTACATTTATCAATGAAATTGGGCGGTAGCTCGATGGGAGCAAGGGATCCTTGTCCGGTTTTAATAAAAGACTAATATTAGCAGAGTTCATATTTAAGGGTAAGCTTTTATTCTCCCTAGCATTTAGAATCATTTTATAAAATGTTGGTGCTAATATGCTCCAGAATTCCTTGTAAAATTCAGCTGGGAAACCATCTGGGCCCGGAGCTTTATTATTGGGCATATGTTGAAGAGCTTCATGGAGTTCTCCTATTGAGAGCGGTGAGTCTAAATTCGTAACCTGTTCCTGATGTAACTTCGGCAGATTAATGTCTCCAAGAAACTCATTAATGGATTGATCAGATGGTTCCATTTGTGACGAGTATAATTTATAGTAAAAGTCTCTAAAGACTGAATTTATTAAACAGGGGTCATGTGTAACTCCCCCTGACTGGTCCTTAATGGATGTTATGGTTGTTTTTTCTTTGTTTATTTTTAATTGATTGGCTAAGTATTTTCCCGATCTGTTAGCATGTGCAAAGTTTTCCAGGCGAAGCCTTTGTACTAGAAACTGTGTTTTTGCGTCAATTATTTTATTTAATTTTATTTAAAACTTACTTCGGAATTAAGTTTAATTCGGAATGGCCATTTTCATTCGGAATTAGGTGTTTACATGGTCATTTTTAATCATTTTGAATCGGATTTAATTTTAATTCTGAATTAAAGAGGAATTAAACTTCCCATGTAAACGCATGGAAAAACAGGGAAACGAGAATATGTATATAAGTTGCCAGACGAACACATACACACAAAAACACACACTGTTTTCAACGTGGGTATGTGTTTTATTATGTGTTTGTTCGTAGTTATGCCTTGGATGAGGATCTGGTCACATCTCAAGACAATTTAAATCATGGAATCTCATCTCAACCAAGCTCATGTGTTGTCTATGAAGGGAGGACCGCATTGTGTTCCAGTTCAAGGATGACCTCGGGTACCAGATACCACAGGACTCTTTAATGTTGAAGGTACCCGTTGCCTGTCGGTTTCAGACCACTCACATGGGCCCCAGGCAGTTACAACTAATATCAATCCAAATACATTCCTCATACATTTACTGACTAAGCATGGTATATTTACATATTTGGTATCACTGTATTCAGCACAACCCCATCTTTCCAACAGTCTATCATATGTGTTTCTATGACATTCCGTAGCCAAGCATCTACAATGTATATGAGAACATTATGCATGGATATTCTTTTTTTGTATGTCCGCTTATTTTAGGCAAGTGTTCATAGCTCTCTATATGTTACGCACATCAAGATATTCACATCCAGGTTTGTCTAAAAGGTAAAGCAACTTCCTGACCACAATTATGTCAAGTTTCGAAGCTGTCAGAGCTTGTGTTATTAATCTTCGTGAGTTTATATGTCTTGACTCCCACATGGCCAGGCTATATTTTTGTTATTTTTTTAGGTTTGGGGTGTATAACAATATGTATCAATTTAACAATGTTTGCAATAAAAACTTTTAACCTAAGAATCCATTTCATATATGAGAAACCTTTGAGATGAGGAAAAACATTGTTAGGTTTTGTTCTACCTCAATCTCAATAACTAAAGCCCTTTTTGACAGTTAGTCACTATAGCCTAAAATACTCGTTCTGAGGGATCCTAATGCAACGTATTGTTGTAGTACTCTGAATCATTATATATACATTGGAATGTATTCTGCATGACGGACATGTATCTGAATGTGTTCATTCATCATCATTTCGGCTGGCAGGTAGCAGATGACGAGACTGATCTTTGGAGTACAGGAAAGGTTTTATGTTCATTCAGTCTGTTTCAAACTATTCAGGGTCACAAGGGTCCTCCACTTCCTATCTCAACCCCTCACTGAGCAAGAAACGAGGCAAACCTTGACAGATTTTTCAAAAACTCATAAATCATAATCATAATCTCTGCATAGAGAGTTTCATATTCTCTAAAAAATGTCATTCTCTCATGTGGAAGGACATTGTTTTCCAGTGTTCTAACCTTGGCATGAGATGAAAAAGGCCTATTCGCATCTTATAGTGTCTTCAGAACCTGGTGATGAAGAGGTTTCTGGGGCGGTGAGTCTTGCATGGCCAGATCTAGAGGTATTTGGACAATAACAGTGAGTTTTTATGAGTTTGACTTTGTACACCATTCACAATGGATTCAATATAAAGCATTTAAGAAATGATCAAAGTGCCTAAGATTTAATGTCAGAGCAGTTATACAGAAACATGATATATTGAACAGGAATTTTTAACAAAGTATTTCTACTTACATGTATTTGGACAAAGTGGCATAAGCCTGTTAACATAACAGACTTTTTTATACGTGGATAAGTGAATCCAGACTGCATTACCCAATTCTGAGTTCTGCAGATGTTTTGCCAGACCTTCACTTGCTGCTTGTTTGTGGGCTGGAAAACTGCTCTGTTGGGTCCAGCTCAGACAACTGACTCGGCCATTAGCAAATATTCAATTTCTTTATCTTCAAAAAGTCTTGAGTCACTTTCTCAGTGTGTCTACCGTGAAGTCATGTACTATCAGTTTATTTTGTCTGAATATGAGCGGAACGTTCTGTTCACTTTAGAGTTCATCTTTGTACTTTTGTCAACAGCCACATCACCGGTCAACTCCAGCCAGCCCATTCCACTGGCAACCACAGACATGCCCACACCATGACAGATATTTTATGACGCACCAACATGTTTTTTTTACCAAACCTCTTTTTTACCAAAGAGGTTTTTCCTCTTATTTGGACGTAATACCTATGATTGTCAACACCTGCCCAGTTTTCTCTTTTCAGTCAGTTGTCCAAATACATTTGAGCCCAATGAAATGGATGCACTTCTATTTAAATGGCTACAAGTCCTAAATGATAAACGGCATAACCTCTCTCATTTAAGCTGCGTACACTTTGATCACACCTTGACACATCTCCATCTTCCATTTCCACTGTTACGCAGATGACACCCAGCTCTACGTTTCTTCCAAACCCACTTCCACCTTCGCATCCTCCTCCTTCTGTGCCTGCTTACAGGAAATCAAAGCATGGTCCTCCTCAAATTTCCTTAAAGTCAACAGTAACACAGCTGAGGTAGTCTTTATAGGTTCAAAGTCCACCCTCTCCAAACATCCCAGCTTCACTATCAACATAGACAAATGCTCAGTTTCCCCATTCTTACAGGCTAAAAGTCTGGGTCTCGTCCTCGACAGCACCTTATCACCATCCGGTCCGCATACCTACACCTCTGAAACATCAACCGCCTCCGCTCTTCACTCCCACCAGCGCAGCAATCTTGGTTCACACCCTGGTTACTTCCCTGCCTGTACTATTGCAACAAATAAAATGTTATTATTATTATTATTATTATTATTATTATTATTATTATTATTATTATTATTATTATTATTAATAATAATAATAATAATAATAATAATAATAATTATCATTATTATTATTATTATTAATATTATTATTATTATTATTATTATTATACATATAATAATAATAATTATTATTATTATAATAATAATAATTATTATTATTATTAGAAAAACACACTTAAAACAAAAAAAAAGTCAGAATTTCAAACAGAAATGAAAACGACAAAATAAACTAATAATAAAATTTGCATTCATAAGTCTTTTTTTATGAATCAACCTCAGTTGGAGCTGAGGATGATGCAGCATTATTTGAATTTTGGCAATATGAAAACACTTGAAACCTGCTGCTAACCAGAGTTTGTCTTTGCAACTGATTCTGTTTTTTGTAAACGTCTGATTCTCTTTAGATGTACAAACAACCAGATCTCACAAATCCAGACACCTGTTTTGTAACCCACAAAATCTGATTAGTGCTGCTAATTGATCTGTATTCTGACGCTTCACTTAGTACTTGGTCAAAGCACATTTGGCAGCAATTGCTGTCTAAAGTATTCTTGGGAGGGATCCTGCATGCATGGCATACCTGTGCTGAAAAGTCTACCCTATTCTTCTTCGCAGATATGCTCATATCATCCATGTTGGATGGGGAGCATCACCTCATAAATATTTTCAAATTCTCTCTAGAGAACGTTTTCAGGTCCATAGTCTGGCTTGAACGCTCCAGGAGTGTTTTGAACTTCAGATTTATGTCTTGAAGAAAAGCAAAACTTTACAGACCTTGAGATACCACTTTAGAGGATGGTGTCTCTCAGGATTGCTCTATACTTTTTTTCCCACATCCATCTTTCCTTCTTTCCCCATTAGTCCCCTTGATAGGGTTGCAGGACAAACAGATGGGCAGAATAATCCTCTTCTTTGTGTTTTGAATATAGGGATGGACTTAATCCAGCAATCGGTGCTTGGTGTCTTGGTGTGCACACCTCAACAAAAGCAGATATTTTAGCATTTAACTGGTCTGGAACATTCGGACATGCATTATTACAACACCAAAAGGGAAAAACGTGCTGTACATCAATCTGGAAATTGTTATAAAGCCATTTCCAACCAA
The DNA here is from genome assembly GCF_033807715.1 of Cololabis saira. Taxonomy (NCBI): domain Eukaryota; kingdom Metazoa; phylum Chordata; class Actinopteri; order Beloniformes; family Belonidae; genus Cololabis; species Cololabis saira. The sequence continues at coordinate 11,029,821 of NC_084591.1, forward strand.
TTTTGAGCTCAATGTTACCGTGGAGTGAGAGAGAGTGTTCTTTTGTGTAAAGCATTAAAGACAGTTCCCAACCTTCAGAAGAATGTATGACCTAGCAAATTAACCCTGAGGTCTGATCGTGCAATACCTCCAAGAAAAATACACGAAAAAATAATCATCAAAAATTATCTCTCTTACCCCACAGGTCTCATTGAGCATCTAAAATGTTAAATCCCCTCGCAGTGCTATTAGAAGACAGGGCATGTGGTTTGTTTTAAATCATTTCCAGAAGTGTCTCTTTGGTCTAATAACATCAATTTGTGAATTACTTTTTCAAAGTATGTTTGCAATAATGTCCTATGGATTAACAACTTGAATATGGAGTTGTTTTGCGTAGACAGATGGATGGACAGACTGGACAGGTCATTTTGTCATTGCATGTTCCTACACAATAAAATTCTGCTTGGTAGCAACCATCAACTTTGTAGCATAGTAAGGCAAGATAAAAGACAAAAACAGTTGTCTAGATAGCAGCATATTAAAGTACTACGTCAAAATAATTAGTCTAAAAACGAGGATAAAATGCACTTAGATTAGTAGAAACTGGTTAAGGATCCATGGTCTGGTTTATCAGCTCAGCGGTGCATTCACAACACTGGGGACAAAAGCTGTTCCTCAGGCAATTTGTCCTTCTCCTTATGACCCTCAGCCTGCCCGAGGGCACAGTGTCAAAGCGGGAGTGCCCAGGGTGTGTGGAGTCTCTTCTGATGTTGTCTGCTCATCTCAGAAGATGGCTAGAGTAGATGTCCTCCAGACACCGGAGACTGGCACCGATGATCCTTTAGGGCTGGGAACCATATACTGACACTGTCAATGGTACATCCCTAAAGGTCGTGGAGGAGATGCTGTGGGAGTCTGTTCCTCCTCAGGGTTTGCAGAAAAGTCTTTCCTGCGCTCTTTTTAACCAGTTCTCTGGTGTTACACTTGAGACCTGTTTCACCTCTACTCCATGTATAACAAGCATCTTGTAGCTTTTGTGCTTGTGTTTCCTGAAGTAAAGAATTGGTTCTTTCTCTTTTTTGGCATTGAGGATGAAGTTGCTTGAGCACCAGGTTACCAGTTTCCTCGTAATACACACTTTGAGGGATCAATGGGAGTGCAGTTATGTGTAAAAAGTGAATAGAATGGGCTCAAAACACAACCTTGGGGGTTGTCAGTGTTTAGGATGATGGTGGAGGAGGTGAGATTTCCAAGTCTGACATGACAAGTCTGTTGGGGAGAGAGTATTTTTTTAATGGCCGATACAATATTTTGTGAAAATCCAAACTCAAATTTCTTCAGAAACACCTCATGCCCACTGTTGAACTTGGTGGTGGAAAGGTAATGGTGTTGGACTGTGAGCTCCTCTTCACATAATCTCTCTGGCAACTGAACCTTATTCAAAACTGGCTCATGCAACAAGATATGAACCCAAAGCGCAAGGGCTAAGTCAAAGTCCAGACACCAACCCAACTGAAATGTTGTCGCATCCACTTGAGAATTCAGCATAAACTAAAAGACGGAAACAATTTAGCTCAGAAAAATGGTAACAATCTACATGTTTGACGCCGCAGATTAGGCGGGAAACCATTAAGAGTCAAAGATAGGTCGGTGGTAAGAGGGATTGTTCCAGAAATATGCATATAAAAGATCAAGTGTTCAATGCCCATCCCACACATGTTTTCTGAAGTCATTTCACAACAATGCCTGATCCTGTAATGGAGACTCTGTAATGGATGGTTGTGATGAAAAGCAAGCTCATCTGAAGGATAAAACCTTAATATACCAGTCTTTCTGACCCTAACCTATGATCATGAACGGTGGCTAGTGAACAAAAAAATAAATACAATTAAATTGTGAGTAAAAGCTGCTAAAAAATAACTTTCTTTGGAGGATATCTGGGCTGACTTTTCAGGATAGGCCGAGGGTTCTCTGTCCTCCTGGAGGGACTCATTATAGTTTGAGAAACCAGTTGTGGTGGTTTGGGTATCTGGTTAGGATGCCTTCTAAAAGCCTTTCAGGGAGGTACTTCAGCCATGGCCCAGTGGAAGGAGGATTTGGGGCAGGCGCAGATTACATCTCTTGATTGGCTTTAGAAGGCCCCCTTTTTATAGAGCTAGAGGAGGTTGCAGGCGAGAGGGAGGTCTGGGGATCTCGGCTCTTACCCCCTTACTGTGTTTTGGACAACACTGATTGCAACATTACAATGTATTAGAGATGTAGACAAACACCAGGAACAAAAATACTGTTGTTCAGTTTTCATACCATCAGGCCGAAGGATTTTGTTTCTAATTTCTCTTTACATAATTTAGGTGCCTTGCTGAGAAATGTCCCCCCTGCTCATGTTGTGTTTCCAGCACAGTGCAATGACCTGCCATTTTGGCACGTGACACACCTGGATATCTAAATAAACCCCAGCAGTTCATTTAAAGGACTGTTTCAGCAAATGTTCGGCAGATCCTTCCGTCACCGTCAAGATCTTTGACCAAATAACCATGGTGTTATTTCGTTGGGTACCTACCCTTTTTAATCAAATCTGATTTCTACATTCATGTCAGCTGCCTCCCATCCAACTCAGTCTCTCATTTACCCTACCAACTAACTCTCTGCAAGCCACTTAAGTGCCACATGACCTTCTGCCCTGATCATCATCTACTTTGCTCTGCCTTAGCAGGTCCAGCCTGGACTCTAATTGACCACTGACTGCAGCCAACTCCAACCTCCACCTCCACCTCCACATCAGGCTCCACTGGCAGGACGGTTTCTGATAGTATATTTTACGGGAAAGGTGAACGTGTTGAGGTGGTGCAACAACTGCTGTTTTGTGGTTTTGGAGGTTTCTCCACTCCCTCAAAGGAACTCTGTAAGTCATAGCAGGCATTGGCTTACTAGTATTAGTCCTCAGTTAATGCGTTTGGCTAGACAGCCAGCTTTAGCGTGTTTTTCAAGAAATGAGCACGCCATACGTTTACGTACTTCAGTGCTGTTGACATTTTCTAATGATTTTCACCATATCTATACCTCAACACAGTCTCTGGCGTTTCGCACCACCTTGAGCATCATTAACTATAAATAATTACACAACTTACCTAATTCCGTTCAATCAGTTCAGTTGTGCATAGATAGCTGATTAGATCACATAGATGATTGTGTTTTTGTGTGAAAATCTATTGTGAAAATAGTAGTAAGTCACCATTTTTAGGTGAGACAATACGTTTTCTTGACAAAATTAGGTTCAGGTTCAGGTTCAGGTTACTTTATTGATACCCAAGGGTAAACTGGTTTTGCAGTCGAGAGTTAAACAAGCAGCAGAAAACAGACAATCAGTTCAGGAACAATACATTTAAGAAGAACACATACACATAAAACAAGAGACAGCTTTGGCTCGACAGAAAGTGCTGCAGTTCATGAAATAAATATAAGAAATAAAAGACATGAGGCTAAAAAAGAATTAAAACACCAAGAGCAAAATGTCCTCCAAGTTAGGAATGGATAAGAGCAATAAGATAAAAACATTGTAAAATACATCGTAAATTAGAGCACTTTTCTGTTGTTTTTGTACTTGACCGCCATCTGCTGTAGGTAAAACACTGTCGATGGATTAGTAGGCCACGTCATAGATCCCCACTTCAAAAAACATATCATTAGCCCTTGAAACGAGTTCACCAGAGATTATCGCTAAATCAACAGTTTGCTACTCAAGTGGGGTATGTGTCGACCACCGGGGTTAATTTAAGGTCACGAACTTTGGGTTCATGAACCTTCAAGTTGAGATCCGTTTAAATGCAGAGGCCATAAAGGTTAAATTCAAGTCCATCGTACAGGTTTTAAAGACTTAAAGGATGATCTGGGATTGCAGCCAAACAGACTGCTTTTGTCTACCATGAAGAAACTCAATAACAGTGAGCCTCGGTTTAAAAATTCAGCTTTCAGTGGCGGATCCTGGTAGCATCAACATCACTCCCTTGTAACCTTAACTGACCCCTTACTGTTTTATAAAAGGAATACATGTGAATTGCTAAAAAATAATAATATATTGACAATTTTCATTGATTTGTTATAAATAACTCAAAAACAACTGTAACTGATATAAGAAATGGTATGCATGAGTAGGCTATTTTTAATTATTTATTGGTTTTAATCAGTTATTTGGTTTTTTTGTGTCGTGTGAAAGTGTTTTATGGTATTTGTTTGTTTTTTAGCACTGACTGATGGCACTTTTAATTTCATTGATATATAACAATGAATACTAAATATTTAATCTAATCTAATCTAAATTAAATGAGAAAAATACATCAGTTTAGGTGGTTTCGAGTTTTGTTTCTTGTGAATTTCCAAACTGGTTTACCTTCTCATTCTGTGCTGAAGAACTTTTCGACAAACTAAAGTGGAATAAAATTTACCAGAGTCAAAGTTTCACAAGTCTGGGTCAAAATGTACCAGACGTTGTTTAAACGTGTATTACATTATTGACAATTGAAATACAATTTGAGGAAATTGTCTCACCTGCTCTCCCTTTCTTTAAATTCAAACTTATTTCCATTTTTGTTGGCATGCATCCAACTTTGCCAGCAATGTTGGATGCATACTAAACAACTGACATTGAGCAATTTAGTGCCATTAAGGTGGTGAAAAAAGGAGAAGAAAATGCAGGAAACCATGATTGCAATAATGGTTTCCTGCTGAAATCAGTGTTTGAGCATGAGCAAAGGATTTCCGCTTTGTCAACAAATGTGTGTGGAAATATATTAGAAGTATAAAAACAGTGTTTCACACAGAAAGGCTGGAAGGGATTTGCATATTTTTCCTTCTACAGTGTATAATCTTGTTAAGCGTGTCAAGAAATCTGGAGACATTTCAGTCGTGAAGTGGGGTGCAAGTCGAAGCCGGACACTTGAGCTCTTCGATCCGTCGGATGGAACAGCACCAAGAACCTTCATTCATCAATATCCAGTATAACAACGTGGGTTAGGGATTATTTAGGAAACCTTTGTCAAGCGCCACAATAGCTGGGCTGGGGCTTAATGACACTAATCACCTTTATCCCCACTTCACTTGCAGAAAAAATCACGCCTGTTGGGCCGGTAGTCCTGCTGCAACTGCAGCTGCGTCAGAAACAGCGGCCACTTCACTGGAGGTAGAAATCGCCGGTGAGTGACTGAAACCCGAGTCCCTAGAAATAACCAGAATGAAATGCCAGAAAACAAGCACAACAAGTCCAACAGCAATGCCAGTGTTAGACCTGTCTTCAGGGGTCTTCAGTCCTGGTCCTGGAGGGCCGGTGTCCTGCATGTTTTAGGTGCTTCCGAGTGCAAAGACACCTGACTTTAATTAATGGTTATCCTCAGCATGTCATCAAGGTCTGCACACGTCTGCTGATGACACCGTCATTTGTATCAGGGTGTGCTGAAGCGGGGAAAACATCTAAAACATGCAGGCCCTCAAGGACCCGGAATTGAAGACATCTGGTCTGAAAAGTCAAGATTTATAACGGGAGTCTGGTATGTTTGTCAGAGCAACGGCACAGACGGGAGCTGAGAAGAAGCCGACGCAGGAACTGCTCAGTTGAGTAAATGTTGAAAAGTGGTGCAAAAATGAGCTGAAATTGATCTGAAACCGAGTCTGCGGCATCTGTGACTAATGTTAATGAAGCTATTAGTAAAGCAGGACTGTCATAAACATTATTAGTTAGAAGGTGCATGATATAAAACAGAGCTATTTAAAACCCTCCTTCTACCTTGCATCACCTCCAACCCCATTAAGCACCACTTGGCCACTCGGAAACATGAGAGCACAAATGACACGTTTCCGAGCCTGGATTGGCACTTTTAAACACTAGACGTGACGGTGGAAGAGCAATTGGCTTGCCTCAGCCCTCATGTGGGCATGTTTTGGCTCAATATCGGGAAAGCCGCTAATATGAGCTGCATTTTGGATTGCTGCTTAAAAAAGAAGCCTTTTATGTTCACTGTGTCCAGAGGAGGTGTTGATATGGCTGGGATGGACCGCCGCATGGCGAAGAGATATTTTGAAGTTAGATGGACCAGTATTTCCGATCTTTTTAGGATAAAAAGAGCGCACTGTGCTCCAAACGAAAGAGAATACAAGATGATATCAGCACAAGACAAGACCCAGGCTCCGCGATGGGGTGGGGTCGCAGCATTGGCCTGGCAACAGTCAATTTCATCTCTATGTCACAAATCCACAAACCAATCCCTTTATTACTTTGCCTTAAATTGCATAATGGTAATTTATTCAGTTTTCTTTTTTGTTGTTTTTTTTTTAATTTATTATTGAAATATACAAAACAACAGGTATACAGTAACAAACAGCACATTGTTGACAGTACGTAAAAGTATACCAATTACATCAGGGGTAGTTATATATATTACATAAAAGTAAGTAATTACAAGAGATGGTTTAAGAAGAAATAAAAATAAATAACTAAATAATACATAAATCGAGAGTACAAAAAATAAATAAATAAAGCAAACTGGGGTTTCAGGAAATAACTTTTCATAATGGCTCAATAAAGTATTACTTTTTTTGTTATTTAACAAAATCCGAGATTCAAGCAAAGAGTTAAGTTCCAGGAGAAAAGGAGCAATCTTAGGTAGTGATTTTGCAAATTTTTGTTTGTGAATAAAAAACTTTGCATATATAACAAAGTTTATCAGGTATTCAAGAGCAGAATCTTCTGAGTTAACATAATAGCAAATAACAGCTTTAAGGCTAACAGAGTATGTACATTTAGCAGTATCAAAAAAATAAGATTCAACATCATTCCAAAACCTTTTAGAGATATCACAATAAAAAAAACAGATGTGAAATTGTTTCAGTATTATGATTACAAAAAGTACAGGAATCATCAACATCAGTAAATTTAGAAATAATACTGTTAACTGGGTATATATTATGCAGTATTTTAAAATGTACTTCTTTAGCCTTATTAGATATGCAATATTTATGGGGTAGAAGCCAAGCTATTCTCCAATCTATGTCCTCGATTTGGGACTTTTCTCTTATTGTTGTTTTTTCCTATTTAAGCCATTGATTTCTTCACTGGCTGTCAACACAAAGCACCACACATGGATTCAATGAAGATTGGGAAGCTGACATGAAAACTAGCATTTGGAAAAGAGAACTGGTCTGAACTCTGTGGTTTTCATCGTGAATTAAGGAGAAAGAGAGATTATATTGTTGGAGACAGTTTTGGGAGTTTAGGTGATGTTTCCAACTCATCAAAACCATATTTTCACGTCCCGGTTATGCAAACTAAAAACAAAACAGATAGCCAACAACAAGTGCTCAGCATGCGTGAAAACTCCTCCAGGTCAAAAGGAAAGACTTTCCAGGCGAAAACTTAATTGAGCCAACGGCATATTTAAATTTGAAATATCTTTTAAACGTGCTGCGCTGCATAGTTTTTTTTATGTTCAGGCTACATTTTTCTGTTAACACTGAAAAAAAACAATGGAATAAACAGATTAACTTTTCAGTCTGAAACGTCATTTTTTTTAGAAAATCAAGGATTCTTTTTTTTTTTTAACAAAAACACATAGTAATGGCTTCTGATTAGACGTGAATAGATCAGTTTGACCTCACAGCGAAACTCAAATGTGTAAAAACAAGGTCAGAAGTCTCTCTGTGGTCTGAATTGAACCTTTTTGCACATGTGACGTGACTCTGCCTGTAATTGTCAGGTTTCGGGGGAATTGCACCAAAATGCAGGAAAGTGGGAGTCAAAGGTCCTTAAGAAAAAGTGCTGCAATGCAGGTTATCCAAAAACAGACATAGAGAACAGCTATTTCAGGGATGATAACCCAGCACAAGCAAGCATAAAAGAAAAGCAAAACCAATGTACTGGTGGGGAAAGGGAAAAAGGACAAGGCAATAGATACTCCCAGAGGCTGAGGGGACACTGGTGTGAACAATGAAAAGTCAAACTTAAACTCAAGTGAATGTAGCCCCAAAACCGAAGCAGGAAATCTGCTGAAAAAACCCAAAAAGGGGGTGTTCATCTCACTGACAATATTTGATTTATTCACCTAAAGAAAATCAGACAACCTTACGTTTTTTTGGAAGAATATTAACTTTTGTGTGATTTACAGTTAATTAAGCAGGAATCTCTGCTGCTAAAACATGCTCAGAGAGGAAATTATACAATTCAGCGTGCACTGCTCCGTGAACAATAAAAAAAAAAATCAAAATCCACGTTCACCTGGATTAGTCACCAGACTGAAGAGTTTCCAAAAATACTCAGGTCGCTCCCCCAGCACAAACCTCCCCTAGCTGACGTGGTTTATGGGGTGGAGTCTCTGTGGAATGGGGTTTTCTTCCCAAATATACCATCAGGTCCCGACACCCAAAGGATTTATTGTAAAATTCTGGTACTTGACATCCATGAAACCCTCAGACGGTCTTCGTGTAGATCCTGACTGGTCAGAGCTCTTTTAGAAACACAAGGACGATGCTATAACTGTGTAACCGGTGTACTTAGTTTCTGAATAATGTATACTTCAACACTGCTGTGTGAATAGCGCTCTCTTCGGGGGTTATAAAGGACTAATTCATGATTGGTAACAAAAACGAGGCTGGTTATGAGTTTTCATGTATGATCAATGTTTTTTTAAATAGGAAATAAATAGGAAAAAGTGACACTGAATGAATGCAAACAGGAAAGAATGATCTGCAAATGACACAGATGCCTCATGTTGAAGTTGCCTTTTTCATGCAGTTGGACAACAATTCTCCAGCATCATCTGAGACTGCTGCTCAGAACACAACCCTCAATGCACACGAAATATGCTGTAGCCCCACATGCAGCCAGCTCTCTTTTAAATCTAGAGTGATGCAAGATTTTCAATTTTTGTGCCCAACTAATATGGTACAGATGTTTGTTTGTTTAGTTTTTACTTGCACATATACATTTTATGAAAAAAAAATTAAGAAACAACTGAGGTGACCTCCCATGGTTGACTGCTTGCACGTTGACACCAATGTAAACATTCGTAGTGACAAAATCAATTGGCTTATGATGACATCTCTGCTCATACTGTATTTCAACAAAAAGTTCCTGCAATCAGATAAAAGGGCCGGCTGTGGGGTAACGGTTAGAGCCGGTTGTGCCAAAGCATCCCTGGGTAATGTCAGGGTTTGACATTTCCCCCTGATTGTCTGCACCTGCGTCTCGTTATCCCCTGTGTATATCTAGTCTTGTCTTTCCCCTGGTCCCTGCTGGTCCGTACTGTTTGCTCCCTCCATGTTCTGATGTTCCATCAGTCTTGTCGTTCATGATCCTGGTCCTACTTTGATCCTGCTCAGCAGCGCTTTTGCTTTTTGGTTTTTGTTCAATAAACCCAGTTTTTGGAACTCCTGCCTCCTGCCTCCTGCTCTCCTGCGTTTGGGTCCTCAACAAACACCAATCTTGACAGAACGGACCAGCCAAGATGGACCCAGCGGGAGAGTACATCACCCTGCTTCAGTTCTTCTGCCGGGAGGCTGAAAAGAACATGTGCCGGGTCGAGGAGGAGGAGTCCCCCTTCCGGGGAACACGCCTGGCTCTAGGTGGGCCCAAGAGCCTTCAGGCTCAACGGAGACGACGATGTCGGCGCCATGCTCCTGTGTCGGCGGTGGTCCTGGACGCATCGGCTCCTGTTCCGGCTCCGGCGGTGGTCCCGGGCGCACCGTCTCCTGTTTCGGCGGCGGTCCCGGACGCATCAGCCCCTGTTCCGGCTCCTGTGATGGTCCCAGACCCCTGGCAGCCAGCGCCAAAGACCCGGGTTCCCCCTCAGTCAGCGCCGAGGACCCGGGTCCCCCCCCGAGCCAGCTCCAAGGACCCGGGTTCCCCCTCAGACAGCTCCAAGGTCCCCGGTTCCCCCTCAGACAGCTCCAAAGACCCCAATTCCCCCTCAGCCAGCTCCGAGGACCAGGGTTCCCCCCGAGCCAGCTCCGAGGATCCTTTGTCCCCCGAAGCCGGTTCTTCGTGTCCTGTCTGCCCCTAAGCCGGCTCCTCGTATCCTGTCTGCCCCTAAGCCGGCTCCTCGTATCCTGTCTGCCCCTAAGCCGGCTCCTCGTATCCTGTCAGCCCCTAAGCCGGCTCCTCAGGTTCCTCCTGACCCGCCTGCTATGTCCCGAGACCGACCTCCTGACCCGTCTGATACGCCCCGAGACCGAGCTCCTGACCCGCCTGCTACGTCCCGAGACCGACCCCCTGACCTGCCTGCTACGTCCCGAGACTGACCCCCGGACCCGCCTGCTACGTCCCGAGACGACCGCCGGACCCACCTGCTACGTCCCGAGACCGACCGCCTGACCCGCCTGCTACGTCCCGAGACCGCCCCCCTGACCCACCAGCTACGTCCCGAGACCGAGCTCCTGACCCGCCTCCTACGCGCCGAGACCGAGCTCCTGACCCGCCTGCTACGTCCCGAGACCGACCCCCTGACCCGCCTGCTACGTCCCGACCCCCGGACCCGCGTGCTACGTCCCGAGAACGACCCCCGGACCCGCCTGCTACGCCCCGAGACCGACCCCCTGGCCTGCCTGCTACGCCCCGAGACCAAACCCTGGATCCGCCTGCTACGTCCCGAGGGCGACCCCCTGAGATGTCTCACTGGCCCGGCCCCGAGGGCGGCCTCCTGAACTGTCTCACCGGTCTGCCCGGTCCCCAGGACGGTCCCCGGAACTTTGGCCATGTGTTTTTGTTCAATAAACCCAGTTTTGGGAACTCCTGCCTCCTGCTCCCCTGCGTTTGGGTCCTCAACAAACACCAATCTTGACAGGTAAGTCATGAAACCCCACACTGCACCACTGCAACAGGCAGTCCAAGTCCCGTCTCAAGCCTAGATAAATGGGTAAGGTTGTGTCGCAGGAGCACGGCGGCTTCCCTGGAGTGTGGTGACCTTTCCACGGAGTCATCCCTGGAGTTTCCCAGAGAGAGCCTTGGTGACCTACAGTATACAGCAGCAAAACTGATAGCTTTTATTGGCTGAACAGGCTGTTGTTTTAGGTGACTGAGACCAATTGTGCCCGCGTTTATATATATATGGGTCCCACACAAGCAGCAAAATGGGCTTTGCCCATATGGACTCTTAACAGGATCTATACATGGCGCGGTTCATATGTTACTGAAACTATATTGGACTCACACAATTTTACCCTTTCTTTTATTGGCCCACTTGCCTTCTCATTTATGGCAAATAATAGTGAAACCATATGAGACCAATGCCATTAGCTCATTTCAGGGTCAAACCCAATCTGAACCCAAGTAGCCCACCTTTACTCCAGATGGCACCCACATGGCCGTACTGGCTGGGTGGGGGTCTAATTTTCCCAGTGGGTTGCCATGATGTGTCGACATCAGATTATTCACAGTGTATCACAGGGTTGGTTCAATACATTTATGGCGCTTTTACACTAGTACCTGCTCAGCCCGACTCGACTCCCCACGCCTCGTCTCGACTCGACTTGCCTCGCCCTCGTTTTTTTCAATACCCAGATCAGAAGTAGGAGGTTGTGATCTAAACGAAGAAAACAACAACACTAAAGATGTAGAACCTGGAGGAGATGATAAATGTGCTGCTGGGTCTGTGGCTTGTGTTCGATACCAAGTTAAAAAATTAGAGTGAGAGAAGCTTCAAGCAGCGACGCTTTTTTAATTCTCTCCTCAGCCACCAGGTTTATGAACATCTGCATCTCAGAGTTGGATCATGAAACAGACTTTTGCGCTGCCTGTTGAATAAAGCCGCCGTCAGAGTCGCTGATTTCTGCCTCCTGACTCAGACGTCTGACTCCCAACCCACCGACCAATCGGTGGCCTGTAGTGTGATGACATCATAGCCTGACTCAGCCGCTTAGAACCTCGGCAGAATAGATACAGAAAAAGTATGTACTCGACCCGCCTCGACCCCTAGTGAAAAAGCGCAAAGGCGAGGCGGGTCGAGTCGGGCTGAGTAAGTACTAGTGGAAAAGCCCCATTAGTCTGGTTCGCTGGCACACAGATCCGGGCTGTTTGACGTCACATGGGCCTCAAAACATGAGAAGGGCCAGAAGCAGTGGCCTTGCTGGGGTCTTTTCGGGCCCCCACCCATGCACTCCGAAAAAATGTTTGCACACATAAATGCAGAATTTCTGGGACATTTGAGATGAATAGTAAAAAAAAAAAAATTTGAATAGACTAGTGGTTCTCAAGGTGAGGTCCAGGGACCAACAGAAGTCCATGAAAGGCAAGGCAAGTGTATTTGTATAGCACAATTCAACACAAGGTAATTCAAAGTGCTTTACATCAACATTAAAAGGGGCAAGACACAATTAAACAGTAAATAACAAATAAAATGAAATAAAATGATAATAAAAGAGGTAAAATAATAAAAAGCACAAGGTGTTAAAAGTAAGGGCAGTAGAGTACAGCAGGTACATCTCATTCTTAAAAAGGCAAGAATTACGTTTCTATACGATCAAAACATACAAAGACCGGGTCAAATACAGTATTACAAAAGTAATCTGTAACAATTTGTACGGTGAAATAAACCAATTTGACAATTATATGCCACAATGCCTGTTTCCAGGTCTTATTTCACACAACTGACGAGAATTACGTTTCTATACGGTCAAAACGTACAAAGACCGGGTCAAATACAGTATTACATCAAAAGAAAAAAATGCCACAACATAGATAAAACAATGAAATCGTGGAGATAAATAATATCAATGCTCTCAGTGAAAGTAAAAATGATTTAACTCACAGTCATCAGTATCAATAATTGCAATAGACCCTTGATTGTATGTCTCTGTTCTGATGATGTATGTATATACGATGATGTATGTGCACTGCATTTTCTACTACTAATACTTTATGCTACTGTCATGAAAAATACGTAGAGGGGATAAGATTATCAATTAAAGTGGAATACTGAACTTACAGTTTTCGTCATCAGTGTTGCGAGGGGGAACATTATCCTTCTCTGGATTTACTGGCTATAAAATGTTAGTAATGGTCCTGAGGAGAGATAAGAGAGCAACATATTATTAAGTCGGTTCAAAATGATTTCACAGTTATATTCAACATATGTCAAGTTTAAATGTTCTCTTTTGAGTGCACATATATGTACTTCCCAATTCAGATTTTCTCCTCCGGTGACAATGAAGTTTATGTCATCATCAGTTCATCAATATGCATAGGTTTTCATAAAATCTGTCATTTAGTATTATTATTATTGATATTATTATTACGCTATTTTTGTTTATTATTATTATTATTATTATTATTATTATTATTATTATTATTATTATTATTATTATTATTATTATTATTATTATTATTATTATTATCATTTGCACCAATGAGGCAACTACAGAGTTCACTTCAAGTTACCTGGACTCACTGAACACACCTGTGACCAAACAGCCTGAGCGCTGAATTCATAAGCTTTTAACGTGGTTTTGGCTAATTTTATATAAACAGTGATTTTTTTGTTTGCTTACAAATGTTTGCTTATAACAGTTTGTAATGTTTACCTCAAGGTAATGTAATACACACGGTAGTTGACTTGCATAAGGAAGCTACAACTTCATGACAAGGACTGCTAGGAAATCGAGAACCGTATGTCGAGAATGACATTCGGTAAATAAAAAGCCTGATTAGGTACAAACAATTTTTCTTTTCTTAAAACTGTACCAGATGTTTTTAACAAGCACATTAATGGGTATATGCAAAAATTAACTCATCAGGAAGGATTTCAGGAAAACTTTCTGTTGGAATACAGCCAACAACCTGCGGCTGAGTATTACTGCCTCATTAAAACATAACTATTAATTCACATGTTTAGGCCAAAGCAAACAAACGCCACCATGACTGAAACTCTCTGAAGCTTAGCTGACTTTCAGGGTCTTTAAAAGGGGTCTTTTACAGAACTAATTCCACCCATTTTCACGAGTGACTCTGATTTTGGCTGGTGTTCAGTGAGGAAAAAAAAAAAGAAGTGTTTTCCTACTCTGTAATTTGAGCACGTGTGTTGGTCATTGGCAAGATTAGTAACGCTGCTATGGATGAAAACCAATAAAGGTCATTATAGACAGTAGTTAGGAGAACCCATATGGTATAAAATAGAAGTAGAAAAGTAGAAAATATAGTATAGATGACGAAGAAAAGTACGAAGCAGGAAATATCATCCGCTTAAATCCTGACCTCGTGTGAACTCTCAACAATTTCCTGCACCAGTGACAGATTAGCTGATGTAATCTCTCCATGAACACCTGTTCAGGTAACGCCAAAGTTTCAGAGCACTGGTACATTTGACAAAACAACTTCATTGCACATTGTTGGAACAGTCATTTCAGGCAGGGGGGTTGTTTACACTCTCCCACATGAAACTACAAGACACCAGGCAGGAGCTTGAACAATGTTCAATCAAAACATTGATTTATTCACTCTTTTCTCACGCTCTACCCCTGTCTAGAAAATAGGGCCCAATAAAGACATAAGTGTTTTCAGAGAGCTTCAGGTTTAATTTAAAAAGAGAGAAAATGAGGATACGGTTATGGGCCTTTTGTTGTGCAAACCTCTGGCTCACTTTACAGCAGTGCTTCCATTTATGAAGGTTCCTTAAAACTTCTTGTTTGAAATGAAATTGCCTGTATTTGAACAATTTGTACTGCAGGTTAAATCTTGTATACATTTATATACACATACTCCCCACTTTATGAGGTATACCAGGTGTACCTAATCCATACAAGGAAACTATGCCCTCTATGACATCATAGAGAACCACTATAAGAAAAAAAGAGAGAGAGAGAAGCATCCTCACCCCCCATAAGTAGTATGATGATGATGGGAATACTAGAACGTCAGTTACCACGTTCTTTGAGCGTCTGGTTTCATCTAAGACTTATTATTATTATTAATACTTGGAAAGTACACAACTAATTCCCTCTCAAACCAAGCCAGATCTAATTTAAGATAAAAAAAAGTTAGCTAGTTCAGTTAGCTATTTTGTATCGAACTGTAAATAAATGCGTGACTTCTGTACAATATCATGTTTTTTTAGACTTGGGGAATGTTTCCCCATCAGTCATGAAATTGCTGCAGTGATTTAAGGTCACAGCTCTGATCTAAGAAGTTCAGCTTTGGAGATTCAATGCATCAAAGCCGCTAGATGCCGATTTAAAAAGGTCCAAACATTTGTGAGCAAATGGTGTAAATCTGCTGCCTCGCAGGTGTTGCTACTCTTTAAGTGGTACGGGAAGTAGCATGATTATTATCATTATTATTTTGCTGTTTTAAGAATTGGCCACCCATGTTTTACAATCCCTGGCAAAAAATGCAGAATCACCACTCCTGGAGAATGTTTAATCATCTGTTTATTTTGTGGCAAATGATTAAAACCCAGTATGGAGACAAGCTTTTTGATTTAACAGCTGTCCGTTCTGGCTTTGTCTTCCATACCTCAAAGCCATTAAATGTAGTTGCTGCAATTATTTTGGTAATAATTTTTTCTTTTTTTTCCAGATCAAGTCTGGGAAAACATGTAATCTCTCAATCATGTGGAAAAAATTATGGAATAATAAACCACAATAATCACACTGAGTACTTTGTTACCCGTCCTCCGGGTTTTATGACAGCTTGAATTCTTCGAGGCATGCAGTTCACTAATGAGAAACAATACGTTTCATCAATCAGGTTCCAAGTTTCTCATATAGTCATTGACAGATCAGCTTTACATAATAGAGCTTTGTCACGCACAATTTTATTTTATGTTATTTATTTTCAAATTTCTACCATAAATTTCCAGTTGAAGGGAGATCTGGACTACTTGCATGTTTCGATGCTCCTTCCTCTGCGGCAAGTTTTTCCGCTGTCCTGAAAAACGACTTCATTATCAACAGACCTAATGTGTTTCCCACTGACAGGGAGAGGAAAGTATTGAATTCAATGTATATCTGTGAATTTCAGTTGGTGACGTCCATCTCTCCTAAACCTTAATCTGCCGCCAGCTTGTGCATCGTGTCCTTGTCTAGTGCAGATTTGTGATTAATTTCTCAATCTCAGATTCATTCAGTCATCAAGAACATGGGCTCTTCACTCGTAGCTTCTTGTCTTCTTATGTAGTTTCCATTTCAGCAACTTTTTTTTTTTACAGTTTGGTCAAAAACATTGTTTATTCTTTGACTGGTTATTTTCTTTCCACGGGGTGTTTTATAAAGAAGTAAACACGGGACCTGCACACTCCACTGCTCTTCACAAGTGCAATTGCCTTGAAAATTGTGCAATAACTTCTTATCTGTGCAATAACTGCTTGTTTATTTTCTCGTTTTACACGTCTCTTTTTCATTCGCCGCAATACAGCACCAGTATTTTATCTCAGGTGTTTTAATTATGTGTTTTTATTGCTGACCCTGCATCGTCGTTTCGTTCTGCAGTGCATCTCTGAGGGAATTCGCCAGAATGGCAATAAAGGTGATTTGATATTGCTCATAATGCCGTACTTTGCAAAGGTCTTGGACACCTGGAGTCTCCCTGAGGTGTTGAAGAGCCCAACGACTCATGTTGAGATAAGACTGATTACATGTCGCGCTATCAGCTCACACTGAGTAGCTAAAGCGATAAAAGCTAGCTGTTTGATGTCATAGACTGTAAGGTGACTGTCACTCATAAACCACAGACCCACAGTTGTCATGGATGTGAAATCTGCCTATGGAGCCCAAAACCATTTTATTACCAGTACCAGACTGTGAATATGTTCATTTTTTGCTGTCGCGTTGGATATTTTAACATGGGGATGGACTCCCTGTGTGAGCCAGCTCCTTGTGGTCATTTGAGGAACTTCACTGCTGGTGATGTTTTAGCTCATTCAGGTGGTTTTAATTTGATCACATATTTGTTTTACAAGTGCACGTACAAGGTTATTGCAAATGTTTCTGTAACAGCTGTTAGATAAATTTTAGCATAATTCTTTCTTTTTTTTAAAAACCCAACAAAATCAATCATCTGAATGAGCCTTCCCCAAGAGTCGTGGGTCTGTATATCTCGTGGGTGGGGGGGGGTGTTGAACAGTGATACGTTCGGTCTGAACCTTCTGCAGTGACGGGATGCAGGCAGGGATTAGATCACTTTCTATTTTACAGGAGTAACGAACTCATTGCCCTAGAGTTGGACGGCTTCCAACGAGGGATCATCTGTTCCAGGCTAACGCTGCCCAAGTACTTGATCCTTGACCCGGTCCAGGTCCTGGTCAGACAGACAGACAGCTCGCTCCCTGAAGGAGGGCGACGCTTCAGTAGGCCATTCTCCTGGGGGGGTTACGTTGACTTCCTGCTACACGTCAAACATGTCGTCTTGTTTTGTCAGATTTTCAGAACTAAACCAGAAACGCTGGCTCTGGTTACAAAGTCATTTTTTCCTCCTGTGTGCCAGGAAGCTTCCCGGTGTGTGAACCGTCTGGTGGGGAGCGTGTCAGTGGCAGCCGTGATAAAAGACGAAGGAGCTGAGGAAAAGTGCCTCAGTTGCCACAGTGAAACAATTACTGTGATTCATTGAGATGGATGTGGAGACGGGAGAGTGAGTTTAAGTAGCACATGTAAACTTTACCGTCTCAAATTACCAACGTGACGATAAAACTAAATCCCGCTCCATATCCTGATTCGCTAATCCAATCAACAACAAAAAAAGCTTCCGGGAAGCAACATAGGAACACGTTAGGGCAGAAGTCTTTTCCAACAACTGTAGTGTCATTACTGCACACCCACAAGGTAAGAAAAACTTTATAACGCCACATCATTAAATAGTGTGTATTAGCAAAAACTTATGATGTCATCAGTGTCCCACTGCCATGCGCGGGAATTTAGCCGCACTCGTCTTTACAACGCTGCCCTGGTTCATCGACTCTTATGACTGCTTTGTTTATGTGCTGCTCTCTTGAGGTCCAGCAACAGCACTTCACTCAGGTTGTGGTCTGGACTTGGATTTTAATGTTAGCTGGTCTCCTCTGGATCTCGGTCCTGTCGCGTGATCCACTACCGGCCAAGCTGCAGATGGTTTTGTTTGCTTTCTTTAACAGTTACAAATTTATGGAGACTGAAAACAGCCATTAAGACTAGAAGACAACAAACTGAAGCCCTTCTTGTCCCCGCAGATCATGCTCCATTATTTTATGGGATTTTAAATCCCCAAAAAGATCTGAAAACTTTGAATAACAAAACGCTGATTTCAGAGACCTTTAAAAGGTGTTGTTGATCGCTCCAGAGTGCTGCACTGTTGACGTACTCGGAAACAATTAAATATTACGATAAAGACAACACACGTGACGTCCAAATGTATGTATGGAAGGTTAAGTGATGGTGATGATACTTGAACATAGAGAAAGTGTTTGTTTTAACTTTGCCAGTGGGAGGCAGCCGGGTTATTAGCGGTAAATATTGCAGAGAACCACACGAAGGACCCATTAATCGCTTTAATCCAATTCTTGTATTACTGACTTAATAAACAGCGGGTCACTTTATCGAATCACTCCCGGCTCCGGGGAACTGGAATGCTCACAATGTCTTCGATTTACCTGCATCTCCCTCTGGATCACATGCTCGTGCGTTGCAGCCTGACCACATAACCTCAGATATGGATCTCTTCTCGGAAAAAGCCCTCGCTAATTATTAAACTGGATGCCTTTGCAATTAGCTCAGAGTATTTTGTGGGAGAAAGACGGAGAGAAGACACAGGCCGTGTGCAGGAATGCGGGTCCCCTTCGGTAATCCCATTTTTACTTTAATCATCTGATCATAGTTGGTTTTATTAGCGGGCTAAAATAAAATCAGACAAATTACATCAAACAACACTTTGGAGCAGTGTTTTATTTATTTTTCCAATGTGACGTTTATTATTAGGCAAAAACTAAGTAAAACAAATGAGCAACGGTGCACAGTTCATCCTCAGTGCTCTTGCACGAGTCACGTCTCCACGATGAACCTATCGTCAGCAGACGTCTGTCGTTCCTGGAGCCTTCAGGTGCAGCGTCAGCGTCACGCCAAACAGGGAACTCTCGGTCTTATAGAAGCAACTGTTGCAACACATCGGTCTGGAAAAGTTTATGAAACCATTTTTCCGCAGTAAGAACGCTAATTCATGAGTGGAAAGCATTCAAGAGTACCAGGCGTCCCAAAATTGAATGTCACAACAAATTTAGCCCGAGATCAGAGCGTGCAATGCTCAGCGAGACAGGAAACAGAGCAGCTGCATCTCAGACTAAAGAGAGCGCGGGTGTGTTAAATGTTAGAGTACATGACAGCACAAATTAGAAGATTGAGCAAGAATAGGGTGTTTTGAAAAGTTTCCAGAAGACCCCCCTCTTCTGTCGAAAAACAGGGCGGACGCATCATTGATGTATGCAAAACCCGAATCTGAACATCCGTAAGCTTCTGAGACAAGGCCACAGATGGATGAGGTCAACGTAGACATGGCTGGTCTCGATGCCCGGCGCCAGCTTTCCAGCAGAACCCCACCAAACCCATCACCAGGCACGGCGATAGAGTTGTGATGATGCGGGCTTGTTTCGCAGCCGCAACACACCGAGCGGACCACAAAATCCACAACCACAAAATATTTCAGAGACATGTGAAAGGACGTGTCATGTGTTCTCCTACCACTGCTATGCCGATGACACCCAGCTCTTCTTTTCTTTCCCACCTGGCGACACGGCCGTCTCAATGTGAATATCGGCCTGTCTTTCTGATATCTCTGCATGGATGAAGGACCCTCACCTTCAGCTAAATCTGCCCAAGACTGAGCTTATTGTCTGTCCAGCCAGTCATTCCTTACCTCCTCAGATAAGTGTCCAGTTGGATTCCATCACACGTCTTCTGCTAGGAATCTTGGTGTCATGTTAGACAGCCAGCTGACCTTTAAGGACCATGTTGCCTCGGTTTCCGGGTCATGCCGATTCACTCTATACAACCTCTGGAAAATCAGACCCTACCTGACAGAACATATGAAACAGCTCTTGGTTCAGGCTCTGACCATGTCACGTTTTGACTACAGTAATTCCTTATTGGTCGGCCTTCCTTCGTGCTCAATTAAACCTCCGTAGATGATCCAGAACGCAGCAGCACGTTTGGTCTGGTCAATCAACCCAAGAGAGCTCATGTCACTCCTCTGCTAATCTCTCTGCACTGGCTTCCAGTTGCAGTGCGCAACAAGTTCAAAATTTTGCTTCTGGCTACCAAACAATTACCCAAACAGCTCCTGCCTACCTTCACTCCTTCATCCAAAGCTACACTCCCCTTCGACAGCTCCGCTCAGCCAGTGAAAGAGGCCTGGTGCTTCCACCACAACGTGGCGTGAAATCAGTAACTAGACTATTCTCCTCCAGTGTTCCCCGATGGTGGAATGACCTACCAAACTCTGATATGCAGGGTCCGTGAGCAATCTAAAGACACTTTAAGGAGCACTTCTGCATCTAGTTAACTTCTTTGCTCATCAGGATTAGTATAATATCCAGCTCTTTGCAGGACTCAGCACTGAGTAAGCTCCATGCCATCATGCCAAGATGATCGCATGATTGTGTCTTTTTAGACGTAGCTTTCTTGTATAAAGGGACTGTTGGGTTGGGCGGGAGAAAAAAATTCTAGCACTGGCATGGCAGCACCTGTGTCCAACTGGACTCTCAGCACTTATCCAGCTGTACCCTCTTATGTGATTTATGTTGTTTTCTCAGATGTAAGTTGCTTTGGATAAAAGCATCTGCTAAATGACAGTAGTAGTAGTAGTAGTAGTAGTAGGACATCTGCTTAAAACCCACCAGTCCAACAGGACAATAAGCCAGCAGATCCACGACAGGATGGAGCGACCTGGTGTGAATCCATCCTTAAACCATCTGAAATGTTGCTGCAGGACCTCAACGGGGCTTTGCACTGCGGACAAACCAAAAAACATCACACAACAAACGCAGAAGTCATGTCCGCAGACACATAGAACAAAGGTGGTTAGAAGCAACCAAATGCTGAGTGCAGCAGTTTAATACCCTCTTTTGGAGGCTGAATGTACTGAATATGCTGTTTATAATAATAAGTAATGATCCATTTCAGGTTTAGACATGAGAGCCAGCACTCATCAGTCAGTCTGTAGGCGCTGTCCGTGCTTCCACATGATGCGGGGAAATGCGCATCAGTCGCGGGGGCTCAACAGTCACCAGTCAACAAATACTTTGTAATAACTTGAATATTCGAGCAAGAGCCATGAAATCACTGTGTAAATCTGCTCCACACCGAGGGGAACATCGGTTTGATGACTGCTCATAAAAGGGACGACAAAAAGGGGCGAATAGGAGCACATGACTGTTAAACAGAGAGATTCAGTTGATATAATCACAGAAAAAACTTTTTGTTCAGACAAACAAAGATCATTTTTTCTATTTCACGAATTAGTCAAGCAGACTGGTTCTGCTGTGGGGCCATTTTGATCTTTCGCTGGGATTTTCTGAGGAATGCTGGAAAACTCTCCCGTTACTCTTCTTCCTCTGCTGAGCTGAAACCTTTTTGAGCTCTTTAGTCACTTTTCAGTTTGTTTTGTGCAAATAGTGCCTGGAGGTCATGTGTGTGTCTGTTATACCGTAACGAATGATACTAACCTCACTGACTATGCCAAAATAATCAGCTGATTGATAAAACCAAGTCTCTGTCTGACATGTTACAGCTGGACTCCGCCTCCACAGGTTCACCCCTCCCAGCGATGAGGAGCAGAACAGGAACTTTGTGGGGTTAAATGTCTTCCTCCATTGATCATGTGATTTACACACATTTATCAGTCAATGATAAACAAACACTGAATAAACCAACAACACCCAAACAGCTGAACCCCAGCCTTTCGCACAGTGCCGGCACGGGGCAACGGGAGAGATTTAATTGCAGCTGCAGGGGTAGAGGATTTAGTAGTTGCCAGTGGGCGGGTTTGTTGTCTGGGACGGCGGTTGTGTTGTAAATACGTGTTTGAAATGTGCGGTGTGTGTAAATATCGTGACATTTTGGGTTTATGGACTAAAGGTGTTAATATGGTGGATATTGTGAATATCATGTTCATTTATGTATGGTTTATTTCGGAGTCCCTTTGGACATGGTTGGGTCCAATCAGTTGATTTTAGAGGGAACTGCCCTATTTAAAGTCCTCTGGGGGGGCCGAGGCTAAGGAGCACACCTAGCTGGTGGGATGTGCAGTGTTGTGTTATGGATTTTGGTCTTTATACCGGACTTATTTCTGCTTAAACATCGTTGAAGTGACTTTGGCTTGCCCCTGCTTGGCCTGTTTCTTTGCCATGCACCACCCAGATCCAGTGGCTTACGTCTCACAATTGGTGGGGTGGCTGTTCCGGTTCCTCACACACGGTGGTGGCGGAGGGATGATTCGCCAACCAGGGCGGCGCCGTTAACGGATCTACCCACATTGAGTGGGGGGGACCAGCAGCGGGGCGTTCCAGGACTTGAAGGACTTCATTTGTACGGACTCTGTTGTACAGACGCATAGTAAGCAGCACACGAACAGGAGTGAGGGACAGACAAGAGAGCGCGAGCATCGCTACAAAATCACTAGAGACTATAGACTAGCACACTCAAGAAAGGTGAGGAAAAACGAGCAACAGAACACGTAGCAACATTCGGACACATTTTAATGAAATTGATAGTTCGAGGGCAAACCGCAGGCTCCACGACAACCTGCATAGGCATGTGCTACCGCTCACCCATTGATTCAGTTAGAGGAGGAAAGAAAAGCAAGGCGGCAGAAATTGCTCCTTTTCTAACAGGTCTTTGTGTTTTACAGTGTAGCACAAAACAATAATAAAGGGAGATAAATAAGATGAAAGTAATTTCATCTTATTTGGGCCGAGCACTTTCAGTGCGAAGGCCCTATTGTATCTCTAGGAATTTTTCTTGTTTTTCTTCCGACGAAATTAGGGCCTTTTTCCCCCCCTAAACGTGCCCCAAAAGTAACCAAATTTTGCACGCAAGCCAGGCGTGGCGAGAAATTTTATATTTAATGGTTTTCATTAATGGGCGTGGCCTAATGGCTCAACAGCGCACCCTAGAAAACTTTGTGCCTCAAGCCCCACAATTTGATGTACAGTACATGTACGGAAATCGGGACACACCTGTATCATGTCACAACTTAAGAAAAGTCTCTTGGTGCCATGGCCGAAACCAAACAGGATGTTGGCCATTTTGAATTAATCGTGTAATTTTGGCGCAATTTATGCCATTTCTTCGGCCGTTAATGCGGCCCGAACCTTAACGTGCACCCAGGTGTGTTATACATCAAAATGTGCGTCTCGATTGGTCCATATTTGATAGCCCCTACTTTCTGCCATAACATTTGAATGGTTTGACGTAAAGACTCGTGGCTGGTGTCATCGGACTCGGTTTTGAGTCCTTGAACATAATTGGTGCAAATTAGCCCCACCCCTTCTTCTGATTGGTCGATATTTGATAGACCCTATTTTCTGCCATAACTTTTGAATGGTATGACATACAGAGTCGTGGGTGGTGTCATCGGACTCAGTTTGGACTCCTTCACCTTAATTGTTTAATTCACCGTACAAATTGTTACAGATTACTTTTGTAATACTGTATTTGACCTGGTCTTTATACGTTTTGACCGTATAGAAACAGAATTCTTGCCATTTTAAGAATGAGATGTGTACCTGCTGGACTCTACTGCCCTTACTTTTTATGTATTTGTTATTTACTGTTTAATTGTGTCTTGCCGCTTTTAATGTTGATGTAAAGCACTTTGAATTACCTTGTTTTGAATTGTGCTATACAAATAAACTTGCCTTGCCTTACAAATAATTTAGTAATAAATTAATTGAAGCAACAAATAATCTGAATAGCCACTTGGGGGCCAGACCAAAAGGACCATCTCTTTTCCCATTACTAAACCGGAGGAGAGGTGAGGTTTAAATAGTGCTGTTGCCAGGGCAACAACCAGCCAATCAATATGAACCGGACCCTACCATCTCAATCAATATGATTTATATTTACAATCCCCTCCATATTTACACAGATCTTGTATCTTAATTGAATAGATCCTTTTAAAACATGCAGAGTGCTGGTGAAAAAGCCCCTAGAGGCTAACTACCTCCCTGAAAGATAATTAGAGTCAATAGTTTCAACACCTGGCGTCTAATGAAACAAGTTTGAAAGTGTGGTTTAGTTTAGTCAATCTATGAGAAGCTCAAAGATTTACAGTTCGTTGTTCATGGGAAAGCTGATGTAAACCATCCCTCTCAAGAGATCTCTTAAGACATATGATCGAGATTAGGATATCATTCAGTTCGTTGGCTACTCTCCGTCGAAGTGGGCATGCAGCCAAGATGATTACAAAGACCTGATGCAGAATCCTGAATGAGTTATAGAAGAACCCACAAGCAACAGCTAGGCTTGGAGACATCGCTGGAGCTGATGGACATCTGTCTTCATGAGTCCACCACATGCAGGTCGGTAGAGCGCCCTGGAGGAAGATGCTCCTCCGTAACTTTGCAGCCACATGAATGACAAAATACTTCATCTCCTTAGAACGTTGAAGGTCAAATTGAATTCTCCAGACCAGCAAACTGCTAAAACATATTTTTTATAGAATCCTTCTCACAGGCTAAGGAAACGCTCATCAAAGGCTGATGATAAGGGGGGTACTTAGTATTACTCGCAAGTCCCATGTCTCTTTTAGCTTCATTATTTCAGATAAAGAACAGCATACAGCAACAATTAATTTGCCTTCAGAAATGTCTAGGTTTTTACTATTAGTTTTTTTTTTATTAGTTAGTTTTTTTGTGTGCTTTCTGGGATTTTCCGCATAACTATGCAAAACGGCTCATCTGGTTTGGTGGCGGAACGTGACGTCACGCCCCGCTAAATCACCGCCCCCTCCACCCAGCTCCCTGCCTCCTCTCTTCTCCAGCGCACCATAAAGGCTGATTTATGGTTCTGCGTTACACCAACGCAGAGCCTACGGTGTAGGGTTACACGGCGACGCGCACCGTACGCTGAACCCTACGGCGTAGGCTCTGCGTCGATTTAACGCGGAACCATAAATCAGGCTTAACACGGAGCTGTTTAGAGCCTCTTTTGTTATCATCACCGGAGGACAACTGCTAAGAAGACCCGCGGCCACTGACTGGACTTAAGATAAGGGGACACTGCCGCTTGCATGCCTTTATTTTTATGATTGTTTGCTGTAGTTCGCCCTGCTGCTTTTCCGTGCATGCTTCGCCTGTCGCTCCCGGCTTAACTCTCCGACGCCGCTGTGAGCGTATGGCTGGGTTGGAGGAGGTTTGGAGGAGGAGCGGAGCAATGATTGACAGGAAAGGGGAAAAAGGAAGCGTTTTTCACGGCGCAAAAAAACACTGTCATAAAAAGCCAGGAATGGAGTACTAGAGTGAAGTTTTTCTTGTTACACTCTTTTAGACACATTTGAGGGATGTTGGCCAAGACTTTTAATAGTGTTAAAATCATGTTAAAAATGATGTCACAATACCTTTAAACTCTGAACATGGATGGACCCAGCCCATGCATCTGCCCCCCCCATGGGGTCAGCCCCTAATGCAATTGAGAGAAAAAAACTTTTTGTGTGTTTTGATAAAAAGAGGAGCTGAATCAATAGAGACCACGTGGAATGTAATGCACCATAATGGCAAGTTGCAGGTGGTGCTCCTGTTGCAGCTCCTATGGAAAACGCTGAAAGAGGGGATATTATTTTTGAATTGTTTGGGTATATAAGTCGATACCTTTTCAAAATGAGCTGTGGCTAACTAAATCTTTAACCTGAAATGAACTCACAGGTATTTTCAATGTTTTTATCAGAGTCGTGAGAGGAAAGGAAACCCGGAAAGGAAGCTACAGATTAGCATGTCAAAGGTAAAAGCTTTGAGCTCATCTTAAATAGCTTCATGTTCCACTTACCAAAGGTGCCAACATCTTTCAGAAGTATAAGGTCCCTGCAACTGGACTGACAAATGGCAAGAGTAAATAGACCCCAGGCTGTTTATAGAGATACACTTAATGTTACAGAACCAAGAAAAACATTCAAAGACATGTAGGCTGAACTTGAAAGTCAAGTTATGTCGCTATCTCAAGACACCATCTCTGAACAGCTTTGAGCTCCATGGAAAATGGCCCAGAAGCCCTCCGCTATTAAAGAAAAAAACTGAAAATGCCAGAATGAATTTTGCAAAATGCACATTGACAAGTTACAAAGTACTGTATCTGGCAGAGTGACTTTTGGGCGATGGAGAGGAAATTGGAGGTTTTTGGCAAGTCACTTCAGCTCATTTCACTTATGGAAAAATGAAGTTTTCAGAGAAAAGACAAGAACACCATACCTGCTGTGAAACATGGAAGCAGCTGGATTATGGTTTGGAACAGGTTTGATGAGTCTGACATGGAGGACACTTGAATCTGTGCAGGATCCTGGGACGTTCCAGGCTATAACCCCCCTGGGGTGAAACATACACACCACTTTGAGAGTCTTTTGCTGATTCTAGCTTCGTTATTGTTCATGCTTAATTTCTGAGATTAGTTTTTAATGCCTTTCCAACGTCATCCAGAGACCTTTTCCACTGCATCCGATCAAAATGCTGAAGTGCGTGGGAAGAACGTGCACACCCTGTGATTCAACAGATTGGAGAACCAGTTTTTGCAGCAATAACTTGAGCTAATTGTTTTGTGTATGAACTTATCAAGTCTCACATCATCGAGGAAGAATTTTGGTTGACCCTTTTTAACAAATTGCTTCCAGCAACATTGCTTCAGTGGGGGTTTGGCGGTATTTTCTCCGTGCACAGTTCATTTAGGCCCCTGCCACAGCGTTTTGTTTCCTTGAACTGGCTGTCACAATTCTTTAATTTATTTCAAACTTACTTTTCTTTATTTGATGTTTGTTTGCTAACTAACAGAGTCTGACCCATGTTTCTGTTGCACTTCTCCATTTAAGGCGATTTTCTGCTTATGTTTTTGCTATCTTCGCTAAAAATGATCTGTGTATGCATCTGATGGGCTATGATGCTTTGAGTCGCAAACTATATGTTGCACAGTTTAATGTTTTAAAAAACAATGCATGCCTCAATATGAATTCTAGATTAAAATAAACATTTTACAGTGCAAAGGAAGTTAGGATCCACAGAGAAAAACACATTTATATTCTAAAAGTAACAAAGCACGTACCTGCAAGGTATGCTTTGAGTGATGTCTGGACCTGGACAGAACATACCTTCCTCACCTCACTTAACTGGCTATTTCAGCTTGTTTGGCTAACTAAGTTAAGGCCATCTAACCTTAACTTGCATTCATTTCGACCAATTCTTCCAGCCTTTACTGTCTCAGAAGTTATTTTTAGGAGCGACATCTGAAACTAGCACTGCCAGAGGTTCATCTGAAGGCAGCCGAGCTTGTAGCCAAGTGTTGGTTGGCCTCGGTTTGGCGAGCAGCCTCCACCTCTTGCGGAAAGCCACTTCTTCAGACTTCAGCTGCATCGTCAACCCCAAGCCAAAGGCCGCTTGACAGTTGTTGCCCCTCACTCCCAGCTCAAAGCCACTGCAGCTCGAAGAAGCTCCAGGACCTCCACGGATTCTTCAAGGCCATCACAGAGCCTGTTCTGGTGGTCTTTTTGTAAAATCAAAAGCACAACAACTTGTATTATCTTTAGATATTCACTGATTAGGCTGTGTATTCAGTTTTACATAAGAAGGCAGCTTTTCTCCACAGATACACATAAATACAACAATAAATCAAATGAATAAATAATAATAAGGATAAAATAAGTAAATAATACCAGAGAGAAAAGAAAATGGCCCAATATGCATCTCCGGTTTCAGTGACACGATAGAAAAGGGGACGAGGTCTTGTCAGATGAGATGGCCTTAACCATCGGAGACGGTCTAGTTTTTTTCTAAATTCATAAAATAAAGCCCCTCTTTAACCAGGTTTGTATGGGTAGACGGGTCTGGACATTTCCATTTTTGTAAAATCAGACGAGTGACTATGTCGTCTTTGTTCATAAATCAGCGCTAAGATGTCAAGTTCACTGAAATAAATAAGCAATACGAATCTAAGTGATGACAGCGAGCTTTTAAAACCAAATAGTGCTAAAAAGTTGTTACTGTGAAAACCATACCCCTACACTCTATGGCCCCTGTAGGTGTCTGCAGTCATTCACAGAGAACAAAAACAGTCACATCATCCAGACTAGTTCACATAAATAATTAAAAAAATGGTACAAATGCTCTTATTTAAGTGTTGTGACAAGACGGACAGTTGGTTATGATGGTAGACGAGATACAACACTTCAAGGAAACACATTTTGTGATAATGTCCCAGGAACACAGTCATTTTCTCTTCTATGTCGCACCTCAGAAACATGTCTCAACAACATTTTTCAAATAACAAATAAAAAGTGCATTCTTGGGAACAGGAAGACTATCTCTTGAAAAATATCTCACCAGCGACTGATATTATCTAGATTCTTTCCATGATGTTTACTTTCATTTGCTGAATGTGACAGAGCGCTGACAGTTTGGTGACTGCATTATCTGTGCCGACGGCAAGAAAAGTATTTAAAAAAAATAAAGCAAAAGAATAGATGCTGTTTTTTTTCTTTTTTCTTAAAGAAAAGTCCATTACAAGAAAAAGGAATTAGAAAAAACTAAAACTATTTTTACATTAAAGGGATATAAAGGATATAAAAAAGGCTTGCATGTTTAAATCTAAATACCAATTAAAGCTGCCTGCAGCGATGAACGGGCCCTTGCACTCATGGCCACCGCCCCCCATAAGCAAACCATTCAAAAGTTACTGCAGAAAATAGGAACTATGAAATATCGACCAATCAGAAGAAGGGGCGGGGCTAATTTTGCACCAATGAAGGTCAAGTACTAAAAACCGAGTTCAATGACACCACCCACATCTCTCTATGCCAAACCATTCAAAAGTTATAACAGAAAGTAGGGAAAACCAATCAGAAGAAGGGGCGGGGCTAATTCAGGCCAATGAAGGTCAAGTACTAAAAACCGAGTTCGATGACACCACCCATAACTCTCTATGTCAAACCATTCAAAAGTTATAACAGAAAGTAGGGACAGCCAATCAGAAGAAGGGGCGGGGCTAATTCAGGACAATGAAGGTCAAGGACTCAATACCGAGTCTGATGACACCACCCACGATTCTTTATGTCAAACCATTCAAAGTTATGGCAGAGAAAGGTTTTCTAGGGGGCGCTGTTGAGCCATTAGGCCACGCCCATTAATGCAAACCATACAAAAAGAGGAACGTGGTGCAAATGAAAAAACGCTGAGAGCGCCCCCTGCAGGTTTGGAGCACTTCCGGTTGTAGTGACCAGTTAAGAAGCGTTTTTTTTTTGAAGATGGTTTCTTGTTTTATATTGTTTTGTGCTTTGGATCGTTTCTCTATTTGCGGCGCGTTTGATGATGCTGCATTTGTCTTTGTTTTTTGCAGCACGTTTTTTCATTTGCAACACGTTCCTCTTTTTGTACCTCGTTTTGAGTTTGTGAATTTGAATCGTTTCTGTACTTGAAGCCGTTTTCCTTAACTGAGATGCATTAGGCCGTTGCAGTGCGTTTTGGCCCTTGTCAGCCACCGTACAAAACAGAGCTATAAAGCCAAACTGGAGAACAAAATGGCTTCTAACAGCCTTGGTTCAGCCTGGTCCAGTATGAAGACCATCACCGGTCTCCAGAACACTGGTTGAAAACTTCAAGTCAAGTGGTGTGAGGACTCATACCTACAGCTCAATCTGACAAAGACCAAAGACATGGCAATTGATTTTAGAAAGAATGCCACAACACCTGAACCAGTTATGATTAAGGGACAAGTCATTGAACAGCCAGTCCTATAAATATCTGGGGACAATCATTGACTCTACCTTAAAATTTAAAGTAAACTGCAAAGCTGTGAGCAGGAAGGGACACCAGCGGCTGTTCTGTCTGAGGAAGTTGTCCCGTTTCCACATAGATAGGACCATGATGACACTTTTTTATCATGCTTTTATTGAATCTGTTTTAGCTTTTTCATTTGCATCATGGTTCGGAAACCTGCCACTAAAAGAAAGGAGCTCACTCAACCAAATTATTAAATGGTCAGGTCGGCTGATTGGGGAAACACAGCTGGGCCTGGAGTCGCTGTACGCTAAACAGTTGCAGCGGCAAATCTTAACGATTTTTATTTATTACTGAGGTCTATTCTGCTTTTAACTTATTTATTTCTATTTATTAGAAAGCCTGACCTTGGTTTTTACTTTCTTTATTCATTCATTGTTCTTTGCCCTGTGGGCAACATCTACTTTTATCCGGTTAGTGAGCATTGTGAGTACCTGCCATGTTTGTCTTGTGATGTTGGAAACCTGTTGTTTTCATTGTTTTTGTCCTGTGTCAAATTAATGACGGTAAATATTGTGTGTGAGATGCCTTCCATCTACTGTAAAACAAATCTACGGGTATTAATAAAGTTAACTTGAACTTGAACTTTGACTTCCCGCATAGTCTGTAACAAGTGACGCTGGCCTATATCTTTTCACAATTACATCCTGTACTGTGGATGTTAAGAAGTGGAAGTATAATTTACGTATAGTCATTAAGGCCTTTTTTTTTTACAGATGAAATCCATTAAAGAGAGTAAAGATGAAGTAAAGAAAGTAATATCCACAATATCTTTGCTAATATAACATGGAATTTTCTCCACTGTGAGAAGAATAAAGGTCTTATTCACAGAAAGAAGCATTAACTAATGAAACCGGCCTTAACAAATTAGTTGTTACCCTCATCCAAATATTTTACCATGAGACTTGTGCACCTGTAGACAGGTATTTTGGTTCAGTCCTCATGAACAAACGTCTCCAGCTGTCCCAGGTTTGAAGGACTTCCTCTCATTTTCCACAGATGTTCAACCGCATTTACTCATACAACACTTCAGAATACTCCAATGTTTGGTTCTTAGTCATTCTTGTCTGTTTTTTAGTTGTTTTTTAGATTGTAACCCTGTTGGAGGACCCCTGACTTGTGACACTGGACAACACATTTTTCTCCACAGGGTCTTGAGATTTCTTTGTATTTTATTTGTGCAATTACAGATTTTGATGTCCATTTTGACAAATTCCAGTGAGTCAAGAGTGCCCTGGCCCTGGCAGGTATTTATGATGCTGTTCTCCTGTTGCAGGACTGGGATGTACCTTTTATTAAAAATCAAACAACCTGTCACTTGTGTTAAATTGGATGTAGCCATAGCCAAGACTGACAATTACAAGGAGAATCTCATCTTGAAAACTATAGATTTGGCTCAAGTGTTTCCTGATTGATCTCATTCCTAGAGTCTTGCCAATTTGCAAGACTCCAGGAATAAGAGGACGTGGCTCGGTTTGTTCATTTTTTTGTCAAATGGCGCAATGAAAAATTTGTATTTTCATCTGAGGTTGTATTCCCCTAATGCATAACTTTACATGAACTTAGACATGCAGAAAAACAAAGAGGCAGCAATATAACAACAACTGCGCATTTTTATGAGAAATGTTTGAGCTGCCTTTGCTTTGGTGGGAGACAAACAAGTATTTCAAAGTGGCAGTATGGGAAATGTAGGCCTTTGATCCTTTGACCCTTGTCTAAGCTTAATGTTTGAACAACATAAACTTGATAACCTTTTTGTTCTGATCAACTTGAAAGACTTTCCTTTGTGACCCATATAAAACAAATAAAAGAGCTCCAGCCCTTTAGGCTCCATGGATTAGTTCATTGCACTTTACCTTGGAGTAAAGCTGTATAAAGTAGCTTAACCAAGAAGAAACTAACCTGATCCATCTTTTGCTCTCATCCCTGATCTGCTGGTCCCGGTTGAATTTGGAGATGCGTGTCTTTTAAACACCCTGATTTGTTTATTATACCTGATGATGATACATTGACATTAAACATTTCATTCCAGTTTACCGTCCCTCAGTCTGTGTGCACAGAGATTTGAATTAGGGAGACTTTGGGTAATCCAAACAAACGGACAAAGTCAAATGGCCAAATGAAAGAAAGGGTAAAAGGGTTAATCTATGAATGTCAACATTTGTTTTTGTCATCGTTTGAGCAGATTACCTTGAATGAAGCAGCAGAATCTGATTTTCTAAGTGGATTACTGATTTGATCTGTGCTGACAGGCTGAGTTTAGTATTTGCTTCCTTTTACTTTTCCATCCAGAAATCAAAAACTTTGCGCCTCAGACGTGTTTGACCACATATGTTCAAAGATGATGAATCCGGGGCAGTTGACGGCCTGACAGACTTTGTCTAATTCCCCGCGGTCAGAACATTGTGTCCAAAGGCTCCTCTTCACTTAATGAACACTCACATATGTCCATACAACTCAATCCTGATTAAGATTCGGTAATCCTCCTAGATCTGTGGCAAAGGAGTTGCTAGACGACCATCCTCAATTTTTACCTGCACAAATGGCTCGTTTACTGCTTTGACCCTTATCCCGGCCACATGCTTTTACATATGCTGCTCGGAGTTCGTTGCCCCGGTTTGACTTGCAGTGCCGCTGAAGCTGCTGGGAACATATGTCAGACTTAAG
This sequence comes from Cololabis saira, assembly GCF_033807715.1. Taxonomy (NCBI): domain Eukaryota; kingdom Metazoa; phylum Chordata; class Actinopteri; order Beloniformes; family Belonidae; genus Cololabis; species Cololabis saira. The sequence continues at coordinate 11,062,424 of NC_084591.1, forward strand.
GTAACAGTTGTTGCAAGTATATTATAAGTGTACTGTACATGTAGTACTATAGCTGATATCCCTGCAAACTGTTAGAGACAAGATGAGCCAATAAAGATTTTAAGCAGCACGTTTGTTCTTCTGGTTCCTTTTTTTTCAAGAGTTTCCTCATTGGAAATATGAGCAGGCGCTTGTCATTATCCTAGTATGTGTTGCATTCACTTCCCTGTATGATACTTCATGTCATTTTGGGTCTTAATTTAAGGGTTTTGATAAGTTCAGTGACCCTGGACAAGGCAAGCCATGCCCATTCACTTCACTCTGTCATGGTTTTGGGGTTTCCTTGTTCCTTTTTTGTTTTGAAAGTCTGGGTCCTTGTGTCGTAATTCTTCCCCTTGTTCATCTGCCATGAGTGCTGTACTGTTTTCTTTTGTACTGTTTCTTGCCATGCTTTCTGTTTTGTTTCTACCATTTGCACCACAATTATAGTCAATTGTTTGTTTCTAATTTGTTTCTGGTTTTGTCAAGTTTGGGCTCTTTTGGATTCCTGGGTACACAGCGCTTTTAGCTTAAATAATGGGTCCTACATCCCCAAATTGTGACACACTGTAGTTCTCCTGTGGGGTCTGGTATCTCTCCCATTTAGACCCAGTTTCACTGGTACAGAACGTACCAGACCAATTACATGGGGTTGGGATTTAATTACATTTCATCTTACAAAACAGACAATTCCTCTCAATTGCTTTGCTTCTTTTACTCATGAAACCTATAGAAAAGTTGGCCTAAAATCAGTGACGCTCAAGGATTTTTCACCTTTGATCACTTGTGAGAGGATGACCATGATGATGTTGGGAGCAGCTGCATTTCTTTCTGAGAACACAAGCTAATCAGGGCAAGATATCTCTGCAGGACGAGAGGGCTCAAATACAAGGAGCGGAGACGGCAGGAATTCCAAGCAAAGTCTTTATTCAAACTAAACAGATCCAAAGAAAAAAAGCAAAACATCCAATCATGGATCAAAAACAAAATCAAACAAGACAGGACGAGGATGCAAAAACAAACCTCCAGTCAGAAGTATGCATAACAGGTTATGAAGAAAAACTCATGGCAATAATCCAAACACAACCTAACATACAACACTACAATAACCCGACTGCAACAACAAACCTGCACCAGACAGAGGAGGAACCAGACCTTAAACACATATAAGGCCTAACGAGGATCAGGTGGGAACACTTAAGGCGATCAACCAAGGGAAGACAAGCAGCCACAGACACAGAAACAGACGCGCAGACTCTTTAAAATAAAAGAGGAACTTTCCAAAGTAAACACATACAGTAGATACATAAACCAAAGAGAAACAAACAGAACCAAAACATGAAGGAAACCGAAATCAGAAAAGACTTGACAAACTCAGATGAAATCACTCTTTCACTAAAGAGACAGTGTCTGTTAGAGGAAATGTTGATGACTGCTGACGAGCATCCAACAGGAGACTTCGATGTTGTGAAGCAACGATCGGACATTTGGCCTTTATTTATCGATACCAGGGTGTTTTCTTAGTTTGTAGCAGTACGCTGTGGAGATGAAGATTTTTTTTTTAACTGGTTCAGAGTATGAACATATTCATCAAATTTACACAAATTACTCATTACTCAAAAGAAGTTTGTAAGAATAGCTACTTCTGCCTCCTATTTGGCCCCATCTGCCCCTTTGTTTAAAAAATTTAATTTATTATCCATCTATGATATTAACATACTCCAATCATGTGCTTTCATTTACAAATGCACTTATCTTGCAAATATGCTTCCAAGTACTTTCAAAGATTTTTTTAAGACCAATTCACAAATTCATAACTATAATACCAGACAATTTGAGGATCTCCATTCTTCATTCAGTCGTACCAATAGCACTCAGTTCTCCATCAAAGACAGAGGTGCCTCACTCTGGAATTCTCATATACTTATCGCAAAATCTTCACTGTCTATTAGTAGTTTTAAACAGAGATTGAAGACCAGCCTTATTGATCAAGCGTCTAGAAGTGCTTCCACTTAATGTGGACTCACTTCTGCACGTGCACATACACACGCACACACACACACACACACACACACACACACACACACACACACACACACACACACACACAAACACACATGTGCATGCTCACATGCAAGCACACGCACTCACTCAACCGAGAAATTGTCTGTTTATATCCATCTTTTTGGAACGCTGTTTTTTTGTTTTTTGTTTTTTTTGTTTTTTGTTCTTGCTATTATTTCAATACAATGTATTTTCTTGGTGAGAACTTTGAATAAGCCCATTTAGGGCTTCCTTTCTCACCTGCACATATTTTCATGCTTTTATGTTCATTTCAACTTTTGTACCGTTTTTTTATGTTGTGCAAATAAACAAATCAAATCAAATCAAATCAAACCCGGGCAGCTCAGAGGGCATGTAGGAAGGGTGAACGGAGATGGAAGAAGGACGAACAGAGATGGAAGAAGGACGAACTCAAGGTCTCCTTCCGCATCTTAAAGAACTGCCGGCAACTCAGGACACTCCTACAGAGGCGAAGGAGAACATCTGTCTAATATTATTGTCTCTAACTGGCATAATCCACGAGTGCTGTCTAAAACAATAGACTCTCCTTAATTCTCTTCTGCCTGGCAACGACCTCAGAAGCTTTGTCTAAAATGTTCCGCATTTTTCTGGCATTTTTTCGTGACAAGGCTACAAACATAAAGGCTGTCATTACTCCTCCTCCTTCTCCTGACCCTTCAACCTCCCTCCTTGGCTCAGCAGTTCTTTTTTTTTTCTAGCATTTTGTTTTCAATTTTCAAACTTAAATCATACATAATTCAAAACCCCTTCCTTAACACACCTAAGATGAGAGGCAATAATACTGACCAAAGGTTTAAATCTCGCTTCAGTTCACTAAGCCGTTCTTGAAAAGTTTGAGCCTGTGTGTCTGTCATTCTTAGACGAGGTGATCAGACAGATTATGGCATAAGGCTCTCCTCTATACGCCATCCCTCCTCATCTTTTCAAAGAGATCCTCTACGATAGCTCAGATGGTCCGCACTGTTGTCATAACAGTCTGGCTGCTGATGTTGTCCCTGCCAGTGTTAAACAATGCGGTAAAAAAGGGAGTGTCGGAAATCCGAATGGAGATGACGAAAGACTGGACCCCAGGCCTGCTGTGATATCTATGAAGAGAGACTTCACAGGTATGATTTACAACTGAAGAATGCAAGGGAGTCCTCCTTTTTTCTGAAATCATCAATAAAAACATCATTAGCAGTTGTGTCTTGTTTTCTGCTGTGAACCGGTGAACAAACCCTCTTGTGTCCGTAGCGTCTGAACTCCAATCTACGAGGGCCTGTAATCAATTTACCAACTTCTTTACTGAGCAAATCCAGAAGATTAGAAAACCAGTCAGTGCATCAATATAAAATCCAGGAACAGCGCCGTCTCCAATCAAAACCAATTTGGACAAAATGACACAATTTTACCCAATCAACCACAAAAACCTGGAGAATATTAAGTATCAGCTAAACCAATCCTCCTGCTGTCTCGATATTTTACCCACGGCTTTCTTCAAGACAATTTTACCCGTCATGGCATCTGATCTGATTCAGATAGTTAATTCTTGCCAGGTGTTTTCCCCCAGACATTGAAGACTTCGAAGACCCTGAAGACCCTGAAGCCAGCAGTCATCAAACCACTGCTGAAAAAGAACAATCTGGACAAGTTCCTAAGGCAAAATTACAGACCCATCTCCAATCTTCCGTTCATCAGTGAGGTTATTGAAAAATCTGTTTCAACAGTTAAATACCTTCTTAACTCTGACCAACCGCTTTTACATCTTCCAGTCAGGTTTCCGTGCTCACCACAGCATTGAGACTGACCTTGTCAAGGTCTTCAATGACATCTACATAAATACAGACTGTTGAAGAACCACGGTGCTGGTATTATTGGACCTCAGCGCAACATTTGACACCGTTCATCATGGTATATTGCTACAGCAACTAGAGAATTGGGCCGGACTTCCTGGCGCAGCACTTGAGTGGTTTGAGTCTTACGTAAAATACAGGGACTACTTTGTGTCAATAGATAACTTTACATTGGAATCAACAAAAATTACATCTGGAGTTCCCCAAGGGTCTATCCTAAGACCCCTCTGTAGCTGGGCGAGTGCTACCGGGGCCGACCGAAGGATGGAGAGACACGGAGTTTCGTGCAGACCCTTTTTTATTTAACGCAAATCACCCGCCACACGTGCCCAAGCACCGCATCACACATCAGCATGCCAGCAGCTCCTCCGGAACCTCTTCTGCTGTCCAGCTCTGCCTTATAAGGCAGGCAGGGTGGAGGCGCGGCAGCCACTCAGGTTGATGGGACACAGGTGCGCGTGTCCCATCCACCTCTCCACCCTGCCACACCCTCCTCTTTAACATCTACATGCGTCGGCTTGCCCAGATAATAAAAAAAAGATAAGTTGTCATAACTACACAGGTGACGCACAATTTTACATTAAAATTTCAGCTGATGACAATGAGCCCATACAAACGTTGAGTAGATGCATAGAAGAAATCAATGCGTGGGATGTGCCATAATTTTGTTCAATTGAACAATAACAATATGTTTGACTTTGGATAAAAAAAAAAGAGTATTTAAGAGTGAAAAGCTCATCCATGCTTTTGTCTTTAGTCTACTTGATTACTGCAACAGTGTCTTCACAGGTCTAAAAACTCCATCAGACAGCTTCAGCTTCAGCTTCTGTTGCCCGGGTTCTCACTAGAATCAAGAAAGTGGACCACATTACTCCAGTTCTGAGTTGTTTACACTTCCTCCCTACCCTTTACAATACTTCTACTAGTTTATAAATCACTGAATGGTTTAGAACCAACGTACATAAGAGACTTGTTGCTGCCATGTCAACCATCCAGACCTCTCAGGTCTTCTGGTTCAGGTCTGCTCCGTGTGCCTAGAATCAGAAGCAAACATGGAGAAGCAGCATTCCGCTTCAAGGTTAAAACTCATTTGTTCACAGCTGCCTTTGACTGAATTATTTAAACTCTTCTGAATTTAGATTTAAACAATGTTTAAGTTCAGTAATAAATTGTAAATCTAGCGCAAGTCTAACTTTTCTTTATTATGCCTCTGCATTCTAACTCGTCTTTTTTTCCTCTTTACTTTTCATGTTTTCATTACGTAAAACACTTTAAATTGTCTTGTTGCTGAAATGTGCTATACAAACAAACGTGCCTTGCCTTGCCTTTATATGATGCCTCATACAGGACATAGGACATAGTGTTCAAGAGACACTAATCATAACAACCAAAAGGGTTTCAAAATCACCTTTGAACACCTTTGATCATCATGCTTATTCTGCAAAACCAACAGCTCTTCACCAGTGTATCGTTTTCTTTGTTCCATGTGGGTGCTTTTGAAAAGAAACTAAATACCTATCTTTTAAAATTTTGCTTCATAGTTTCCTATTAGACTAATGATGCCATTTTCTCCATTTCTACTAGGGTTTTATACTTATTCAAATGATTGGTATGAGTTTGGATGTGTGTATAACATGTATATGTGCACAATGTGTGACATAAGTTTTAATTAAAGTGCTATGCAAACAGTTTGATTGCTTTGATACTTGTGTGGCTGCGTTTTGTTGCTTTGATCGGATGCACATCTATCCAGTGTCACCCAGAGACAGCTTCTTCTGCGCCGGATGGTACTGCTGCAAAAACCGAGAGGAAACAAACTGATTCTTTGTATTGAACAGGAAATGAATCAGGGTCGCTGGACAGGCTACTTTTTTCTAGCCATCACTGTAAAATAAAGGCAGGGAAATGATTCATGACAAGCTACTCATGTCTTCACTAACAGTTTCCATAAACAATTTCCAAACTGATTCTTTTAATGGCTTCATGATTGATTATCCATTATCTTCTGACTTCCAATTGACTTAATTAATGTAAAAGATACAGTAGAGGTAGCCACTTTGATGCCATCCAGTGGGTTTTGGATGATCACTTCGAACCCTTGTATTTTTTATTGTGGAAGTGCTATACATGCATTGATAGAAATTTAATCTACAGGGACGTGGGCGCTGATGTTCCCTTTTTTTGCTCTAAAACAAACAAGACATGTTCAGACAGACAGGATTGCAAATACCTCGTGGGATTAAAATCACTCACAGACTTATAATTCATTCAAAACGGTTGAGACAATGTGGATCAGCTAATCTTCCCTTTAGGATGCACGACAGATCTCAATCTAACGACAGGAAGATGTTTTAAGGCTTTTCAATATCAAGATAAGAGGGAGACAAAACAGCACTTACATGTGTGCCTCAAAGTCTGTTTCTAAGGTAAAGAAATGTTCAGACCTGCAGACTTGCTCTTGTATATACCACACCCCTATTAAGAAGGTCTGTTAGCTCCACCACCTAAACCTCACCTTAACTACTACCACTTGAGGCCTAATCTTAGCATTTACGTTAACCCAATTAACCTTCTCCTCAGCCATTACCCTGCGTGTAAAACAGAAGAGCACGTTATGCAGAGATGTCTATGCATGGGGCTGACCGGTGTGCAGGGCAGCGTACGGTTGGTGAACCAATGTTAGTACATATCGTATTCATCCGGGAAGGAATCCTCAGGAGCTTGTTTTCAAATGGAAAACTACCAGAACTTAACTGACAAATGTTGAGACCCTAATGGAGACGCTTTAACCTCTGAAAAGGATCCAGATACACAAATCTCTTCTTTTTTTTGTTTCTGATCTCAGAGAAAGAAAGCAAACAAACAAGAAACATTATGCTCTCAAACTGAAATAATGGTATCTATAGGCTGAACCCTTGTTGTTGTTATTATGATGGATGGATGGATGGATGGATGGATGGATGGATGGATGGATGGATGGATGGATGGATGGATGGATGGATGGATGGATGGATGGATGGATAGTTTGATGTATGGATGGAAGGATGGAAGGGTGAATGGATGGATCGATGGAAGGGTGAATAAATGGATGGATGCATGGGTGGATTTATGCATTGTTGGATGGAAGGGCGGATCGATGGGTGGGTGGATGGATGGAAGTATGGATGGGTGGACGGACGGACGGACGGACGGACGGACGGATGCATTGTTGGATGGAAGGGCGGATAGATGGATGGAAGGGTAAAAGGATAGATGGATGGATGGATGGATGGATGGATGGATGGAAGGGTGAATAAATGGATGGATGCATGGGTGGATTTATGCATTGTTGGATGGAAGGGCGGATCGATGGGTGGGTGGATGGATGGAATTATGGATGGGTGGACGGACGGACGGACGGACGGACGGACAGACGGATGGATGGATGGATGGATGCTCCATGAATTAGACACGTCCAGGCCAACTCAGAGCTGGACTGGGTGGTCTGTTCTTACAGCGGACACACAAAGCCATGTTACCTTTAATGTCAGGATGCTAAGGCTCTGTCAGGCTCACCAGAAGTGCTAGGAAGCTAAATACTGCAGTCCAGCTGTCACTCTAAATAAATACATAACTGAATAAACAAAGGAAAAAAAAAGACATGCTTCGACTCATTTTTGGGGACGTTATGGGAGGAACTGCATTTGTTTGGCGCAGCAGATGGAGGCCAGGACGGGAGCTCCTTGGTTGTCCCTGGTGACATCTACACATCTCCTCGTGGCTTCATGAGCTTCACCACCATCAACGAAGCTCACGGAGCAGGGAGGTCCAAAAGTGGCCCTCGAGGGCCGCTCCTGCATCAACACGCTAAATTCAAAGTGTATAACTCTAATCTAACCTAACTTGATTTGTGTACCGATAGGGAGAAACACTGAGCTAGAACTTACAAAAGTTATGTATTAACTTTAAGGAACATAAACGAGCTCAGATTACCAGGAACCGCTCGTTTATTAAAAAGTTCTGAGATAATCATTTACTAGTCATTTTTATGCTACGTTATATCTATCCCAGAATACTTTTCATTCAGTGAATATCTCCTCACCATCCCCCAGCTGCCCATCTTTTCAGGGGGTAAAAAAGGCCCTTATTCTCTCAATGACGTTCAGTAATAACATCTGGTTTGGAATTACTTTTTCTTATTGTTTCTTAGAAGTTATCTCCTCAATAGATTCATCGGGTTGGAAGAAAAAGTCTTAAATAAGTTCAGAATTTATTTAAACAACAGCCTGTCACAGTTTCTGACCTATTTTAAGTACGGTATAAAAATTAGTACAATTACACAGTCATTTTTTTGAAGTAAAAGCATTTTTGAAAATGTCTATACAATGATGACAGAAGGCAAAATAAAACATTATCCACATGTTACAGCGTTAGCAGTCACCGTTGGTGAAAATATTCTCTTTAAGACATTGTTGGTTTAATCAAAGCGCCTGCTCATCCCATTCTGTGTTACTGTTCTTGATGAGGTAGTATTGATCCTGCAGATTATTGACAGTTACACTCATAACCTCGGAACAGTTCACGGCACAAAGTGACTCAAATACAAAGCGTGTTTTTACTTCGACGTTAATCAAATGCAGATCACACAAAGTACAAACAGAAACATAGTTAATACGAAGAGTAAGGATAAAAAAACAAAACATTTTGTTCACAAATAACATTTTAAAAACTTATTTTATGACTATCACTACTCTCCAGCTGTAATTTGTAACAGATGATGAATCATATGATGGTGGTTAATCTAGTACGACGGCATTCAAAACCCCAGTTCTAAAAAAAAAAAAAAAAAAGTTGAGATTCGGTGTAAAATGTAAATAAAAACTGAATTCTGGGCAAACATTTTACTCCAGAGTCCAATAATTTACAAAATGATTAAAAACCATATTCTCTTCACAATAAAATAACATATTTACAAGAAATGTTTTATTTACAACAAAAATAAAAATAGAAACCGTATCAAATATTAAAAGTTAGACTTTTTAACATGTATATTAAAAAAGAAAAGCTTGTTTGTAGTTTGATGGCGCCAACACGTCTTCACACAGTCGAGACGTGGGCAGCAAAAGGTTAAAGGGTCGACTGCTAATGACGTTAACGGGTCATCGACGTGATAAAAATATATAACCGAGACGTTAAGCTGGATCGATGAACACTAACGTGAGAGGATGTTTACGTCACAACTCCATCAGCTCATCTGGGGGCCGGGGAGACCAATCAAGGGTTTTTTTTGGAGTGTTGCCTGATCTGAAAACTGGTAGCGCTTGACAAAATGAAAAAACTAAGCCAACACAGGACTGTTGACACTTGAATCCTTGTCTCAGCATTTTTTATGTGTATTGACGCCATCAAAGTCAAAATCATTGTGTTCTTTTTTTAATTATTGTTATCAAGTTGGTACATTTCCTTTTGTAATGTTTATTTCTGACAAAAGTATGGGTTCATGAGACTTGTTCATGAAACGTATTGCATCCTGTATCTATTTATAATTTACACACGGGTCCCACTTCTTTTGGAAAAGTTACAGCTTTAATGGCATGACGGCAGCATCTGAATGTGGTTGTGGTGATTAAATGGTTTAGGCTTCGTTTTTTAATAAAATCAGCTAATTCTCATCCTGCTTTCTGCAGGTTTGTGTTTGTCTACGACGTAGCACCGCTGTTGCTCAGGAAGCTGCCGTGCCTCTACTTGGGCACTCCGGTCTTGTAAGAAGGGAGAAAGGGCAGGTACTGGAAACATTTAAACCTTTTCAAAAGACCATTGCAGAAAGGGATGTCGTAGCATGACAGGTCACATGTCTTTGTGCCTTCCCCTTGCGCCTTGGCCTGATACTCGTGGATGCCTCTCTCTTTGTCAGTGCCTCAAAAAGGAAAAACAAACAAAAATCTTTTAACCCACCATAATGGAATGGCTTCTTTGATAACTTCCTGTTTTATTACATGAACTTGTTTTCATACCTGGGATGGTGTTATCCAGGATGAACCCAAAGAATCCACCAATGAACATATGAGTGGTGAAGAGTACCACGATCACTTGGTCCAGTTCCTTTACTCCTTCAAACAGAGAAGAGAATAAGACAGTCATTTACTATCCTTCGCGCAGCTGGTGAGGACGGAAAAAACTATAAAACCCTAACTCCAGAGGTGGGATGTAAGGTGAACCATCCAAAACCATGAGAAATACAAAGGCCCTTAAGAAAGGAGCAAGTGGGACCGAACTGTAAATCACCTGAAATGGGAGAGCAGCCAACCCACTCCTAAACCGGCTCTGATATGTCAGTCTGATTGATCTCGTACCTGAGCTTTATTGGCTACGAGTTCTGTGTGTTCAGCCCTTTGAGACATGTACATCGCACATCGTTTCATCGCCCGTTCGTGGTTGGCCTACACGAGACATCGCCACTCTTGCTGCCGCGACTCACAATTGTATTTGTCGTGTTTTGGCTTGTTTCACAATAAAACTGCTGTTTTACTGAACTCGTTTTACTCTAAAAGGCCCCACATTAACCTTTACCTGGTTCAAAACAGACTTAAACCTGGAAACACACAGTTTTCAGAACTTTTAGCTCTCTTTTTAATGCGGCGATAAGGTCAGTGAGGGTGCTTAATTATAGAGTAAATCAAGGGTTTGAAAAGAAATGTCCCCCAGAGTTTCATGACATTTTGTCAGGAAGAAATGTTCCAACTTGTGCATGTTATGAACTAAATGAGATAAAATTCTGAAACCTGGTACATTTTGTTTTATTGTTTGCAATTGTAAAAAGGAACATTACACAGAGGAAAAAGTTAAGAAAAGATGTGCAGGAGAGGTAATAAAAAACCTGAAGGGCTTATAAGCGACTCCCCCCTCCTAAAAACAAGAAAAAATTCAATAATTCACAAAACCATATACAGTAAGCACAATACATAGGCCTATACAGTATAACTGATAGCTCAGAGTTATACGATACTTCAGAATACAATTAAATAGCTTAGAAATATATTTGAATAATGGTGAATGAAAAACACAGATATATTAAAAATCTATAAACATTTTTTTAGCTTTCTTTTGAATGCAGATAATGTTGAATATGTTTCACTTAGATGTTTTAAACTGTTCCACAGCACAACACCTTGATACATAAATAAAAATTTAGCAACTGCGGTCCTACAGAAGGGGATATGAAAATCATTCCTTCTTCTTGTGGAGTATGAATGATAATAAGAATTAAAGTCAAAATAATTATGAATATGTCTGGGTAAAGTTAACGGAGAGCATATGACTTTATACATCAGGATTCCTGTTTTATACTTATTCACATCGTAGATTGTTAGTATTTGTAATTTTTTAAATGGATGTTGTTTTAGGACAGGGGTGTCCAAAGTCGGTCCCCAAGGGCCTGTGTCCTGCAGGTTTTAGATGTTTCCATGCCTTAACGCACCCTGACAGACATGGCTGTGTCATTCACAGAGGTGTCAAAAGTATTCACATTCATTACTCAGGTAGAAGTATAGATACTAGAGTTTAAAAATACTCCTGTAGAAGTTGAAGCATCAACTCAAGTTTTTACTTAAGTAAAAGTATAAAAGTACTGGTTTCAAAACTACTTAAAGTATAAAAGTAAAAGTAATGTAAGGGGAAAAAAAGCCATTAAGGACAAAAGCCATTGAAAATGAATGCATCTTAGTATAATGCAAATATATTAAAGAACCATACATGTGTACTTATTAGCATTAACATGTGTTTCAGAGAGCAGAAGATATGACGCCTATAAGTATTGTAATGGTGCAAAAAGTCAAACTTCAGAGGCATGTTATCATTTATCCTAACCTTTATTGGAATGTACATCCAAGTTTAGTTGCAGGAATCTGAGGGAACGGATGTAAGAACAAAACTGGACAAGAACATCTGAAACAACCACAACCAAATTCACTCTATCCGGATGGAGCAATTTAACTGGATAGTTTTTATTTAAAGGCCGAAATGAAATAGAGTAACGAGGCTGTTTTTAAAATGTAAGGAGTAAATAGTACAGATAATTGCGTGAAAATGTAAGGAGTAAAAGTAAAAAATCGTCTGAAAAATAATTACTCCAGTGAAGTATAGATAACCAAAATTTCTACTTAAGTAAGTTAACGAAGTATTTGTACTTCATTACTTGACACCTCTGGTCATTCACAGAGTCGTGCAGACCTTGAACACAAGCTGATGAGAAGCGATAATTAGAATCAGGTAAGTGGAAACAGGGAAACATCTAAAAGGAGGACGGGTGAAGCTGAAATGCTGCTATCATGTGCAGGTCTGTCAGATCTGTACACTCATGGAGGGGACTTGGTGGCTGAGGAGCACGCATTGTGATCACCAGACCACTGAGACACTAATTTCCTGAGTCAGAGTTGGCCTTTCATGTGACATGTGTGACCACCAGCACATGGATGAATACAGAGGGCCATTGAATTTGTGAATGCCTGCATGTCCGATGCCCTGCTTTCATAATGCCCCTCAGGCAATAAACTGTCTAATGAAGGTGTATCGAATTAAATCAAGAACTGCAAACAGCGCTGACGTAGTTTTCCTCTAAACACACTCTTGTTCAAGTAACCCGTCCCAACACAAAGACACACACACACATCTCCGGCTCAAAGATGCAGCAGTCAAAAGTTCAAGGCACCGACTGTGTTGACTGCGAGTCCCAACGCCCGTATGTCCTGGAGCGTCTGGGTGAGCGCAGACTGTTTACAGAGAGCACTGACAGGCCTACTGTTGTGTGGACATACTGGCTGGAGTGTTGAGGCTGGAGAAAAAACTGTGGGGCAAGAGTGCTTTATCTTATCCGGCCAGATTACAGCAACTGGCATGGGGGCTAGCCAAGAGGATTGGGAGGTAAGCAGCCTAGACCTGAGAGAACCAGACAAGCCCTCATGCCCAGTGCTGAACTCTGGATTAGCACTTTCCTGGGAGACACTAGCATCACATGACTCATGGGATCAAGGTCTAATGTCTGCAGGGAAGAGCTGTTTAATCTCAAGGATTGCTCTTTTGATAGTGACTTCACAGGAGGCAGTCACAAAGACTCCACACGGCCAATTCAATTTAACACTAAAAGAAAGAAAACTGGCTGGCTGGGAGGCCGTGATCGACCCCAGACTCATCGTACTTGCCTAACATCCAGGATCAGTGTTCTACCTGATGTTTGAACACACACAAAGAAAGGCATGGTTCATGTAAAGCAAAGGACAAGCTCCATGACTGGAAAGGAAGGATCCCTCTGTTGTGTTTGGATAACCTTTCATTTTTTTCCTGTTTCTGCTGTCCTTGCCCAAACAAGCAACAACAAATTCCTCTTCCACACCCACAGCTAACTGTACAAACTGGTACACACAAACAACTCAGAGGTACTGTACCACAAAACCAGGACTTAACCTGGATTAAACTGGTTAGAATTTCGACCTGTAAGCTCGAGACTGTAATTGTCCCCCCCGACCCCTTACGGTGTGTTTATTTTTTTTTTTACTTCTTACATCATGGTGTTCATAGTTTTACTAGATCACAGATATTCAAGACATAAAGCAGAGCAGTTTGAAAAGAAAAGTTCATTTTCCATTATGAAAAACTATTTTTTTGTAACATTACTTAATGATAATGATTAAGATATCACAAAATTATTATTTTTTGTTATTTAAAGTGTTTTTTTAAACATCAACAACTTTCTTTGACCATCTCTAAACCATGTTCACAGCCTCTGGGATGTTTCTGTGTGTGTAAAAAGTCTCAATAGTGCCCCCCAGGGGCTAATGAGATAATTACACCCAGTAGGACCAAAGTGGAGGATTTTCTAGGAAAACAAGAGGAAAACAACACATATTTAGACAAGATCAACCAGATAAGATAATTGTAAAGGCTGCTCTTACTACCTTAAAAAAACAAAACGAAACAGAAAACAACCTGGGCTGAATACTAAAGGTGCAGTGTTTACCATCTGGGCTTCTAGGATTTGGAAACACCTTGGCTTTAAGAGCTTAGGCTGGCAAAACCACCACTGCTGTCTTTCCGAGTTTAATCTGTAAGTGGAAGCGCAGTAGGAGCGCGCAGACTGACACTCGCTGTCTGGGCATCATGTCAACCTCATGGGCATGAGCAATTCTTTGGCACCGTGTGCAAATTATATCTTTGATGAATCAAAAGCAAAGGCGACAGTGCCCAGGAGCCAATTTATCGAGAGCAAATGTCAGGGACGGTTTTATGGCAAACACGGATTTCTGTTTTACAGCCCTTGAATTCAGTTTGTGTGGCAATAAAAATGCGTAGAAAGCAGGTGTGTAATGCCATGTCTGCTGACGTCATGCAGTGAAGTCACTAATGATAAGAAACCAGGGGAGGAAACAGTCAAATCAGTGTTGTGTGAGTCAAGGTTAGTTATTCATCTTCTATTAACTGTTCAGAATTAATTCTCAATGTTTAACGCTTTACGAGTGAGTGCCAGTGTTGCAACAACCTGTGTCAATGATCCCGGGATTGGAGTGAAACCAGGACGGTAACACGAGACCGCTGAAGGTAGAAAAGCCGAGGATGAGGAGGTTTCGGGAAGAGTTCAGATCCACGTACTGTAGAGAGAAGGGAGGAGAGAGAGAACATGACACAAATTGATTAAATGAGTTTATTGACTCTCAGATGGAAGACATTATTTTGTTGTTCTTCTCAACAAAATACTGCTTAGCATTTATGTCTCTCTCTTCTTCTTTTTTTACTTTTCTAAAATGTGATTAGCAATAATCTGCTGATCAAAAGATGACCCAAATTCTTCTCTAGTGTGGGATTCACATTTTTTTAATCATGATGTGTTAACACTGTCAACCCCTCTTGGAGGTATCTCCTATCTTGATTTGGGACGTGCAACCTCACCATAGATGTTCGTGCACGCTATTCCAGCTACTTGGTTGTTGTGTTCTCATGTATTCCTTATCTGACCTGCATCTGACTTGGTGCGATGCCCTTGATACTCCCTGGGGCATGTTTGTACAGCCTGAGGCCGGGGTCATTAGACCAGCCTTTCCCATCCAATGGTATGACTTCTCAATATCAGCCACATCTGCAATCCAAGATAAAAGCCCTGCATCAACCTGTCCTACCACGATGGTTCCTCCTCTTCACTGGATTTCTGCTACCTGAGTCATCGACTCAGATGTTCAACATTCTTCCGGATGTATTTATGGATCTTTGTTGTTTCATCCTGGGTGGCAGCTTTGGCGCTTACTAAACCATGGCCAATGCTTTCATTAGAGTAACCCAGCATCATTCGATGTTTAGACCTTCCAACACAGTACACTGGGTACCAAGAATGGCTCTTTTTAACTTAACTAGATCCACCTGCTACATCTTTCAAGTGTATTTCAGATTGTTGTAACTAGCTGATGCCTAGCCATAGTGTTTGAACTCCATAAATCCTCCGTATCTCATTTCACTTTGGTGTTTCAGCTGCATTGCTTTGATTCCGCTGCTACGTCTTCATGGCACAGCTTCTTACATCCGTAGGCCTCTTTGACCGAGTTCTCCCATGGCCCTGTGAGCTCCATGATGTCAGCTGTGAGGCAGCACGGTGGCTTGATGGTTCGCACCATTGCCTCACAGCTAGCTTCCTGATTTCAATTCCATCTTTTGTCTGGAGTCAATGTGTGCTTGGTTGATTGGTAGGTGTGAGTGATCATAGACCGGTGATCTGTCCAGAGTGTGGCCCTGCCTTTAGCCCCGCTGAGAGCTAGTATACACTTGAGCAGGCCCCTCTCACGCTGCATTACATAATGGGTGGATGGATGGATAAATATCCTGTTATGGCAGGTCTTACGATAAAAATGAAGGAGATTGGTTTTGTAATCCGTTTTTTTTCCTAATCCAAAAGTGATACCATGTAACAAACCACAATGCAACCATTGAAACAGGAGGTCTAAACTGTTATCTACTACAAGTACTCGTAAGTACTTCACACAAACATTGACTAAGTTAGATCAAAACTGGTTCCACTTTGTCTGTATAGAGGGAATGCGCATGACGTCACAGGTGCGACTTCACAGCGGGTTACACCCACTGAGTGGCAGCGTAGACTTTCAGTTTGAGCAACTGGAAAACATTGAAAATGGGAAAGAGCTGTTGTGAGATCGACTGTACTCATAGATTTAGCAAGAAATCGGAGTTATTGTTTTACAGACTGCCGAAAAATAAGCTTAAGAGAGACAAATGGATCACTGCAATTCGCAGAAACAACTGGATTCCAGGCACCGAAACGTAGATTTGTGGTTCCCATTTTGTATCAGGTAATGTTGGATTTTTGGGTAGCTAACGTTAAATGGTCAAATCATAAAGTTCGGTGTCCTCATCACTTTAATTTCTACAACAAATCCTGCCTTGAAGTAGGACCAAGTGTAAAGACTTTTGTATGCCTTCAAGCTTTGCTTCGTGTATTTCCCCAGCGTAGAAATTAAGTACATATAAATATCAGGAAACTCGATTCGTGGTAAAATATTAATGTCCATGGACCACTGGTTCTTCGGGTAACTGTACGGGTCACTGTCAAGTCCAACTGCCTTTAATTTAAGCCGATAATCAGCTGTTATCCCGTCTTCTCCACAGTTTCTCTTACTAGTTGCAGCCATTTTTGCTGATGTTTTGCCACTCAGTGCGAGTAAGGGGGCGTGGTCCAGTGGGAAAGTGACGTCAATGCATACCCTCTATTGGTGTATTTATGTCCCAACCCCATGGTGAAGCTGAGTACTCTGGTGTGCTTGTGGCTCAGGAGGTCGGGCAGTCATCTGCCTACTGCAAAGATGGTGGTTTGAATTCTGGCCAACGTGTCAAAGTGCCCTTGGGCAAGATATTGAATACCACACTGCCTCCCATGCATTTATCCGTGTGATGTTACTGCACACACCGGGGTTGGAAATCAACTTTTTGCCCACCTCCCACTGTGATTTATAAAATCCATTGGTCACAGTTTCTTTTTTTTAATTTAATTATTTATTCATTTTTTAAAAAGCCACTTCTCCCAGCATAAAGTAGCTGCATGTGCAAATAATTCAAATAATGTATTCATTTTTAATTAATCAATTTCCCTTTAGGGTTTAATAAAGTATTATGGAATTTAAATTGAATTGGAATTAATGTAATAAGTGCTCCAACATCCACTTACAGTATAATTGCTCAGTCAAATAAGATGTTGGATTTTTATAAAAATAAATAAATAAATAAATAAATTAAAAAAAAAACAAGCTTGTATTCCTATTTGTAATCTCAAATGACATTCGTGGATGTCATTTCCTCGGGCACTGACTTTCCCCTGACTTGCATTTGGATGATTCATGGTCTTTGTTTCCAATTTTGGGTGTTTTTGTTCCAAAGAAAAGATGTGTTTATTTTATTGGATTCTGAAGTGTACTGGCAACACACCAAACACAACACTGTCTGGCTTGTCTCATCATACATCAGTCTGTCCCGGGAGTGACCATTGACAGATAATCTCCGCTTTTCATTAAAAGAAGATTTTTGTTTTTGTTTTTTTTCTTCATTTTTCCATCATTGACGCATCTCTTCCTGATTCTTGCCAGCTCCACGTAACCTTTTTTTCCTGCTTTGTGATCCCAAAATTATTTTCATGTTAAGAGGAAAGCAGCATGATAGTCCTTCCTTTTAGATGACCAAAAAAAGAATTTCTGAGTCATCACCAACCTAGACTCATAAAAATAATCTATATACCGCTATAGTTTAAGAGAGTGCTGTATGAATGTGTGAATGTGACTTAGTGTGAACAGGTTTTGAATGGTGAGCAAGAGTAGAAAATACATATAACTGCTGCATATATAGAAAACTAAATTGTATCTTCCTCCACCGCAGACTGAGCAGACTGAGCCTTGATTGTTTGATGCAATCACGTTAGTCGTTAAAAAATGTGGGAAAAACAACACAATGTTTAAAACGTTTTACATAAACTGATCAAAGAAACTCTTATGAGGAAAAATACCTTGCCGGGGTGGGACTTTACACTAATGAGTCAGTGAATTTAGTGTTGTGCAAGAGAATAGGAAAAATATCTGAGCTCTGGGGTTAGTTTGAAGCTTGGATTCCCTGCTGTTTTTTTTTTTGTTTTTTTTTAACCATTCATTAAAAGAGCAGCATGAGTTCTTTAACACAAGCGCCAACCAGTTCCATTCTTAGGCAAATAAATCCAACATAATTTATAATCAGTTATTATTGGATATTTGAGCACAGCAACAATTTCCAGTTTCAACAAATGTTCTGCCAGATGTCTTGGTAGCGTGTCTACCGGGAAGTGAGAAAGACCCACACTGTGCAACACGGTAAGTAGGCGGGCTGTCTAACGCAAAAATCACTGAATTCTTCCAACCGGGACAATTTATCTTCATGAAATAGCAACTGAATACACAGTAGCCGTATCTCAGTGTACGGGGCAGCCCCTCTCTGGGTGGCAGTACCAGAAACCTTTCTTGGTACCCCCAATCACAGGGAAATTATATATAATTAAAGCTGCAAGCAGCGATGAACGGGCCCTCGCACTCACGGCCACCGCCCCCCATAAGCATATCAGAAATGACACCACCCACGACTTCCTATGTCAAACCATTCAAAAGATATAGCAGAAAAAAGGGACAACCAATCAGAAGAAGGGGCGGGGCTAATTCAGGCCAATGAAGGTCAAGGACTCCATACAGAATCTGATGACACCACCCACGACTCTCTATGTCAAACCATTCAAAAGTTATAGCAGAAAATCGGGACAACCAATTAGAAGAAGGGGCGGGGCTAATTCAGGCCAATGAAGGTCAAGGACTCCATACAGAATCTGATGATACCACCCACGACTCTCTATGTCAAACCATTTAAAGGTTATAGCAGAAAATCGGGACAACCAATCCGAAGAGGGGGGGGGGGCTAATTTTCACCAATTATGGTCAAGGACTCAATACCGAGTCCCATGACACCACCCACGACTCTTTATGTCAAACCTTTCAAAAGTTATGGCAGAGAAAATTATTCTAGGGGGCGCTGTTGAGCCGTTAGGCCACGCCCATTAATGCAAACCATGAAATATCAAATTTATCGCCAGGCCTGGCTTGCGTGCAAAATTTGGTGACTTTTGGAGAACTATCAAATATGGACCAATCAGATGAAGGGGGGCACGCTTTTTGGCGTCTAGCGTCGCCACAGTAACACTTTTGAAAGAGAAAAGTAATGCGCGTAGTCGCAAGATGAAGACGCACATTTTGATGTATAATACACCTGGGTGCACGTTACGGTTCGGGCCGTATTAATTGCCGAAAGAATGGCATAAATTGCACCAAAATTACACAATTAATTCAAAATGGCCGACTTCCTGTTCGGTTTTGGCCATGGCGCCAAGAGACTTTTCTTTAAGTTGCGACATGATACAGGTGTGTACCGATTTTCGTGCATGTACGTCAAACCGTATTGTGGGGCTTGAGGCACAAAGTTTTCCGGGGGGCGCTGTTGAGCCATTTTTCCACGCCCATTAATACAAACCATGAAATATCAAATTTATCGCCAGGCCTGCCTTGCATGCAAAATTTGGTGACTTTTGGGGAACTATCAAATATAGACCAATCAGATGAAGGGGGGGTGCGCTTGTTGGCGTCTAGCGTCGCCACGGTAACACTTTTGAAAGAGAAAAGTAATGCGCGTAGTCGCAGGATGGAGACGCACATTTTGATGTATAACACACCTGGGTGCACGTTACGGTTCGGGCCGTATTAACTGCCGAAGGAATGGCTCATATTGCTCCAAAATTACGCGATTAATTCAGAATGTTCAAAATGGCCGACTTCCTGTTCGGTTTCGGCCATGGCGCCAGGAGACTTTTCTTTAAGTAAAGACATGATACAGGTGTGTACCGATTTTCGTTCATGTACGTCAAACCGTATTATGGGGCTTGAGGCGCAAAGTTTTTTCTGTCTGAACCAACCAGATGACGGGTGGGCGCGCTTTTTGGCGTCTAGCGTCGCCAGGGTAACGCTTTTGAAAGAGAAAAGTAATGCGCATAGTCGCAGGATGGAGACGCACGTTTTGATGTATAACACACCTGGTTGCACGTTACGGTTCGGGCCGTATTAACTGCCGAAGGAATGGCATAAATTGCGCCAAAGTGACACGATTAATTCAAAATGGCTGACTTCCTGTTCGGTTTCGGCCATGTCGCCAAGAGACTTTTCTTTAAGTTGTGTACTGATACAGGTGTGTAGCGATTTTTGTGCATGTACGTCAAACCGTATTGTGGGGCTTGAGGCACAAAGTTTTCCAGGGGGCGCTGTTGAGCCATTTTGCCACGCCCATTAATGTAAACCATTAAATATCAAATTTTTCGCCAGGCCTGACTTGCATGCAAAATTTGGTGACTTTTTGGGCACGTTTAGGGGGGCAAAAAGGCCCTCCTTTCGTCAGAAGAAAAAAGAAAAAAGAAAGAAAAAAGAAAGAAAAATTCCTACAGATACAATAGGGCCTTCGCACTGAAGGTGCTCGGGCCCTAATTATTAAATGACTGAATGTCCAACCATCAACCAGTTTAACTTAACCAGTTTAACTTTTGGGGCGGGGCTCTGCCGTTATGAGTTATTTGTTTGTTTTGTTTTGTTTTGTTTTTTTGTATATTGTTGAGACTGATATATTAGTGTATAGATGGGTATATTTATATCAGTGTATATAGGTGTGAAGATGTGTTATTATTGATATTCATATAATATTTGTGTGTGTATGTGTGTATGTGTGTATGTGTATATGTGTATATATGTGCATGTATGTATATATATATATATATATATATATATATATATATATATATATATATATATATATATATATATATATATATGTATATGTGTGTGTATGTATATATGTATATATATATATATACTATATATATATATATGTATATGTGTGTGTGTGTGTATGTGTTATATATGTATATATAGATATCTTTTGTTTTATTGTATAGAAATTAAATTAATTTGGGCTATAATGAAATTTTAGTTTAGGGGGTAGGATTTAATACTTTTACTTCTTCCTACTCCTTTTCGAGCATGTTAATTATGGTGGATGCATGTTTTTATTTATATTTTTGTTTTGTTTTCTTGTTTACATTTATATATTGTTGATTATTATTGTTTTGTTTTGTATTCACTACTGTTTCATGTTCGAAATAAAATTTCAATTCATTCAAATTAAATTAAATTAAATTCAATTAAATTAAATTAAATTCAATTCAATTCAATTCAAATGTCTCAGGCAAGAGGATTATAGAAGACTCTGAGCTCACTTGTAGCCTGTTGCATCGTCTGCTTCCCAACAGCAGGCCCAGTCATAACAAATTATACACCTTTAAGCACTTGGGGTATTTTAGACTTCATAATATTAAGTAACGAGGGGTGTATTTTACATCTGGTGTTATTTGCTTAGAAACCTTTTGACAGATAAAAGATGAGAGACATGTAACTTTACATTAAAGTTTATACCACCACTGCCACATCCTCAAAAAATAAAACTTACAAAGCTTTGAAAGCTTTAGTATGGGGACACGGATTTTTTTGTTATATATATAATGAGTTTTACGCGCGCGCGTAAAACCTTTAAAGGAGCACGTAAAGTTGTTTACGTGAGCATGTAAAACGTTTATGCACTCACTAAAAAGTTTCACGCGCTCTCGCAAAACTTATAAGTGAGCGCCTAAAAGTTGTTCTACGTGAGCGCGTAAAAACAAGTACATGGGAGTTTTGCTGGAACAGGGGACCCTCCAGTTGCTCCCTGCTCTGTTTATGAATGGAAATGACATTACAGGATTTAGCTGAGATATATTTTAACCTGGGACTTCATTATAAGGACATTACCACTTTGCTTGCAAGTAAACAACTTTACGTGCTCACATAAAGGTTTTACATGCGTGCGTAAAGGTTTCACGCGCATGCGTAAATCTCATTATAATAAAAAAAATCTGTGTCCCTTTAGGGGCTCCGTACTTTAGTGATTTATGTTTTCTTAAATTAATTTTTAAGTGCATAAACAACTTAGTACTTGAGCCACAAAACAGCAACAGTCACCAGAACCTCCTCAAACCACAATTGCAAAATCCCGTTCTGCAGGACAACTTTCGGACAGTCAGCCTTCTCCTATAGGAGCTGTAAACTCTGAGAATTAGCACTAGCTATAAACTCTACATCAATCACATCAACTGCAAGCTTATATCTATGTTTGACTGCATTGTCCCTGTCAAATAAATAAATAAATACAAAAACAAAATAGATTTGAGAGCTGGACGGATATAAAATGATAAAGAAACTATTTGAAACCCTTTGGCATTAGCTGATTTTCTGCATTGATTTTTGATTCAAAAAAAGACACAATGTGCTTGATCTGATGACACACAAGCAATTATAATTCCTCACGTCTTTATCGGTCACATCTGTTAAACGTTCATTGTTGGAGGGAAAACAGGAAGTGAACCATCGTCAATAGCTGGTTGCACCTGCTTTAGCGGCAAGGATGTCAAAGAAACTCATCCGGTAGCTCTAAATCAGATCTGCACATTCTTTAAGAGAATTATATCTCTCTTTCCAGATCTCTTTCAGTCCATAACACATTTTTCATGTCAAGATGTTTGTAAGCTCTGCCTAGTCCACAACACATTTCCCCAGTAACTTTGAGCATTGCCAATGTGCTTTTTGGCAGACTTCAGGTGTTCTCTCCATGGACATCCGGCCTGCTCAATGACTTCTTTATGGCACATTCGTGAACAGAGGTGTTTTCAGTTCCAGTAAAGTCTTCAAGCCACCAGCTGTCCTGCGTTCTCATGGGTTCTTCTCTACCTCATTGAGGATACTGAATTGTTTATTTTGAGTCATCTCGGCATGTCACCCAAATCTAGGAGAAGTAATCCCAGTAATAAACTGTCTCCATTTATAAACAGTTTATCAAACTGTGGACTGATTGATGTCTAAGCGCTTTCCAGCTTCATGCAGATCTAGTGTTTGAAGTCTGGAGACCTCTTTTTTGCGAGGCATGATTCCAGTCAACGGATACTTCTTACGGACAGCAAACAATAAAAGTAGCTCTGTTAGGTCATTTTAGAAATATGCGACCAATTGTGCAAAGTACTGACTCCAATTAGGTTATGTCAAATTAGCGCAGAAACCAGTAAAGTTCCATGGGATTCATATATTTTTGGTCCACTGTATGTGTATATTGTTATTATATTCATCTATGTGGGATTCGGCATCTTCAGCATGTAAGACAGGACAGAGTAGACTTTACTTCTTAACTTAGTTTAACGTTTGCAGTAAGATGCTCAATATCTTCTATAAGTCCGTTGTGAAGAGTTCAGTCAAATCTGCACTTGTCTGTTGTGGAGGAGCATCAGAACCAGAAACATAAAGAACACAACAGTGATTCATTCAGAGGCTTCCTTAGACCGCTATGGGAGATCCTTCAGACCGCTAAAGGACATCCTTCAGACCGCTACAGGAGATCCTTCAGATCGCTACAGGAGATTCTTCAGACCTCCAAGGGAGATCCTGCAGAACGCTGCAAGAGATCCTGCATGCCGCTACAGGAGATCCTGCAGACCGCTACAGGAGATCCTGCAGACCTCTACAGGAGATCCTTCAGACCTCTACAGGAGATCCTGCAGACCACTACAGGAGATCCTGCAGACCTCTACAGGAGATCCTTCAGACCTCTACAGGAGATCCTGCAGACCACTACAGGAGATCCTGCAGACCACTACAGGAGATCCTTCAGACCTCTACAGGAGATCCTTCAGACCTCTACAGGAGATCCTTCAGACTTCTACAGGAGATCCTTCAGACCGCTACAGGAGATCCTTCAGACCTCTACAGGAGATCCTGCAGACCGCTAAAGGAAATCCTGCAGACTCTGGAACTCTCATCCTCAAGGGCTACGCACCATCGACTCTCTCCACATCTTCAAATCCCGCTTTAAAACTTTAAAACTAGTTCAGTAATTAGGGCCCGAGCACTTACAGTGTGAAGGCCCTATTGTGTCTGTAGGAATTCTTTCTTTCTTTCTTTCTTTCTTTCTTTCTTTCTTTCTTTCTTTCCTTTCTTTCTTTCTTTCTTTCTTTCTTTCTTTCTTTCTTTCTTTCTTTCTTTCTTTCTTTCTTTCTTTCTTTCTTTCTTTCTTCCGACGAAAGGAGGGCCTTTTTGCCCCCCTAAACGTGCCCCAAAAGTCACCAAATTTTGCACGCAAGCCAGGCCTGGCAACATTTTTTATATTTTATGGTTTGCATTAATGGGCGTGGCCTAATGGTTCAACAGCGCCCCCTAGAAAACTTTGTGCCTCAAGCCCCACAATACGGTTTGACGTACATGCACGAAAATCGGTACACACCTGTATCATGTCGCAACTTAAAGAAGAGTCTCTTGGCGCCATGGCCAAAACCGAACAGGAAGTCGGCCATTTTGAATTACTTGTGTAATTTTGGCGCAATTTATGCCATTCCTTCGGCAGTTAATAGGGCCCGAACCGTAACATGCACCCAGGTGTGTTATACATCAAAATGTGCGTCTCCATCCTGCGACAAAGCGCATTACGTTTCTCAGTCAAAAGTTTTACCGTGGCGACGATAGAAAAAGCGCGCCCACCCTTCATCTGATTGGTCCAGACAGAAAAAACGTTGTGCCTCAAGCCACACAATACAGTTTGACCTACATGCACGAAAATCGCTACAAACCTGTATCATGTCACAACTTAAAGAAAAGTCTTTTGGCGCCATGGCCGAAACCGAACAGGAAGTTGGCCATTTTGAACATTTTTAATTAATCGCGTAATTTTGGCGCAATTTATGCCATTCCTTCGGCAGTTAATACGGCCCGAACCGTAACGTGCACCCAAGTGTGTTATACATCAAAATGTGCGTCTCCATCCTGCGACGACGCGCATTACTTTTCTCAGTCAAAAGCGTTACCGTGGTGACGATAGATGCCAAAAAGCGCGCCCCCACTTCATCTGGTTGGTCCATATTTGATAGTCCCTATTCTCTGCCATAACTTTTGAATGGTTTGACATAGAGGGTCGTGGGTGGTGTCATCTGACTCGGTTTTGACTCCTTCACCTTAATTGCTGCAAATTAGCCCCGCCCCTTCTTCTGATTGGTCGATATGTGATAGTTCCTATTTTCTGCCATAACTTTTGAATGGTTTGACATAAAGAGTCGTGGGTGGTGTCATTGGACTCGGTTTTGAGTCCTTGAACATAAATTGGTGCAAATTAGCCCCGCCCCTTCTCCTGATTGGTCAATATCTGATAGTCCCTATTCTCTACCATAACTTTTGAATGGTTTGACATAAAGACTCGTGGGTGGTGCCATCGGACTCGGTATTGAGTACTTGACCTTCATTGGCCTTAATTAGCTCCGTCCCTTCTTCTGATTGGGAAATATTTGATAGTCCCTATTTTCTACTATAACTTTTGAATAGTTTGACATAGAGGGTCGTGGGTGGTGTCATCTGACTCGGTTTTGACTCCTTCACCTTAATTGCTGCAAATTAGCCCCGCCCCTTCTTCTGATTGGTCGATATGTGATAGATCCAATTTCCTGCAATAACTTTTGAAGGCTTTGACATAAATACTTATGGTTTGGTGTCATCGGACATGGTTTTGAGTCCTTGAACATAATTGCTGCAAATTAGCCCCGCCCCTTCATCTGATTGGTCGATATCTGACAGTTCCTACTTTCTGCCATAACTTTTGAATGGTTTGATATAGAGAGTCGTGGGTGGTGTCATCCGCTAAATGTCCAGGCCTGAAGACATCTACATGCAAGTCATACAAGCGCTTCCACTGCAGCACGCTTGAACGTGCACAAGGGTGCGAGGGCCCGTTCATCGCTTCTTGCAGCTTTCATTTTATTTGTTTGCGCTTACATACAAGCATCAGAAAAAAGAGCAGTAATAAAACAAAGTTAAAATGTGCAGGAAAGATCATGAAGCCCGACGGGCTTATAAGCGACCCTCCCCTATTAAACCTACAATAATTATAATTAACACTTTACACCCCCCCCCTCCCCACCCAATACCCAAAATTCCTCATACACACGTGCATTTTCCATCATATACAAAGAAGTATATTATACAGCAGAGAACAATAGTTACATAAAATTTTGAAAGAAAAGAGAAATATATATAAAAAATTATAATAAAAAATAGAAGAATGTAAGGATTTTTTAAATTTAGTCTTAAATGTATTTAAAGAGAGACATAATTCTGTTAAATTTTTTATATCATTCCACAGCACTGCCCCTTGGTAGACAAATGTAAATTTTGCAACAGAGGTCCTACAGAAAGGAATGTGCAAGTCATTCTTCCCTCTTGTAAAATGTGCATGGTAATGGGTAAATTAAACTCAAAGTAACTTTGAAAAAAAATGGGTAAAGATGCAGGAAGGCGAATTACTTTATACATAAGAACTCCTATTTGATACTTGTTGACCTCATAAATTGTGATAAGTTGCAATTGTTTAAATAATGGCTCCGTTGTATTTGTATAGTTGATGTTCTCTGTAAGGTGTCCTTGAGTGTTGCAAAAGACGCCTATAAATAAAAGGTAGTTTTATTGTTATTTTTTAAAAAAAGCTGAAATGTGTTTACCTGAAGGTTGGATATCCCCACAGCTGCAATCATTCCAAACATGACAAGGAACATGCCTCCAATGACTGGGTCAGGGATGGTGATGAAAACGGCCCCAAACTTCCCAAAGATCCCCAGGACAATCATCAGAATTCCAGTCGTCTGCAGGACCAGTCTGCTGCCAACCTAGCAATTGAATGAGCGGAAGTGGTGAGTACATGATTGTTTAATCAATCATTCTCACAAGAGTAGAATTCTCCCCAGGACAGTGAATGAGATAAACCATCTTAAAAGCAGTGGGTTTTAATAAGAGCCAGGTGAATTGTTTTAGTGATGCACTGTGACTCAGATCTGGACAACAATTCAGCAGTGTATGCCTATCAGACACAACCTTAAAAGATTCCTTTAAAAAAAAATCCAATTTTCCAGTTTTCTCTACTTGTTTTTTTTGCCAAAGGAAGTAGAGGAAAAACTGGAAAAGGCGCAGTCTCAGTTATGTGTGCTATTATTGTATTTAACACACAAATACGGCCCACTGTACAAAAAGGCGCCATCTACACACACATATGGCGCGCCGCCTTACAACAAACACACACACACAAGCATACAAGTGTGCGTATTTAAAAATAGAGCGGGAGTTTGATTGTGCTTTATTTAAGTCTTTATTACAAAGTACTAACATTTTTTAAATCACCAATGAATAATCAAAAATTAAAACAAGCGTCATTAATCAAACCCATCGAAGTCCTCATCCTCCGTTTCTGAATTAAAGAGCTGCGCTAAATCAAATATGCAACAGTTGTCAGGACTACCAGGAGAACTGCTCGGCGACGGGCATGAGCTGGCGTGCAGCTCTCTGGCCTAGCTGAGCAATTCTCCTGGTCTCCTCCTGGTCATTCGATCGGGTAAATATTCAATGTACCCGATCGAATGCTTTTTCTGCGTCTAGAGATATAATAGTAGTTTCCTGTTTATTGATACTCGAATGATCTATAATATTAAGTCATCTACGAGTGTTAGTAGAAGAATGTCTACCCTTAATGAAACTGAGTTTTTGTGTGAATTATTTTATTGAATTCTATCTTAGTTTTCCTCATTCTATTATTAATAACTCTCTAATAACTGAACCAGCACCCCATTTGTTGAAAAACAGCATCAAGAAGTGGAGGGAGTTTGGATGGAAAAGTCTGATGAGGTATTTTATTACACCCTCCCAGAAGTCTCATTATGATAATAACACCTCTATCTGTTGGAGAAACTGTGGGAATCAAAATGCAAATCCTTACCATGTTTTCTGGGACTGCCCTGTCATGAAGAATTACTGGAAAGAGATACACAAAGCCCTACAGGATATCAAATGCGAAATATTCCTTTAAAGTAAGACCATGTTTTTTTTTTTTTTTAAACATGTATTTATTAAGAATTTTGTTCATATAACAGACAATACAGAACAAGACAACAAGGCACATAATAAGGAAAGAAAAAAAAGAAAAAAAAAAAAAAAAAAAAGAAAAAAAAACAGATCTGTAATGAATAGTGATAAGTGTAGAATCCAGTTGTTCGTGACACAGTATACAGTCCGTAGGATTACATTGACTAATTACATTATTTAAAGGAAGAAAGCAGAATGAACGATAAAAGTATTAAATAAAATAAATTAATCATTACTTTATTAAATCAAATTAGATTAAATCAAAGGAGAAAAAAATTAAAAAAAATTAAAAAAAATAAATAAATAAAAACTCAGCCTTAATCCATCTTATCACCCTTCCATCCGTCAACTTCTATATTGTTATTCTGAAGGAAGTTATAGAATGTGGACCAAATTTCCAAAAACTTGTCAAGTCTGTTCTTTATTGTGTAGCTTATCCTCTCCAAAGCTAAGCAAAAAGTCATTCCCTTCAACCACTGGGATGTGGCACAGGGTGTATCTGATTTCCACGAGCAAGCTATACAACGTTTGGCTTCTAGAAAACAAATATTCAGAAGAGATCTAATTTTTTTGGAGGTAGTGAAGTCCTCTGGATAGAGATTTAGTAGACACATTTTAGGACTGAGAGGTATCTCTTCACCTGTGATTCGGCTAGCCAGGTCCAAAACTTTCCTCCAAAAAGAAAGTATCTGTGGACAATCCCACATACAGTGAAATAAGGTACCTTTTAGGTCCTTGCATTTGAAGCAGGTATCAGGTATGTTTGAATTAAAGTGGTGAAGCTTAGCTGGTGTTATGTATAGACGGCTTAGCCATTTGTATTGCAGCAGTTTGGAGTTTGTGTTTATGGATTGAGTCTGAGCTAGAGAACATGCTTTGGACCATTCCTCCTCTGTTAAATTTCCCTGCAAGTCTATTCTCCATGCTTTAAACAAGCGTTGTGATGACTCTTTAGACTTGCTTACAAAAAGCTTATAAAATAAGGAAACCTGCCCTCT
Organism: Cololabis saira; assembly: GCF_033807715.1. NCBI lineage: Eukaryota > Metazoa > Chordata > Actinopteri > Beloniformes > Belonidae > Cololabis > Cololabis saira. The sequence goes on from NC_084591.1 coordinate 11,091,455, forward strand.
AGAATGTAAAAACCTCAAAGAGTAGTCCTCTAGTGTGGATAGAGGAGGAAGATTCAAATTATTACTCTGTTTGGAAAGGATAAAGCTTCTAAGTTGAAGATATTTAAAAAAATGTTTTGCAGGAATCCCATATTTCGATTTGAGCTCCTCAAATGACATGAGAATTGCGTTTTCATTATAGAGGTCAGCTATCTTGGCTATACCCTGGGAAGCCCAGATTTTAAAACCTAGATCTGCTCTACCAGGCTGGAATTCGTGATTACCAAAAATTGGAGAAAATTGAGACAGTTTAGTTGTTTCTCCCAGATGTGCAAGAGCATTATGCCAGATTAGTACTGTATTTCTGAGGAAAGGATTTTTAGTATGTTTGAGTAGTTCTTGTTTGTTGGCAGAATATACATATAAGTTTAAAGGAATGTTAATTGAATGTGCTTCTATTGAAACCCAGGCTGGGGGGTGGTTTCTCTCAAAATAAAACATCCCTGCCCTGATTTGAGCAGCCCAGTAGTACCACTCAAGATTTGGTAATTGTAAACCACCTCTCTCATATGGTAAGTACAGTAGCGAGAGCTTAAGCCTGGGGCGCTTATTGTTCCAAACAAAGTTAGAAAAAAGCTTTCTAAATGAATTAAAGAGTGAGGATGGAGGAGCGAGTGGGATAGATTAGAACAGGTACATAAATTTAGGTAAAATTGACATCTTCAATACATTTATTCGCCCGATCATTGAAATGGGCAAATGATTCCATCTATTTATAAGTTGGGTGATCTTATCTGTTAAAGCATTGTAGTTATTAGGAACAATTTTGTCGGTGGTGGGAGCAACATTAACACCCAGGTATGTGAAACCATTGTGTGAAACCGTGAAAGGAGTACGAATTGGAGGGTTTAGTCGATCTTTTTCATCCATGAATAATATTACAGATTTGGAGTAATTTATTTTGTATCCTGCAAAAGTGCCAAAGTAGTTAGATATGTCTAGTAAAGTTGGTAGTGTCTGTTTCAAATTAGAGCAAAACAAGATTACGTCATCAGCATATAGGGCTATACGATGTTCCATGTCTCCTATCCATATGCCGGTAAAAGCAGTATGATTTCGAATTGCCATGGCAATTGGCTCAATAGCCAAGGTAAATAACAGAGGAGACAAGGGACAACCTTGTCTTGTGCCCCTGTACAACTTAAAAGGTGCTGAAGACAGTCCATTTGTTAAAACTACAGCTTGAGGGTTAACGTAAAGTAGTCTAATCCAACTGAGAAATTCCCCCTTTATACCAAATCTTTGTAGTACCTCGAACAGGAAATGCCACTCCACTCTGTCAAAGGCCTTCTCGGCATCCAATGACAAGATAGCAGAGTCCGCACAGCCTGACTTTTCAAACACAATGTTAAGCACTCGTCGTATATTATGAAATCCCTGTCGTCCCTGAACAAAGCCATTTTGATCCTGGTGCACCATTTGAGGAAGAAGTGTATCTAACCGTCTAGCTAATATTTTGCAAAGAATTTTGAGGTCGTTATTAAGAAGTGATATTGGTCTATATGATGTACAAAGTGTAGACGTTTTACCCGGTTTTAACAGAAGTGTAATCACTGCCATATTTAGAGAGGGGGGGAGAGACCCGTTGCCTAAGGACTCCTTATACATTTCAAGTAGAGGTGGCAGTAATGTTTCTGGAAATAATTTATAAATTTCGATGGGGATCCCATTGGGTCCTGGAGTCTTTCCCCCTTTCATATTCCTAGTGGCTGCAGACAGTTCCTCAATGGTTATGCCAAGGTTTAGATCAGCCAAGAAGTTGTTCTCAAGGGGTCTGATGTTCAATGAATCTAAAAATTTGTTTTGTTTTTGTAAAGCTGGGGTTCAGAGATCCGTTTTGTATAAGGTCTCATAGAAACCTTTAAAAGCGTTGTTAATTTCTTTAAGGTCACTAGTCTCCGAGCCATCGTCCAACCGAATCGTATTTATTGTTCTTTCAGTTTCAAATTGTTTAACACGCCAAGCTAAGAGTTTACTGGCCTTTTCCCCCTGCTCATAATAGGATTGTTTCAATTTCAGCAGACTTTTAGTTGCTTTGTTGACAGATAGCAAATTGTATTTAGCTCTAAGTTCATTAAGATCTTTAAATGACTGTTGGGAAGGGTTTAAGAAGTGTTTTGATTCAGTTTCTTTAATCTTTTTCTCTAGCTGTTCCATCTCCAACCTCCAAGATTTATGTTTAAAGCTTGTAAAACTTATCATCTGTCCTCTCAGGAAGGCTTTGAATGCTTCCCACCATATAGCAGCTGATGTTTGGGATGTGTTATTTTTAAAGTAATCATCAATTTGCGCCCTAATAAACTCCACAAATTCTGGTTCCCTCAGCCAAAATGATTGAAGGCGCCACCCCGTGGAGAAATTCAGCGTCTGAGGCATATTTAGACAAAATGAAAACGATGCATGGTCTGAAATTATAATACTGTCGTACCAGCTCCTCAAGATTGTGGGCGCCAAAGAGGCAGAAATCAAAAAGTAGTCGATTCTGGAGAATGTTTGGCAGGTGGCAGAATAACATGAAAAGGTCGACTGATTAGGATAGATTTTTCTCCATATGTCAGTTAAATTAAATTCTTTAATATATTGTAATAATTCCTTTCTCGTCTGGGCATGGGTGTTATCTATTCCTGTGGATCTATCAAGCTTTGGCTGGAGAGTGCAATTAAAATCACCGCCTATGATGAAACTACCCGGCAAATCAGCTAAAGACAAAAATAGGTTTCTGAAAAAAGAAGGATTGTCATCATTGGGTCCATATAAGTTGACAAGGTTTAGCCTAACTGAGAGAATTTCACACTGGATAATAAGGTATCTCCCAAATTTGTCTTCATCAACCTTAATAAGATGAAAAGGTAACGAAGTATGTATCAGAGTGGCCACCCCACGTGAGTGTGAACTGAATGAAGCTGAAAACACTCGACCTGACCATCTCCTCCTCAATTTCACCACATCCTCAGGTGATAAATGAGTCTCCTGCTGAAAGACTATCTTAGCTTTTAGTTGTCTGATCCTACTGAATACTTGTTTAAGCTTGACGAGTTTATTTAAGCCTCTCACATTCCAAGAAGTGAACTGAAGTTCAGATGACATGACATGTAACTATAATGTATGTATGGGATGGACATGAGTATATAACAAAAAGAAAAGAAAACTTAACTAAGAAAAAAGAGAATACGTGCCTTAAAACGTGAACACAACAGGGTGTATTTCCCCAAACGAAATACACACCCCCCTCCCAAAAGTCACACTTCCAATAGACCCCTGAACCGGGCCTGACTATGGAGCTGGGCTGGTCCACCCACGACGGCGTGATGAGGAACAACATGCTCAGCAATCGCAACAGAGCCCCATGCAAATTGTTCAAAATAATCTTAATATATATTGCAAATCAGATATAGCCACTTTACAGCAAAAACAATAGACTCGAATTAACAGTCTTAACAGTCCAGGAAAAGCTCAGGCTGCTCGCAATGCAGCCGCATTGTTAAAACAGTCCAGAAAAAAAAAGAAAAAAAAGCAGTTACCTGTATTGTGACCGCGTTAAACAAATCAATCAGCGCCCGGCGTGTCCTCGTTTCCGTCAGACTTCAATTTTCTCACAAAAGCCTCCGCATCAGGTGCTGTGTCAAAAGTGTGTCGTTTTCCCCTGATGGTCACCAGGAGGGTGGCTGGATGAATTATTCCGTAGCGCAGGTCACGGATAGGGAGAGAAGCCAGCTCTCTCTTTGCAGCATCAAACACCTTTCTGCGCTTAAGCAGCTCCACAGACATGTCGGGGAAAAACATGACGCTCTTATCGCCGGCAAGGATCCTTCCTTTGCTCCTCGCTGCTCTCATCACTCGTACCTTATCAGCGAAGTTCAGGAATTTCATGACCACCACTCTGGGTCGCGCTGGGGTTTGTTGATTCCCGGCTCTGTTGATAATCCTGCCGACTCGGTGCGCCCGCTCTGTCCTTCTGTTGACTCGGGAAGACCCACCAGACGCATATTCGAGCGGCGTGCTCGATTCTCTAAGTCATCCACCTTCAGCGCTAGTTCTTTCATAGCTGCTTTCATGTTAGTTGACTGTGTTTTCAGAGATGCTAAGTCATCCTCGTTCGTGCTAATTCTGTCTTCTGCTTCAGTCATTCGGCCAGTCAATGCCTTTAACTCCCCTTGCACTCCCTGAATAGCGCCCAATAGCCCATCAAACCTGGACACGAAGTCTTCTTTCATTGTGTGAATAGCGTCCAGAATTTGACCGGAGCTACTTGTGTTTTCGTTGCTAGCAGCGGAGCTAGTTAGCTTCGATGGGCTACCGGAGCCACCTGATGATTTAGTGGGGTTCGAAGTTTTAGTTTGCGGTCGCCCGGGCATTTCAGCTGTTTCTTGCGTCTAGCGATCCGAAGTGACTGTTTAGTACGGCTTTCTGATTTTTATTATACGGATTTTACATGGGAGCTCTCTGCCACACGTCCGCTCAGCAGCGCGCCATAACCGGAAGTCCAAGACCATGTTTTTTGAAATAAGATAAACATTTAATGAATATCCTGCTAGTGGCCTGTAAAAAGACTATTACAAGGAAATGGTTATCACAGGAGAGCCCAACTTGAAAAGGTATGGATGGAAATTACAATGGACACTTATAAAATGGAGAAGATAACGGCATTTATTAATCATATATTGGAGAAATTCAACTCATACTGGGAAAACTGGGTCAACCACGTCACGCTCCATAGACCTGATTTTATTTTCTCAAGTCATTTTATTTTCTCAAGTCAGACATAAAACAAAAACCTTATTCCGACATTTAGGTCAGACAACAGATGTATGATATATGCATACATGATGTACACAAAACAGCATCAAGGTAGAGGTGTATCACAACAACAGCAGCAAGATGCTGTGTATTTTAGTCTCTTGTGGAGAATGGAATCTCCTCCACCGTCATCTGCAGTTACAGTCCTTGAGCTGATTGTGCAAAGAAGGATGCTTCATAAAATAAAAAACATAAAGGAAAACACTGAGCATTTTCTTCAGATCACGGTAATTCAATAACAGTGTCTTCAGTCAGAGAGTCACAGAACAGTCCAGGAAATCCCTCCTGGCCACAACAAAAACCAGGTACAACAACTCCTTTAAGAAACTCAAATACTAACAGTTCCTGCAACATATAATTTCCCTTCAGGGATTAATAAAGTTTTATTGAATAGAAGTGGATTAAACTGAATTGAATTTAGTGGATCTGCAGGATCGGCTGCTAATGTCTTGGGGGCATGAAGTTGACCAATTTAAAAATGTTTCCCTGATTGGTGCATAAGATTACTTACATACAATAAATGTGAAATGGACTGGACTTCTTTTTCTTAAGTTCTGTCAGTGTTTGCTAAGATAATACACACAGACATCTTTATTTATCTCAGTTTAATGATGCCTTGTTGGTCGCTTATGGGACTCGTCTTTTTACACTGGCTTTTAACTCCAGCAAGCACCATCAGTAGGCCCTTTTCCCTTGTCGACATTGCTTACAGCTTTTATTATAAAATAATATATTATTATAAAACCGTATAAAAACGTAATTCTTGCCATTGACACGGTCTTTGTACGTTTTAACCGTATAGAAACATAATTCTTGTCAGTTGTGTGAAATAAGACCTTAAAATAGGCATTGTGGCATAGAATTATAAAATTGGTTTAATTCACTGTACAAATTGTTACAGGTTACTTTTGTAATACTATATTTGACCCGTTCTTTGTACGTTTTGACCGTATAGAAACGTAATTCTTGCCATTTTAAGAATGAGATGTGTACCTGCTGTACTCTACTGCCCTTACTTTTTAACAACTTGTGCTTTTTATTATTTTACCTCCTTTCTTATCATTGTATTTGTTATTTACTGTTTAATTGTGTCTTGCCGCTTTTAACGTTGATGTAAAGCACTTTGAATTACCTTGTGTCTAATTGTGCTATACAAATAAACTTGCCTTGCATTGCCTTTATTGCTATTTTATGGTTTCTGTGTTTGTTGTATTTTTATTCACTCGTACAGCACATCGGTTCCCTTATTGATTGATAATACAGCCAAAGTAAGCCTTTCAGTCAGAATTATAAGTCACTGTAGACTTTTTATGAAGGGTTATAATTATGGGCTGGTCAATGCTCTTGTTAAACAACATGAAATTCCGAATCAACAGTTCATTTTCTGGGTTGTAGAGACGCTCCGTCATAATATTTGTAGGATTACACCATCTGTTACTAACAATATTGACATAATTTTTTGCACAGTAAAGTTTGTGCATGTGCAGGAGTAAATATTTTACCAGTTCCAGAGTAGCCCAGAAATGGTAAAAGATTCTGAAACATAATGCCTCTCCAGGACCCATGCTGAAAACCAGTCGCAGCGGCCATTTGAGAAATCCCACCTCTAAATGTCGTTTTAAAGGGCCCCTCATCACTTCAGCAACTCCAAATCCAGCTAAATAACTTCAGAATGTTGTGATCTTTCATTACAGCGAGCTCTGGCACTTCTTACCTACAATTTTGAGGGACTTTTACATGCACATGCAGTTTGCAGTAGCGGAACATATCAGAGCTGGGCTGGGGGGCGGGGCATATGACCGGGCCCTTTGCAGCTGCTGAGTCCCTATTATCATCGCTACAGCCGAGAGACATAGAAGGAAATAAGCTAGGCGGCCGGGCTACTATATCAACAATTTACCACAAACTCACATTTTCTTGCTGACAGTATGTGTCTGTGATTGTTATAAATTGGCTTATCTGACCAGGCTGTAAACTGGTTCTCAAATTATTTATCAGGTAGAACACAGTGTGTCCAGGCCGTTGGATCTTCTTTCTCCTTTCTTCCTGTTCTAAAGGGCGTACCTCAAGGCTCCATACTAGGGCCATTGCTGTTCACAATTTATGTGAATAATCTTTGTGATAATCTGGCTGATGCTGTGTCTCATTTCTATGTGGACGATAGTTATTTATTGTTCATCTTCGTCAGTGTTACAATCCCTTGAGTTCTTCCAAACTGCCTTTGATGCTGTTTAATCCCGTCTGACTCATCTTAAGCTAGTATTAAACGCAGATAAATCGAAGACCATGCTTTTTTCAAATGACAAGCAGCTTCCATCTCACCTTCCAAGGTTGTTAACTGTTCAGGGGATTGACATTTAATTGGTCAGTTCTTATACATATCTAGGCATTCTGATTGATGACAACTTGTCTTTTAAATCTCATATTGATAACCTTGTTTCTAAGCTGAAACTAAAATTAGGTTTCTTTTTTAGGAACAAATCATGTTTTTCATTTCGGGTCCGGAAACATTTGGTCACAACAACTTTTTCACCCTTGTTGGACTATGGCGATCTGCTTTTTATGAACGCTCCTGAGCAGTATTTAAAGACATTAGATACTGTGTATCATTGTGCTTTGCGTTTTATCACCGGTTGCAGCTATCAGGTACATCAATGTTTTTTGTATGCGGCTGCCAATTGTCCTTCTTTACCTGTCCATGAACTCTCCCACTGGCTGACTTTTATTTATAAATCCAATTTGGGACGTCTCCCTACATATTTGTGCGTGCACATGTGTAGAAATGTCAGCCATTATGGCCTGCGCTCACAGAACTTTATTCAAATGCAGGTCCCGAGAGCCAGAACTGAACTGGGTAAAAATCGTCAAGTTTTCTGCCCCCTCAACCTGGAATGATGCGCAGAAGGACTTGAAATTGGTTGATCTAGTATCCTTGAGTAAATTCAAATCAATTTTAAAAGACAGAGAAATTAGCTCTCTCGGTTCTTGTGACTGCCCCGTTGTGTAAATTTTACTATTGTTTTACTATTGTTTCCACGGAATGTGTGACTGACTGTCTGTGTTTGTATGTATGTATTGTTGTATTGTTTTTATGCTGCCATTTTGGCCAGGTCACTCTTGAAAAAGAGGTTTTAATCTCAATTCGTTTTTTACCTGGTTAAATAAAGGATATATATATATATAAATATATACTGTATATATAAATGTAGCCTACTTGTAAACCTGCTCCCTGATCATGATGCAGCTTTTGGCGGCCCGGGCCCGGGGATGAATCGCTGCTAACAACATCAGGTTCATCTCCCACAGGAGGAGGATTAGGGCGAACAAAATATGCGTCTAGCTTGGGCAGCTTTGGCTTTTTCTTGCTCCCTTTTTTCTTTTTCTTTGCGTTTTATTGCTCCATTGTGTTTCCAGCTCCTGCTCATGTTCAGGCTGTAGGATTACGGTGCTCTGTTGACAAGTGGTCGATGATGACGTATGACGTTAATAGACGGCTGTTGATGACGAACGATTTTACCCAAAATACATTTGGAGATTCACTTGCAATTTTTGTTTTAATGTTAACTGTGAGTGTGAAAATCTCAGCACAACATATTATATGATGCTTTATACCTAATATGAACCAAGTGGTGCCACAAAAAAAAAAAAAAATCTCGCGGGCAGGGCCTGCTGCCTCAGGGGCGCGCCCCATTGGGCCCCGGGCCAGGGGAGTCCCGCCCCCCCAGCCCCCCTGAAGCCCCACCCCTGGCAGTTTGTTTATTAATATTTGAAACCAGGGTAACGATAGACCTAGTGAGGAACTCAACTGTTCTCTCACTGATGGTGCAGTAGGAAAAACTGAACAACTTAACAAACCTACCGTCTGTAGCCTGCCTGGAAACTCCAACTCAACACACAGCACTATTGGGATACTAAAACTCCTTTCTCTCCTCTGCATTTGTGAAAGTGGTTATGTTTTGCTCCACAAAGGCATCCCTCAGCAATCGCTTATCCATCTGGTTATATCAGCTATTGATGAATGACGGGTCTTGATCCAGTGCCATCGGACGGACTGGAGATCACGGGTGTCTAGTTTACTCTTACGCACTTGCCCTTTCTGCACTGAAATTCCTCCACATTCCTTAAAATGGTTTAATGATATTATGGATGGTAGAAGAAGAAATATGCAAGCTCCTCCCAACCATTCTAAGAGGAACATTTTTTCTTAATAATTTACGGATTTTCTCACACATTTGCTAAAGAAAGTGGAGATACAGTTTTTTTAAGAAATCATTATCACTCCTTAGAATTAACTTTTTTTAAACGTTTTGTATGAGTGTATATTTATATGTACAAAAAAATAAAAATAAAAAACCCATTTAATATAAAGTATGTTTAAAAGCAATTTTTTTTTTTGTCAGAGTTGGTAAAGTGAACTTGGTGCACTTTTCTGTGTTTTCAGATTTATACTGTTTCATTAATGAAGTTTTACCTGAGATGCCATAAGCTCTATCAAGAAAAGAGAAGTACAAGTGTGTTCAAGTCTCATGAAATCTATGGTGCAAGACTTTATTTTCAAACTTCAACCAACTAAGTCACAAGGTGGGGACTGGAATCTGGAAAGAATGTGTATTTGGTCGTGAGGAGGGGAGAGGATACATTTTCCAGCTTTAGCATTTCTGATCTCTTTTACATCTTACGCAAACAGGAGCTCTGTCCCGACAGCAGCAGCAGTTGTGCGTGTTCATAAGGCTCTGCCCCATCGGACGTGAAGTTTACAGAAATTTGACCAATCAGAAGACCCTAAAGAAGCTCCAGAAAAACTGATCAGAAAAAGCCAATCACACAACTGCATCTTATTTACAAGTTGTTATCTTTTATCAATATGAATATTCATGAAAATGTATTTCTATGAAATAAATTCATACATAGATTGATTTGAATTGAAGTGAATTGAATTGAAATTTTATTTCGAACATGAAACAGTAGTGAATACAAAACAAAACAATAATAATCAATAATTAAAGCTGCAAGCAGCGATGAACTGGCCCTTGCATGTGCAATTTGCACCAATTAAGGTCAAGGACTCAAAACTGAGTCCGATGACACCACCCACGACTCTCTATGTCAAACCATTCAAAATTTATGGCAGAAAATAGGAACTATCAAATATCGACCAATCAGAAGAGGGGGCGGGGTTAATTTGCACCAATGAAGGTCAAGTACTCAAAACCGAGTCCGATGACACCACCCACGACTCTCTATGTCAAACCATTCAAAAGTTATAGCAGAAGATAGGGACAACCAATCAGAAGAAGGGGCGGGGCTAATTCAGGCCAAAGAAGGTCAAGGACTCAATACTGAGTCCGATGACATCACCAACGAGTCTTTATGTCAAACCATTCAAAAGTTATGCCAGAGAAAAGTTTTCTAGAGGGTGCTGTTGAGCCATCTTGCCACGCCTATTAATGCAAACCATGAAATATCAAATTTATCAACAGGCTTGGCTTGCATGAAAAATTTGGTGACTTTTGGGGAACTATCAAATATGGACCAATCAGATGAAGGGGGGGGGGGGGGGGGCGTTTTTTGGCGTCTAGTGTCGCCACGGTAACGCTTTTGAAAGAGAAAAGTAATGCGCGTCAGGGATGACAGAGCTGCTGTGTGCTGGATACATGTCTTGGTGAAATAAAGTTTAAGAATTTCTGCACTAAACCCCGTGTCTTTTGTCCTGTCGGTCCACCCCAGTAGCACGAGGTTGCTACAGTTTAAATTTGTTTTTATTTTTGTTTTTAAACTGGAAGGAGCAAGAAACTTTAAGGATATCGCTCTTGCCAAACTCGCTGCAGCTCTTAACTTCCCACCTCCTCCTGTGCGACCAGAAGTGTTTGTTGCTCTTTTCTTTTTTTTTACAACGTAACTCCAGTGACATCACATCAAATACAAAGATAGATGAAGGTTTTGGAACTATGAATTTCAGCTGTTTCTAGTCAAGTCACACACTTAATAATTTGCCCTTACAAATAGGTTGGAATGATTGTAAATGTACCGAACAAAATGAACCCTTATCGTGTGGGATTTTTTATTACGCTTACAGCGCACTGACCTTTTCATTCCTCCTGAACAAAAAGCACTTGTCGGAGATATTCCTGCAATCAGTGGAAGTCTGAGAAGGAATGATTTATTGACAATTGTCATCATCCCTAAAATGGACATACAGTATATCTCAAAAGTGAGTACACCCTTTAGATTTTTGCAAATATTCTGTCATATCCTTTCAGGGGATAACACTATCTTAATGAAACTTTGATATAACCTAAAGTAGTCAGTGTGCTGCTTGAATAACAGTATAGATTTATTGTCCATTGAAAATTACTCAGTACACAGCTGTTAATGTCTAAACAGCTGGCAACAAAAGTGAGTACACCCCATAGTGAACATGTCTAAATTATGCCCAAAGTGTCAATATTTTGTGTGATCACCATTGCTATCTAGCACTGCTTTAACCCTCCTGGGCATGGAATTCACCAGAGCTGCACAGGTTGCTTCTGGAATTTTCTTCCACTTCTCCATGACGACATCACGGAGCGCACGGATGTTGGACACCTTGCACTCCTCCACCTTCCTCTTGAAGATGCCCCACATGTGCTCAATTGGGTTTAGGTCTGGAGACAAACTTGGCCAGTCCATCACCTTAACCTCCAGCTTCTTCAGCAAGGCCGTTGTCATCTTGGAGGTGTGTTTTGGGTCATTATCATGTTGGAAAACTGCCCTACAGCCCAGTTCCCGAAGAGAGGGGATCATGCTCTGCTGCAGGATGTCACAGTATATATTGGAATTCATGTGTCCCTCAATGAAATGCAGCTCCCCAGTGCCGGCAGCACTCATGCAGCCCCAGACCATGATGCTGCCACCACCATGCTTGACTGTAGGCAAAACACATTTGTCTTGGTACTCCTCACCAGGGTGCCGCCACACACGCCGGACCCACGACCCAAACAGGTTTATTTTGGTCTCATCAGACCACAGGACATGGTTCCAGTAACTCATGTTCTTGGATTCATTGTCTTCAGCAAACTATTTGCAGGCTTTCTTATGCATCGGTTTCAGAAGAGGCTTCTGTCTGGGGCGGCCATACAAACCGATTTGATGCAGTGTGCGGCCTATGGTCTGGGCATTGACAGGCTGACATCCCACTTCTGCAACCTCTGCAGCAATGCTGGAAGCACTCGCACGTCTATTTTTGGAAACCAACCTCTGGATATGACGCTGAGCACGTGGACTCAACTTCTTTGGTCGACCCTGGCGAGGCCTGTTCCGAGTGGAACCTGTCCTGGAAAACCGCTGTATGATCTTAGCCACTGCGCTGCAACTCATTTTCATGGTGTTGGCAATCTTCTTATAGCCAAGGCCATCTTTGTGAAGCGCAATAATCATTTTTTTCAGCCGCTCAGAGAGTTCCTTGCCATGAGGTGCCATGTTGTCCAGCATTCAGAGAGAATTGTGCCCAAAACACCAAATTTAACAGCCCTGCTTATCATTTACACCTGAATCCTTTTAACACTAATGAGTCACATGACACCAGGGCGGGAAAACAACATCATTGTGCACAATTAGGACATGTTCACTATGCGGTGTACTCACTTTTGTTGCCAGCTGTTTAGACATTAACAGCTGTGTACTGAGTAATTTTCAAAGGACAATAAATCTATACTGTTATTCAAGTAGCACACTGACTACTTTAAGTTATATCAAAGTTTCAGTAGGATAGTGTTATCCCCTGAAAAGATATAAGAGAATATTCGCAAAAATCTAAAGGGTGTACTCACTTTTGAGATATACTGTAAGTCATTATGGACCTAGTCCAAAGTAAACCTTCTGGATCATCCATGTTCGAGCAGCTTCTGTGACTACAGCTGCATAAATTATCTAGAAGTATAAGGTCCATGGGAACATAATCAACATCCAAGGACGCTGCTGCAGCAGGAAACGCACCCTGAGGTGCATCATAATGAAAGAGTGGATGGAAGAAAAAGAGCAAAGGAAAAACTCCAAAGGCATTCTTGCCGAGCTCCAGTGAAAATATACGTCAACGTCTGATCACGCCATCCATCTATAAAACAATACTGGGTTCTTTGGTAGAGGACCCAGGAGGACTCAACTTTTAAAGAATTTGCGAAAGTGCATGTTGACAAGCCACAAATGTTTTGGGAGACATTTTTTCTGCCTCCTTATGATTCACAGGAGATGGGTTGTCTGTTGATGTAAACTCACGACTGGCGCCCTCTAGCTGGTAAAATCTTTGGCTATGCTCTTAAATCCCCTTGAATCCAGCATGCACGTATTCCCCGGGATATTTAAAGTTTACCCCTGTTTTCTTCCAGCAGGCTAATACTGTGGTAGGGATCAAAGGAGTTGCAGAACATTCACGGGTAGCTCTAATGACAATAATTCATATTATGAGCATCTCCTTTTCACAGATAAGTACCAACAGAAAAGTAAATCAGAGTTCATAATATCCATGTCTGTGTGTGGGAACCCAATAGGGAATCTGTGGAGCAGACAGATCTGTTCGTAGTATATCTGGGTCAGTTTTCCATCCATGCATTTTTAATCAGTGAAGCGTTGTGGAGGTCTGATAATTCCCCTGCAGAGTCTCCTCAAAACAACTGTCCGTGCTGTTGTTCTGCAGTCACACGTGTTGTGAGCGTGCACAGGCCACAAGGTAACAGATTTTGGACACAGATGCATTGGTGAAAAGTAGGCTTCATGCACAATGTAAACATAAATTTAACTCAAAGACATATTCAGCTCTGCTCTGCCACACCGGATTGTGGTTCATGGACTCATGGCCAAAAAACAAAAGACAAACAAATAAAAAAGTTGTAGTTGGAAACAAGGCTGTACTTTAAAGGAGCATGAGGCAGGATTGAGGCAGGATTTATGAAAAAAAATGTGTTTTCTAGTAATAATGTCAGATGAAGCGTTCCAAACCAGAAAGAATGAGCCCTCTAGTGTATCTCTCCGTTGCCTTGAACAGGCTGTGTGCTGCAAAATGTGCTGCAATTCCGGGCCAGAATTTCCCGCGCTGTCCTGCGGATGTGACGTCAAATGACGCTGCATGCGCATTCTCCCGTTTCACTAGCAGACTGGGAAGCTCGTCAGAACTGAGACGATTGATGCCACCGCACACGGGGAAACTCCGCTTCCAGCAGGACAATGACCTTAAGCGTACTGCCTAAGTCAGACAAGTGATTTAAGAGAGAGCGTTCAAATGTGTTGGCATGGACCAGTCAATAAAATTGAGAGTCTGTGGTCTGATTTAAACATTACTGTTTACCAGTGGAACTCATCCAACTTGAAGGAGCTGGAATAGTTTTGCCTTGAAAAATTGGTGAAAATGCCAGTGGAAAGAGGTGCCAAGCTCATGAGTTGCAAAAGGTGGCTCAAAAGAGTACTGCCTTTGTGGGAGGTGAGTAGTCACTAGGGGTGTAACAATATATCATGCCACGAAATTTCACGATACAAAAACGTCACGATACGTTTCGTGGAGGTGACAAACTGTAGCGCGATATTGGGTTATTAATATTAATATATTGTGTTTACTAGTAACGCGCATCCTATTGGTGAAGCGGGATCACGTGATGACCGCGCCTCTACCAGCGGACCAAAATCTTACTACGCTCAGAAGAAACCAGTACCGTTTTGCGGTCCTGATCACGGGACTCTTGCAGGGTTTTGAGCTCCGAAATTTTACTTATAAGGTGAGCATGAATCAATCTTTTTTATGATGTAAAGATCGTGTCGTCCCCAAAGGTGGGAGCGGATGAAACGATAACGGGGTTCACCTTACAGCCTCAGGCTGGGAGCATGTGGCTGAAGCTCTGAGCTCTGCCATAAGCTCAATAACAGTCATGTTGCATTTTGAGTTTGGGACTTTTCATAGTTTATTTATTTACTTTTATATATTTATTTATTTATTTCATTTTAGTTGTTAAATTTCTGGAAAAGAAAAAAGTCAAGTCATACATGAGAGAAACTATTCAGTTTGTGGCAAAATATTTTTAATTGTATAAAACTGAAGATGCATAATGCAAACCTGACATTTACTTTTAGTTCAGTTTGTGGGAAATGGCTGGCCTTGCTTGCTCTTTAAAACTTAAACAGTTATAAAGCATTACAAACTGTAACAATAGGGCAAACGCACAGCATTGTTTTGTATTTTGTGTCTTTCAAATAAAAGACAATTTTTTCCAGTCATATGTTCCCCATTCAAGGTTGTTAAAAAAATACTACTATAATATCGTATCGTTATCGTGACCTCAATATCGTGTATCGTACCCTATCGTGAGATTAGTGTTTCGTTACACCCCTAGTAGTCACTCATGCTGTAGTTTGTGTATGTGTCTTTTTCATTGTTTCTCAATAAAATATATTTCTCATCTCCAAAGTTGTGCATAAATGAACTGATACAACCGCCCCAAAAAATCTATTAGCTTTTCAAGGTGGTAATGCAGCAATAAAGGGCTGTGAATACGTTTGCAAAGGAACTGTAAATATTGTGTGTTGTTTCAGTATCATCTGCTGGCATTTATGGATCTGGCACAAAACAACGGGTGTAAATCCTGTTTTGTGGAGGAGTATTTAAACATTTAGAGATGCTGGTCCACACAGCAAAGAGTGTTCACAAAGACTAACTGTTGTTTCCAACAACCTTTATAAAAGAAGAGCAGTTTTGAGGAGAAAAGACTGCCACATGTGTCCTTTGTGCACTGCGGTCCTCTACAGAATTTCAAAGTAGACTACAGGGAGAAGGGATGTAATGATGTGTTTAGTAAGTGGAAAAGTAGGTGTCGTGTACCTTGGTAATTCCAAGTGCAGCGATGTTCTGGCTGTAGGAGGTGGTGCCATTCCCAGTTCCCCAAAGTGCAGCCAGAATGCAGCCGATGCCCTCCACGGCGATGCCTCGGTTGATGGCGTGAGTGGGTGGTGGAGGGGCACCCGACAGACGAGCGCAGGCGTAGTAGTCACCGATGGATTCCATGGTCGATGCCAAGACTCCTGCCATCATGCCGAGCACCGAGGACAGACTCACCGTGGGTAAACCCCACTGGCCTGCAGACAGAGTACAGAGTATCTCTGTTTGTAAGCTTAGTCAAAAACTTTAAGACTTCTTGCTCCATCTTTTGGTGCATCTGCGATTCAAATGTTTTACTTTGACCTATTTTTTTTATTTCAGACATGATATTTTATCATATATCACATATTATTCCATCTCGGCATATGTCAACGTAATACACATCATTGCATTCCACTTGAAATCCCTGTTTTTCTTTGTTTTTTTTTTTCTTTTTTGCAAGAGGGACTTATACAAACCTGCTGTGCAAGTCATCTGCCAGAACATTGCACACCATGCCGACCTTTTAAGTCTGCTAAACACACATCTGGATGTAACCAAATATCATGCTGGGGTTTTATTTTCTAATATATTATAACATGTTCTTATTGTGAACCCATCCCAGAACTGACAGTAAAAAGATATGAAGTCCACATACCTTCAACTATGTACAAGCACTGGCAAAAGAATCAAAAAGTATTCTTTCCCATGTCATTCCCACACTTTCCCATATTTTACTTTTACATGTTTTCTCACTTATCTACAGCATTATTATAACCTGGTTTTCAGGAGGCTGACAATTCTTTTTTTAATCATAGGCTCTCTATGATGTCATAGAGGGCAGAATTTCCTCCTATGGCCACGTTCTCCAGGTAAAGCGCATCCACAAAGGCAAGAGCTTCCGCGGTTTCTAAAATGTCTCCAAAGAAACCTCTTGGTCCTGAGGGAAAGTGGACCAACCATGGCTCAGTGGATGCAATTCATTTTACCGTGCCAGAAATCTAGCGAATGTACTTTTTTCTTTTAATAATAATAATACATTTGATCTATTTGATCTCAAAGACGCTTTTGATTCCTTTTAAACTGTTGTAGTCCGAATGACTACAATTCTATTTTAATTTTAATTCAATTTAATTATAAAAACAGTGAAGAAAAGTAGATGAAAAATAGCTCCCTGTGGCACACCCTTTGTATATGACCAGTGTTGGGTAGAATACTTTGAAATTGTATTTAGTTAATGAATACTGAATATTTGCCTTAAAATGTATTCTGTAATTTATTCCGTTATTGTATTGTATTGTATTTTGAATACTTTGAATACTTATAAAATACTTCACATTGATTGTCATTATATTTATGTGTAAATATGGTGTATAATTACAAAAATGAAGACTAAAATTGTTGGAGCA
Source organism: Cololabis saira (assembly GCF_033807715.1). Taxonomy (NCBI): domain Eukaryota; kingdom Metazoa; phylum Chordata; class Actinopteri; order Beloniformes; family Belonidae; genus Cololabis; species Cololabis saira. The sequence continues at coordinate 11,108,576 of NC_084591.1, forward strand.
CCTGTTACAAACTCACTATTTATTTAAAGAAAGTGACTTTAACATTTAAATATTTTGCATTTCTGCTACCCACTTTTTTAAGAAGGTAAAACAAATCAAAGTTTTTCCATTTTCCACAACATTTCAGGGCGGGCCAGTTCGCTGCTGGATTTGGAGGAACATGAAAACTGATCACATGCAGTTTGTGCATCTGCAGGTGGTGTGTAAATTGTCCATGTTGCGTGGGCAACCAGCATGTTTGTGCATTTTAGAGGAAACAATGTGGTACAATGACGTCAGTTCCAGAAAATGCTCCGTCTCATGCTAGCAAGAAAATACAAAAACATATTCAAAGAAATTCAATTAATTTTAATGCATTTAGTTAAAAAAAAACGTCAAATTCTCTGATTATCACAGCAAGACAGCCTAGTTTTTGGCACCAAATAGAGTCAAAAATAGTTTGGAAACAACTAGGCTCTGTGGATGCCCATGTCTTAGTAGTCCATGAGTATTCTGCCCTTCTATTTAAGGTGAATATGCTTATTGCATTGGCTTTAATTCGTCAGTTGCATGGAGCCCTCTTGTGGTTAAACATTTGAGTTTGCACACTCCGAGAGGAGCAGAATATGGATGAGGAAGGGTCCGCTGCAAACGTGCGGTGAACATATCTCAACTCTTATCGCCTCGGACATCATTTGTCCGGAAGTGTTTGTGGCTAGATAATGTTGTTAAAAGGTGGAAAGAGGTAATGCGACTGGTACGGTCTATTTTCCAGTCTGTAATTAACTTTTGCTAAGCTAAGCTAGACACAACAGTTGTGCTATTACAAATGCTCATACTGGGTATTTAATTTTGTTTCAAGTCTACAATAAAAAAGCAATGATTTATATGTGGTGTTGGAGTTGAAGGAATGAAGAAGTTTAAATTCAATTCAATTCAATCTATATAGCGTTTATTACAACAGAGGTTGTCTCTAGGCGCTTTCCAGAGACCCAGAACATGACCTCCACACAACCTCCCACTGTCAAGCGTCCAGCAAACAAAACAATTAGCAGCAAACAAAAAGCTGGGTGCAAAGCTACTCTAGAAGTTTCAGATCACCTTATTTTATTTTTTTTCTACTTTTCTGCATATATGGTTAATAATGGTTAATAATATGTTGGTATCAGATCACCTTAAATTCATGCTGACAAAAGGAGGAACTGATTCTTCATGTTGACGTTGATTTTCACAGCGTATGTCGTGTTACTGTTCATCTGCGGCTCTCTTTGTTTAATTCTAGAAGTAAATTATTATTTTTTTATTGCCTATGTAGGACACTTAAAACCTTAAAATTTAAAGAGGGTGTTAGGATTTTATGAAATTGCTTAAAGGTTTTTTGAAATTGCTTAAAGTGTTTTTCTATAAGATTCTACACCAGTGGTTAATCTGAGGGCAGGACCACCTCCTGTTTTTTTAAGACCTCACTGTTAAGACTGTTTAGCTGAGTTCTCTTCTTTAGGTAAAACTATGAAGAGAAACAGATGTTTTAAATGTGATAGGTAGGGTAAAGTTTAAAGTTTTATTTATCTTCGATCTTTGCAGAGTTTACATCTCAAGTAAGAAACAGTCAACAGAGATATACTGTAGGGCTGAAAGTTTGACATGTTTAGGTGTCTTTCCCGGGAGCTGGTTCCATAAACCTATAAACCTACAAAACACCTCCTTTTTCAGTATACAGTAAATACGACTGGATCGATGACCACCGTGTGCATTTCTCTCCTACATCTATGATTTGAGACAAGTGTAGCTCAGGCCAGAAAATATTGTGCATGATATAATAAAGCTTGTATACATTTGATTCTGTTCTTGTTTTCTGACGGTGCACCAGACAAACGAACACGCAGATCTTTCATGGGTATATTTTATTTGTACGTGCGTGCCGATGACTATTTTTACAATGTTCTCTGTTACAACAGTTCTAATATAAACAGATGCTCATGGATCAGTTGAACAATAATTTCCCCCATAAATCCGATGAAAAACCTTTAGCCGTCTGAGTCATATACATCATTTAAAACAGTTAAAAAAACATTCAAGAAAGTGTTGCTCAGACTATAATTACAGCCTGAAAACACACCTCGTACTGTTTTACTACGCACCATAATCTCCTTCACTCGGCACGCTGGAAAGTACTTGTTTTATGCACCACTACAAGATGAAGCTCCCTTGTGGAAAAACCAAGAAGCTCTGCGATGTTGATATACTATATGTGCTTTACGATGTGCTGCGGTTTTTTTTTAAAGAGCACACAAGTCAACATAAGTGGATGAACATGTGATGTATATATTTTCGTTTTTATTCACTGGGGATGCGTCTCGCAGGTACACAAATGTCCAAGCCCATAGAGGAAAAGGCTGATGAAAAAGGCAGACGGGTGACACATTTTCACTAAAACTCCTCTGAAATATTACATGATGACCTTTCGATAACAATCAAGGAAACTTCAGAAAATTCCAAGTGAGCGCTCTATGCATGGGAAAAAAATTGGGAAAATTATGAGAGCAACTCTGAGGAAGGATGGGGAAGAAAGAAAGAGAACTTTAACAGGGAAAATGGAAAAGCTTTCATCAATTTCTATGATAGTTTGCCAACTGTTTTGCGACTGGTGTTTGGCTTGAAATTCCACCATAAACAGGCAAACAAGCGAGCTGTTCAACATCAGCTCAATTAGCTGACGGGTGTAAAACCTTTTTCTGAGGAGGGCCATCACGGCTGAACTGCTGCCTTTTCACAGTAGTAGCATATGTACAATCTTTTATAAGGCTTTTTTGAAAAAATAAATAAAGATTTTTTGGGCCTTTTATTCATAATAATAGATTTGATTTAAATGGTGCTTTTCTTGGACACTCAAAGCTCCCACAATACTCACATTATTCATTCACACTTGGTGATACATTCATACACCAGTGATGCCCTCACTGGAGGCAAGGAGGGTGAAGTGTGCTGCCCAAGGACACAACGACATATGAGTGGTGGGGGGGCGGGGTTGGGACCACCAATCCTTTGACAGTGGTGAAAGTAAGCTGGATCGGTCTGGAACGGGGATACGGAAAGAAATATAGAGGGAATGCGCATGACGTCACAGATGCGTCTTCACAGCCGGTTTCGCCCACTGAGTGGCAGAAAGACTGGCAGCGTAAACTTTCAGTTTGAGCAACTCGAAAACATCTAAAATGGGAAAGAGCTGTTGTGTTGTGGGACACTCATAGATTAAGCAAGAAATCGGAGTTATCGTTTTACAGACTGCCGAAAAATAAGACAAATGGACAAATGGGTCGCTGCAATTCACAGAAACAACTGGATTCCAGGCACCGCAAAATGGATTTGCGGCTCCCGTTTTGTATCAGGTAATGTTGGATTTTTGGGTAGCTAACGTTAAACGGTCAAATCATAAAGTTCGGTGTCCTCATCAATAATTTCACCAACAAATCCTGCCTTGAAGTAGGACAAAGCGTCAAGAGTTTTGTATGCCTTCAAGCTTTGCTTCGTGTATTTCCCCGGCGTAGAAATTACCGTAGATGACCATTTAGTAGCCCGGGCGTTTAATATGCTAAATCCACTTGGACCCCAGGCGTTTATAAGAACCAGGCGGGTATTTGCACCAGGCTACAATTTATTTTTGCAATGAGCAGCACCAGACCATTACTTACAAAGAACATATGAGATCACCATAGTACCACTGGAACTAAAATTGTACACACTGTACACAACACAACACCTCACGACGAGCTCCCGATCACGAATCATGAGGTCGCAAGAAAATCAACCGTGTTTGAAATCCTGGTCGCTCCTCGTGAAGGAATCACAGTTGAAGCAGCTGCGACCCGATTTGACTTATCCTTTCACAGAGAGCATGCGCAATCTCTGATGTCACGTCAAAAAACTATTATTTGTAGTTTAAGTTTTGCAAATTCACATTACAAATCATGTTTTAATAGCAAAAAAAAAGAGCGCATTTCCACGTACGGTGCGGGTCGCCGCGTAGCCTACGCCGTAGGCTCTGCGTTGGTGTAACGCGGAACCATATATCAGCCTTACGGCGTACCCTGCACCGTAGGCTCTGCGTTGGTGTAACGCGGAACCATAAATCAGCCTTCAGTGTGTGCGCTGTCTGCTCTTCAGAAAACCTCTTTTTTCTCTTCTCATTTTGCTGGGACGCCGGGTTCCTCCGCCGAGACACAACTTTTGCAGTACGCGCTCTTTGTTGTGTCTAAAAATGATTCGCAGTGCACACACCCAATCAGAAACGGTACAGATATTTTGGGATTTTTTTTTTAATTCAAGATCTTTTTATTGGAATTTTCACAAGGTAAAAAAAGAAAAAGGTGAAATGCTGAATGTCAATTACAAACATTTTGATTAGGCATGGGCATGTTGATCATAGCATACACCAGTGTACAAAATATAAAAAACAAACAGTATGAAAAGATATAAAATAGTAACAAAAACAAACTACAGACCAAACTAATCCCTCCCCTGTCACTGCCAGATTACTAATCACAATATGAGGTCATTCTAACATCAAAAGCCTGCACTAGGGATACAAAAGAAATATGAAGTATAGTTCACAGGGTCTGGAATGCTTCTAGAAAAGGTCCCCACACTTTCTGGAACTTATTTGATTGCTGAAGAGAGTATCTAATTTTCTCCAGTTTTAAGCAGGACATGATGTCTTCCAGCCAGTGCACGAGTAGGAGGGAAGGGATCCTTGCACCTGAACAGAATTGCCCGACGAGCCAAAAGGGAGGCAAAAGACAAAGTGTGCCCCTGTGCAGTGGTTAACTTCCTTCCTCCCTCCATGACCCCAAACAGGGCAGTCAGTGGGTTTGGTTCTAATCTGATTTTAAGCACCAGAGAGAGAGTATGAAATACTTCCATCCAGTACTTGTTTAGACATGGGCAGGACCAGTACATGTGGATGAGAGAGGCTTCTGCTACTTTACATCTTACACAGTATGGACTAATATCTGGGTACATGGAGGATAACTTTGCTTTGGAAATATGAGCCCTGTGTACCACTTTAAACTGAATTAAAGCTGCAAGCAGCGATGAACGGGCCCTCGCACTCATGGCCACCGCCCCCCATAAGCATATCAGAAATTACACCACCCACGACTTCCTATGTCAAACCATTCAAAAGTTATAGCAGAAAAAAGGGACAACTAATCAGAAGAAGGGGCGGGGCTAATTCAGGCCAATGAAGGTCAAGGGCTCCATAAAGAATCTGATGACACCACCCACGACTCTCTATGTCAAACCATTCAAAAGTTATAGCAGAAAATCGGGACAACCAATCAGAATAAGGGGCGGGGCTAATTAAGGCCAACGAAGCTTAAGGACTCATTACAGAGTCCCATGACACCACCCACGACTTCCTATGTCAAACCATTCAAAAGTTATAGCAGAAAAAAGGGACAACCAATCAGAAGAAGGGGCGGGGCTAATTCAGGCCAATGAAGCTCAAGGACTCAATACAGAGTCTCATGACACCACTCACGACGCTTTATGTCAAACCATTCAAAAGTTATGGCAGAGAAAAGTATTCTAGGGGGCGCTGTTGAGCCGTTAGGCCACGCCCATTCATGCAAACAATGAAATATCAAATTTATCGCCAAGCCTGGCTTGCATGCAAAATTTGGTGACTTTTGGAGAACTATCAAATATGTACCAATCAGATAAAGGGGAGGCGCGCTTTTTGGCATCTAGCGTCGCCACGGTAACACTTTTGAAAGAGAAAAGTAATGCGTGTTGTAATGCGGCAGGATGGAGACGCACATTTTGAGGTATAACACACATGGGTGCACGTTACGGTTCGGGCCGTATTAATTGCCGAAGGAATGGCATAAATTGCGCCAAAATTACACAATTAATTCAAAATGGCTGACTTCCTGTTCGGTTTCGGTCATGGCGCCAAGAGACTTTTCTTTAAGTTGCAACATGATACAGGTGTGTACCGATTTTCGTGCATGTACGTCAAACCGTATTGTGGGGCTTGAGGCACAAAGTTTTCCGGGGGGCGCTGTTGAGCCATTTTGCCACGCCCATTAATGCAAACCATGAAATATCAAATTTATCGCCAGGCCTGCCTTGCATGCAAAATTTGGTGACTTTTGGGGAACTATCAAATATGGACCAATCAGATGAAGGGGGGCGCGCTTTTTGGCATCTAGCGTCGCCACGGTAACACTTTTGAAAGAGAAAAGTAATGCACGTAGACGCACATTTTGATGTATAACACACCTGGGTGCACGTTACGGTTCGGGTCGTATTAATTCTCGAAGGAATGGCTCATATTGCTCCAAAATTATGCGATTAATTCAGAATGTTCAAAATGGCCGACTTCCTGTTCGGTTTCGGCCATGGCGCCAAGAGACTTTTCTTTAAGTTGCGACATGATACAGGTGCGTACCGATTTTCGTTCATGTACGTCAAACCGTATTATGGGGCTTGAGGCGCAAAGTTTTTTCTGTCTGAACCAACCAGATGAAGGGTGGGCGCGCTTTTTGGTGTCTAGCGTCGCCACGGTAACGCTTTTGAAAGAGAAAAGTAATGTGTGTTGTCGCAGGATGGAGACGCACATTTTGATGTATAACACACTTGGGGGCACGTTACGGTTCGGGCCGTATTAACTGCCGAAGGAATGGCATAAATTGCGCCAAAGTGACACGATTAATTCAAAATGGCCAACATCCTGTTCGGTTTCGGCCATGTCACCAAGAGACTTTTCTTTAAGTTGTGTACTGATACAGGTGTGTAGCGATTTTCGTGCATATACGTCAAACCGTATTATGGGGCTTGAGGCACAAAGTTTTCCGGGGGGCGCTGTTGAGCCATTTTGCCACGCCCATTAATGTAAACCATTAAATATCAAATTTTTCGCCAGGCCTGACTTGTATGCAAAATTTGCTGACTTTTTGGGCACGTTTAGGGGGGCAAAAAGGCCCTCCTTTCGTCAGAAGAAAGAAAGAAAGAAAGAAAGAAAGAAAGAAAGAAAGAAAGAAAGAAAGAAAGAAAGAAAGAAAGAAAGAAAGAAAGAAAGAAAGAAAGAAAGAAAGAAAGAAAGAAAGAAAGAAAGAAAGAAAGAAAGAAAGAAAGAAAGAAAGAAAGAAAGAAAGAAAGAAAGAAAGAAGAAAAATTCCTACAGATACAATAGGGCCTTCGCACTGAAGGTGCTCGAGCCCTAATTAAGCAGTGACGTGCGCACAGGGAGGTTGTATTAACCAGTTTAAGTATGGACTCCCAGGTATCCTCTGATAAGGGAAGCCCTAAGTCCTGCTCCCATGCTGCTTTGAATTTATCTGTAGGGGCACTCCTAAGATCCAGCAACATGCCATAGAAAGACGAAATGAGCCCCTTTTTGAATGGGTCTGTGGCAAGAACTTTGTCAACTGTGGTCAAGCCTATCGATGCACCAGGGCTGGGTGTCTGGGAAAGAACAAAATGTCTAGCCTGAAGATACCTAAAGAAATGTGATTTTGGAAGGCTGAATTTACTACTTAACTGCTCAAAAGATGCCACGGTGCCGTCTATGAACATATCTCTAAAACGAATCATACCCCTCCTGTGCCATTCCTGGAAGGTGGAGTCCTCAAGGGATGGTTTGAAAAAGTGATTTGATGCAATGGGGCTAAGAAGAGAGAAGCTGTGAAAGCCAAAAAACTTCCTAAATTGGGCCCAAATTCTAAGAGAGTGTTTAACCACTGGGTTTTTGATTGATTTAAGTGAAGGAAGTGGAAGTGAGGAGCCGAGTAGGGCAGGAATTGACAGGTCATCAGTTGGATGTAACTCCATCGCCACCCAGTCAGGGCGGTCAGCGCCGTCGCTGTAGAAGGACCAGAATGCAAGGCAGCGCAGGTTAGCAGCCCAATAATAATAACGAAAGTTTGGGAGGGCCAGACCACCTGCAGACTTTATTTTTTGAAGGTGAGTCTTGTTCAAACGTGGCCGTTTACCCCGCCATAGGTATGAAGATATAACTGAGTCAAGGGACTGAAAAAAAGAACCAGGAATAAAGAGTGGTAAGGTCTGGAAAAGGTACAAAAATTTAGGTAAAATGGTCATTTTAACTGAATTGATGCGACCCACAAGAGACATTGACAGGGGTGACCATTGTGTAAGGATTTGTTTGGTCTCATTTAACAATGAGATAAGATTCTCTTGGAGCAGGTCTTTGTGTTTCCTTGTCACAGATATGCCTAAATAGGAGAATTTGTCATTTACGATTTTAAAGGGAAAATTGGAAAGGTCTAAAGCATGCGATTCGAGATTGGTAGGGAAAAGCTCACTTTTGCTGAGATTCAGTTTATAGCCTGAGAGTTTCCCAAACTGACCGAGAAGCGACAGCGCAGGGGGTAATGAGGCCAGAGGGTGAGAGATGAAAAGCAAGAGGTCATCGGCATAAAGCGAGACCTTATGTTCCCTGCCACCTCTCCAGATACCGGACACATCCTCACAAGATTGGAGCGCTGTGGCAAGCGGCTCGATAGCCATGTCAAAAAGCATGGGACTAAGGGGGCACCCCTGACGGGTTCCACGATGCAGATTAAATGGTTTTGACCGTTGAGAGTTAGTACAAATTGAGGCTGTTGGGTACAAATAGAGAAGTTTAATCCACAGAGCAAAGTTCGGACCAAAACCAAACCTGTCCAGCACAGCAAAGAGATAATCCCATTCGACGCGGTCAAATGCTTTCTCCGCATCCAGAGAGACAACGCATTCAGGGATAGCCTCAGAGGCAGAGTAGATAATATTGAACTGTTGCCTTGTGTTGAAGTAAGACTGCCTACCTTTAATGAAGCCAGTTTGGTCTTCAGATATAATTGTGGGGAGGGCATTCTCCAGCCTATGGGCTAGGACTTTAGCTAAGATTTTAGCATCTGTGTTTAAGAGGGAGATGGGCCTGTAGGAGGCGCATTCAGTAGGATCCTTCCCTTTTTTAGCTATGAGGGTGACACAGGCCTCTGAAAATGAAGGAGGGAGGGAACCGTGGCTGAAGGATTCTGAAAGAACTGTAGATAGCAATGGGGAAAGCAGAGTAGAAAATTTCTTTAGAAATTCCGCCGGGAAGCCATCAGGGCCAGGACATTTACCCGACTGCAGTGATAAAATGGCTCGAGTTATCTCCATCAGGGATATCGGTTCTTCTAATGTCTTCCTTAGATCTGGTGAAAGACTGGGAACACTAAGACTATTTAAAAAGTCCGCAATCTCATCTCGATCAGTCTGAGATTCCGAGGTGTATAGCTGGGTATAAAAGTCCCTGAATGCTTCATTTATGAGTAAGTGATCTGTAGTTACATGGCCATTTGGTAATCGAATCTTAGAAATATTTTGTTTAGCCTTAGAGCCTTTAAGTTGATTGGCTAATGATTTGTCAGATTTGTCTCCATAAACATAAAACCTGGTTTTACTTTTCAGAAGTGACTGTTCAATTGGGTGAGTGGTAAGCAGGTCAAATTTAGTTTTAAGTTCTAGCCGCTTTTTGTAAAGATCTGGGGATTTAGTCCGAGAATATTCTTCATCGACCTCTTTGATTTGGCGGGCAAGGTCTGATCGCTCCCTATAAGATTTTTGCCTCACCCTAGCAGTGTAGGATATAATCTGTCCCCGGAGATAAGTCTTGAGGGAATCCCAGACAGTTAGACTAGACATTCCTGGAGTCATATTCGTGGATAGGAAAAAGGCTATTTCCGTTTCCATTGATTTAACAAAATTTGTGTCCGACAGCAGAGTTGAATTGAATCGCCACTGTCCGCCTCTCTGAGGTAGGTCAGGAAGGGACATGGTTAGGACCACAGGAGCGTGGTCGGAAATAACAATGCTCTGATAAGCACAGGAATGAACCAGGGGAATCAGTTGATTATCAATAAAAAAATAATCAATCCTTGAGTATGTGTGGTGCACTTGTGAGAAAAAGGAGTATTCTCTGTCACATGGATGTAAAGAACGCCACACATCACAAACACCGTAGTCAGAAAGGAACGCCTGAATAAGACGGGCTGACTTACTTGCTGTGCCGGGGTTGGTAGAGGATCGGTCTAGGACTGGGTCGAGCCAGCAATTAAAATCACCACCAAGTATGAGAGAATATGTATTAAGGTCAGGGAGCAGTGAAAACAGTCGTTCAAAAAAGACTGCATCATCTGAATTAGGGGCATAAACGTTCACAAGTACGACCAATGTATTGAATAATTTCCCAGAAACGATCACGTAGCGACCAAACTTGTCAGAAATCACATTGTGCTGCTCAAATGAAACATCCTGACTGATCAGAACTGAAACTCCTCGGGCCTTAGCTTGAAAGGAGGAGTGAAATCCCTGCCCTGACCACCTCGGGAACAGGCGGCTATTATCAGAACTGCGAATATGAGTTTCTTGTAGAAAGGCTATTTCTGTTTTAAGGTGTTTTAGATGTGAGAAGATCCTTTTCCTTTTAACAGGGTGATTCAGACCCTTAACATTCCAGCTCACCAACTTCAAGTATCTACTCATAATATCTAAGAAGAAAAATTAGGAGGTGTGCACAATGACCTAGGCAAAAAAAAAGAAAACGGAAAGGAGGTTGAATGTGACCCACATTAAGTAATGAGTTGAAAAGAGTTAATGCAAAGTTTCTGGCAGTGACATATCCCCCCGACCCACCCACCCCAACTAAGACAGCTGCTATAGAAAAATAAAAAAAAAGCAGCAAGCTCTTCAAAACAAACAAAGTGCAATAACGCATCTTCCTATCCTACACACTAATAGCTTTTGCTCCCGTATCATGGGTGTATACATATTAGCACCTTAAAACGTGTAGATATAAATAAAAAAAAGAAATACCCTCTCAAATCTTGACCTGGAAGTCCCGATATGAGCCCAGAAATATTTGTACAAAAATATAAAATATAAAACTTCCGACTTAAGCAGCGTAAAAGTAAGGTTAACAGCTTACAATTATTACAAAACGTATAGGTAAATCGGACAAGCTTTTATTTTTTCGTTTTTTTTTTTTCTCTCCCTCTTCACCACTTATTTTTCCCCTTTTTTCCCCCTTCCCTCAAATAGCCAAAAAGAACTGCAAATTAATAATATTTGCAAAGGGGCAGTCAAACTAACAACAGGGAAAATACTGTTCTAAACACACTAACCCCGAAAAGATTTCAGGCAAAAAAAAAGACTGAAAAAAACAGTTGTCGCGGGGTACTCACCCTCCCCTCAGGAATAATAAAATGACTCACGTAAAAAAAAGAGAGAGAAAAAAAAGTCAGTCAGTGAGCGTCAGTGAACCACACCGGGCTGCAGGGCGGAGCCGTGACAGCTTCCAACAGTCCCGTTACGACGGGTTTGAAGTTTTGCTGCGACTCGTGATGAATTTGCGCGCCTCATCCACGGAGCCGATCCACTTCCTGGCCCCCCCGGACAGCGTGAGCCGGAGCCGGGCGGGGAAGAGCAGAGCCGGCTTCAGACCCAGGTGATAGAGCTCCGACATGACTCCGCTGTATTCCGCTCGTTGGCTGGCAACTTCGGGGCTGTAATCCTCCACGACCCGGATTGGGTGGCCGTGATATTCCAGCTTTCCTCTCCGTCGCGCTTCCCTCACGAGGAGATCCTTCGTCTGGTACCGGTGCAGGCGCAGGATGACCGGTCGACTGGTCTCTGTCCCGGGGCCAGCTTGGCGGCGAGAGAGCGGTGCGCTCTGTCTATTTCTGGCGGTGACGGCAGCGTATCGTTCCCGAACACCTCACACAGCAGCTTGGAGAAGAAAGCCGCAGGAGACCCGCCTTGGTCGACTCCGGTAAACCCAGGATACGGATGTTCTGCCTTCTGCTTCGGCTTTCCAAATCCACCACCTTAGCCTTTAGCCGAGCATTATCATCCCGTAGAGTCGAGCAGATGCCTTCAAGGTCCGTAACTCGCTGGCTGAGGTCTTCTGTGGCGAGTTCAAGGGACGAAACACGTTGGCCATGGTCCTCGACCGCGAGCCGCGTTTGGAGTCGAGCTGACTGAAAGTATTTTTGAACTCGGCGGCCAGGGCACCTCGGTGTTCCTCCAGCAGCGTGGTAATGGCCGCCAGGGTTAAGACAGCGCCAGCATCGTCCTTTTTGCCCGACTTGCCACTCTTCGAAGCCATCTCGGAGGTAAGTGGGCTCGTTCGAGACAAAAAAAAAGAAAAACAGCAACAGGGAATCCTTTTTAAAGGAAAAAGTTTGAAAGTTTGAGGGCTTGGTGGTTTAAAAAGTTTGGCACTCACGGGAGCACTCGCAAAACACGTCTACTCCATCTGCTCACCAACCGGAAGCCCCCCATATTTTGGGATTTTAATATATAAAAAAATAAAATTATAAATAATAAAGAATCCCCATAACCTTTGATCGGGTGGGCACACACGGAGCTGATCAGAGCAGTATGAACTATACTGTATACAATACAATGCAAATACAGTGTTATTACCAGGTTATTACCGGTAGTCACCCGGGCGTTTAATTGAACCGGCGTTATTATGCCAAATGGGCTCGGACCCCGGCGGCTATTAGAGCACAGGCGCGTATTTGCGCGCGGGCGACTATTTGGTCATCTACGGTAAGTAAATATAAATATCAGGAAACTGGATTCGTGACCAAATATTAATGTCCATGGACCACTGGTTCTTGGGGTAACTGTACGGGTCACTGTCAAGTCGAACTGCCTTTATTTAAGTCGATAATCGTCTGTTATCCCGTCTTCTCCACTAGTCGCAGCCATTTTTGCTGATGTTTTGCCACTCAGTGCGAGTAAGGGGGCTGGTTCAGTGGGGAAGTGACGTCAATGCATTCCCTCTATAGACCCGGATCGCACAGGAACGCGTTTTGAGCAGAGTGGGAGGAGAGAAAAGAGTGGAGAGGACAGATGATCCACCCCAAATCTGCAGAAGTGACAGTAGCAGGATGGGAAATGGGGGCCACGGGCCAAGGCTTGAACACCTGGCCCACTCTTCAAGGCCTACGGCATCCGTACATGAAATGCTACCCAACCAGGTGACCATGTCAGGAAAAGAATATCACGTGGCCAATGCTAAACAGTCCCATGATTCGGTTGCTTGAAGATCCATCTTTAGCAGTGATAACTTAAGCTATTTGACAGGTGACCTCCAGAAACCTCCAGAAACCTCTAGTATACAGAAGAGTTTGTGGTTCAATGACTCAAAAGGTGTCCAGGTCCTGCGGCTGCACCACGACACCATTCCATCACCCCTCCACCACCATGCTTGACGGTAGGTACGAGATATTTCCCTTAAAATGCTGCCACTGTGATCGCTTTAAGCCTGATTTATGGTTCTGCGTTAAACCAACGCAGAGCCTACGCCGTTGCCATTACGCCGTCGTGAACCCTTCGAACTTCTCCGTCACTCCATTTCGCCGCGGTGCAATACTCCCCCAGAGTGCTAGGGGGTTGCGTTCTTTTCCTGAATGGTTTGTCGTAGTCTAGTTGATTCTTTGTTTAGCTTCTGGCTTCATGGCAGAATAACATAGTGTGCTGTGGCACTCTTGGCTAATATTATTGAAATTGTTCAAATATGACAAGTTAACCTATTAATATACCTATACAGTTATCTATATAAAAAAGAAACTACGTTAAACTATTATATGAACCACAACAAGATGAACCCCAACAAGATGTTTAAAAATGGCGGGGATGGTGGAGTCTGGAACCGGAAATGCGTTGCTACCAAGCAAACCAATCACAGCCCTCTCGGTCTGCGTTGGGTCTGTGTCGCCTCGACGCGTAGTTACAGTTTTTGGGAGGTGCACGTCAGGCTACCGCGTAGGCTACGGAGAGCCTCCTGTGTAGCCGCGTACCCTACGGCGTTGGCTCTGCATTGATTTAACACAGAACCATAAACCAGGCTTTAGACAGGAGAGGCTTTCGTTTGGACACCCTTCCAAACTAGCCGAATGCCACTTATTTAGTCTCCTTGTGTCGTCATGGAATTGAATATTTAATATACTCAGTAGGGCCTGTAAAGTCTGAGGTGTGGATGCGTTGACTTTTAGTTAATTGCATTTATTTCCACGAATGTTGCATGGTCTAATTTTGGGTTAAACTGGTTTCCAAAGCAGGTTGATGTTTCATACCTGCCGGGGTTTCGGTTGTGAAGCCCAGCCCTCTCACGTCGGACGATGCATTGACGACGGCTGGAGTTCGCAGCCAAAACTGTCGCAGGTATGAAACATCTATTCTAAAACCTCAATTGTCTGATGAAAATAAGACTATAAATGTTGTTTTTATAGTTCTAACTGGTAAATAATCTGTTGTAGGACCTTTCTTCAAGCGCTGATGATTAGCAGCAAGTTATCCTCTTAAATCCGGGTTTTAGTGAGAGAGAGGGACATCTTGTGGACACCTTGACCCCAACCATCACAGTTGAATCTGAATTTCACTGTTCAACACACTTTCAGCATCCTTTCTCATCTCTTTACCCTTGAAACACTTTCTCTTCTGCTTCTACACCCCTGCGCGATCACTGCGGCAGTAAAGTTTCCTGTATTTTCCTCCAGGAAACGAGGATGACAGGCTGAAACCAGCAGATCATTAGGTTTTATTCTCTCACTTCTGTTCCAAATATTCTCCCTTTTCATAGGCGGAGAGTCCTGCCAAAGACATTTCACAAGGACAATTTCCAGTGAGTCACCATGGTGCGTATTGGTGATGATTCCATATAAAACTGTTTATTTTCATTTGAGCGTCGCAAATAAGAAATAGTGTCACATTTGTACTCGCCATAACTTTGGACTGATCTCTGGCTCAATTGTGAACCACTATGTACAGGTAACATGTGCAAGTAATAATATTAATAATAAAAAAGACAACCATAAAACTGACAAAGCTGATCCGGCGAGCAAGTTTTACAAACTCCACAAGTACATAGATCGTTCTGAGAAACTATGTATTCAATATTTTTCACCCAAAAAGTGAGGGAAAAGGAGCATATTCTGACATCTGATTCCCAAATGACTATTACGAGATGAGAACGCGGAACCTTTTACAATAAAAAGATTATAAGGATTTGTTTTAAGCATGTGTTGGGTCTAAAGGTTATTGGACCATTTCTCTGAGTCTCAGGAACACATGTTCAGCACTGAGTTCCTGCAGGACGTATCGCCATCCAAAGCCGCCCAACTGCTATTTTTCTGCTGTAAAATCCATCACCATCACCTAATTGTGGACTGCAGTGCTGATATCTGAGCAGTTAAAACCTTGGCGGGTTGTTGTTCTTGCGTCAGCGGTTGTGCAACACTCTGCTCAGCTTCAGAACGTCTTTCGTTTGTCAAAGATTGAATTAAGGAGGGACTTGGAGACGAGTCAAATCGACCACCCTGCTGACACACCCGTTAAACATCCACAGATCTGGAGGGGGAATAAGTGAACCCACACTCTGAATGAAGAGTGTAGTATTACTTATGGACATGTAAAGTTTCAGCAACATAAAACCTATTCTTCTGGTTTTTATGAATGCTGGTTTGACTGATAAAATGTACAAGATGATAATTAATCGTTCACCATTTTTGAAGGTTTTTGTTGTGTTCCAACTAAAACAAATGTGGTACTTGTTGCTCTGTTTTTACATTTTAGGTTATACCCCAGTTTGTTGAGTTGCAGTTGGGACTTTATCAGAACAAGTTTGGTCATCAATGTGTTTACGTACACAGTCTAGTCAGGCTACTGCTATGGGTCACCCAGACTTAGACTTGGATCCTTGAATTCCAAAGTCCATGCAGGTTAGGAAACTATGTGGTAATGGCTTCTCTGCAGCTCAGCTCAGTGCATTTAGATAGATAGGTCTTTATTGTCATTATCACCAGGTACAACAAAATTAAAAGTGCTCTCCAGTTAGCGCATCATATAAAAAATAAAATAACTAAAAAATAAATAAATAAAATAAAATGAATAAATATCTAGACACATTCACCCCTCCACACATACATCAACACACGGACATTACAAAAACTTTCATCAACATACAATCATTTTTGTTATTGCACATTAGCTCCTGTTTTTGTTGTGAGTGGTTATTGCTGTTGGGTAAAAGCTGTGTTTGAGTCTGTTTGTCCTTGTTTTTATGAGTCTGTATCCTTTCCCAGATGGCAGCAGTTCAAACAGTGAGTGTCTGGAGTGTGAACTGTCTTTTATTATATTTTTCTGACAACGGGAGTAGTGGAGGTGTTCCAGTGTGGAGAGAGGGCAGCCGATGATTTTCTGGGCCGTGGTGATGACCCTCTGGAGTGCTTTCCTCTCTTTTTGTATGGTTCAGCTTTTGCTTGTATGGTTCAGCTTTTGCTTTCTTCTCTGTGTCTGCTTCTTCCGTTACTTCTGCACCAAAGGCCGGGACAGGAACCGCTAAGCATGAACCATGCACGAATCATGCAGGCCATAAATTATTTAGTTTGATTTTGGAGTATTTTAAAAATACAACTCTAGTCTGACTGAAGCAATCATTTCTCTGATCTCATATTAGAAAGTTGCAATTTATGTTCAAATGTTCAGCTTGGGCACAGCTTACCGTGATGACAATGTGACACACCCAGTTATTTAAAATCTTTGTTGTTTGTAGACACAATATGACAGAGAGAGGGAAGGCTTGGCATGTTAAGAACTCTTCAAAGAACTTGGGCTTAACAGATGTATTAAACCTCGTATGACCTAGTGTATGTGGACATGCACTCAGGACTGTCAAGACGTTTTCAGGACAGCATTTTGAAGCTTTCTTGGAAGCTCTAATGGCGCTTTTCCACTAGTACCTACTCAGCCCGACTCCACTCGCTTCGCCCTCGTTTATTTTTAATTCCCATATGAGAAGTAGGAGGTTTGGAGTGATCTAAACGAAGAAGACAACAACACTAAAGATGTAGAACATGGAGTAGATGATATATGTGCTGCTGGGTCTGTGACTTGTGTTCGATATCAAGTTAAAAAATGAGAGTGAGAGAAGCTTCAAGCGGTGACGCTTTTTTTTTGTTTGTTTGTTTGTCTCGGCGCTGCTGAAAAGTCCGTTGGTAGCATAGCAGCTATGAAGTGACAGAGCTCCTGGTAGATCTGATCGTTCCTTATCGCCCGTCTAGATCCCTTTTTAATTCTCTCCTCAGCACCAGGTTTATGAACATCTGCACCTCAGAGTTGGATCATGAAACAGACTTTTCTGCTGCCGTTGCTGGTTGAATAAAATTAACAAGAAGCCGCCGTCAGAGTCGCTCTTTCGCTGATTTCCGCCTCCTGACTCAGACGTCTGACTCCAACCCCCCGACCAATCGGTGGCCTGTAGTGTGATGACGTCAGATACAGCCGACTCAGCCGCTTAGAACCTCGGCAGAGTAGTTACAGAAAAAGTATCTACTCGGCACGCCTCTACCCGCCTCCACCACTAGTGGAAAAGTGCAAAGGCGAGGCGAGGCGAGGCGAGTCAGGCTGAGTAGGTACTAGTGGAAAAGCGCCATAAGTAGTGCACCATTTTGTGAGTGTCGATGCTTGTCTCCCCAGCAGAGGTCGAGCTTTTGCAGACTCAGTCTGAAGTACAACTGAAATTAATCGGTATACTTCTGCAGCTCCTGGACGAGGCTAAAATGTTCCCAGCTATTGTCTGTTTGAGAATAACATGGAATCTCTGCAACTTCAAAAGTATATATAAACCTGATTGTTGTTTTCCATTACCTGGGTAAGGCACGTGGAACCATGGGGAGTTTCTCACAGCGTCCAAGCTGATGTCCGTCCTCGCCGAGAAGCCGTACTGATCAGACTTGGAGGGCAGGACGTCGAAGACAGTCAGTAAGAAGCAGACCAACCAGCCGCCGCACATCCCGAACAAAGCCTGGAATTGTTTATCAGATAAACAGTTTCACTGAGACGCGACCATTTCCCCCTATTCTTTGCACTAACTCTTGAAGGGTGAAGATGTTGGATATGCTCTAGAATGGAAACGTTAATGATATCACTCATATACCTGGCCTCACGCAACCCAAGTTGCCAACGATCCCCGTGAGTCAATTAATTTTCATTGCAAACAACAGATGGTCCAAGTAAAGCAAATAAATCAAACACCCCAGCATGCAGTGGAGATTCAGAGCCATCTGAAGCATGCCTTTCTTTACACAAACATCTACACGCTTCAGCATCTTAAGTGTTTAAAGATGTTGAAGATTCCACACCTCTGTTTTGCTTTAGATTTTAATGCACCTAATTTGTTGTATTGCCTTTGACTTTCACTGACTGTGCAAGTGCATGCGTGCCGTGTGCCAAAGGCAGTGGTGAATAACGCTGGATAACGTTCACAGGGTAACATGGGAGCAAAGAGCGGCGCACAAGAATGCTTTCATCATATGAAAGTTGTTTTAAACAAAAAAAATAGAGAGGAGGAAAAAAACAAAAACAAAGAACATGTCTTGAAAGAGCCATGTTTTCTTAATTTCCTTTATCAGATTTATATACTGTTATGCATCGCCTGATGACTTAATGGCGAACAGGAGTCTAGATGGAGCAGAGTTCCCTGTGATGCCATGATACTTCGCTTTTTTCTCTTGGCCCACCTTAGATCAGATTTCTAGGATTACACATAACATTTTTTACATATATGTGGTCGAAATTGATTTATAACTACAATAGTTAAAAACATCTAAGTGGGAAACATGTGGGAATCATGTATATAAACAAAGTGGTTCTTAAGCTCCTGATGGTGGGCCCAGCCTGAATTAATCCTGGGGGGGGGGTCCAGACTAGTGGCGCTTTTCCACTAGTACCTACTCAGCCCGACTCGGCTGGCCTCGGTTTGGTTCTTTCCCACTAGGGGTGTAACAGATAATTTTTCTGTAACTACTCTGCTGAGGTTCTAAATGGCTGAGTCGGCTGCATCTGACGTCATCACACAACAGGCCACCGATTGGTCGGGGGGTTGGGAGTCAGACGTCTGAGTGAGGAGGCAGAAATCAGAGAAAGAGCGACTCGCGGTTTCTTGTTCATTTTATTCAACAGGCAATGGCAGCGCAAAAGTCTGTTTCATGATCCAACTCTGAGTTGCAGATGTTCATAAACCTGGTGGCTGAGGAGAGAATTAAAAAGGGATCTAGACGGCCGATAAGGAAAGACAAGATCTACCAGGAGCTCTGTCACTTCATAGCTGCTTGCGGCTACCAACGGACTTTTCAGCAGCGCAAGGAGACAAAATAAAAAAAGAAAGCGTCGCCGCTTGAAGCTTCTCTCACTCTCATTTTTTAACTTGATATCAGACACAAGCCACAGACCCAGCAGCACATATATCATCTCCTCCAGGTTCTACATCTTTAGTGTTGTTGTCTTCTTCGTTTAGATCACACAATCAAATACTTCACAGCAGCTTCGCTCCAACCCGCCTACTACTACTGATCTGGGTATTGAAAATAAACGAGGGCAAGTCGAGTCGAGACGAGGCGTGGCGAGTCGAGTCGGGCTGAGTAGGTACTAGTGTAAAAGCACCATAGGTGGGATTTGATTGACCCTTATGGACAGTTGAGGACGGAGGATTCCCCAAACCTGGACCAGGCCTGGGAGCGGGGCCTGGGAGCGGGGCTTGTCAGCGAGCAGGCCGGGCTGGGGCCCTCATCCATGGGGTCTGGATGGGTTCAGGCAGAGCGAGCCACATGGGTTCACCCTCTTGGGGACTCAACACCTGTGGGGGGGGCCAGACAGATCAGCAGCTGAAAGCATGAGCTCTGATTAAGCTGCTGATGGATGGTTCTCAAGTCCAATAAGGACTTTTTTCTCAGTATACCTTTTACCTCATGGAAGGCGGATTGCCTATAGATTTGACTCTGCACAGCGTAACCTCACTCACCGTATTTACAATAGAGGTGGGCTCTATCTGGCAAAGCTGTCAGCTTGACTTGACATGAATCACCACTGTGTACACATCCCATAGTACTCTTAACTTACCCTCCTTCACCTTTGCTTGGCGTGCAGTAACACATTATTCTGTACATACAATTCACAGCACCTGACGCCCCAAAAGGGGGTCTTATGGAGTATTATTCTTTGTGAGGTAAGGTAAATGTTTGACTCTATGAATAAAATCTGTTTCATAAAATCTAAACCACAGATAGCTTTTTGTATTCTCTGTTAAACTTGGAATAAATAAGGATGGATGCTGTTAACATTTGTCAATTACTAGTTATTTGTTTAATTTTTTTTTCCTGGCTGGCAAGTTTATGTACAGGACATCTAGTTGCCAACTGCGAAAATAAACACCATAATTAGAAGCAAAAATCTCTTGAAATAAAAAGTAAGCCGTTCTTTCCCAAAAAACTGAAAAAAATATAATAAATAAATAAATAAATAATTAAATAAATAATAAAATAATAAACAATCAACACACTTCACTGTGCTTTAACAGTTACTATCCCAGGATGAGTTTAATCTTTCATCCATCAGCCCATCCATCCATACATCCATCCATCCATCCATCCATCCATCCATCCATCCATCCATCCATCCCCTGTGTGGGATACCATCACACTAGATAAGGTTTATTGCTGCTGACAAATTCCGTATTTGGAATTATAATTAGTCAACAAACTACATCATAGTTCCAGATAATGTCTCACAAAAATGTCTGGTCTTAGTAGAAAGCAATGTCATGTAATTAAGATGAATGTCAGTGAGACACAGAAATGTATGAAACCTGGATAAATGTCACTCACAGAGAAGAGCTTGAATAGCGGATACTGGAAAACCTTCCACTTCTTATCCTTGTAAGCGATCATTGGAACGTCAACTTTGCTGAGATACTGGGAGAACAGGAGGATCAGACAGACCGTTCTGTGGGAAACAAAACAGGATGAAATGAGTTGCACGAACCATGTCCACATCTGACAGTATCACACACAAACATCCAGGTGTGAAATCACTCAGGACTTTCCGGTTTCATGGATATGTGATGGCTCAGGCCAATTTTGGAAGAAGTCTGGGCTCCATATGGCCACATCTTTCACCAGTGGATTCCACTCCTCTGCATCGCCAGTGTTTGGGTTCAATGGAGATTACTTGTGGTCAGTTGAAGAACTGCAATTATCTTCTCTTCATGGGTTGATCCAGACAAGCAGACCGGATGTACGTAGGCCTCGGTCAGAGCCCAGACCTTCACCCGAGCTCGGACGTGCAGCTCTGAGCCGCAGAAGCTGAAAGAGTTGATGAGGTCATTGCTGCCGAAGGAGGTGTCACTAGATATTAAATCCAAAGGGTTCACTTATTTTCCTCCCGCACTGTAAATATTCAGTGGTTGTGTTCAATAAATACTTCATAAATTATAGTTTGTGTTTGCACATTGTGTTTGTCAATTACTGTGACTTCAATGGCGTCATACAGCAGATGACATTTCATGGATAATTAATGCTACTAACCACTTCGTTCAAGATGTTTGCAGGTGTTCAAGCCGCTATGAACATATCTGAGAAGTCGCCGAAGATATATTATTAGTTCTGAAAAGGACCGCAGTTATTCCCCCTGTGGTCTGGCTCCTGTTCACAACTAAAAGAACCGTAACAGGTCAGACCGACTGAGAATATTTTACATTTCATCCAAGCCTGCCAAACACCACACTGGAAAGAGTAATGGGTTTGTAATGGTTTGTGATGAGAGCAACCATGAGAACCTAAATAATCTCTCCCAGCAGGTGAACAACATTTCATGCTGTTTGTGGAAGACTACAAGCTGTGCATAAAAATGCTGGTGCTTACTTACAGTATGTAAATCTAACACTTAAACTTACGAATTAGCAGCATACATCTATCTAAGCATGGATGCCTGAACTAAAAAAGAAAAGGGCCTCAAACTCATATGACAAAACCCCGAGCCAGGTGGCTTTGTTGAGGTCAGTGGAAAATGTGATATGGCATATCTTAAATTCTTACATTTCCATCATACGTTTTTGCATTTTTCCATACATAAAATAAGGAATGTCATCACATTATATCTGCTATTCATCACAATTTAGAAATTGGCTTCGATATCACATGTATATTTTGCAAGCTGAGAGAGTTAATTTATGAGATCTACCTGTTCCTGCAAGCCAGGACATCTGAGAGGAGGGGCGGGGGTACTGAGGCTAAGAGGGACATGACTGATTACTCCCCATGTATGGCAGATGTTAGAACCTTTTGTAAACCTCAAGGATTACTCTGGGTGAAGATGTTGAACTGTATTATCTGGACATGGTACAAGTAAATGAAGACAGATTTCAAGGGCTTTGTCACAGCGTGGGCTAAGCTAAATAACAGATTCCAGTAGCATTAGCAGCTGTGAAAAATAAGGAGATTTGATTTGAAATTTATGCTTTGAAAAAGTTAGTTTGAAAAGTGTGTTAATAGGGTAGCATATAAATGATTACTTTGCATCATTGAAAATGTGAATCTTCCCTCGTCACTTGTAACATCCTGCACATTCAGCTTTCGTCATTCGATGAAGACCTGCATGCCTACATGTAAAACTGCATCTCACAATGTGACAAACACGAAGCTGATAGACTGTAAAAACAAATTGCACAAGCCCTTCTGTGATGTCACAAATAGGATTACAGGGAGTGGTTTTGAAGCCAAACCTTCAGGTGAGTGCCATCTCAGCAGGAGCCGACTCCTCCTGACCATGGTTGATCCCAAAACTTGGCAAATGAGCGGAACCAAGCAGAGAGCCAGCTGGCAGTTACCACAGGCTAGCTATTTTAGATTATCTTAGCTTGTGCCAATCTACTATGCTAATTAATGTTGCCTGACATTCATTAAAAAAAAGTCTCTCAATCCATCCTGAATTGTGATGTCACTAATAAGCAGTTCTTCGAAATGTAGACTGTCGGAGCTGAAACCAAGCTCCTCCATTGCTGTCTGGCTAGTAGCTGGTGTTTTAGCCATCGTTGAGCTATCACACAGCACGACAGCCTGGACCCTGTCAGGCCAACTCATCCAGCTGAGTCAGCCTGCAGTTCCTCGGTTGGCCGACAGAGGCTGACTCCAAAAGTGAGTCAATCTCCTTCGACTCATGTTGAAACATTCAACTTTAGAGCAGATATAAACATTTTTACAGCCTGATTCAAAAACCGTCTATGGTTTTAACTAGCATTTGCTTCTGCTAGCTGCTCCAGTTGACACACCTCTGTTCCAGGACCTTTCCAAGCAAATTCACAGCGGTTCCATGGTAGCACCAACTCTTTGCTGGGCAAGAGGAAAGAACCACTTATGTATGAGGTGGAGTTGGTAGTTGTTGGTGGTTGGTTTTTTTCCATTTGACTTTGGACGCTTGTTGCTAGGCAACAGATTATGGTAGAGACATCGTACAAATGTTCCCCGACTCGGCACGTTGTGGACTTCAACATATTCAAATTTCATGAAGCTGTGATTTAAGGAAATTTTATGTCAAAATCCATGCCAAATGGCCCCATTCATTCGGATGGGGTTTTTTACCATGGTGAAAAAAAAACCTATCCGTTAACATAGCCTGAACAGGAATGTGCACCCATGCATGCCATACATCGCTGGATGCGTCTCCATCGTGCCTCGATGTACATTACTTTTCTCAGTAATAGGGGTTACCGTGGCAACGCTAGATGCCAAAAAGCAAAAAAAAGGCGAAAATTCGGACGCTTATTGCTCGGCCGAACTTTATCGTAGAGACATCGTTCAAACTTTCAAACACTCGAACCGATTGGCACAAACAGACCGTACAACCTCATTATGCCAATTATTACAGTTTTTGCGATATTGACCTTTCACTTTTTTTTTTTTTTTTATCTTTCTCGATGGACATTACTTTTCTCAGTCAAAAGTGTTACCATGGCGACGCTAGACGTCAAAAAGCGAGCCCCATTAATAACTATGGGGAGCACAGGAATGAATGCAATACAACCGTAAACACCTCAAACTGAAATGGAACCACCCCGAAAACAACCACTACAGACCAAACCAAAGCAGCAAGAGGGGACGAATGGGCAGTAGGGCATGCCCAAATCAAAATTTCCTGAAATTTTCTAGTTTGTACTGTACTTTTCCGTACTTGCAGTCCATCTTCAGTTTTGATATCTAGATTTTGCTCCTCGCTTTAAGACAGTTTGTGTGTAACAACAGAGAAGTGCACTTAGTTCCCTTCGTATCAGAATTCTTTTATGCCACAGCCAATCTGTGCATTGATGCTGAGCCCGTACATCCTTTTCAGTTACAACCCTCTAAGGAGAACTTTTGAGATATCCTAAACCATGAAAGAACAGCTGACAGATCGGTAGAAAGAATATAGTTGTGTCAACATGCAAAAGGCATTTCAAGGATATTTACCCCATCATGAGAAACACATCCTAAATTCCTGGAGCAGTTTAAGGTTCACAGAGAAGTTTGGGCTAGTTTGGTCTTTCTCATAAAGTGATAAGCGAGTGTATAAGCATAAAGATAAGACAAGAATCTGTATATCTGGAAGCACACCCATTGTGCTTTCAAATTGCCATTGGATAGGCAGTAAAAACGTGTTGATCCAAAGGGTTATTAGGAATTTTGCAAAAGGTTTTCAATGAAACTGTTTTTTTTATGTTTTAATACTTGTGGCTCTATCTTTGACATTAATAAATGTCAGGGAAAAGGTGCACATGCAAGAGATGACTAAATGTAAATGGATGAATGTAACGGGTCTTATTGGCTTAAAAAAAATGGCAACTAGAAAAATGTAATGCCCAGATGACAACATCTGCTGTATCACCATTTGAAATCAACAACACCATCAAAAACTAAGAGGGCACTGAAAAAGATTTGCTGAAGCCTATAGTCCCACTCAGGTGTCTGCACAGGTAAGCTTACGAGCTGCAAAGTGTTGATGTCAGGGATAGTCAGTGTAATATCACTATTATTCCTGTCTGGTCATTAACGCAGAGGCAAGAGATGTTTTAAGTGATTGCTTTATCATCAGTGACAAGCTTCAAGGTCGGGGCTCCTTGAATCATGTATGAGTCATTATATGAGTCAGTAGCCGTGGAAGTGGCTCAGAACGCGAGGGATACCTGACTTTTTTAAAGATTTTAAAAAGAAAAGGTTCAGCTCAACAATCCATCTTCCAAATGGGCAATGACCCCAAGCGTACCTCCACATTAGTAAGGTGGTTTATCCCTTTTCCGGGGCAAATGGGAACTTCAGTAGACGTACATGTCTATGAAAATGTAAGATGTTACACAGTAAGAAAAGGTCCTTTAATGTTCTCCAATAAAACCTCTTAAATTCCAAGCATTTTATTGACTGCCCTATGAAAGGCTAAGAACCACCATGTGAAGGTATTGGAACAGACAAACCCTTAACTCTGTCCTTTAGTAAAAAATTTGGATAACTGAAAAAACATGTGAGCAAGAAGTCCCACAAACTGGACTCCAGCTCTGTCGGAAGGAATGGACCAGAATTTCAACAAGACTTGTAGAAGGCTGCCCATAATGCTTGAGCCAAGTTAAACAAGCAATTTAAGTAACTTCTACATAATGCTTTCCGATTGTATGTAAATTCTCCCTCATTATTTTGACATTTGGCAGAGGAAAAAAAGAAAGAAAAAGTAGAGAATCCAAAGTGATCTACAGGAAATGTTCACTCAAATTTCCTGTCAGACACAGAGGAAATCATTTCTGCCAGATACGACCCAAGTGTATGCAAACTCTGATGAAAAGAAAAAAAAAACCTTACAAAACTTACATAAGGGAATGTTTTCCTCAACTTTTGTCAGACGTGGAGAGAAAAATACAGGCTTCTTTAATCTAAACAAAAATATATACTGTATATTGGTCAACTTGGTGGAAGACTCACAGAGCAGCTATTCCCCAGTGGCCGCCACACTTCTTTCCAGCTTCAATAAAAAGGGATAATCCAATGAGGTTGATAGTTGGAGCGATAGCCAGAGGCCCGATGTATTTGAGCACTAGGCCTACCAGACCAGAAAAGCCCAGGACAATCTGGAGCAGGGAGGACACCAGGATGGCTCCCTGGATCTGTGGATTGCAACGAAAGAGGCTTTTACTTTCAACAAGAATGCAGAGGACACAGTTCAGAGATAACGGCAGTTAAACATACAGCATATCACTAGTCTTTCATCGATTTACCTCCAGCTTTCCACATAAAGTCAGATCAAGCAGCTGCAGGACTTTCAATGGCAGAGCTCAGTATTTGTACACATTTCCTGGTCTGGACCACATCGCCTGAAAAGAGTTACCTTCTGTTTTTGTTTCTCTTTGTTTTGTACTGCCATGGCCAAAAGATGTGGCAGTAACGCAAAATTTGCATTTTACCATATTTGCTTCACATTGTATCAGGATTGTTGTGAAACGTGAAGAGATGTACTCCATAAAGTTTCTCTGGCCTAAAAATGAACTTTTTGGGGGGGACAGAAACCTCAATTTTAGCTTCCTTTTAGGCCTGGCACGATCAGACCAACTAAATGATTTCGGACCAGTGATCAACACCAAGTGGCAACTCATGCCACCCTATCATTCGAATTGAATAATAAGACCAGACTGATTGTCACCAAGGACGGCATCGTCTTCTGCCGTTAGAGATGGTTACCTCCAGAGAACCATGTGCAGCCGTCATTGCCTTGAGTTCAAATGGTGTCAGAAGTTTTGAAGAAGGATCAACGATGTTAACTGTTCGATTACATCTGATGTATTGGCAATAAAAGCTTCTGAAATGTAGCCTTTTAAATGTTCAATATGTCAGGGAAACATGTGAAAAACATCATCCAAGAATACCGAAGCACGTATGACCGCAACAACTTTTGGCCACAACTGTACCAGCTCCAAGTGCAACGTGGGATAGATGGAAATATGTTTATATGTATTTGACATGTTTCTCTTCATATGCGACATATACTACAAATGTGGTAGTTTTGGGTGTTTAATCGTGATTAGTTACTTCTGGTTTTACTTACTTCCTTTGTTGGTTTGTTCCACACATGTTTCATACTAGCCCCTCTGTGCATTTAAAGCCTAGTGTTTTGTTTACTTGACAGTCTGTTTTTGTCATGCTTTTGCTTTCTCTCGTCTCCTGCCAGCTCTGGTCAGGTTTTTGATGTTCTGGAAATCCAGCAGTGTGGGGTGCTTTTTCTAAATTAAAAGGACATTTCTTATTGTTCCTACCTCCTTGATCTTGTGTAGTTGGGTCCTCACTATGACTCAAGATACAACAGTGTTTTAATTCAATAACAAGAGTTTTTGCAGCTATTTACAGTTGGTACGATCTACAGCATTCTTTTTTCTTAACTTATTATCAGAGGAACCTCTTTGTGCTTTTACATCAGATGCCCTTCCTGACCGAACCGTGCCCATTTATGACAAGACTGCCGTGTATTTAAGCCCTCAGAGACCGAGGCTTTGGGGGCAACGGGGAACGGTGTGGGCTTTGGCAGGTGGCAGGGGTGAGGATCAATTCTGCGAGCTTCCAATTGGAGGCAACAGGATCTTTGACAAACAACCAATCCAGTACTTTTTGCTCAGTATTGCCTGTTTTTTGCAGTTTTTACTCAAATGAATTAATTACTTACAAAACTCTTCATAATGAACATTATGACCTATGGTAGGATAGAAAAGGGAGGCAGACAGTCAAATGGGGAAACCATCTTTCTAAGCCACAGGCAGTTTTAGCTGGTGTCCCACAAGGGGGTGGGGATGGGGAATTATCCCCTCTCCTGTTTGTTTTCTGCATTAACTTTCTTGATCATTTGTTACCAACTAGTGTCGAGCCAATAAAATATGCAGATGATTTGACCCTCAGTGAACACCTCATGGGCTCCCTGCCAGGACAGATGCAAGCAGCGGTTGATGCAGTTACAGCCTGGGGTCAGACCTACTGTCTTGCAACCAATGCTGTGAAGACTAAAGACATGGTTATTAGCTTCAGGGAGCCTCATAACCGTCTGGTACCCCCTCCTATCGTTCTGAACAACCAGGCTGTAGAGAGGGTGGACACATTCAACCTCATTGGAATACAGCTCTCCTCTGATCTGAAATGGGACGCACAAGTCCAGTTCATGTTGAAGAAGGCTCAGCCTAGGGTTCATTATCTGAGTGCGGCCAAACGAACACAGCTCCCCCCAAATGTGTTGACCCAGGTATACGACCTTCACCAGTGCGCGAATATGCCTCCCCTTTCTGGGCCGGCCTCCCAAAGCACTTGATCCAGGAACTGGAATGTCTGCAGAGAAGGTGCTGCCGTATCATAGGGATACCAGCTAACTCCTTCCCCACTCTGGAGTTGAGGAGAGAGGAGGCCACCTTAAGGGAATTCCATCGGCTACTGAGAGAAGGGACCAGCCCAATGATCCAATGCCTGTCTACAAGTACAAGTCGCTACACACTACGCAATGGGAGGACACTCACAACCTGTGAGTCAAACAAAAAGGCACCAGATGTCATTCCTCTCGCGATCGTACAAACTTTATTTTTTTTTTTCAAAAGCGCGGGCCTCTTGCCTCAAAGTGTAAAAAACAACAACAACAAATAAACTTTTATAAATGAAACTTGAGGCTGTTGAATGGTTGTTGCGTAAACTTCATTCAGATCGTTTTGCCGCCTGAGATC
Organism: Cololabis saira; assembly: GCF_033807715.1. NCBI lineage: Eukaryota > Metazoa > Chordata > Actinopteri > Beloniformes > Belonidae > Cololabis > Cololabis saira. Next base: position 11,137,152 of record NC_084591.1, read on the forward strand.
CTTGCCCTGTGATTTCCGTCTTCACTGCGTCGACATGTCGCTGGCTGAGCAGCATTTACGCCATGTTTTCAATGGGATCAAAGGACACAGAAAAAAAAAACGGCTCTTCAAACGTTGCCAAGAAGCTGCTGCTCTGCAGGTAGCGTCATAAATTCACCACAACGGATGGATTTATGATTCAAGTCCTGCTGCTTTTATTCTCCCAGCAATCCAACAATGTCAGCTTTCGCTGTCATTACACAGAATATCGTGTTAAATCTTGTCAAACAGACGCGTCCTTGAAGTGTGTCATGAAAGATTGGGCAATCAAAGCCCTACTCTGTAGGTAGCTCCATAAATTACTGCATAAGATAGATTTATGATTCCAAACCCGCTGCTTTTATTCTCTCAACAATCTCAGTTTTCAATGTCATTAAACAATGTACAGTATACTTGTAAATCTTAGCAAACAGATTTTTCTTTGAAAGTGGCTCATTCGTCAGCGCTAAATTGTTGCCCACACAAAGAGCAGCTCTGCCGATCCTTTGGTTTGGTGCTTGATTCGAATTTTCACGTGATTGACCTTATTTTTTTTTTCTCTTCAAATTTCCTCCCATAATGTTCATTTATGACTTTAGCATTTTTTGAAACTCATCTTTTGGTGGCAGTTTAGCTTTTTTTGCTTGACTTTGAATAGAATACACAATGCCACCAAGTTTTTAATCATCATTAATTGTAGTGTTAAGGCTGAATTATGGTTCTGCATTAAATCAGATTCTACGCCGTAGGGTACACGGCTACACTGGAGTCTCTCCGTAGCCTACGCCGTAGCCTGACGTGCACCTCCCAAAAAATGTAACTACGAGTCGAGGCGACGCAGACCCAACGCAGACTGAGATGGCTGTGATTGGTTTGCTTGGTAGCAACGCATTTCCGGTTCGTGAAGCAGTAGTGAACTTTCAGCACTCTTTTCTTCGTGTGATTATTTTTTTTTTTGATTGTTTTGTTTTTTTGCACAATAGTTGTCCTTATCTCTTTGATTCACTGTGACCGGAAAAGCCGGAAGCTAAACAAAGTATCAACTAGCGCTCTGGGGGAGTATTGCACCGCGGCAAAATGGAGTGACGGAAGTCCGAAGGATTCACGACGGCGTCACGGCATAGGCTCTGCGTTGGTTTAAGGCAGAACCTTAAATCAGGTTTAAGAGTCCTCTTCCTGTTCAAACAAAGGTCTTGCTTACCTCTCGTATTCTCGACATCCAGACCTCGTCACTGTTTTGGCTGGTGCCATTCTGCAGCTGCACGGACAGCATCAGAGGGGCATTCGGAGTTGGACACTGCCACTTCGGCAAAGCAAGAATGGCCAAAGTAGGAGTGATGAAGCTGAAGGTCCCACCCTGGAGGATTGGTAACCTGTAGGTGAGAAAGACCCGGATCAGACTTCATCTTCGCTCGAGGGGAAGTTTGATGGATACAGGGTGGCTTTTGTGGCCCTGTTGCTATAGCAAAGCTAAAATGGATAAAATGATGTGGATAATGAAAGAAGTGAATGACTAAAAAACACAGACACAAAAATTAAAAAAAAATCTTACATGAACCACCCAGGATTACTACTACAGATATCTGTGCGTGTGTTTTTTTGTTATATTTTTGCATTGTATCCCTCAAGTATGTGTTAATCATCAATAAAGATCAATAAATATGTATTATTATGCCACTGCAGAATCCCAGAACTTCATCTTTCAAGACTTCTTAACTCAGTTTCTATCAGGTTCCAGTTTTTCTTGAGCAGCGGTTTCCTTTTTTTTCTACTTTGTATCCGCTTAAAACAATAACCATTCAGGTCATTGATTATTATTATTTATTTCTGCTGACACATCCCTGTGCAGGAAGAACCTAATAATCTGCACTGATAGTGAATATCTATTAGAGTATCTGATTTTAGGGGCTCTTTGGCAGAAACAAACTCAGATAAAACAAAACATAGTTTTTGTATTGTACCTTTGTGGATTTCACAAAAATGAAGTCAGACATAAATCATGTGGGTAATACTGCATACCCCATGATTAAACAGTTGTAGATTCAGATTTAGCAGCAGAAACATGAATTGGTCATTTCCTTTATGACGTGGACTGTTGCTTGCGTTCCTGTGCAACCCTCCGTCGCTGTGCCTCACGGTGGGCATGAGGTGATGCTTGGGATATACGTTAGAGGGACTGGTTTGCTTTGCTTTCATCTCTCCAGAGTTTGTAGTTTAATTAGGATCCCCATTAGCTACAGCAAAATTGCAGCTATTCTTCCTGGGGTCCGACCCCAGTACATTACAACCAAAAATTAGCAAACATAAAGAGGTAGCATATAAAAAAAGAAAAACAGAAAATAAAGAAAAAAAATTAAGTCTTTCCATTTAACATTTCGATATAAATAAAATCAATACATATTCATACATTTTATAACATCAACAAATTCAAACCATGTATAGTTATCATAGTTTGCACGAATAACCCTTTTTAATAAATATTCATTTATTTATACTATATACATACATATATATATATCTATATATATATACACATACATACACATATATATATATATATATATATATATATATATATACACATACATACATACATACATACACACATATATATACATACATACATATACAGTATACACCCTTACCGGTACACTATCTACATTATTTATATATTTATTTAATCATAAATAATCCAATAAGCTTCATATATATCTATTCAGAAGATGTTTCTTTACTAACAATTTGAATTATGTTAATAGTTTGCTTAAAGTGTTTGGGAAGTGGTTTCCATGCAGACGTAGCTCTGTAAATCACCGTTCTTTTACCATAGTTTGTCTTTATTTTTGTCAGTGAAAATTACCTCTGAGAGCATGTTTGTGCTGTAGATTAGCTCTACAAGTCTGGTTCAGTCAGAGGGAGGTTTGCGTTACCACGGTCCATGGAGGCAGAAGAGGCGTTCTCTTGGCAACCCTTTCAAATAAAATGAACTTGTCTTCCTCTAATTGTGCTGTTGTAGACTTTAACATGTGTAGTGTGGTCTGTAGCCTCTATGATGCAGTGATTTAATATTACTCTTGTCACCGTCTTTTATGGGTTCCTCTTGTGAATAATACTCCTCAGTTGCTTCTCTAAGGCCAGTGCTTATGTCTTTCCTTCTTGCTATTGTTCTACCACACTCCTGAGCCCTCCAGACCAACAAACTGCCAAAAACCCCTGCTTTTACACAAGTCTGCACACCTGCTGATGATCAGTCAATCAGGGGCTGATAATTAGAAGCACCTGGCTGCAACTTGCCCTCTTAAAGCCTTTGGAAGCAGTACGGAGGTACTTAGTAAACGCACATGTTTTTTGTTTTTCCTTTTTGGCTTCAGTTCTGTTAAATAAATAATAGCATGGTGTAAAAGTTAAATACTGTTCTTCATATGCGGTTGTATATGCCTAGTATTTAGACTCACCATTCTCAGATCATTTTCATCACATTTTCACACACAAAAAACCCCCAAAACAAATACGAATTAAAAATGGTGACACTGGCTTTTTCACACAAATGTCCATATTTCATTGTTGGAATCTTTGTGTTGTTAATCATACTTTTACAAAATTATGCATACGTCCACATAAAATGTTCAATAAAAATAAGGATTAACCTGCCTTTTATTCAATGTCGAAATGTTTGCTTGGATCCCATGTTTGACCTCTCAAGCGTTTGCCAAAAAATGTAGGTGCGGAACTTAAACAAAAGCTGTAGTTATTTGCTCAGGCTGGCTGTTACAGCACTGCAGACAGATGTACGTGTGTGCAACTGAATGACTCTCACACAAACATGAAAGGAGTCGGTCTTAAGGTTAATTTATACTCTCCAACTGAAACAGAGGCAGTATTGAGCACAGTGACGCAATCTCTAACCAGATATGAGAAGATGAAGCCGCTCAGCCTCATTCACAGTCACAGGTGACCTTTGTGGGCGCCTCCACCTGAGGAGGTGGTTCACCATGAAGCCGAATGACAGACGTTCTGACGGAGCTCCAGCCAAACGTTTCGTCATTATTTCGCATAAAATTAAATGAATGAATTCTAGACCTTGAGTACACCTTACGGTGATACTTGGACACGTCATCAGTGATTGACCCGGGGTCACTGGGTGTTTCGGGTCTTTAACGATCATACACCCTCACCCGGGCGCAATATAATATAATAATAATATATATATATATATATATATATATATATATATATATATATATATATATATATATATATATATATATATATATATATATGGATGACCTGCAAAACAACCATACAAACACTAGCTGGGCCAGTGTTGTGCAAGCTCATACTGCAGTTCACATAGTTTAAAAATGAACAGTTCACGTTCATAGTTCACCATTTTCATTTTGAACTAGTTCAAATTCAGTTCATTTCAATATTTTTAGGTGAGAAGTACGAATGAAACACCCCCCTATCCTAAAACTGTTCACTGTATACAATCATGTTTTGTCCTAGTTGCTTTTCAACTTTACTCAGAGGTTGTAATTCTCCAACAATCTAGTCCATTATCAATGTGTCAACCTGTTGCTGGGAAATCAAACTTCTTAAGGCTGCAGGCAGTGTGACTGGAGTTGTTTGGGGCTGTTGGGTCTTCTTGGTCTTTCCTGATGACTGTTTTTGATTGTCAAGTTCTTGCAGATATGTCCTCTCACTGGACGGATGCTTTAATTCCACATGACGTTTCAAATGTGAAGTTGACGAGACAGACGTTCGGACTTGTTTTATCAGCGCAGGTGGACATTATTTGCACAGAAAGGTTAGATTTTTACCGTCAGACTCTTTGGGAGACGATGTGTAAAATTCCCTCAGATAAGCGGATCATCATCTGACGGCTCGCTGACGCTGCGTCCGTCTCTCTCTTCACTGGTCATATAAAGACTGCATCGGGCTCGGGCTGCCGTTGCCATGGAGCTGGTGCCCGGTGCTATGGTGGTGTGTGCACTGCATTGCGGGTAATGTAGTGTGAAGTCTTCGTCTCGTCGAGTATTTTAAATGTGCGCGCCGCCCGCTGATGAAATGAGAAGGAGGTTTATTCCGTAATAATTGGACCTAAACAGTGAAGCTGAAACTCACATAATCTGAACAGTTCAAATTCCAGTTTGTGATCTGCAGAATGAACAAGTTCACGTTCAAGTTCTTTATTTGCAAATATGTTGCGTTCAGTTCAACATTCTCACAATTATGAACGCGTTCATTGAACACGTTCATGCACAACACTGTGCCGGGCACAGCTAAGGAGGCAAAGAGGAAGGCCTTCCATGCTGCAACTTAAGCCAAACACACACACAAAAAAGCCACTGGATGGCTTTAGATCAAGTGGGCAGATCTGTGGCCAAATGCTGCTGGAACAGAGCTTAGTGCTTGATCAGCTCTGGCTGGGTCACTGGGCCAGAGGGACTGATTGGTTGAAAGATCCAAAATCACCCAAAAGACCCAGCAAACCGCTGACGATGTCCCAGCATGTCTGTATGATGTCCCAGACAGCAAAATATGAGTGAATCAACGTTGAAATTTGGTTAGGCAGAAATATTGAATGACATTTAAATTATAAAAAAAGTGGTTGGCGACAAATGGCACACATTGATTCAACATTGATTAGACGTTGGCATTGAAATTCAACCACAAAACTGATTCAATGACATCTTTTCAACATTGGTTAATTGGTTGAAAATTGGATGATTGTTTGATGCTTGATCCTCCATCAATCGTCAACCTTAACCTTTGTACTGAAAGGCTGTATTGTCTCCAACAAATGTGAATATTAAAAAAGTGAAATATAGAGATCAATTCAACAGTTTTACACTAATTGTTGTAATGAAACATTTTTTAAGATAGGAAAAGTCTCTGCTGTACTGTGGCAAAGAGCCAGGCAGCGGATGAGTCACAAAAGACCCCTGCATGGCACTACATGTAGGAGGACAAAGGTGTACTGTCCAATAATCCTCAATGAACTCAAACGTTAATGCTTCTTGTTTATCAATGGAATCAACCATTCAGAGAAAAGGTGAAAAGGCTAATATACACCGGCACACAGAACCCATTCATAAGTAGGACATTCTTGTGGTTTGCACCTGTTGTTCAGGTAAAAAAACAAAGAAAAAAGAATCATAGTCCAACTACAAACATGAACACCCACGCACATGCACAGTGATAAATAGCATTCCGCAAAGGGTGACAGTACTTGAGAAGCTAGACGTGCCAACTTCTTAGCTGGTTCAAACATCAACACACGTGGACAATTTTGTCTTTTTATGGGCGTTTGCGAGTAAAAGTTGTGTGTCTGTGTTACTTTTCAGTTCACCAGCACTATGAGTCAGCAAAGGTCTGTTACCTTGTTCCTACAGCTGTCTGTAGCAGTGTGCACAGTCCTGACACGAAGAATATGGTCGAGATGAGCTGGCTTTTGGCGGCGTTGTTGTCTCCTATGCAGAGAGGCTCCGCAAGGATCAGCGGGACTGCAATGATGCCACCGAACGCCAGGATGTAATGCTGTTGAGGACAGAAGAAAACAGTAATATACTAATAAAAATCTCTGCTAAAGTCATGTTGAATGCACAATAAACAATAAGAAATATATTAAACTTGGGGGCACGGTGGCGCAGCAGGTAGTGCAGCCGTCTCACAGCAAGAAGGTCCTGGGTTCGATTCCCGCCGGGGACGCTGTGGGCGCTGAAGTGCGTGTTAGTTCCCCCATGACTTCAGCGCCCACACCCTGGGTGGGGTTGGCGAAAGGGCCTTTGTGTGTGGAGTTTGCATGTTCTCCCCGTTTTCCCCTGGGTAGCTAATGGGAGCTACCCTCACAAAAACATGCACACAGTCCTGGGCTATACATGCCCCCTCTGGCCAACCGGGGCGCCAGATGGTCGGGAGGATCCGGCCGGAATAACGTGATCCTTCCACGCGCTACGTCCGGCCGGAGAAACCCCACCCTGTCTGGTGAAAAGATGCGGCCTGCTCACTCCTCAGGTTAAGGAGGAGACCTGAGCTCAGTGCGGGGCCCTCCTGGGGTTGGTAGAGGATGGCAATGCCCAGGACTGTTACTTAGGTAGGAGCACTGGGTGATAAAATGGGGAAAAAAAACAGGATAAAAATATTTGAAAAAAAAAAAGAAATATATTAAACTTATACATTTCATGCATGTTTAAAATAAAAAGTTGGGATATGAACAACAAAAGGCCTGAAAAATAGGTGGTACTAAAACAAAACACCTGGAGGAATATCTAATGGCGCTTTTCCACTACTACAGGGGTCGGGAACCTATGGCTCGCGAGCCATATATGGCTCTTCCGGTCACGGCGTATGGCTCCCAGACAACCTCCGGGGCGCAACTCCCCCCGGGAGCCGCGTCTCCTTCTCGGTAGCGAGGCCGAGGCAATTCACACGCCCCCCTTCCCCCTTTAACGTTCTCATGGTGGAGTCTACTATGTCCGCAAATCACGGGCAATTCAAGCGCCCCCCTTCCCCCTTTAACTTCTCATGCCGGCTTCAATTACGTCCGCCTTACAATAATACAATGGGCGCATTGCGTCATTGGGCGCGCGGCACATGTAAAAAAAAAAAAAGAGGTGGGTCGTAAAAATAGAAATGAAAAAACTTCAACCTGAAGACCAGCTGATTCTCAAATCAGAACGCACTTCCTGTCACATACCAAACACTGCAGCGTGTGAGTATTGCTGTATTGACCATTTTTGGATCGACATATGGATGTGAGCAGTCATTCTCACATCTTAAAAACATCAAGTCTAACCTACGATCACGTTTGACGGATGAAAGCCTCAACACTTGCATGAAGTTTAACCTCACCAAGTACCAACCAGACTACAAAGACATCGGCAAATCCATGCAGCACCAGAAGTCGCATTAATGGTGAGTATTATGACAACATTATTTAAAAGAATAAATTCAGAGGGTCATTACTCTTCTTATTACTTATTACTTATTACTCTTCCCTCACCCACTTCTACAACCAGGCCCCATGCTACTTTACCGACCTGCTCCGGGGGGTTGGGAGTCAGACGCGGAAATCAGCGAAAGAGCAACTCGCGGCTTCTTGTTCATTTTATTCGACAGGCAGTGGCAGCACAAAAGTCTGTTTGGTGATCCAACTCTGAGGTGCAGATGTTCATAAACCTGGTGACTGAGGAGAGAATTAAAAAGGGATCTAGACGGGCGATAAGGAACAACCAGATCTACCAGGAGCTCTGTCACTTCATAGCTGCTCGCGGCTCCTTTTCAGCAGCGCCGGGACAAACTAAAAAGAATTAAAAAGCGTTGCCGCTTGAAGCTTCTGTCACTCTCATTTTTTAACTTGATATCCAACACAAGCCACAGACCCAGCTGCACATCTATCATCTCCTCCAGGTTCTACGTCTTTAGTGTTGTTGTCTTCTTCGTTTAGATCACACAATCAAATACATCACAGCTTTGCTCCAACCCTGCCTACTTCTGCTCCAGGTGCTGGATTGTTATGGAAAAGAAACTTGGCCGAGTTGAGTAGAGCTGAGTAGGTACTAGTGTAAAAGCACCATAAATAGGTTAATTAGTACCAACTCAGTGACTGGACTGGTATAAAAAAAACATCTGAGAGAGGTTAAAATGGCCAAAGATTCACAAACTGATACACCCCAACTACACAATGCGAAACAATTTAAGAATAACGTCTCTCAATGTAAAATTATGCAGGAACCCTCATCATCTAGAGTACATACTGTATCATCCAAAGATTCACAGAATCTGCAAAGATCTCCATCCACATGGGACATGGCCGGAAATCCACATCGAATGCCCGAGATCTTCGGCCCCTCAGGCAGCAGTACATTAGCAACAGACAAGAATTTGTAATAGAAATCCCTGCATGGGCTCAAGAGCACACCAGAAATCAATGTCTATGAACACAGATGGCTGTGTCATCCACAAATGCAGGATAAAGCTCTATCATGCAAAGAATAAGCCACATGTGAACATGATCAAGAAACACTGCTGTATTTGATGGGGCCAAAGCTGCTTTTAAAATACAATGAGACAAAATGAAAAACTGTCCTGTTGCCAGAGAAATCCAAATCTGAAATTACATTTTGGAAACCATGGAGTCCTCTGGACCAAATAAAAGAAGGGCCATCCAGCTCAGAACAATGCACCTTTGACAAAAAGGATGCATATGTCTCCATGGAATGAGCAACTTAAACATTAGGTGAGGAAAGCTTACATGCTCTCATCCTCATAAATCTGCACATGAATGCAATTCTCGCTTAATATGAGACACCTGCTTACTAAAGAATACTCTATATTCACAAATGCTACATACAAGTCAGATTTCCTGGTAAGAATATATCTATGATAATAAATCCCATATGCCGCCAATTGATTAGCTTAAATCCCATTAAGCGAGGAGGTGTACAGGTGCATCCTCATTCTCCATGTGTACATGTGGACACGGCGCACATTAAAAAAAGAGATAGTGAAAGAAAAAAAAATCACATGTTGCAATAGATATAACTTTAACTTGAGTGGAGCAAAGTAAAAAGAAAATATTTTGCTCTGTTAAAACTACAGTAGTGTAGGTAACAAGCCTGGAAAGTAACGGGAGTGTCTTCTGTCCAATTAAGCATTTAAGAGTTGAAGCAGAAATGGTTTGAAAAGAAAAGTTGGATGCAAGAAAAATAAAAAAACATTGACTTAACATTACTGGGGACAAAGCAAACTTTCTGCTGCTGACAACAGTATCGTCTCTATAAATGGAGCAGCCTTTTTATCAGAAACCATATCTGATGGAGGGGGTGGCATGTCACCACAGGAGTCAACAGGAACCCCGAAAGCTAACACTTCTTTTATTATGTGTTGCATCCCTATGCAGTCAGTGGATGTTTAGCTTTTAACACACATTTTAAGAAACACAATCTGAAGCTTAAATATGCATCACTTCAGATAAATGTGTGTTATTTGGGTTTTCTGCAGGGTCTGCAAAGTTTAATTTATTGAGTCTTACCTGGTTCTTTAGGTTTGAGCTTGTCTTTGACTTGTTTCCTGTTTTATTTTGAAAGTCTGTGTCCTTGTGTTTGGTTTGATTTTGAACTCCCTGGCTCCCATCTGTCGTGATTGTTTGCACCTGTGTGTTGTCAAACCCAGTCTGTATATATCATCCCGTCCTTCCCTTCTTCCCTGCTGTTCTGTACTGTTTGTTTTGGCTCTCTGTTTGTGATTATTTCCCAGTTCTGTGGTTGATGAGGCGTTTCTTTTTTGTTAATTCAAATTCTTTTGACTTGCACTAGATATGTGACGTTCTGTATCAAGGCTTGCTTCATTTAGGGGAGGTGCTGAAAATGATGACGTCCGAAGCCTTGCTGCCCGGCTGTACCGCATGGTGTTTGATGGGGAGTTGCGGTCAGTGAGAGAATGGAGCCAGCTAAGAGGAGGATGTCCCCTGTGTGGAAACATTTCCATCTCATTTCTCCAAACAAGGCATGTATAGTAACATTACGGAAGATGCATATTTAATATTGATTGTGCTATGCAATGTATCTTCAACTGTCTTTACTTTTGTACACGGTGAAGTGTTTTTCTATGTGCCAGGGAGCTGGGGTATAATAACACCTAATCCATGCTTATAGACACTACAGAGCTTTGCGTGAGAATAAGGCCACCCCCGAATATGGACCAAGACCAGGTGAGCTGTCAAAAATGACAGAATAAGGGATGCAATAATGTGACTAAATAAAATAAAACAATATTATACAACTCTAATAAGTAAAGAGTATGATATTTATGTTTTGGGCTTTGTTTTTTATTTTAACTTTCCTCAGGAGAAAAATCTCAAATGGATGAAGTTACCATGGTGACTTAGGACACCCAGTCATCTAGTATTGTGGAGGACAAAGGATTTAAAAGAGTTGTTAAATCTTAGATATGTTCTCCCCAGAAAGAAGGTAATAAAAGCAATTAACAATGTGGACAGGCTGGACTGAGGCTCAAACCCGAGTCCATCAGTCACAGGACAGTCACCTCGTACTTGTGAATGCCTTTTTGTTCCTTTAGCCCGGGGATCGGTAACCCATGGCTCTTTAGCGCTGCCCTAGTGGCTCCCTGGAGCTTTTTCAAAAATCTCTGAAAATGGAAATAGACGGGGGAGAGAAATATATTTTTGGTTTTAATATGGTTTCTGTAGGAGGACAAACTTGACACAAACATTCTTAACGTTTTCCAAAGCTGTAAAAATGTGTAGAATAAATATAACATTTCTGGTTGTATTGTGTTCATCTTGTCTTCAGATTGATATCCTATGGTTTCTTTTTTCCAGACAAAATTCCGACTTCTTACCTTCCGTTTGACAGTCACGTGATGGGAAGTGACACGTCCTTATCAACTGTTTTTACTATGAGGACGTGACCGACCTGCCAGGGGCCTGTACTACGAAGCAAGTTCAACATACCCAGGATATCTTTTCCTTATCCAGATTCACTAACCCGGACAATTGCAATCACGCTAAGCGGTCACACGACGGTGGTTATCAACTCAGGTTTCTCCAATCTGGATATGAGCGCGTGCACATAAAAGGGGCGGTGTTTTCAGCGCATGACCAATCGCAAGCATGGAGAAGTCCGCTGTCAGAGCCGCTTATTTCAGTAGCGAAGAGCAAAGGATAAATTACACTGTGATTTAACTTAATATTTAGACTTGAAATTAAAAGTTCATGTCGTGTTCAAATTAAACAAGGTCTGACATTTCATCCTCTCTCAAATGACTCATACCTTGTTTCTACAGTATATTTACAGTTTGTAGCCTACATAAAGGTTTATTTGCAAAAGTAGACGGAGTGAGGGTATCTACAGCAAAGACAAACGTACTCGCATACCTCTCTGTCAGGAGAAAAGAAATGATAAAGTGTTGATACTTGGGTATGAAAGGAATTGCTTAGTTTCTTGACTAATTCAATTTTTGTTGAAAGTCAGCCCACTCTTTTTTTTTTTTTTCCTCTCACGATCCGCGCACCGAGCTCCACTGGATTCTCTTCGAAAGGGCATGCCATTTTCCAAGAGAGCTGATTGGTCAGTGGGCGGTGCTGTTATACCCGGCGATCTGTATCTCGAACATAACCTGCTCCGGAGCAGGTTAGCTGTTCAGCATAAGTTACCATGGCGATGTACCCCGGTAAGAAGTGAACCACCGTCGTAGTCCTGAAAACCCAGGGTTAAACCTGAAGTTACCTCGCTAACCCCAAATCCCGCTTCGTAGTACAGGCCCCTGGTTTGACAGGTCGGCCACGCCCCCCGCTGTCCTCCCGCCTCTCCAAGATGCTGGTCCATGTGTGAGAGAGCATGTACGCTCCCTCATCGTATGTTCTTGTTTCCTTATTTCTATGGCCTTCAAAATCCAGCGCTGTTGTCCTCGGTGCAGATGACTATGGCTTTGTCCCAGTTCATGATATGATTTTCCCTTTTACAATGTCTGTTATGGCTGACTTGTGGGTCTCTTGCAATGCCTTTTCTTTTATTGCTCTGCATTAAAAGCATGTAAATACCCACAGTGGGCCATAAACAAAGGAGCAGAACAAGTGAGGAGGAAAGAAACAGAACTGAAAAAGAAAAAGAAACCCACCAACAAGACTGAGAACAGAGGAACCGTGACTCTACCGTATATCAGAGGAATCACGGAAAAAAACTCAGAGAACCATGCGAAAATACACCGGTCAAACCACATAAAAAACTCAGACAGCTGTTAGTGCACCCAAAGGACAAAATAGATCACAACAAAAAATGTAACGTAATATAAGAAATACCCTGTCAATCATGTGATAAAACATACATCGGAGAAACGGGAAGAAGTTTCAACACAACGAGAAAAGAACATCAAAAGGAATGTGAGAAGGAGACGGGAAAAATTCACACGAGCAATAAAAGAAAAGGCATTGCAAGAGACCCACAAGTCAGCGAGGACAACAGACACCAGCGCTGGATTTTGGAGGCCATAGAAATAAGGAAACAAGAACATACGATGAACAGGGATGAAGGAGCGTACATGCTTTCTCACACATGGACCATCATCTTGGAGAGGCGGGAGGACAGCGGGGGGCGGGACCGACCTGTCAAACCTGGCAGGTCGGTCATGCCCTCATAGTAAAAACAGCTGATAAGGACGTCACTTCCCATCACGTGACACTCTGAGGAAGGCGGGAGAACCGCCGAAACTGTCAGACAGAAGGTAAGAAGTCGGAACTTTGTCTGGAAAAAAAGAAACCATAGGATTTCAACATTTCTGTTAAAGATTTGCGTCATAGCCACACATTTCTACCAGCAGGGTGGGATGCCATGTAGGTGGCTGTTGTAAACAAACCGGCCAAAGGGAAAAAGAGAAACATAACTGAGAAAATAGGATTCAACGTTTCTTGGACAGAATCATTTGCATTCATTGCAGGACCATTAAAATGGCAGGTAACATCACCGATCAGCAAATCAAGGACATAAATTCAGCGCCAGCAGACTCAATTATTGTGTTGAGTTGTGTGATGTGATCGATATTGATTAAAAAAACTGCGCTTTTATGCAGGCATGTGAACTCTTATGTATTTGTAGCCAACTTAGTCATTTTGATAGTAGGCTAATATAACTAATATAGATACATACAGCATGTGTTGCCTTCATTCTAAGGCTTATACAAGACTTAACATTTTTTGCGGCTCCAGACGTATTTGTTTTTTTGGTCCAATATTGCTCTTCAACATTTTGGGTTGCCGATCCCTGCTTTAGGCCCTGAAAGCCATGGTGGAGGCCAGGTACTGGGGGATGAAGGAGAAAGCTAAGGCCAGTATTGAGAAGGCAGTGGCTGTGAGTCTGACATCAGAGATGTAGGCCTCCATGTTGTTAGAGGTCCACATATGTGCTGTCAGATATGTGGACCTCCTATCATCACAGAGGCCTATCTCGCTGTCACCTGCCAGTTTGTCGATGGGGCCCCAGTACATCAAATACAGTTGTTTTGGAAGTGCAACATTTTCCCAAGGCACACACTGCAGAAAATATTGCACAAGTGAAAGGCTCACTCATCAGGGAATGAGTTATTACTGAAAACGTTGCATGCCTCGTAACAGCCGGGGCTGCCAATATGAGGGCTTGTCCAAGGGAACTACGGCTCCAACATGCCATATGTGTAGCTCACACCCTTAACTTATGGCTCTACTCATCTCGACTCAACTCGGCCCAGTTTCTTTTCCATAACAATTCAGCAAGTAGGCGGGTTGGAGCGAAGCTGCTGTGATGTATTTGATTGTGTATCTAAATGAAGAAGACAACAACACTAAAGATGTAGAACATGGAGGAGATGATAGATGTGCTGCTGGGTCTGTGGCTTGTGTTCGATATCAAGTTAAAAATTGACAGTGAAAGACGCTTCAAGCTGCAATGCTTTTTAATCTTTTTTTAGTTTGTCTCACGCTGCTGAAAAGTCCGTTGGTAGCCGCGAGCAGCTATGAAGTGACAGAGCTCCTGGTGGATCTTGTCGTTCCTTATCCCCCGTCTAGATCCCTTTTTAATTCTCTCCTCAGCGACCAGGTTTATGAACATCTGCACCTCAGAGTTTGATCATGAAACAGACTTTTGCAATGCCATTGCCTGTCGAATAAAATTAACAAGAAGCCGCCGTCAGAGTTGCTCTTTCACTGATGTCACATCATGGCTCAGACGTCTGACTCCCAACCCCCCGACCAAAGGGTGGCCTGTATTGTGATGACATCACAGCCCGACTCAGCCGCTCAGAACCTCGGCAGAAGAGATACAGAAAAAGTATCTACTCGGCACGTTAGACCCCTAGTGGAAAAGCGCCAAGTTGGGTTGAGAAGGTACTAGTGGAAAAGTGCCATTAGTAGTGAAGAAGGCGCTTGACCAGGGTTTAAAAGGAGAGGCTTTCAGTGGTACAGGAACAATTGGCCTCGACTCAAACTTATCCAGAAGTGTAAACCTGCTTGAACAACACTTGCAATATGCTGCAAAGAGGGCCAGTGGGTGGTGCTTTGGCAACTCTCACAACAGACATCTCTCCTATTTCATCAGAGGAACATGGCATTCAGAGTGTCTGATTGTCCTTTGACCATTTATCAACGAAACCACTAAGATCTCTTAGGGGAAAGGGTGTCTGGCTCCAAGAGACCAAATTGGGGCCATAAGCAAAATGTTATTTGGAGGCCCCCCACCATGTATCGTATGTTCAAAATGACCACATAACATACCATTTAACTTGACAACCTTTAATTAATAACAACAATGTAATGTTAATAACAATGTACTGTAAGTATAGATACAGTAGTTTGACTGTATGAGACTGCACTAAATGTGATAGCAGATGCAAATATTGAGGTCCAATGTTACATGACGGAGCCAAATATTGAAAGGTTGGAGGACCCCCCCCCCCCCCCCGTCTATGTCTATCCCCATTTATACGGGAAATGGCTTTCTTGTGTACGCCTGCCTCATCTCTGCCCTGTGAGCGACTGTTTTCAGAAGCAGGACAAATATTGTCTAAAAAGATATCGCCTAAGACCCACAGTGGAGAAACTGGTTTTAAATAAAAATCCACCACCCTCACCTCACTGCAAATTATTTCTATTTTGATCATTTCCAAATAATCGTTTTCGTGTGTGTGTGTGTGTGTGTGTGTGTGTGTGTGTGTGTGTGTGTGTGTGTGTGTGTGTGTGTGTGTGTGTGTGTGTGTGTGTGTGTGTGTACACACACAGGATACTGCCATCACTACAATATACATGTTCTGCATTGTACATTATTTTATGGACAGTTTAGTCGCAAGCTTTCTCCAAAATACCACACACTTCAGATTCATACCAACTGATATTTTTGTGTCCAGTAGATGTCCAACTACAGTAAATGAAGCTTCAAGAAGTTTTGCGCTGGAGTGAACCAATCGGATTTAGAGGCTTCAATGCTTCATCTACCCATCACTGATTTGCACTCTTGGTGCCTCGTCTCGGGCATTTGGGTCCTACCATTTCTGAATCATGACAATGTGTTATGTTTCTGATTTTCATTTTAAAAGTATCTGTTCATGAAAATAATGGTACATATGACACATTAACACTGGAAAGTCTATTAAGGAATCTTTATGGTACTACTCGTATGCACAAGCTCTGCATGTGCACTGCAGAAACTAAAAAAAGCCTTGTTTCAACAAAATTAGTCTGGGTGGTTAAACTATTTTTCTAATTTTATAAGACTTCTAGTCAAGAAAAAAATGTCTTATCCCATTGACAGATACTCTTGCTTAATATTCCAGTTCAAACAATATAGGACAGTTTGACTAGATTTAGGTATATTAAGCGTATTTTTAGATCAACAAAAGCACCTGCGAAAAGTCGTGATAAAGTCACATTCCCACGGATGCCAAAACACCCGTACATTTGGTTCTGCTGACAGTTACGTTTGTTCTGTTCAAAACATTT
This sequence comes from Cololabis saira, assembly GCF_033807715.1. Classification (NCBI taxonomy): domain Eukaryota; kingdom Metazoa; phylum Chordata; class Actinopteri; order Beloniformes; family Belonidae; genus Cololabis; species Cololabis saira. The sequence goes on from NC_084591.1 coordinate 11,153,656, forward strand.
GCCACAACATGAGCTGAAACATACGACAAAGACCACAGACCCAGGACTTTTAAACAGCTCCAGCACTGTATCAGACAAGAATTGCATAAGGTTCCCCTCTCAACATTAAAAGTCCTAGACTAGTATAAACTGTTAAAATAAGATGGCATGCTGCACATTAGGAAACAATCCTCCGGCCTTAGATTTTATTGAGACATGTTGCTGCCATGAAAGGCAGAGGCCCCCCCCAAATTCCTGTACAGTTTGATGAATGGTTGGTGGCATTACATCATTACATTTGTTCCCTTCACATTCCACATTTTTTCGATTTCCTGTATTAAGCCTTGGTGTTTCTTCTTCAGGAATGATATCACCCCTCCTTTCCAATGTCTAGTTTGTCAGCCATCACCAGTTTGAGTCTGGATTAGGGTTTTTTCCCTCTAACGCATTTGGACGATCTCCTATTTTGAGTTTGGGGCATCCAACTCAACACCATGTTACTGTGCACTATTTCAGCTACTATCCCATGTCTGCCTGCATCTTATCGGCTTTTGTTATGTACTTGATTGTCTCAGGGGCACACCTGAGGTCTTGCTTGGTGTGGGATCCTCCTCCTTCGCTACTTACTCACTGGATTTCTGTCAAAAAAGGCAACAATCTCCACTTCTAGTAACAGTAAATTACTGGTGGTCTTTCTGGATCTTTATCATCCCGGATAGTGGCTTTGAATGTTAGTCGGAAGCCGCCAACCTTCCTCGTAGTACATAACCTAAGGTTTGGGATGAAACCCTCTATTCATTGTGACAGGCTCCCTTGTCTTGGCATCGTTATCTTCCATCTCGTCCTGGGGCCTGGTTATTGTACCAGTAGGGTATCTGATTACTGATAGGCATGATGCATTGATGGCTTTGTTTTTCTCATTCACCGGGCCCTTCAGGACTTGCAGATCCCAAGGTATTTGTGGATGTTCGGCTGCTTTTTGTGTGTGTCTGTTGAGGGTGGGGGGGTATTCGTCTGTTTTTTTTAATATAATTTCAAGGACTGGAATGTTGGTGGACGGCAAATCTTGTCTGGGACATGTTTTCTCCCTTTGCATGTGAGGGTTTTCTCCAGGTACACTGGCTTTCTTCCACTAACCAAAAACATGCCTATGGAGGCTGATTGTTGATTCTAACCTGACCACATGCTTGAGGGTGGATGGTTGCTTGTTTCTCCTGTGTGGTCCTGTGATGGACTACTGACATATTCAGGGTACCCACCAGTCCCACACTGACAGCTGGGATCAAGACCAGCCTTCCTGCCACCCTGAACAGAATGAAACCAGCTGAGAAAACAGACGGATGGACCGTTGGCCACAAACATCGTCATACAATGCAATAACAAGAAATTTAACCTGAATGAGACTAATTAGGACTATATGTTGCAGTGGGACATATTAACACTGTATTGCTGATACCTCTGCAAACTACAGAGAAATATATTTGTATAAATAAGTCATATCATTAGGATGCATAATAGTATAAAAAAATTACTAGGCACACTTTTTGTTCTTACTGTTTATATTACACCATGCGTGCACTTTATTTATTTTCTACCACCTAAACAAATTTATATGGAAGAGTATTAGGGCCAGGCAGGAGAAAAATAAAAATAATATTTTAAATGAATATTTTTTTTTTCATTATGCACTTCAAGAAAAAAGTCGAAATATTGAGATTAATGTTGAATTACAATTTTGAGAAAAAAGTCGAAATGTCGAGAATAATGTTGAAGTACAATTTTGAGAAAAAAGTTGAAATGTTGAGAAAAAAGACAACATTTTGATGTTATTCTTGAAATTGTATTTCAACATTAATCTCGACATTTCGACTTTTTTCTCGACATTTCGACTTTTATCTCGAAGTGCACAATAAAAACAGATTTTTTTTTTTCTAGTTTGGCGTTAGGTTTTTACTTAAACGATCAGAATATTTCTCCACCACTGTTTTCTTCATCCCTGGTTCATCAAAAGGCCTTTAAAGCTGAAGAAAACTAAAAATATTACACTCTAAAAATATATAATCGCTGATTCATGACTAGCACTTCAGTGTTTAGCCACTTTGCTGTGGTTTCCTCTAATCGGTTTTACTGCATGATTTAAATGTCATGGCTCCTTTACTCTGAAATCAACTCATGACCTTCTGCTCCTCGGATCCCTCATACAAGCACAAACCCCAGACTTTATCAGCCTCTTTTAGTTTTTCTTCCCTTGCGTTGCACCATTGGACCCTATCCTTGAACATGTCACATGTGTGTATATATACTTTAGCACTCTGAAGCAGGTGTTTTCCTGAAATACCAGGTCTCGGAGTACAAATTCCATCGAACGTGACATCATGAGACATAAAGTTCAGTCTCATAATCAAATGGAGTTTATTATAAATATCTACGGCGCTTTTAATTTTTTTAAGCACTGACAATACGGTTGATCCGTCAACTCCGCAGTAGCTGTTTTGCTGTAGACCCACTGCAGATTGAGAAACAACGGTGAATATAAAGTGCATGTGACAAAAAACACATTAACTGATGTGACCGGCACAGACATGCTGGAGCCTTTCACTTCAAGCAGCCAATCAGATGGCTTTGTAGAAATCTGCTTGTTGATTGCTTTAGGGCACAACAGAAAGATGATTCTGGGTATATCACAGCACAGAAACATGGAAATAATCTTTTGCTGTTTTTGAAGTTACACTAATGTTGAGTTACTACTTTCAAGTAAAGTTGTTTTCAGGTAGCTGAATGTTGGCAGGTTAGCTACAGTCTTCAGATGCTGTATTATTATATTCCCGATATATAAAATAATTGTGACATTTATGATTGTCTTTGGCTTCCATATTTACCAAATGTTACAGAATTGTTTTAATGTTTAAGATTTGGCCATCAAGGCTAAAGTGTTGTGGTAATAGTGGTAGCAAAAAGGTCTCCACCCACAAGGGGCATCTCTGGACCCACTATGGTCCGTCACATTGGTAAGGTCCTATCTGGATCACTGTGCACAGGCTAGAAGTCTGCAAATTAAGTGGGGACTGTTTGGGTTTGAAGGAGACACAAATGTGTGCTTGATGCATTTGAAGTTACAACCAAATGAAAAAATATAAAATAATACAAGCCTTAAGACTTTGTTCAGGATTTGCTAGGTCTGAGGCGTTCCATTCAGTGACCCACGCAGATTAGCAAGGTGCCGTGACAGGGAAGAATTATCTACTCTCTCCATCTTTATTAGTCACCCAACTCATAAATCACCCTGTGAAGGGTAAAAACCTCAGGAAATGATTCCAACGCCTGAAATAAATGAATTGAGAAACATCATCTTCTCTCACACCTGGTGTATGTCTTTATCAATCCGGGGAAACAGAGCCAATACACAGTCTCACATGGTCTTGTTTTTCAATTTAGTTTCATCCTTAATTCAAAAAAGTTGGAAAATTGTGTAAAATACAGCTTAAAGAGAGCATTTTTTGGGGGAATCTGATGCAACCATATTTTATTTATGATTTCATTATGAACATAGAAAATAACATGAAATGTTGAAGTAAAATATTGTACATGCTCTCATTTTTAATGTGATGGCAGCTACTTACTTTAAAAATGTTGGAATAAAAAAAAGTGAGTCTACTAATAACAAATCTTTAGAAGCATTTTGCAATTAATTGGTTTTATTTGTAAATGTATTGTCTTTTGTGTTTAACTGTGGTAAAATCATCTTAGGGGGCTTTCACACTGCATGATTTTAGGACTGATTTCAGTCCCAGAGCTCCCCCAAGACTTCGTAGTTAATCAGCAGGCACTTGATCATTATGTGTGAACAACTCAAAGACTGATCAAAGCCAATGTGTCACCAAGCCATCACTGATGGCAGATATTTATTCAGCTGAAAAACTAGAGCCAGACAGGGAATCCACATTCTGGCAACAGCCAATGACAGAGCAGGGCTTCAGGAGAGATCACAGCGATGGAGAGTGAATCTGTGTACCGTACCGCAATATGAAAAGGCAGCGACTTTCTCATTACAAAAGATTTTCCACTGTATTATTTGGAGGACTTTGACCGTCCATGATGACATCAAAAACTTCAGAGAAACACACCTGCTCACTCACCTACATACTCACCCCACAGTTTTGGGGGACAGATAATCGCAGTAGCCTAGTCCTGATTTAGTTTTAGAGACCTGGAATGGTTGCTGTTTGTGTCTCTGTCTGTTCCCATGTCTGTTCGTTTGTTTCCTCTCTTGCAGGTTCCAAACGCTTGTGTGCCCGGTGTGTGTTTTCCTGTGTTTATCTCATTTCAGATTTGCAGCGGATGCAACCCTCAACAACCCTCCCACCCCCTACCCCTCTTACATATATGTTTTAAAAAAAAAAACAAGATTAAGAGTTTAAGAAGATTAAATATATATGCTTTAAGTTTTACCAAACTTGGTATTAACCATTAATATATATGCAGATAAGGTAAAGTAAAATAAATAAATAAATAAACTTCAGATAAAACTGGATGCATCACCGTGTGGATGGGATGAAGCTGATATTTCAGTCCTGAGATGACATGGCACTAAAAACAGACATGGTCCGTGCATGGGCTCACGAACAAATCACTGGCAGCACAAGACTCTTGGCTTTTTTTTAAAGATTTTGTAAGTAATCTGACAGGAAGTGGGAACAGAGAAAGAGGGGTGAAGATGCGCAGCGAAAGGACAGCGGGTCAGCAGTCGGCTGGCTGCCGAATGAGGCACGAGGACAGAAGAATGTGCACATCTTTTTTTTTTTATTTAACCTTTATTTAACCAGGTCGTCCCGTTGAGATACAATGACCACTTTTTCAAGGGAAGCCTGGCCAAGACAGAAGCCAGAGAAACATTAAAAGTGCAACAATTAAAAACAGACGCTAAAGATCCAGGCACTCGAGACGAGGTGGATAAAAAGATGAAAAAGCCTTTATTAGAAGAGGGTTGCAAACATGTTTCGGCCTATCTGGCCTTCATTTTTTTTTTTTTTTTGCCCTGATGAAGGCCAGATAGGCCGAAACATGTTTGCAACCCTCTTCTAATAAAGGCTTTTTTATCTTTTTATCCACCTCGTCTCGGGTGCCTGGATCTTTAGCTTCTATTTTTCCACATTGTCTCCCGGGTCCGATCCAAGAGCACCATTATACAGCGGTCACACCCTATCGAGCCCCTGGTCGACTCTTTTTCAATTAAAAACAGACACCACCAACTCACTCAATAAAATAAATAAATAAAATACTCAACACTCCACAAGATAAATACAAATGTGTGCTAGGTTAAAACACAAGATTAAGAATTTACATTAAAACAAGTGTGAAAAGTAGCTGCTGCAAGATCCTTCATCCGGCTTTTAAAATTTCAGATCCTTCAGATTTAGTGTCTTCTGTAGGGAGTTCCAGGCAACAGGTGCAGATGACTTAAAGGAGACCTATTATGGCATTTAATGTATATTTTAAACAGGCCTTGAATGTCTTAAAAACAATCTAAAGCTTGTTTTTTCTACATAAATCATAAATCCAGCCTGTGGGCCCTGTCACTAGTTTTACCGATTGTAACCTCTTTTTCTGCGCCTCATTTTTAGGGAAGGGGGGGGTATGATAATGAGGCTCTGTGCTGATTGGCTCCCTGAATGACGTGTAGCAGGGGAGGAGAAAAAACCTTGCTCCGCCAGAGCAGCCCGAGCCTGTAAATGATCACAACACTGAATTTTCACAAATGGAAACTTTATTGTTAAAAAAATAAAATATGAGTTGTATATAAATAACATTTATGCACTATTTAAGCCGGATCTACCCGGCGGATGCTGAACGCTGGCCCCGGAGCCACGCCGGGCGCCCGGGAGCAGCGCTGCTGGAGCAGCGCGCACCACCGCGGCTTTAACGGGGGAATCTGACCGGTTCCGACCGGCCGGGACCGCAGGAACCGGCCTGGACTGATAGCAGGGACTCCCGGGGACCGACCAGCGGAATTTCAGCCGGATCTGCCCGGCGGATGCTGCGCAACGGGCGCTGCAACCGCACGGCGGGTGCACAGATCGGCTCCGGAGCGCATCCTGTGCGCATCGTCGGTTACCGGGGATCAAACCGACAGATTTGCCTGAAAATCTCAGAGAGTGAAGCTGGTCAGACCTGGGACAGACCCCCGAGGACCCAGCTCCCAAACCACCCGGGAACCTGGATGATTTAACCCGGATCCGCTCCGCCGCGGCGCCGCGTCCGACTGGCTGAAGGATGGACCGCTCCAGCAGCGGAGAGAGCTGGTTGTGGGCGTGGTTTCAGCAGCGGAGGCTGAACCTATGGAAATCTGCTCCTGTCGTTACGTAACGACGGGAGCAGATTCTAATCGGCTCAAAAAAAACCACGTGACACTGAGGGACTCTGTCCGGCGGGGGTCAGAGACCTTGCAGAAATTCATGGTATTTTGTCTCCCCTGTGCTGGCAGGGTGAGGGGAGACCACTTTATATATGTTAAAACAAGAAAAAACGTGTTTTTCATAATAGGTCCCCTTTAAAACAGTGTTTACCTAGTTCGGAATGCACCTTTGGCACGTTTAGCAGATATAAATCATTGGAACGTAAGCAGTAATTGCTGTGGGTTCTGGAAATGTAGTAGCATAAATAATGTGGGAGTAGACCAAGGGTCGCTTTATAAATAAAACTGTACCAGTGGATGAGACGGCGCGTCGTCAAAGACGGCCATTCAACTCTATCATATAAGGTGCAGTGGTGAGTGAGGGCTCTGCAACCAGTGATGAACCTTAAGGCACCATGGTACACTGAATCCAGAGACTGCAAACAATTCGCTGAGGCATTCATATATAAAAGGTCGCCATAATCAAGCATCTGGAGAAAAGTGACAGAAACCAACTTTTTCCTGGCAGCAAAAGAAAAACAAGTTCTGTAACGAAAGAAGAATCCCAGTTTCAACCCTAATGTTTTTTTCAGGTTTTCTATGTGGGGTTTAAAAGAGAGCCCATCCTCAATTAAAACACTGAAATACCTGTAACAGTGCACAAGTTCAATCTTGCAACAATGTAGGCTATGGATAAAATGCTGGGAGGGGGCTCAGATACTTTTCTGCCATTAGAGAAAATGATCAGTTTAGTTTTGGCAGCATTTAAAACAAGTTTTAGCTCAATGAGCATGAACATGGGGCACCCACTCACCCAGAGCCACCCACCGCCCCACCGTACAACATTTTTTGTCAGAATCAGTGTATACAGAGTGTGTGTGTACATTTTGGGATTATCGATTGGTCTTGCGTACAAATGCTGGCTGGGAAAATTGCTGCAGATATCTGTTAACACAACCTGCTATAAGTATACAGCATTTTTTTTCTTATCTTTTCTTTCTTATCGTCTTGAAATAGCATGTACTGTAGTTTCTGCTTTAGTTGGCTATTTCCTCTTTTCTCCAGCTGCAAAGGGACAGCTGCTTTTGGCAAACAAAATTCCCGGCAGCAACAAACTGCAGGCAATGTTTGCCTGGTACCTTCTGACTCTTCTGACTAAATGAAATATCTAACGGTAAAGTTGATAAGCCAAATCTGCGAGGAATCCAGATATTGCTGCGTGGACAGGGACCTGACTAACATTTGTGAGGTGAAATCATAAATAAGCAACAGGGCTATGTCTGTCTGACATCCAACAATTAGAGGCTGAAAGTGAATTAATGCGAGAGGTTATGTCAGGGTCTTCTGCCTCTAACTCTGTTATGAGAAAAAGATCAAACGAGTCATAAAATGAATTTACCTGGAAGCCGAGCAGAATGCAGAGGTACCACGGCGGCCTGTCGTTGAGGGAGTAAACCAAATCCACCCCTTTGTCCACTGTCTCATCCAGGCTGTCCTGAGTGTTTGGCTCCTCAATGTCAACCGTCAACTGTGGCTGTTCACCCTTGGAAAGAGGCACAGCTGGTGAACAAGTCATAAATCAAACAGCCCCCATTTATCCAAACAAGCAAGATCAAATGAAAAAACGATATGTCCATGAAATAATTCTGCGTAAAGTCCACAAAGGTTGTTTGGACAGCAACTAGAGACCTAAATGGTGAGACAAGAGGAAACATATGTTACATGAATCATTCCTTGTTGCTGTCAGTATATCAAATGGAGATAAATGTTAATTAATGATTTTATTCCTGTTCGAATTTCGAGGAAAGCCAGTGTGATCTTGGACTGGAAGCAAATATTTGTGTATATTCAAGCTCCAGTTTGATATGTGAAGACGCAGGTGTGCATGTATCAGATTGTTCAACGGTGGAATGGCAGATGTTGGGAGAGTAAAGTTCACAGAGTTCTGGAAATGAAAAGATAGATGTTTAGTTTTAAATAAGGGTTCACGCCTCAGCTTTTGGCCAGCTCTCCCCACGCCTTCACGGGTTTCCTCCTTGACTAAAAAGAAGCCTCTGATCGATTGTTGATTTCAAATTTTTCTTAATAAGAGATGCCCTTCAACTCTGGTGAAATTGGCGTACGCCCCTTCTTATCCGGGGCGTTCCCCTCTTTTCGTCCAGGGGGTACGTCTTTTCTCTTCCGGGGCGTACGCCCCTTCTCTTCCAGTGTAGAGATACTCAAGTTTTCTTTTGGCGCTTTTCCACTAGTACCCACTCAGCCCGACTCGACTCGCTTCGGTTTTGCCATTAGGGGTCTAACGTGCCGAGTAGATACTTTTCTGTAACTACTCTGCCGAGGTTCTAAGCGGCTGAGTCGGCTGTATCTGACGTCATCACACTACACGCCATCGATTGGTCGGGGGGTTGGAGTCAGATGTCTGAGTCAGGAGGCAGAAATCAGCGAAAGAGCGATTTGCGGCTTCTTGTTCCTTTTATTCGACAGGCAATGCCAGCAGAAGTCTGTTTGGTGATCCAACTCTGAGGTGCAGATGTTCATAAACCTGGTGGCTGAGGAGAGAATTAAAAAGGAATCTAGACGGGCGATAAGGAACGACCAGATCCACCAGGAGCTCTGTCACTTCATAGCTGCTCACGGCTACCAGCTGACTTTTCAGCAGCGCCGAGAGAAACAAACAAAAAAAAAGTGTATCGGCTTGAAGCTTCTCTCACTCTCATTTTTTAACTCGATATGGAACACAAGTCACAGACCCAGCAGCACATTTATCATCTCCTCCAGGTTCTACATCTTTAGTGTTGTTGTCTTCTTCGTTTAGATCACACAATCAAATACGTCACAGCAGCTTCACTCCAACCCTCCTACTTCTCATCTGCGTATTGAAAATAAACGAGGGCAAGGCGAGTCGAGTTGAGACGAAGCTTAACTAGTCGAGTCGGGCTGAGTAGGTACTAGTGTAAAAGCGCCATTTGTGTGCATTAGTACAACAGGACAACCTCAAGTTGAGCACTAAAAAACATGCTGTTTTAAACTTTAATGTGTGTTCTAACTCATTACCAGAATTATCATCTTAGAATGGAGACTTAAAATAAAAGGGAGTATGTTGTAGTGATCCTATGTATACAATACTTGGTTTTAAAGGGTGCTGAGAAAGCTTCCTTCGGCAGAGGTTTTTCAGACACCGACTCTCTATGACATCAGAGAAAAAGACTTTCACAGTTTCCTCGTGTCATAAACTTTTATCCACGAGAGTGAAAGCTTGGGCGGTAATTTAGAAAGCGGACGTTTATGACTTCACGGAAGATTAATTGTTTCTTTTTACACCCTGGTGGATCTGCTGGTACTTCTTACTGAGCACAATCTCGCCCCCCCATGTACAATCTCACCGACTAACACTTATTCCACCTGAGCACAACAGAATGAATGTTGATGGTTCTGCACCACAAGTGGTAAATATACTATGTTGTGTTGGGAACTCATGTAGGTGTGTATATTATTACACATGCTTTTGTTTCAAGTTTGCAAGGCAAAACATTTACTTCAGTGCATGTTGTGCAAAAAGGTGATCAATATCACTGATAATAAAGTCGTGGCAGCTTCAGATGTTGGTAACTGTGGAGACAAAGTTGGTAACACTTCCATCATCTACAGGTATCAACACTTGCATTCAGAAGACATATATAAATAGGGAGTGACAAAAAAATAAAAAATTCACCATTTTACACAAAATGAGCACATCTTTTACACATTTAGTTCTGATCTTTGTTATTGTGGTTCATTTTGCTGTCGATTTTCATCTTCTGGTGCTGGTTTCACTAGCGTGAAATGATTACGGTGGTACGGTTATCTGCATGAAAAGTTGAAAACAATGCGTTAATAATGACCTGAGAGTTGCTGAAAGCCTGGAAGACCCATCTCTTAAGTTTAGCGCTTTTATGGTTCTTTTTTGGTTGATTTATGGTTTGATATGGCTGATATAATATATATATATATATATATATATATATATATATATATATATATATATATATATATTAAACTTTTGGTCTGTAGTGTATGTGTATAAGCTGTGGACGCTCTGACTGATCCAGTGCTCGTGATGGCAGGCACCAACCCCTGCAGGAGAACTGTTTTTAAGTGGGACTACTCCTGGGACTTGTATTTTATGCAACTCAGGATATTAGGGTCTTTTTTTTTTAATTGAGTCATATTTTATTAAAATCGTTTATTAAAGTTTATTAAAATCTTTTTTAAATTAACTGTCTTGGTCTTTAGGTCCCAGTTGGTGTCTCCCCCTCGTGTGTTTTGAATTAGTTTGTTGTCGAGTGGCGGTGGATCCTCCGACCTCCAGAGTCACCCTGCTTTACACATACATATGCATAACAACAAACCTGGACACATCTAAACATCATCAGTGATGGAGGAATGGAGGAAACCCATCTTTATTTTAATTAATCTTAACTTTAAATTCAAATTAAATTTAAAGTTAAAAATGTATGTGTCTGACTGGCAGAAGGAGTTGGCAGAAGCTTTTCTTTTGTTTTTTTTTTGTGTTTAATTTTGTTTAACGGATTAAAATTAGATGGCTAAAATATTCACTTATATAAAAAGATAAAACATAAAACTTCAAAATAGACACTAAGGAGATACAGTATATTTCCTATGTACCATATGAGCAAATACCACTTTTTTTCCCTCCACATCACAGTGTAGCAGTGATGCTCCTTCTGCAACTGAAATAACACAGACTTCACACTATATAGACTTTCAGTCAATGCCAAATTGATAGTAGTCAAATTCACATTGGTACCCCACCTGAAAAATCACAGCATTAGGAAATGAATAATTAAATATGGTTAGGAAAATGCACAGGCATTATTCAATGCTAAAACACAGCACACGGAAACAAACGGTTGAAGTCTGATGTTAAAATATATCAGTGTTTTTCTTTGCATACCAATGTCTCAACTTCAGCCAACTGCAAAATAAGTAATAAGCTCAAATTCAAAATAAATATGGTGCTATTGCAATTATTGATAAAAATGAAAGTACCTCATAGCATCTGTGATCATCTCCATCCATCTCATCTTGGCTGAGCTGTTAAAAGAAAAACAGAAAACTGGGATGTGAAGTTAGAATGTTTCTGTTCTTCCTCAACTTCACGTAAACAACATAAATGTGTTGAGTTATTGGCCGAATTTGAATAAACAGCATGAAAACAAAAATCACAGATGTGGTTACATAGCAAGCTATTTGGGGAAGGCAAATTAACTCAGTGATGAGAAAGGTGCAAGGGACATCCAGAAATCATCTCCTTATTCCCTGGTTGATCTATCCTGGCAGAGCAGAGATCCCTCCCGTTTGGCGCGAAGACTACAGCTGCAGCCGGGGGGGACAAAGAAAAGCTCCACTAGCAAGGTATGTTGTTTGCGGTATGTATTATTTTGTTTGGCTAGCAGCTAGTTACTGATAGGTAGCTTCAGGCGGTATGACGAGACTCGCGAGGACTCCAGATGGAGTCCACAGCCTTGAAAACGGTGTGGTACAGGTGAAGTAGGATCCACAGAGAAAAGGCATTTACCGGCACGGGCTCAGTAAAGAGCCCGGTAATTGTTTTCCAGTATGTCAATGCAAAAGACAAAATGGGAGGAGGATCTCAACCTGCAGATACCAGATGTGAACTGGCAACTGGCAATTGGTAGAGTGAACGCATCCTCCATCTGTATCAGTTAACAGCTTTGAACCGCTACAAACGGTTGCCTTGTGAACACAAACGCCACAAACGAAAAACGAAACAACTGTATCAATTTAGCCTCTGAATCGGAACAAAACAAACGGGCCACAGGTGTGAAAGCACCCTAAGATAAGGTCCTAAGACAGACCCAGGACACAGTGAAAGAATTAGATCTCTCATTTAAACACCTCAGTATCCGGGGGGGCTTCCGGGGCAGCGCCATGTGAGGACACGTTTTGGCTGGGCTCCCTGTCGGATCTGTGTAATATGTAACTAAATAAACCAATCTGTCCGCAAAGTGACCCAAAGTGCTTGGAAACAGTAATAGGGTTAATTAGAACAGTTTCATAAGTTTTTACTGTCGTTATAAGAGAGGACAATGAGCAAGAAGAACAAGGCTAGCCCTGATGTTGCTAAGGAGCATGCTAACGCTACACCGGTTGCCGGACAAGAGGCTATCCTCCAGGCTATTGCAGACCTGAGGAAGGAACTTCTCGACAAAGCCGAAGCCCAGTCGGTGGAGATTAAGACCCAGGTTGACCACCTCAGGGCAGAAATTAAGCAGGCTAATGATAATGCTAACGCCAGGATCGAGGCTCTGCACACACAGTTTGTGGAAATGGAGGCTGCGGTCAGCGATCAGTCAGATAGGGTCACGGCGCTGGAATGTGATCTTAAGGCGGTCTTGGAGGAACTGGCTACCCATAAAGCCCGACTGGAGGACGGGGAGGCTCGGTCCCGTCGCTTTAACCTACGTGTCTCAGGAATCCGGGAAAGGAGGGAGGATGGAAAGCGCCCAACCGACTTTGTTTCTCAGTGCCTGAAAGATGCCTATGGCCTCTCCAAGCTACCCACCCTGGACATTGCGCACCGTACTTTACGCACGAAGCCGAGTGAAGATAATGGTGACCCACCGAGAGCGTTCGTCATCAGATGCCACTACTACCAGGAGAGGGAGGAAATTCTGAAGAAAGCTAGACAGGCTAAGCGAGTGACTACCGCGGACGGCGATGTTCTCCACGTCCATCAAGATTTTACGCATGCCGTGGCTCAACAGCGTTCCAGATTCAACAAGGTGCGAGGCTTGCTCAGGGAATGCAACGGAGTCCGGTATGGGTTATGGTACCCCGCCGTATTAAAAATAACAACACCGGATGGCAAATGTGCGAGTTTCAAGGATCCTGCAAAGGCTGAAGACTACATAAAGAAAAATTTACATCCAAAGGAATAGCGGCGGCGGGACATGAGTACATATGGATACCTGGCTGCTTAGTTACAAAGTCCTTTCTTCACGAGGTGCCCAGCGGATAATGATTGGATTGGACTCAGCGATCGGTCTGTGAGGATTTCAGTTTTATGGTTACTTTTCACTTCTTCTGGAACTAAAGGTGTGTATCGGTATGTTTACTCTTTCTCTTTTAACTGACTGAACGCCACTGCATCGACAGTAGGAGTTTTGGGATTCACACCATTTTATTATTTGTGTTCTTATACTAGTGGCATATCTGCCAATTTTTTCGGACTGATCTGCTGGGTCCTGTATTTTTGTTTACTGTTATTCTGGTCTGGGTTTAAGAATGCTGTCTATATATTCCACGGGTATTACGTAGTGCATTGACGGCCAGGGGGGAGGGGGGGGGGGCGTTTTATTTATGTGTATTTGTTTTCGGTAATTTAAGGAATAATCTAAGCGTTCTCTCATTTCCTGCCTCTTGAATTGTCGTATTTCTATTTTTACTATATGTTTCTTGCCTCATTCAGTGGCTTTACTTTTCTTAATATATGGTGTAGCGCTCTTTGGAGATTGGCTAATATATTAGTGAGACGCGGAGAGTGTCGCGTCTGTACTGTTCGGGCATGGATAGCAGTTATTGCTCTCGTTATTTTCTTCTACATGCTGTTTTATTTTGAAGGCAGTTTCCCTATTCCTTCTACGTCCGGGGTTAAAACCGACGAGTCAATCTTCAAGAGGGTGTTTATGTCAGAGACTATGTCATAGGGCTTTGGTGCCCTCTACTGGTTTACTGGTTTCATTTTCCATCATGCGTGTGTGCAAGTGGTTGGGCCGCTTGTGTGTGTGTGTGCGTGACTACGTGTGCGTGCGTGCGTGCAGTTTATATAACTCGCAATTACTGTGTTGGGATGTGTATATATGTTTGCTTAAATATATTGTCATTATTATTTCATTTCATTATTGTTATTATTTACTACTTATTTTGATCATTTCTGTAATGTTATACTAAGGCAGAGGGACATTTTATGTCCTAATTTTAGCAGGTGCATGTCTATCATTCACAATTGCTGTAGTCCTGTGGTGTGTGTGTGTGTGTGTGTGTGTGTGTGTGTGTGTGTGTGTGTGTGTGTGTGTGTGTGTGTGTGTGTGTGTGTGTGTGTGTGTGTGTGTGTGTGTGCGTATAATTATATTTTTATTTTCTCTTCTGTATTTTATTTATAATATCATATAATTTTTGATGCAGAATGTCATCGAGACCAAGCCAAATGGGGGGGACATGTTTATATCTACGGGCAGCCTGTGGGCAACACTCTATGCTGAGTCATGTTTTCTATGTATTGTGAGTGGGGTCGGTTGCGTTCATCTTGAGTGGACGCGGCCGGCCTCACAAGTCTAACCTGTTGTCACAGTATGTGGTGGGCATGGGGATACTGACCTGTCTAGAAGACTATGGCTTACCTCTCGTCTCGAATGGGTTATCAAGGGTGCCCTCTGGTCAGAGATCCTGACACAGGCTTGGAGTGCCACTCTAACAGACTATCTGTTTCATCTTTTAATGTTTATGTGGCCAAGCGAGTGGGCTTGGGCATGAATATGTGTACATTACAGGACTCACATTCGCTGGTGTGTGTGTGTGTGTGTGTATGTGTGTGTGTGTGTGTATGTGTGTGTGTGTGCATGTGCGTGCCTGAGTATACCCAGATATAATTGTATTCCACTATACGCACTCATGCTGATGGTTATTTTATGTTCTAACTCCAAGAGTATATTTACCTGTTCTCTAGATTAGAAAAAGATTGATTATGGTCAGGCTGGTTGATATATATATATTTTCTGTTCTAGTTTTGCGCAGCTCCGATAGGGCTCAGCCCCACAGGGTAAGCTTTGAGTCTGTTTTCGTCAGAAGGAAACAGAGGAGCGGGGTTTTTTGCAGTCCCTCATTGGGGGAGGGGCCGGCAGAGGGGTTTTTGGATGTTTTGTGTTATATGTCTGTTCTCATGTCTTCTTTTATGTTTTATATTTGTATCCATAAGGTTGCGTTGTTATTGCAGAGAGTTATGGCCAACTAACTGGTTTTCTGCCTGTGCGGCTCTTGACCAAGGTATATTGGTATCCTTATTAGCTTTATTGCCCGAACATGGCAGTTCCTAATCTTAATACATCTGGAGGGGCCGCTACAAAATTTACAACTTGGAATACTAAAGGTGTTAACCACCCAGTGAAACGCAGCAAAGTGTTTGCTCGCTTATCTCAATTGAAAACTGATGTAGCCTTCCTGACTGAAACACATTTGCTTAATAAGAACCATAATATGCTGAAGAGGGGGGGCTTTTCCCAAGTATTCCACTCCAAGTTTGACGCCAAGTTCCGGGGTACGGCGATCCTTATTCACAGAGATGTGCAGTTTATAGAATCAAAGGTAATATCGGGCAGTGATGGCCGCTACATTATTGTACAGGGACACCTGTTTAATGTACCAGTAATACTGGCATGTGTGTATGCTCCCAATTGGGACAACGCCAAATTCTTCAGCGACCTGTTTTCCTTGCTTCCAGACATGTATAGCCATAATTTGATACTGGGGGGAGATTTGAATACGGTGTTGAGCCCCTTATTGGATAGATCCAGTGCGACCCCTGGTGCAATGAGCAAATCGGCGGAGACGATTAATGCTTTCCTTCAGACATATGGAGTGATTGATGTGTGGAGGTATAAACATCCAGGGTCTAGACAATATAGCTTCTTCTCCGCAGCTCATCAGTCCTACGGCAGGATCGATTATCTTCTGTTGGATAAGAGGCTTCTCCCTTTTCTAAAGTCAAGTGAATGTGAGAGCATTGTTATTTCAGACCATGGTCCAGTCACTATGACGCTGGGCTTTCCAAATAACATACGCCCGCAACGAGTATGGCGACTAAATTCACGTCTATTATCAAATGAAGAGTTTGTTGACTTTATCAACTCTCAAATTGACTTTTTTACAGAAACAAACAAACATCCAGACATAAGCCACTCTATTTTTTGGGAATCGATGAAAGCATATCTACGGGGTCAGATAATCGCCTTTAATTCTGGTCTGAACAAGAGACGGGCAGCACGTCTTCACGAACTGACATCCCTGTTAAAGGACCTTGATAATAGGCATTCAACCTCACCATCCACAGACTTATATAAGGAGAGAGTTACACTACAAACGGAGTTTGATATTTTATCTTCTGGGGCAGTGGAGGAGCTTCACCTTAGATCCCGCCAGGAGTTTTACGAACATGGCGAACGAGCCAGTAAATTGCTGTGTCACCAGTTGAGACAGTCTACAGAGGCTGGACTTATTGCCGAGATCGACACTTCAGAGGGAATAACTACAGACCAAAAATCCATAAACAATCAATTCAAAAAGTTCTATGAGGACCTCTACAGCTCTGAGGGGTGTGAGGACGCAGAAATGTCTCAGTTTTTTGATAATTTAGAGTTACAGACCCTAAGCGACCAGGATAAGTCTGACCTTGATCGGCCTTTGACGGTGGCTGAAATTGATCGCGCCATCAAAAAAATGAAGGGAGGTAAGGCTCCCGGGCCAGACGGCTTCCCGGCTGAGTTTTATAAAACATTTGCTTCCAAACTTATTCCTATTCTGAAATGTGTATATGTAGAGGCATTGGAACGAGAGTCACTCCCGCCCACAATGACCCAGGCCACAATTTCAGTGCTCCTTAAAAAAGGAAAAGATCCTCTGAGGTGTGAATCGTACCGCCCTGTCAGTTTACTCGGCTGCGACTATAAGATTTTAACCAGGGCTCTGGCTAGCAGGCTTGAGTCAGTTATCCATACTGTGGTACATCCGGACCAAACGGGTTTTATTTTAGAGCGCCAGCTCTTTGGTAATGTGCGTAGGTTGTTCAATATTATCTACTCTCCTGATGCCCCGCCCACAGCGGAGGTTTTATTGTCGCTCGATGCCCACAAGGCTTTTGATAGAATTGAATACAAATTTCTTTTCACGGCCCTGGAGAGGTTCGGGTTTGGCCCCATTTTTCTATCATGGATCAGAGTCTTGTACGCTTCACCACAGGCCTCGGTTTGCACTAATAAGTTGATTTCCAACTACTTTCAGATAGGTAGAGGCACCAGACAAGGTTGTGGACTGAGCCCCCTGTTGTTCGACCTCGCCATTGAGCCATTGGCAGTTGCCCTGAGGGCTGATGAGGATCTCGCTGGTATTACTAGGGGCGGCCAAGTACATAAATTATCACTCTATGCAGATGACCTGATTTTGTATCTGTCTGACCCTTTTGTTTCCATCCCAAAGGCGTTAGATATTATCTCCAAATTTGGCAGATTCTCAGGCTACAAAATTAACCTCCCAAAGAGCTTATTGTTTCCTGCCAATGAGCTGGCTCAGAAGTTGTCACTCGGGTCATTTCCACTAAAGGTAGTCTCTGACTCTTTCACATACCTTGGGGTGAATGTGACTCGGAAATATGGAGACCTGTTTAAATCGAACTTTAAGCCAGCCCTGCAAAAGGCTAAACAGGACCTGGCGCGTTGGTCGACGTTACCCCTGTCGTTGGCCGGCAGGGTTAACTCAGTCAAGATGACAATTATGCCTAGGTTCCTATTTTTATTTCAAACTGTGCCCGTTTTCATACCAAAATCCTTTTTCAAAGAGCTAGACAAATACATTTCAACCTTTATTTGGAATAAGACCACACCGCGTATTAGAAGGTCATTCTTAGAGAGACGGAAGGAGGATGGGGGTTTAGCACTACCAAATTTTCTACAATACTACTGGGCGGCAAACATTCATAAACTGACATATTGGATGGCTGCATCATATGGGGGTGGGAGGATGGTATGGGTTGACATGGAACAACACTCCGCTCATCCTGTGTCGTTGTCTTCTCTGATCTGTGCTCCACTTCCACTCAGTAAAAAACGCCGCACGAATAACCCTTTAGTGAGTGGCTCACTCCGTATCTGGGCGCAGTTTAGGACGCACTTCAGATATAGGGAAGCTCTATCTTGTCTCCCGTTAATATCTAATGCCCTTTTCCCACCTTCACTTATGGACACGGCGTTCCAATTATGGGCTAGGAAGGGGTTAAAGCGGGTGAGGGATATGTTTAAAGATGGGTCATTTATGTCCTTTGATCAACTGATAGAGGAATATGACATTCCTCGCTCACATTTTTTCAGGTACTTACAAGCACGGGATTTTGTTAAGAAATATGTTGCTACATTTCCCCTACTCCATGCTGATGGTTGGCTTGATGAGTGGTTGGAGCTAGACCCGCATCAAAAAGGGCTGGTGAGCATGCTTTATAGTGAGATTCAGGAGATGGCATCCCCATCTCTGGATCGTATCAGGGAGTCGTGGAGTGAGGATATGGGGATTGAGATTCCGGACGATTCTTGGCAATTGGCAATTAAACGAATTCATTCATCCTCTGTTTGTATCAGGCACGGGCTGCTTCAATTCAAAGTGCTCCATAGACTACATTTCTCCAAAAGTAGATTGGCCGAAATTTACCCAGATGTGGATCCAAATTGTTACAGATGCCACCAGGCTCCAGCCACTCTCAACCATATGTTCTGGTCATGTCCATCATTATCACAATTCTGGTGTTCCGTTTTTGAGACCTTCTCCTACATCTGTGGCAGGGAGATCAGCCCTTGCCCCTTTGTTGCTGTGTTTGGAGTGGTCCCTGGTGAAATAACAGTATCTGTCCCCCAATCTGATGCTATAGCTTTCTCCTCCCTGTTGGCCCGACGCCTAATTCTGTTCAACTGGAAATCAGCGGTTCCCCCGTCACATCGAAGATGGGTCGGTGACGTAATGGCTCACCTAAAATTGGAGAGGATCAAATATTCCACCAGGGGCTCAATCCAGAAGTTTTATAAAGTTTGGCAGCCGTTTCTGGATTATTTCAGTTACAAATTCCAGGCTGAAGGGGCTCAAGTGTGAGTTACCATTCTCGTAAATTCAACCAATTCGGTATGACAAATGTAGATCTGCTTAAGCGCAACGCAACATGAAAATATTATTTTTATTTTTATTTTATTTTTATTGTCTGTCTGTCGTCTAGTACCTTTTATTTTATTTTTATTTTTAATGGATTTCAAGGGTTTTACTGTATTGTCCATTTGTAGTCTTGTTTGTATGTATGTTTTTGCTTTATTGAAAAAACTAATAAAAACAATTTAATAATAATAATAAACACCTCAGTATCCCCTCACGAGACCTGGAGGACAAGGGACAAAAAAATCTGGACACTGCTTGAACTTAAGTCCCACAGGACTCGAAACTTTCACGAAACGCTGCACCAACCATTTTGCATCGTGGCCATAAAATGGCCCCATGGAAGGCGTTTGTCCCAAAAGCTTGTTTTATTTCTGGATGAATGTATTTCTTTAATCAAGCAGACTGCCAAGCAATTCTCATGATCCTGAAGCCTTCGTGTAAACTCCTAATCACACAAATCCAGCTTGAAAGTGTTCTGTTTTTGAAAACGCTCGCGGTGAGACCCAAGGACGGAGCATAACAGCAAAACCAGACCACTGCAGTTCTGCAACCTGTGGGAAAGAACGTTTTATTCATTTATTTATTCAATTTTGGCAGGGACATTGTACATCAATATAATTTCTGCAAATGTACCAGAATAAGAGAAAGGCCTATTTTTTTATTAGGTTGCTGCATATGTAACCGGGACAAATGGGAGTGGAGGGTCCCATTTTTCTCCGGCCTGGGTGCTTCATCGCGAATTTTATGCAAAAAGCTGCTTAAAACTTGATTTGACTACTCACACCCACGTTAGGTGGCCACATATCAGACATGAGACAATTCTTATATGAAAATTGCAATTGACAAGCCGTGTCCACAAAACCCTGGGAAAGAGAAAAAAAACACACGTTGTATCAGCTGAGGTTACTTTTAAGGTTGCATTAGCAATGTTGAGTGAACAAAAACCAAATGGACATACAAAAGGCTTTAAAGGTGTTTTTGGATCACAAAAACCTTTTCACAGTTTTTGAAAAAAAGTTCCCTTTGATATACAAAGTTAGAGTTTTTAGAAAAGCTTTTATAGAACTGCTTTTAGACTCCTAGGAGTATTCTTATCATCAAGGGATCCCTTTGTAATGCAAATGTATGTTGATTTTATTGGAATATTGTAATGTGGTCCAACTTAAATACGTGCACATTGACCACCAAAACCCCCACGTTACAAAAAAATAAGTAAATAAACAAAATAAATCTTGAAAATGTTTCTTCGACACAACACAGATGAATGGAGCCAGTGTAAAATCAAAGATAAATTGATGTGATATATGAAAATTACAGTGTAATTTGTAATTGGTGAACCACCCATTCATTGGATATTGCATCACTTCATGTTACGCAAGGAATTTTAACTGGGGAAAAAAAGACACACTGAAATGTGTCCTTTACAAAAGTTAAATCCCTTTACTGCGACACTAAATAGTCAGTTTGTTTGCTTTTATTATCCCTGAAATGTGTTGAAAAGTTGAATGGAATCAACATGTATCAAGTGAATTAACTGGGATTTTTAGAAAATCTTTGTTTACAAAGTACTTAAACACACCCTGTATGTCAAGAAAATGAATGAGGAATGGAGTCCGAGAGCTTTCCATAGACCTCCATCATAGAATAATGACAAGGTACAAATGACGGAGTGCAAGGTTGTATATTCAAGCTTTCAAAATTCCCTGGAGCACAATGGCTTCAATAACTGTGAAATGGAATAAGTTTGAAAAATACCAAAGACCAGATGCATAAACAATGCATACACCTTAAAACCTTGCATGTGCCTTTTGCTACTCTAAGACTGGTGTTTAAGGAAGATGTGACGTGAGAATATGTCTACTTCACGCATTCTTCAAACCATGTGGAAATGTGTTTCTGAGGCATTTGATAGTCTCAGATGATGAATCAGAAATTGAAATAAAAGCCAATAAAATGTAAACAACAGCACAGATAGCAAGTGGAAAATGTGATGGTTTATGGTTCTTTTCTAAAAACTCTAACTTTGTATATCAAAGGGAACACAATCGTGTACGATGAACCCTTATTTCAGTGAGTGTACTTAAGGTCATTGTAGTCATACTCAAACAAACTCAAACAAACAAAAAAATTTAGTAATATTACTTCTGACCACATGAGGCCTATAGATCTACTTTGTTGACAAAAGAACCACTGCCAGTACACATGTACCGTCTAGTGATATGTTATTCACATGTGGACAGAGTCGTTCTGTAAAAACAGAGTGGTTTTACAACTTTTTGAAAGAAAAATATTATCCAGGGTACTTGCTTTAGAAAGAGAAATGTCAGTAAAACGACTTCCTTAAAAGAAGCTGATGTCATATTGAGACTTTTCTGATTGGTCAAATATCTGAATGTTCTTCAGTGCTTTGATTGACTGAATGTCTGTCTGGAAGCTTTCCATGAGTGATGGGATTGACTCATGGACATGCACAAGTCCTCTCGCTGGTCGAAAATGGAGCACACAGCACTTCAAACCATTGAGGTTAAGCAAAACTTGGAGGAATTACTTTTTCAACACTGACAAGTCGAGAAATCCAGTCATATATGTTGAAGCCAGAATCAGATCTGGAGTATGAAAGTTGTCAAACGGAAGGACCGCAGTACAGACCAACGTCTCTGTTTCAGATGGCAATCAGAGCTTTCAACATTAATCAAAACAAAAGAGAGCTCATCACTTGTTCTTTGGTGTGTATTGACATCTTATACGTTGCATGAATGACACTGGATCGGCTGTATCGTGCTTCCTTGCTACCCTGAAGATTTCGCAACACTTTGGATACCTCCACAAATACTTAAAAGCATGTTATATACACTTTGAAGAGTATTTTTCTGGTGATGTGAAATTACCTCGCTGATGTGATTTTAAGAAATTGAATGAGTATATTGTCTTTCTGTTCTTCTGGCGCAAGATAATAGTTGGCTCAAGAGCTGCTTATGGTTTCCAAGGTCTGTTTTTAAAAAAAAGAAGAAAAAAAAGTAAACCATGCTCCATCTGTTCATCTGTTTTTCCCTCATCTCTGCGAATGACCGAATGACCCAACGAACAGTATAGCTTCTGGCAAAGAAAGAATATGTACTCCAGATATGGAATGCATACAGCAGTTTTGTGGGGTTCCAGTCTGTTACATATGGCCTTGTATCTGTGTGTGCATTTTGTATATGATGTATCGTAATTGCAATGTGCAGATGCCAGCCCATTGCTTGGAGAGGATTCGGTGCATGGAGCTGCACAGATGGATGTATAGGACCAGGATGTTGGACCACCAGAGAAGCTCAGGGCTGCATGTCTACTGTACAAGATCTATTTTGCGTGCGATCGCATCACTCCCCATATTCTTTTGTGTTGTATTTTAATTTTTCAGCTGCATCCAGGATCTAACTTCTTATAAGAAAATTTGGCTAATCCATATACAGAAAAAATTTGAAAAAAGAGACAATAAATATAACTTAAAAGGAACAGAGATCTTTAAAAAACAAAATTAATGGAACGTTGTGTTTCTGTAAAAGGTATCAGTTTATGGAACAATCTGGATACAGAAGCCAAAGAATGCAAATCAAACATGACTTTTAAAAGAATAATAAAATACAGTTTGATGAAGAAATATCATGATAATCTTTAAGTTAGGTGGGTTTTCTTTTTTTTCTCTCTCTCTATTTGGCACCATTGCCATATGTTTTTTCTTTGAATCAAAAAAGAATACGACTATCTGTGTTTGACGACAGCTATTTTGTGTTATTTTATAACTTTGTTTTAGTTTTGTTTTTGTTTTTTTGTTTTTTTTTATTAGGTTTATTGGAAAGTTTTTTTTTTTTATTTTCTTATTATTACATTAATAGAAATTTGATTTCTTAGTAAAAAGGGACAGATAAAATAAGTTCCCTTTCATTCAAGGTAAGAGATTTGTTGTAATTATATTGAATTATTATTATTTATTTTTTTTAATGAATGAAAGAACTTTGAAACTGAGCACAGCTCAACTTGTTGACATGCTGTTCAGACAAAGCGCCAACCATCTTATTTCTGCAGTGACTCATGCAGTTCCTTGACTGACCTATAGAGGTTGGCGGAAAAGCAAGTTAATCTTCTGATTGGTTGGCAGTCGGCTTCGCCAACCGCTGGCCGTTATCCCTTCCTCATCCTTTATCGCCATGCTACCGTGCTTCGTCAAGCAATTACATGTTGGTCATTTTTACAGTCATTTTTGTTTTCGCAGTCGAGTCAACTGCAGATATTTTGGTCAGGTTTGGTTGGAGAGGCTGGAGGCAGAGCTAACTTTGATTTACAAGGGGTGGGCGTGTTCCCATCGGCTTGTCGGAGCACTTACAGTGCGAAGGCCCTATTGTATCTGTAGGAATTTTTATTATTCTCGTTTTTTTGCCCCCCTAAACGTGCCCCAAACGTCACCAAATTTTGGCCTGGCAAAAAATTTGATATTTCATGGTTTGGATTAATGGGCGTGGCCTAACGGCTCAAAAGCGCCCCCTAAAATGCTTTGTGCCTCAAGCCCCACAATACGGTTTGACGTACATGCACGAAAATTGGTACACACCTGTATCATGTAGCAACTTAAAGAAAAGTCTCTTGGCACCATGGCCAAAACCGAACAGGAAGTCAGCCATTTTGAATTAATCGTGTAATTTTGGCACAATTTATGCCATTCCTTCGGCAGTTAATACGGCCCGAACCGTAACATGCACCCAGGTGTGTTATACATCAAAATGTGCGTCTCCATCCTGCGACGACGCGCATTACTTTTCTCAGTCAAAAGCGTTACAGTGGCGACGGTAGACGCCAAAAAGCGTGCCCCCCTTCATCTGATTGGTCCATACAGAAAAAACTTTGTGCCTCAAGCCCCACAATACGGTTTGACGTACATGCACGAAAATCGGTACACACCTGTATCATGTCACAACTTAAAGAAAAGTCTCTTGGCGCCATGGCCGAAACTGAACAGGAAGTCGGCCATTTTGAATTACTTGTGTAATTTTGGCGGAATTTATGCCTTTCCTTCGGCAGTTAATATGGCCCGAACCGTAACGTGCACCCAGGTGTTATACATCAAAATGTGCGTCTCTATCCTGCGAAGATGGGCATTACTTTTCTCAGTCAAAAACGTTACCGTGGCGACGACAGTCACCAAAAAGCGCCCCCACCCCCTTCATCTGATTGGTCCATATTTGATAGTCCCTATTTTATGGCATAACTTTTGAATGGTTTGACATAAAGAGTCGTGGGTGGTGTCATCGGACTCGGTATTGAGTACTTGACCTTCATTGGCCTAAATTAGCCCCGCCCCTTCTTCTGATTGGTCAATATTTGATAGTCCCTTTTTTCTGGCATAACTTTTGATTGGTTATGAGAGGAGGAGCAGAGAAGAGGAACAATGCGGTTTTCGCCCTGGCCGTGGAACGCTGGACCAGCTCTACACCCTCCGCAGGGTGCTCGAGGGCGCATGGGAGTTTGCCCAACCAGTCCACATGTGTTTTGTGGACTTGGAGAAGGCTTTCGACCGTGTCCCACGTGGCATCCTGTGGGGGGTGCTCCGAGAGTATGGGGTCGGAGGCCCTCTGCTGAGGGCTGTACGGTCCCTGTATGACCGGAGCAGGAGCTTGGTTCGCATTGCCGGCAGTAAGTCAGACCTGTTCCCGGTGCGTGTTGGACTCCGGCAGGGCTGCCCTTTGTCACCGGTTCTGTTCATTATTTTTATGGACAGAATTTCTAGGCGCAGCCAGGGGCCGGAGGGGGTACGGTTCGGGAGCCACTTGATTTCATCTCTGCTTTTTGCAGATGATGTGGTCTTGTTGGCTCCCTCGAGCCAGGACCTTCAGCATGCACTGGGGCGGTTTGCAGCCGAGTGTGAAGCAGCTGGGATGAGAATCAGCACCTCTAAGTCCGAGGCCATGGTTCTCGACCGGAAAAAGGTGGCTTGCACCCTCCAGGTCGGGGGAGAGTTCCTGCCTCAGGTGGAGGAGTTTAAGTATCTTGGGGTCTTGTTCACGAGTGAGGGGAGAACGGAGCGCGAGATCGACAGGCGGATCGGTGCGGCGGCCGCAGTAATGCGGTCATTGTATCGGTCCGTCGTGGTGAAGAGGGAGCTGAGCCGAAAGGCAAAGCTCTCGGTTTACCGGTCGATCTACGTTCCCACCCTCACCTATGGTCATGAACTCTGGGTCATGACCGAAAGAACGGGATCCCGGATACAAGCGGCCGAAATGAGTTTCCTCCGCAGGGTGGCGGGGCGCTCCCTTAGAGATAGGGTGAGGAGCTCTGTCACCCGGGAGGAGCTCGGAGTAGAGCCGCTGCTCCTCCACATCGAGAGGAGCCAGCTGAGGTGGCTCGGGCACCTGTATAGGATGCCCCCTGGACGCCTCCCTCGTGAGGTGTTCCGGGCATGTCCCACCGGGAGGAGGCCCCGAGGAGGACCCAGGACACGCTGGAGTGACTACGTCACTCGGCTGGCCTGGGAACGCCTTGGAGTCCCCCCGGAAGAGCTGGAGGAAGTGTCTGGGGAGAGGGAAGTCTGGGGATCCCTGCTCCGACTGCTGCCCCCGCGACCCGGACTCGGATGATGCGGTGGACAATGGATGGATGGATGGAACTTTTGATTGGTTTCCCATAGAATCGTTGATGGTGTCATCTGACTCGATTTTGATTCCTTCACCTTAACTGGTGAAAATTAGCCCCGCCCCTTCTTCTGATTGGTCGATATGTGATAGTTCCGATTTTCTGCAATAACTTTTGAATGCTTTGACATAAAGACTCGTGGGTGGTGTCATCTGCTAAATGTCCAGGCCTGAAGAATCTACATGCAAGTCATACAAGCGCTTCCACTGCAGCACGCCTAAACGTGCACAAGGGTGCGAGGGCGCGTTCATCGCTGCTTGCAGCTTTAATTGTTTTTTGGTTTGTACATTTTTGGATAAGTAAGTTTGTTATTTCAGGTACTGATTCTGTTTTGTTATTTTGGCCTCGTTCCACCCTAGTTTTCCAGTCTGTTTGTGAACTCAATAACATTTCATAATTTAAATTGATAGAGTTTACTGGCCGCTTTTGAATATAGAGCGATGCGGTTTCTTTCATGTTATGCCCTTTTGTAACTACTAGACCAGGGTGTAACACAATCTTTCAGTTTACAGCATACATAATGACTACCATCTTCCTCCTTTACTCAATACCCAACCCCATATCCCCAATATGACTTTCAGTTCATTCAAGTGGAAATGTTCAAGACATTTGCCAGTCTTCCCCAGGATTCGATGTTCACTGCAAGCACATAAATCATTTTACAAGAGCTACAGCTAAGAAGATTCAGTAAGCATGTTATAAGATACAGTCCTTAACAATACAATTAGAGGAAAACTTCTGATTTGGAAGATTTTGGGTAAAAACCTCTTTCTGGCTCAAAATTATAAACCCCTCATGCTGGCCTTACGCTCTTCCAAACAACTTTGAAGTTGCAGACATATTTCCACAGTTGGAAAATGATGACTAGTCTTGTGTGAACTAAGACGAGAGAACTCTTGTAACCTCAGTTGATAGGTGTAAGGTTGGAGGCAGTCTTTTCTGCACCTTGCCATTACAGTAAATTCACACGTTAGCAAATATTTAGTCTTGTCTCATTCAGATTGTTTAATTCCATTATGTAATTTATGCTAATAAGTAATAGGAGCACCGTCTGTTGGTCGTAGTTGTGTAAATAGGGATCCCACAAGATCTCTGTGAGGTTTTTGGTCTGTAACTTACGGTCTTAAGATGTGAGAGGTTGCCATACGCAGATCTTTTTAAACTCTTTCTAAAGCTTTTGCGAAGTTCTTGAGTGTACGCTCTGTATTATTTTTCATCTGTCATTTGTTTGTCTGTGGACCCTGCCTTGCTTATTGATAAGTGACAAAGCAACACACCACACCAATCACCACAGTGGAGCATTGCATTCCACATACTGATTTGGTGTAGGTTTCTTGCCAGATGACCTTCCTCACACAACGCTACCCTTTTTAACTGAACTCGGGACCAGCACAGATAAAACTGGCTTGGCTGTAATGGCGAGAATTTTGTTACGGTGGTTAATGTGAGATTCAGTGTCCTGCCCTGACTCTACAGCACATGACAGGGCTGGGGAGCAATTCCTTCATCTTCCGGTTGGAAGGCAACAAATAATCTACCCAGTGATCCACATCATGTCAGTTTGGTCACGCATGTTGCTTTTCTTTTTTTTATGTTTTGTCCTGCATTAGTCTATCCTCCAAGTCTTTCTTTCCTGAAACCTGTCATTAACTCATGTTTCTGGTTCCTCCATCTCTTTAATACAAAGCCATTGGCTTTCTTCTTCATGGAGGTCATGGAATCATGTACATTTCCCCCTCACACAGACCTAATTTATTACCCTGATAGAAACTATAGGACTAAGTCACATTGGTTTTGTTTTCTCAGGTGCATTACATATCTCAGCAACTGTTGGTCTCTGGGTCCTAGTATATCATTCCAAGGATTAAAACACGTTTTACATAAACAGCCGCCCCAATTATATTTTATGTGGTATTTCAGAGTTTACTGGCAATGGACTGGTAATCTGTCCAAGGTAAACTCCACCTTGTCCCCCATGATTTGGATAAACTCTGTCACCATGTGACCCTGAGCAGGATTTTCTATGAAAAATAGAGGAAGTTTCCAGTTTACATGGTTCATTTTAAACTTCATGACAATCATTCATAGCTCCCTTTAAGATTAGCAATCTTTATTGCAAGTGTGTTGCTCATTGAAACTTTCCCCCTTTTTGTTTAACTACTAAAAACATGAATCCCATCAAAAACCAATGGTCTCACTTCACCCATATTCACAGATCCAAGTGACTAGCAGCTAGGGCTGCACTGGAGAGCCTTTTTTATTCAAGATTTTAAACTTTGCTTAATATTAAGAAAAAATAAATGGGATGCATGTTTTACAGATATTATTTGGCAATGTTTGCCATTTATTCCCCCAAATATTGTAATCCTCTAGAACATCTGTTTCATGTACATGGATAGTAAAAACAGAACAGTGAAACCAGATGATAGCAAGAACCATATTTTAACACTGACATTTCGACTCTAGCAGATTTTTCAATCTCTGTGACTGTATTCCTTTTTTCACCAAACATAAATAAATAAAAACTCTCACAGCCTCATAATGGCTGGAGTAGTTCTACCTGTTCTACCTGTGCCAACTCTCAACTAAGCTGCGTAAGCGCCAGCTCAAATACTGAGGTACTTGTTTGGACCTGAAGTTTATTCCCAAAAATGATGAAAAGAAAGCTGTGTAATACAAGGTCACACGTTGGTGGAAGTATAAGAAACATATTCACCTGAAATCATTTTCAGTAACATTAGAAACACAGCAACTGCCAGCAGAGACCAACTCCAGCTCGGCCAGCCAGTGGAGATCAGCCTTGCTTACAGTGGCCTCTCCACCTAGATTGTGGCCATTTCTCCCCTGTAGCTTCCATAAGCATTTTCTTGGTTCTTCCCAGCGTATAAAAATTGTCTTTAAAAGCTCACTTGCACAAGTTATCATTATCATTCCTCCAATATCTGACAGTCACCTGCAAAGACTGCCTGCCGTTTAATCCTTTGTTGTTGTTTTTTTCTGTTATCATGTGGACAATACCAAGTACACCCTGACAGCTTTAATGGGATTTAAGGCGGTAAAATTGATGCCTGTTGCTTTTAAGCATCAGTCAACGATGAATTAGTCCTCGACAGGTGTGTATACTGTATAAGTAATGCTTTCACATTGAGAAAGATTATTCACAAGTGTAAATCAATCATCAGCTAATATTTCAAAGAGAGGACATCCCAGCAAAACTCATGGATGTATGAGGATTTGGGGTTGCTCTGCAGCTACAAGACACTGTGTCACGATGTACAGTTGACCATGAATTCATCTGTGTGTAGGAATGTTGTAGAGGTGAATATGAGGTTGTCTGACTGACAGTTAGCTTGGTCAAAATCTGGTCATGCCGCAAGACGCCAGCAGATCTACATCAGCATGGCTGCATGGCTTAAAAATTACAGAAACAAGGTTTTTGGAGTCAAGGTTTAGACTTTAGCCTTAATGAAATGTTTTGGTGGGACATTGAGAGAGAAATGGATGGACTGAAGTAACTCTGGAAATTAGAATCTACCAAAACTTTATTGAAAGCCATCTGAGACACTTGTGCAGAAAATGAATACTGGCTCTACAGGACTCATGGGCGCACTTAGTATTACACAAATTATTTTTTCCTCACCCTTTTCTCACTTTATTTTTGTTAAATATTGGCAACATCAATATGATATGTTGTTGTGTATCTGAGGCTGTATACGTTCAACAACAACTGACTGGAGGTAGCTCTAAGCCGACATCCCCAGTCATAGGTTTGATGCCATATTTCACTCATAACAACACCATATTGATATTAACCAGACTCAATGAAAATCTTATTTTGGTGCTTTAAAAACTCAAATCTAATGTATGTATCAATGTCGTTATTGGTGGGCATTATTCCGTCCAAATAACAACAAATGTAATTAAAAAACAATCTCCTAAATGTCTTACAGAATACATAAAGATGCAGATACTAAGAGTTAGTATATGTAGAGTGAGCATGAGGTAGCATTTCACAGAAAACAAGGACCCTTGTTTAAAGCATCTCCTCAGTGCATCAGTCTCACACAAGATCCAGACGACTGTGATGGAGCGCAAAACTGTGAACATCATATTGCAAAGCGGGCAGGTAGTCCACAAGACACTGGCTTTGTAGGGTGTTTGCTTCCATCTAGTGGTTTTGTACATGAACTCAAACAATTACATGTAGTGAGGCCATGCAACAGAAGGAACTCTGACTGTGTTGGTTGATGTGTATTCTTAAAAAAAAATAATTAAACTATACATTATGTTTTTGGTGGTTTTATTCCAATTAGTTACAAAATGGATTACTCAAAATAATTCAAAAAGATGTACTTGTCTCTCGCCACCAAATTTCACTGTCTCTCTTAAAATCCCACCTCCTCCCCGGTTTGAGCCACAGGGTTTGGGTCTCACCCTTCATTATGTTAATCACTCCCAGCAGAGATTGACTAGATCCGAGCAAAAAATCTAGTAAATCATTTGAAGATTGTTAGAGTTGATTGCGTGAACTGGAACTGGCACTGGTTAGTTGAGGTATCAATAGCACCATGGGGTAATGTACATAAGTAGTCAAATAACAACAACAAATTACTTGTGATTTTTTTTTTTTTACTTTGAAGCCCTCTGTGTACTGTAGTTTAACTTAAATGATGCAGTGATTGTTGACTGTACTTGTACTGTAGTGTGCCTCAAGATAATGTGGGTTCCCAGAGCAGAAACACTTGACACACCACAGGCACAACCAAAAAAGTTAGTTTTTTTTTTAAATTTTACTGTAGTTTAACAGAATCATACACAGCAGCAACAAGACAGCTGGTTTCACACCTCTTGCATAGAGGAGAAACTAATTGGGAGAGAGAGCCTGGGAGACCGGAGAGAGAGAGAGAGAGAGAGAGGCCGGAGGGAGAGACCGGAGAGACTGCCGTGTCTCGTGTCTCATGTCATAGACGAGGCTCGACCTTCACACGCTTGAATGTGCTTCAGAACCAAATGTAGATGTAGACCTTTTCTTCTTAGTCGCCACAAAGTCCGGCAGTAAATGCACTAAAAAAGCCTATAATAGTTATGCAAATGTGCAGTCTGTCTAACCAATTGTTCCTACATATGTTGGATTATCTTTTTGAAATGTCACAATTAATATTCAAGTCGCTTTTTTGTTCTGCTGCAAACTGTGCTGTTTTCTGTTTAATTTGTGTTTTTATATTTTGATTGTTGTACAGCGACCTTGAGTGCCATGAAAGGCGCCTAACAAATAAAATGTATTAATATTATTATTATTATTAACCACGGCCTTGCATCTCCCCCAAGAGCTCTGCGGACGCAACACACCACCACAGGAACCCTTGAATGCTAAATGCTAATAAACATCAGTAATTTACTAGGGGAAATATCACACACCTCTAAGATGAATCAACTCATAAGTTAGGAAATATATCTTAAAAATATTGAAAATCACGGATGGATGAATGAATGGATGGATGGACAGACATATTATGTGAAGCTAATCATTGCGAAATGTGCCCAGCGTGATTGTCCAGCGCACAGTATCATGTGCTGAGATGTTCTGTTAAACAGCCATGACGATGTCAACCACGAGAAGAGCAGTTCCTCTGCTGTCTGCATGGACTAGTAGTCGTTTAAACTGAAACAGACAGGAAAAAAGTTGTAGCTCCAGTTTAACGATGATGTAATGCAATATGAAGACAAAAGGTACTGTTTGCAGATGACTGATGAGCTGTCTTAATCACTTAGTTTGTTGAGATATTAATAATGACGCACTTACAAAAATATTCTGCATATTTGCAGTAGAAGTAAAAGGATTTTTTTTCTCTTAAAATCAGGATGTGAACTGTATATAAACCTTCAGAAGTTCACTGAACCTGAGCACTGTTGTTGCTTTGACAAGTCCTGTCGCCTCACCCTGACACCAGGACAACCCAAAGAGTAGTATACTAGCATTTCTATCTTTCACACACACAATACATTGTGTGAGTTTGTGTGTGTGTTTTCAGCAAAAAAAAAAAAAACTTTTCACAATGAGTCTCTTTTAAACTGGAAGCAGGCCTTTGTTTATGGGGTTTAGACTCTATCCTCTCTTGATACCTGAAACCTTAAATGGACTGGCACATCCTGACTTTCCCTGACTGGCAGACAAAAGTGCCCTTGTGTAAATTGCAGTAAAGCGTGCAAATGTTCATTTATACCCTAGTGAGTAAGGAAAGTAGAGACGGGTCTTTCAATGCTAAAATGATAACGCCGTTTAATGTGGAAAAACAAGACTGGATCCACCTTTTTTCAGTTTTTCGATTTTTTTTTACTTGGGCAGTATAACAATATTTATCTGACCCTTATTGGGTCTTAAAATTAGGTATACAGAACCTTACATGACCAATATCACATGGCATATTAAACCTTTTCATTGTTATATTTGCAAAATTAAAAAAAAATGTAAATCAAATAAAAAGTACCCCCTTTCCCTTTCCATAGGAATTGAGTTGGTACCAGCCAAGTGATGCTACTCAAATACATCTGATTATCAGCAGGCGTGGTCACCTCTATAAAAGGCAGACATTTTGGACGTTTGCTGGTCTGGACCATCCAGATGGGTGTAAAGTAAAGGCAAGGCAAGTTTATTTCTATAGCACACTTCAACAACAAGGTGATTCAATGTGATTTACAAAGACATTAAAACAAAAACAGTAACAAACCAAAATACAATTTACAGGACTCAAACCTGAGGACTTTAACCTGAACCAAGTTTACAGGAGTTAAAATATGATTAGGTTTTGAAACTCAAATTTCAAAGTACCAGTGTAGAAAAGAGTTTAAAAGCAGCAACTAAAGACAGACATCAGTTAAAAATAATTAAACAAATGAGATGTAAGAAATAAAGGTTGTGATGCGTTATGGGATATTACTGAAATGCAGCAGTAAATAAAAAGGTTTTCAATCTTCACTTAAAGCAATTGAGAGTTTCAGCAGCCTTGATGCATTCTGGGAGTTTGTTCCAAAGGGGAGGATCATAAAAGCTGAATGCTGCTTCACCTTGTTTGGTTCTAACTCTGGGTACAGAAAGTAGGCGTGACCCTGACAACCTGAGGGTTCTGGTTGGTCCATAATGGACCAGGAGATCAGAGATGTGTTTTGGCCTGAGAACGCTCAGATATGTATAAACCAACACCAGGATTTTAACATCTAATCTGGGACAGACAGGAAGTCAGTGTAGAAATCTAAGAACTGGAGTTATATGGTTCACTCTTCTGGTCTTGGTGAGAACTACTGAAGATAAAACCTGGACAAGTTCTTCTAAGTCCTGCTGAAACATCAGTCCTTTAATCTTCCACATGTTATTTAGGTGATAACAGACTTCACTACTGTCTTAATGTGGCTGTTAAAGTTCAGGTCTGAGTCCAGATCCCAGATTTCTGGCTTGTCTATTTGTTTTTAGCTTTAACTGTTTGAAGTGCTGAAGTTCAATCTTTCTTCCTCGGCTCCAAACAATATTATTTCTGTTTTGTCTCCATTTAACTGAAGAAAATTCTGGCACATGCACTCTTTAATTTGATCAATGCATTTAATCAATGTTTGAATTGGATTATAGTCTCCTTGCAAGATGGTTATATAGATATGTGTATCATCTGCGTAGTTATGATAACACATTTTGTTGTTTTTCATAATTTGAGCAAGTGGGACCTTATAGATGTTAAACAGCAGAAGCCCCAGAATTGAACCTTGAGGAACTCCACAATTCCACACAATATAGTCCCTGTCCTTTAGATAGGACTCCAACCAGGCAAGTGCTGTGTCAGAAAGTCCCACCCAGTTCTTCAACTGATCTAGAAAAGATGTTCTGGTCAACCGTGTCGAATGCAGCACTGACATCTTGCTTGTGTTTTCTCAGATGCAAGTTGCTTTAAATAAAACCGAAATAGAAATAGAACCGAAACTAAACAGGAAGTCGGCCATTTTGAATTAATCGTGTAATTTTGGCAAAATTTATGCCATTTCTTCAGCCACTTCTTCGCCCAAACCGTAACGTGTACCCAGGTGTGTTATACATCAAAATGTGTGTCTCGATCCTGCGAATATGCGCTTTTCTCAGTCAAAAGCGTTACCGTGGCGTGCCCCCCCCCCCTTCCTCTGATCCATACAGATAAAACTTCGTGCCTCAACCCCCACAATACGGTTTAACGTACATCCACGAAAATCGGTACACACCTGTATCATGTCGCAACTTAAAGAAAAGTCTCTTGGCGCCATGGCCGAAACCGAACAGGAAGTCAGCCATTTAGAACATTTTGAATTAATCACGTAATTTTGGCACAATTTATGCCATTCCTTCGGCAGTTAATACGGCCCGAACCGTAACGGGCCCCCAGGTGTGTTATACATCAAAATGTGTGTCTCCATCCTGCGATCCTTTCTCTTTCAAAAGTGTTACCGTGGCGACGCTAGACGCCAAAAAGCACGGCCACCCTTCATTCGATTGGTCCATATTCGATAGTTCCCGAAAAGTCACCAAATTTTTCACGCAAGGCGGGCCTGGTGATAAATTTGATATTTTATGGTTTGCATTAATGGGCCTGGCCTAATGGCTCATCAGCGCCCCCTAGAAAACGTTGTGCCTCAAGCCCCACAATACGGTTTGACAAAATCGGAAATCGGTACACATCTGTATCATGTCTCAACTTAAAGAAAAGTCTCTTGGCGCTATGGCCGAAACCAAACAGGAAGTCAGCCATTTTGAATTAATCGTGTTATTTTGGCGAAATTTATGCCATTTCTTCAGCCGTTTATGCCTTTCCTTCAGCAGTTAATATGGCCCGAACCGTAACGTGCACCCAGGTGTGTTATACATCAAAATGTGCGACGATGCACATTACTTTTCTCTTTCAAAAGCATTACTGTGGCGACGCTAGACGCCAAAAAGCCTTTCATCTGATTGGTCTGCCATAACTTTTCAATGGTTTTATATAGAGAGTCGTGGGTGGTGCCACTGCAGCACGCCTGAACGTGCACAAGGGTGCGAGGGCCCGTTCATCGCTGCTTGCAGCTTTAATTTATCATTTTAATCCTAATCCATCATTCTACAGAGTTAAATTCCTCAGAAGTGAAAAACTGATCTTCAGGTGAACTTTCTAGACTTCTAAAAGAAAAATAGAAAAGCATTTGTTTGGAAAAGAAAAAAAAATCCATATAATCACAAAAAAAGGTTTTACTTGTGAATAAGGTACTTTCTTCCTGGTGATTTGAAAAAGACAGTTTGCTAGAGGCCACATGACTAAACAAAACGTGTTGACTTTTGTACAGTTACCGGCTTGTGGTGTGATAGGGCAACTAAAGGGGTTACTGCCTCCAGTAGAAAAATTTGACATTTCATGGTTTGCATTAATGGGAGTGGCCTAATGGCTCAACAGCGCCCCCTAGAAAACTTTGTGCCTCAAGCCCCACAATACAGTTTGACGTACATGCACGAAAATCGGTACACACCTGTATCATGTCTCAACTTAAAGAAAAGTCTCTTGGCGCCATGGACGAAACCGAACAGGAAGTCAGCCATTTTGAATTAATCGTGTAATTTTGCCGCAATTTATGCCATTTCTTCAGCCGTTTCTTCGCCCAAACCGTAACGTGCACCCAGGTATGTTATACATTAAAATTTGCATCTCGATCCTGCGACGACGCGCATTACTTTTCTCAGTTAAAAGCGTTACCGTGGCGACTATAGACTTCAAAAAGCGTGCCCCCCCCTTCATCTGATCGGTCCATATTTGATCCTACCTTCCTACTTTCTGCCATAACTTTTTAATGGTTTGACATAAAGACTTGTGGGTGGTGTCATCGGACTCAGTTTTGAGTCCTTGAACAAAATTGGTGCAAATTAGCCCCACCCCTTCTTCAGATTGGTTGATTTTTGATAGTTCCTATTTTCTGCCATAACTTTTAAATGGTTTGACATAGAGAGTCGTGGCTGGTGTCATCCACTAAATGTCCAGGCCTGAAGACATCTACATGCAAGTCATAGAAGCGCTTCCACTGCAGCACGCCTGAACGTGCACAAGGGTGCGAGGGCCCGTTCATCACTGCTTGCAGCTTTAATTATTATTATTGTTAATGGGTCAAAATTGCTCCACAAAAATGTGAGGGACTGGAACAGAAAACATATTGCTTCAAGTTCATTGCTGAGTTACTTATTTCTAAGACCAGGGGCCTCATTTAAAATGGACTGCGTAGGATTCATACTAAAAGTGCACATACACCCAAAAGCCGAAAATGCTGGGCGCAAAAAAAAATCCGGATCAATAAAACCATGTGCACGCACACTTGCACGCAATGTTCGCTTTATAAATCACAGTCCAGCTGGAAGGTTGCTCAGCTGAATCCGCCTCATATCCGCCCTCTACAGGCCCACTTCATACCAAAAATTGTATGTTTTTGCATATGAATAAGCCTGCTGAGCATGCGCAGTGGCTTCCTGCAGCCTGTTTGGCTTCAGGATGAATGAGAAGTATCCAGCCACTGTGCCACTGAATTTCACTGAGATCTGAGATTGAGATGTTGAGGGTGAGGTGGAGGACAGGAAAACAACATTATTTTGTGGTCACAGTAAAAGTAGAAAAACAAATAGTATAAAATACAGCGAGTGAGTGGCAGCACGCCGTTGCTGCATGGAACGCCGTGATCCCCCCCACTTTTTAAAGTTTAAAAACTAACGGTAGGCTCAGCCATTAATTGCAAATCATCGACACACCCTGTGCGAAGACGATGCGAGAACAGCCCGGCAGCCCTGCTTCACCCCCCGCTCCCCCTCCTCCTCTCCCGTCTCCCCTCAGTGCTGCTCAGGGCGGGTTTATGGTTCTGCGTCACCAACGCAGAGCCTACGGCGTAGGTGCGCGTCACCGCGTACCCTACGCCGTAGGCTCTGCGTCGTTTTAACGCAGAACCCTAATTTAGGCTTACCTGCATGTAAAGGTTTCACGCTCATTATATATAAAAAAAAATTTGTGTCTCTTTAGGGAAGAAATGAGGGGCTCTGTGGAGCCCTTAAACCCTCTACGAAGCCCCTCATTTGTTCTGTCCTAAAGCGGTGGGTGAAGAGGAGGTTCCCGGCGTGTCAGCGTGGCTGCAGCAGCAGCAGCAGCAGCAGCAGCAGAGTCCTGACTGACGCTGTGCTTCACACACAGAGGGACACGATCAGCGCTATTTTATTATAAGTCTGATATATGTTGTGATACGTGATGACATTATTAAGAGTATGACATGAATCTGGCTTCATTTCACCACCTCACAGCCTGCGTCGCCAGTTCCCCGTGTCTTAAGTAAATTCTTACGGGACGGTCGGGTTGCCGTAGAGATACGCAGATCTTTCGGTTAGTTTTTTCTTTTTAGAACCCAGCCTTTGCGTAGAAGGTGGCTTCCGCATCTTTCAGGCCCTTTTTGTGCTTAAGCAAGCTTTATAGATGAGGCCCCAGGTGAGGACTAGACAAATGTATCATGTCCTGTAAAACTTTTGAACCGAAAGACTCACTTACTTTCTCACGTGTACATGTGTGAATGAAAAGTTAGTTTTCATTTTAAGTTCATATTATGTTAAAAAGATTTTTGTTGCACTTGCTGAAGTTATTTATCTTCCAATACTCCAAAAAAGCGAAACAAAACACTTCTGCTACTCAGTAGTTTAAAGATATTAATAATGTTTTAAATATGGAAGTAAGAATATAACTTTAGTGTGTTTTCTATTTGTGTTAAAATTGGGGGAGGGGCACAAAAAGTACTTTTACTTTTAAAAATACAACAAAATACACAGTCTCTGGGTCTATAAAAGTATTCCAATGAAACACACTAGCGAACCGATTAACCCCGTAATGCTTATATACATACTAGTTGCATACAATTAAAAAAAACTTAAAGAAATAGGCTTTCTTCGTATTATTTCATATGTCAGGCTTTTGTTGAGTTTGGCGGCTCCTTTGGACAAAAGCGGTAGTGCTTTACCAGGAAGAACACTACATTTCCCATGAGCACCAGCGCGTACTGCCGGAAAGATCCTGATCCCGATTTTTTCCCATTATATCACCCAGTGCTCTAAGTTACAGTCCTGGGCATGAGCAGGAGTGAGCAGGCCGCATCTTTTCACCAGACAGGGTGGGGCCTCTCTGGCCGGACGTAGCGCGTGGAAGGATCACGTTATTCCGGCCAGATCCTCCCCATCTGGCGCCCCGGCTGGCCAGAGGGGGCATGTGTAGCCCAGGACTGTTGCATGTTTTTGTGAGGGTAGCTCACATTGCTACCCAAGGGAACACGGGGAGAACATGCAAACTCCACACAGAAAGATCCTTTCACCAACCCGACCCAGGGTGTGGGCACTGAAGTCATGGGGGAACTAACACGCACTTCAGCGCCCACAGCGTCCCCGGCGGGAATCAAACCCAGGACCTTCTTGCTGTGAGACGGTTGCACTACCAGCTGCGCCACCGTGCCCCGTGCATTTGTTTTGATAGTGAATGAAATAAGACGGGACAGACTTTCAAAACTACTTTTCTGTTTTCAGGGGTCGTTTGCAGGATGGATAGCGAAGAGGTAATGTATCTATTGTTGGCTAAACAATATAATATGACGATGTTGAAAATCACTAAGTTCAATTTGGATTTATTAGTGAAGTCACCGCCGCCCCTCTGCCCTGTTTCAGTGAGATAATGCGCCCCAAACTACAAACGTTTCCTAGAGGGACTTCGTCATAAATTAGTAGTCCAACATACTTACTGACAAAATAAAAAAATACTTTATAACCTGTGAATAACTGAATGCCCATTCCTTATATTTTGCAGATCAGCCCTGCACAATTTTACAGTTCTCAGGAAAAATACTAGAACCCAAGACGAATCCCCTGTATGTGAAAACATTCTAATTTTGATTCTTATTGAACATAGAACTCTACATTTACATTTGCATCATAACAATTCTGTCTCTCTTGTCGGACATCCCTCCTTGTCTTTCATCTCACACCAGCGAGTGAACGCCGGGTTTATTCTTGTCCGGGCATTTTATTTATTTTTTTGTCCGGGCATTCAGCTTGTTACTCTCCCGCTTTCTTTTTTTCGCCTCCTCCGATAAAACTTTTATTTTCTTCGTTTTTTTCGCTGCTTCGGCCATGATACCAGCTTCTGCTGAGCTCTGCGCTCCACGCCCCGCCCAGCTTTCGTCTCGACTAGGAATCGGGAAGGAGGGGGAAGTGACGTATGCCGTAAAGCAGTCAAAGCCGTAAAAATGTGTAGTTTTTTAGTGTGGCAGGGTTCCTACCATGCTCCTCAAAGTTACATAGTGCCAGTGAAGGCGATACAGACCCCTCAGACCATGACAGAGGTGTCATTAAACCTGTTGTAAGTTGATGTACCATCACAATGACTCTGGAAATATTATATTAAGGTGGAAAAGTTACATAGTGCTGCTTTAAAGGGTTCCGAATGAATGAGATGCTGAAATCAGATTTAAATAATTCAGTAAATGTAGAGCCGCTGATCCCAAAAATAAGTCATAAAGGATTCTTCATGCACTTGAACTTTAGCTTTTTAGTTCAGTTAAGTTTATTGGTCCT
Organism: Cololabis saira; assembly: GCF_033807715.1. Lineage (NCBI taxonomy): Eukaryota > Metazoa > Chordata > Actinopteri > Beloniformes > Belonidae > Cololabis > Cololabis saira. The sequence goes on from NC_084591.1 coordinate 11,193,291, forward strand.
TTCAATTTCCACAACACAAATAACCCAAAGTACAGGTGTAAATCGTCAGTGTAATACAAAAAAAATATATAATTTTTTGGTATATATATATATATATATATATACACAATTTTAACTAAAAACCAAGAACCAAAAGGTGTTCGCAAAAAAAATGTTTTAGCTTTTATAAACTAGTGCACATGTCATTAAAAAATATAATTCCATACAGTATTTATATAAGCACATACCTACACACACACACACACACACACACACACACCTCAAGTTTTATGATGGACACGTATTTCCTCCATCTCCAAACCTCACTTTTATATTTCTATCCATCCATTATTTAAACCTGGTTCAGGTTCACAGGATCTGCAGGATCCCGTCCCAGCTGTCTTTGGAGGGAAAGCCGCGGTGAAACCCTGGACGGCTGACCTGCAGTCCAGTTACCAGTCATTAGTCTACAGCCGGCGGTGTGTTTTTGAGCTCCGGGAAGACGCCTATGCAGGCACAGCATGCGAACGCCGCACAGAACAGCTCCAGCTGGGATTTGAACCAGGAACCTTCGAGCTGTGAAGCATGAGTACTGACCATCAGGCCACCAAATTCCTCACGTAATTATAACATCGGCTCTGGACTCAGCTGTGAACACTTGCACACCCCATGCAGTCAGATGTTTTTACCATTTACACACATGGAGATGTGTGTGTGTGCGCGTTGGTACATGTGTTTTAACAGGGCAATTGGTCAGGATACACACCACACTAGAAGGACATTTTGGATTAACAGGACAGGAGCAGTGTCCTGCTAATTTGGACAAAATTCTAAAAACGTAAAATGGTTTCTATTGGTCTACTAACCCTAAATATGCAAAAAAAACTAAGATGCCCATTTAATACATATGCAGGAAGGAGTCCAAGCACATTCGCTACCAACAGCTTTGAAAAATATGTATAAAGTAAACACAAACAACTTCTCTCGTTCAAATTAATCAGAATTTGTTTACACAAGTGTTAAAACAAGGTGAAAAAACACTTTGGATAAATTCCGATGCATAAACTACACATAAACAACAACTAACTAACAAACTTCAGATCATCTACGTTTGTGTGTGGATGTCAGCGCACGTGTGTGTGTGCGTGTGTGTGTGTGTGATTAAGTAAATGATTTCAGATCATTGACCAAGGTCTAACTGTAACCTTAATACCCCGAACCCTGACCAAATGTAACCCCCCCCCAAAACGTGATTTCACCCTAAATGTAATGTTTCATCTTTGAAGGACCTGCCTTTGGACCCCATAAACATGGCAAGTCCCTACAATGTGAGTTTGTAAACAGGAGCTTGGACTATTCTACACACAAGCACACACTCAAAAAAAAACTTTATTCACTTTCTGTTGGATGGTATTTTGTTATTTCTTGCTCTGAACCTTTTCTTTTTTAAACTCATCTTCATTCCCACAAAACCTTGTTAATAATCCACAAACTAACTTTGTTGTTTTATGAAAAGTGCACTTTGTTCCCACATTCCACAGCGACTTACATTTTGCTCTAAGAAAATCTCACTGTGCCGTCGCTACGTTTTCTCTCCATCCTCTATGAATCTACAATACCAGTTTTCAAAGGTCTGCATTGTGTGTCCTGTTACATCACTGCTTCCCTCAGGTTGTTTGAGATGTTAATATTAGCTGGTGTCCTCGGGGCCCAACTGAAAGATTTCACTTACCATAAATGCAGGATTCAGTCCCAGCTCTATCTTGTCGTCTGTGGTGAGATGCATTCTGGTTCAGGATGTACGGGAACGGACAGCTGCCTCTCTGGCCTCTTTATAAATCCAGCCTTGCAGAGCGGGAGCAGAACTCTGACCCGGCGCCGATGTGAGAGGGACCCCGTGAGCAGCCGCCTCGCGTCGCCAGGGAAACGTGGTATCACCGTCAGAAAGTGAGCAGCTCAGTAATCACTCCTGCTCTGAAGCCGTTTCTGTTGTTCTGGAGGGCAGCGCACGCTTTAGCTGCTCTGACTTACAGTCATGTGTCTGCTCATGTGTGACCATAGATGTAATGAGGATTGACGCACGTTTTTCACATGAATTTTTCATACTCCTCTACTCTTATCAGACGTTTGGAGTTTCAAGATTGTTACTTTGAGACTCCAAGAGGGAACCTCTGATCCCGAACACTGGAAACCATCTTTATTATCTTTTTCTCAAACTATGAAGCCTCTCGTTCTGGTGAGACGAGAGTGTCATAGTACCAGTCTTACAAATGAGTTGAAGGATTTTATCGATGCACATTAACGTTCCCTTTGCTCCAGGACTAAGACCTTTATTCACGCTGCACTTCCCTGCCAGAGTTTGGGAAAAAAAACATACAAATCTCTTCTAAAAGTCATAAAACCCAATGGTAAAGTTATATTACTGTCAATTTTCCATTAATTTGGATCTTTTACTGTGACCAGTTAGTCTAATTGTTGTTGGTCTAACAATTAAAAGAATTCAAATTGTTAGTAAAGAAACATCTCTTGAATAGATACATATAAAACTTATTTATTGTTAAATAAAGAAATAATGTAGATAGTATATGGGTATGTGTGTGTGTGTGTGTGTGCGCATTTTTAATAAATATTAATTTAATTATATATATAATTAAATTAATATTTATTAAAAATGGTTATTGGTACAAACTATGATAACTATTCATTGTTTGAATTTGTTGGTGTTTACAAAATGTATGAATATGTATTGTTTTTATTTATATCTAAATGTTAAACGGAATGACTTTATTTTTTCTTTATTTTCAGTTTTTCCTTTCTTTTTTTATATGCTACCTCTTTAGGTTTGCTTTAAATTTTTTGTTGTAATGTACTGTGTATTATGTGTCTGACCCCAGGAAGAATAGCTGCAGTTTTGCTGTGGTTAATGGGGATCCAAATAAAACCATAAACTATAAAAACCAGTAATTGCTAAGTTTGCTGCATGCTCAAAATTTTTTTTTTTCTTTAATTCTCTTTGAGAATAACGAGCTTGCTTTTCCAACCACATGATATAAAATCATAGCCTGGCCAGCCATACCCTCTCATTCACCATTTCCTCACAACGTACCACTCCAAGCGCAACGGGGGTCAGGCCGGGCTTTCCGCGACGACTCGTACAGGAGCTACTATTCAAAACCACCGTAATGGGTGGCATTTATACGGTTAGACCGTCGGAAACAGCTCTCACCTCTGTTTGGAAGGATGTAATCAATTCCTTCAGACTTCACAGCACGCCATCCTGGATGTATTCCCCTTGCTACGGTCTCTACTGGTTGTCAAGACATTTAAACTTACATTTATTCCAGAGGCAGATAACCCAGAAAAGAAACTGAGATGACTGGTATTTGTCAATTCTTGCATTTAAGGTTGGAAATACTTTCCTACAAAAACTGGTATGGCGCAATTGAGCTAGTAAGGATCTCCATCCATCCATTATTGCTACTCGCTTAGTCCAATTCAGGGTCATGGCAATCTGCTGGAGCCTATCCCTCATTTGTTTGGTGTAAGAGGCGGGGGGTAGGGGGGTACACCTTGGAAAGGTTACCAGTCCATTGCACGGCCACATACTACAGAAGAATATTAGGGCCATGCAGGAGAAAAAATATTTGAAAGGGGAAGATTTTTTTTATTTTGCACTTCGAGAAAAAAGTCGAAATGTCGAGAAAAAAGTCGAAATGTCGAGATTAATGTTGAAATACAATTTCGAGAAAAAAGTCAAAATGTCAAGAATAATGTTGAAATACAATTTCGAGAAAAAATTCGAAATGTCGAGATTAATATTGAAATACAATTTGAAGAATAAAGTCGAAATTTCGTGAATAAAGTCGAAATTTCGAGAATAAAGTTGAAATACAACTTAGTGAATAAAGTCGAAATGTCTCCTCTGGCCCAGTTAGGAGAGCGACTGACAGCTATGCCCGCAGCAGCTGTAATTAACTAACTAACTAACTAACTAACTAACTAACTTATGTACTTAAATAACTAACTCATCTTCATCCATAGGCCTACGAGGCATTTTGCAAAGACAGTCACATGCGCTGTTTGTTATAGTTGACTTTATTCTCAAAATGTCACCTTTTTTCTCAACATTTCGACTTTTTTCTCAAAATTGTACTTCAACATTAACCTCGACATTTCGATTTTTTTTCTCAACATTTCAACTTTTTTCTCAACATTTTGAATTTTTTCTCGAAGTGCATAACGAAAAAACAATCTTCCTCCTCTAAAATATTATTTTAATTTTTCTCCTGCCTGGCCCTAATACTCTTCTGTACACATACAGACAAGTAACAATTATCAGTTTTTTCCTCATATATGTTTTGTGGACTGTAGGAGGAAGCTGGAGCACCTGGAGAAAGCCCATCCAACACAGGATAACATGCACAGATCGTACCGGGATTTGAACCAGCATTAACCACTAAGCCACATGCTGCCATAGACAAGACAACGGTAATAACAATGTTACTTCAATAAAGCTTCATTCATGTGTTTTTAGGAGCAAAGATGGGCAGACTTTGTCAACATGTCACCAGTCCACTTACTGTGTTTGTGTGTGTGTGTGGGCGTGTGAGTGTATGCACATGTGTATGAGTGTGAGTGAGGGTGTGTGTACGCGTGGGGGGTGGGGTCGTATGGGATGTTTTAAATTGTATTTTTGATTGTTATTTTATTTTGTATGTAAAGCACCATGTGTTGCATTTATATTGCATGATTTGGTGCTATATAAATAAATAAAGTTTGAAGTAAAGTTTGAACAAATGCAGAAGAAAATCATTGAAACATGTAAAAAATAATGTTCCTTAAAGACAGGAAGAAATGTGTACCTTTTCTTTACATTGCAGAATATAATCCAACCATTCAAGTAATCTGGAGGAATTTTGATGTGTCATGGGCAAAAGCATAAGCCTGAACTGGACACCTGTGATCTCTGATTCCTACACGGCATCAAGAATCGGTGTTCATCAGGAGCGGCTAGAACCACATGGACAAGGGACACGGTTGTGTCACAGGACTAGATCTGTAGCAGAACTGCAAGCTCCCTGTCCTCTACCACCATGACTGGCCGGCAGTTTATTGCAATCAGCTTTCCAGTCGAGTAAGTAAATGTATCACTTGTAGATTTATCGGGTATACCACAATTTAAATTTATAAAGTTCTTACTATTAATTTGTGCAACTTTCATTAATTTAAAAAAAATGTAAAATAAAGTTGTTTCTTTTCTTCCATATTTAATAACTACCTGCCAGGCAGGAGAAAAATACAAATAATATTTTAGAGGAGGAAGATCTTTTTTTCATTATGCACTTCGAGAAAAAAGTCGAAATGTCGAGAAAAAAGTCGAAATGTCGAGATTAATGTTGAAGTACAATTTCGAGAAAAAAGTCGAAATGTTGAGAAAAAAAGAGACGACATGTCGACAATAATGTTGAAGTACAATTTCGAGAAAATAAAGAAAAAAGGCGAAATTTTGACTTTATTCACAAAATTTCGACTTTATTCTTGAAATTGTATTTCAACATTAATCTCGACATTTCAACTTTTTTCGCAACATTTCAACTTTTTTCTCGAAGTGCACAATAAAAAAAATCTTCCCCTCTCAAATATTTTTTCTCCTGCATGGCCCTGATATTCTTCCGTAATTAACGAAGGTCCAACTGAAAAAAAAAAAATGTAGTTCATACGTTTTTTACGTCTTCCTACATTTGTTATTAGATTTATTCATTCTCGTCCACTTTGTTTAGATGGTAAATGTATTATTTAGTGATTATTATTGTTATTTTCTATTTTAAAAAATGTTTGGAATGAAAGATATCAATCAATCCCATTTACACATTCTAGCTTTAGCATCGAGTGGGGAGTTTGCTGTTTAGCGAGCTGTGTGTTGTGTTGAGGTGATATTTCAGGAAACGAAAAGAGCAAGGAGGCCGTTCTTAAGTAAACTGCAAGTAAAGTGTTCTTGACAACAGTTGCATTCAGGAGTTTTCTGAATATTCCACTCCGTCATGTTTACAGAGTAACGGCAGATGATTGGTGTCAAGCATGGTCAAATATCACAGATGGTTGTTAATTTAATTGAATTGTATTTCCCCAGAAGAGCTGGAGGCGGTCTGGACTTCTCTGCTTCAGCTGCCCAGATTTTGATAGGCGGACGTTAACGTAGAGACAAATGGATGGATGAATAGATATCGTGTTATTTTAACAGCCCTGCTGCAAAGAAGTAAGAGTCAAACGTAAGAAACACTTTCTTTTTAATAAAATTTTTATCCAAGCTTTTTTTTATTTAGGGTTGAATATACTGATCTATAAAATCTTGAAAACTGTTTGAATATGGGTAATCAGCTGACAATGAGTGAATCACCATGATGGTGGAAGGTGTTGTACTGTTGTACGTTGCCTTGTTGCTGTCCTTCCGCTGTGTTTCCAATCGTAGCAAATAATTTTCCCCTTGGGGTTCAAAGATATCAACATACATTTGTTCAGTCGGCAATGAAGCTGTAGGGGCATACATGTCTTAAATTCATGGTTTGAAGACTAAACAAAAGTCGGCTTTACTTGAAATGTTTTTAATGTTGAGGATGGAACAAGCTTTTTATTGTTTCTTTGTTCGTTCTTTCTTAAATATAGGGCATCTGATGACGAAAAGACCATGTTTGGAGCTCTCCCATGGCATGCAGTAGAAATGTCTGCGCAAATGTGCTCTGGGCTTTTTCAAAAGGAGGTTATACAAGAGCGCTTTTGTTGTACCAGCCAAAGGGCAGTCAGATCATGCTGGTCCTTTTAGGGTTTCAGGTAACAAGATAGGAGAAAGTTTTAACTCACCTTTAAGTAAAATGTCCTCAATGTACCTCAGTCAGACCCATTCGTGTAGGTTAGTGTTTGGCTTTAAGCACTGAAAAGAAATTGTTAATTATTTATGCTTCGCTCATGCTTTTCAGATCACTTATACATCATGAGTAAGCGTATGTAAACAGCAGGCTAACTTTTTGAAAATCTTTTCAGTCTAGTTTTACATTTGCCTGTTTCTTCATTACTTTCTTCCGTAATTTCGATAATCTTCCTATTTGCATTTACCAAGCCATTTTCACTCCCAAGTCCCATTCTTGTCATAAGGATGGGCATCGCCACTGGACCTTAAAATAAAAATAAAAAAGGAAGTGCCCTAAAGTGCAATATTGCTGAAAGACATTAAAAAAGACTCAATTTCTCTTATAAGTGCCACCATATCTCACAAAATGAGCATGACACTCACGCAATACACGCTTTTCCCACACTTTTCATGCCACATACCAATGTTTTCATGCAGTGAAAAGCTAATTTACAACTGATGCCACCGATAAGAGCAGAGCCTGATGCTGCGTATGCAGACAGGACCGTAACCAGGTTTTAAAAGTAATCAGAAGAAAAGCCAGAATTGTGTCCCGTAGGTGACCGCTGGATTATTAGTTTAGGATGTTTTCACGGCTTCGTGTCCAGTAGATTCGGTACGAGTGGGGACTCGGTTCAACTGGGGTTGCAGCATTCAGCTGATCCAAATTGGCTTTCACACCGCTTTATCAAATGAACCAAACCTTCTGAACAACGGATTCCCTCATGCACCTGTGGTGCTCATCTACCTTTCCGTTTTCCAAAACCCCCTGCATTGTAGTCTGCTTCCTGCATTTAGTTAATTTGAGGTGGACAAGTTAACTACCAATGCTGCACAAACCGCTGTCAATTTACCCTTTGTCAACCTTCTGATTGGTCTCTGACTGACCAATCAGAAATATCATTCTCTGTTGTTACATTCGGGTCAGAATATCTGGTTGGACAAAACCGCTGTCTCTCTCATTCACATCAATGGAAAAAGCGTTGTTTTTACTTGCCGTGTATCAAAATGTAAATCACTGGATAATTTTTTTAAACTTCGTATTAGTAAAAGGAACACTTCGGAGCAAACTGCACACAGTGTAGTAGTTTATATTCTTTACCCCCAAACTGGCGATCCGAACTGCCAAAACAAAGTTGGCTCGGCAGCAGGCTACAACCCATAGCTACAACCACGAATGCCTTTTATTTATTTTTCTTAAAATAGTTAAGTGGTTTGCTTGGGGCACTTATAAAAGTGACACCCGCTACCCAGAGAGAATCACAAGAATACATTTTATCCCAAAACAAACGGTAAATTACAAAAAATGTCTGCTCTGGATGAAGCTATGTGGACGGGCACACCTTCCACCGTGCTATCAGCTAATTTAATCAAAAGATATTGTTACCCGAAGTGTTACTTTTTATTTATATTTTGTTGCTGTTGACTTTTATTTGGTACATTAATTAGAAGTAAAGTGATGTAAAACCCAGTTTTTACAATGGAAGTGGACGGGGGAAATGACCGTTTTGTCCGACCTGGCAACGGGGGGCCCGGCTTGACAAAAGGTCAATTGACATATAGGAAGGGGGTTCATGGCCTCTGCTTCGTACAGATCTGGTTTTTGTCATAACTATATGTAAACCAATTTTTTGGTTGATGTCAGTCACCCGTGAATGTAAATCAGACCAGTAAACTTCTTAATTTGGTTTAATGAGGTAATGCAAGTGTCCAACATGGGTTATTGTCATTGAACGCATCATAGTTTATGTGTAATGTAGATGGTTAAAATCTGCTTCGGAGGAAAAACCAATCGTGCTGTTATGCGAGTCTTTTAAATGTTGAAAGCTTGTTCTGTTGTCGTAGTGGGTGATCCTGGGACAACTTCTTGGGTATGTTATTGGCGAGGCGGCGGGAGAACAGAAAGTGCCTGTGGGAGGGTCGGGGGCCCTGTCGTAATGGATGTGTGACTCAAGTCAGCACTTGCTGAAAGATGGGATTTTATGTAGTGCTTGATAACAGTAGGCTGTTATACTTGCAGTGGAGAGAGTGACCATTCTGAAGTACAAAGGAGGTGAATTGGTTGTTGAGCGTTCACACACCGCAGAGTTTATGAGGTTAGTCACCTGGGCAACTGCTCAAGTCTGGATTTAAATGTTCTCTGAATGACCCTGTAGATTTAAGTGCCCAAGTGTGGAATTAGACGTTTTTGCATCCTTTCCGATGAAAGGTCGTCCAAACGTGTAAAACACTGAGGACAGTGAGTGTGACAGTCGGAGTACTAAATCACTAGTAAGCGCTCGTGAAAGTCCGGCAGCGAAGGATTGTGTCTCTACTACACTTGTAGTTTTCAAGACCGGTCTTGGTTTTGTCTCGGTCTCTACAGTCTTTGGTCTTGGTCTTGTCTCGGCCTCAGGTCTCTCGGTCTCGCTATGTCTCGGACTCGGATAATTGGGATGCCATTGCACACCAAGGTGACAGAATCTGGTGATCACCAGTTCTTCCTCTTGTTAATGTACAGTTTTGTAAACTATTTGTATTTTGGATTTGATTTAATGTTTTCGTGCATCTGCATGTGTGTATGTCTACTATAATGGTAAATAATGCAATTTCAAGTCGGTAATTGTATCTTTAATATTTAAAATTCACATTTAATTTACAAATGAAGTACAATTTAAATCAGTAACATTTACCGTATTTTCACGACCATACGGCGCACCGTGTGGAAAGGCGCACTCTCAGTTTTGTGTGTCATTTTTGGTTTTAAAACACACATACGGCGCACCGACCCAAAAGGCGCCGTCTACAGAGACGGAGCTGCACACACGCGTGCTGCAAAACACACACGCGCTAAAAATAGAGCGGAAGCAAAACTTAGTTTGATATTTTATTTCACTTTTCACATCAATCAAACCCTTCAAAAAGGTTCATATTCTGTTTCTGCATTAAAGAATAAAAAAAAACACCGGGTTGCCGCACATAAACCTGTCTCAGCCACCAGCCCTTTTCATTTCACTCTGGCTGGAAAGTCTGTTTAGGCAACGCTTTTCTTTTAAAAATCACCATAGCCGGCAGTTTCTGTCCATCAGCGTGGCAGGCAAGCACAAGAGTAAATAAACTTTTCATACCCCGTTGTGCTGCGGATCCCGGCCGTGGCGGTCCCGGGTCCCCCGCGCTGGACCGGGTCCACTCCCCCGCGCTGGTCCCGGGTCCCGTGTCCTGGGTCCTCCTCCGCCCCCCCGCGCTGGTCCCGCTCACACACACGCGCATGTCGGTACCGGGTTTGTATCCGACAGGAGCTCCGCTCCGCTAATTCAGCTGCGCCAGTCCAAATTTCCAGACCTGTCTCAGCCACTTGATCATCATCCCTTCATCCCATGACGACTCCAGCTGGAAACGTCTTATGCAAAGTTTTTCTTTTAAAAATCACCATACAGGTTCAGTCCATCAGCGTGGCAGGCAAGCACCACATAAATGAGAATGTGTGTGTTTTGCGCCGCGACACACACACCCGCGCATGTCAGAGATCCGGTACCGGGTTTGTAACCGACAGATTTCGCTGGAAATCTCGGAGTGTGAAGCTGATCAGACCTGGGACGTACCCCAGAAATCTCTGCTCCCAAAGCGGCCGGGAACCAGGTCATTCGGACCCCGCTTGGGGAACCAGGAAGTCGGGAGGAGCAGCGCGCATCACCGCTGCTTCAACCGGGGAATGTGGACAGTTCCGACCGGCCGGGACCGGAGGAGCCCGCCTGCACTGGTAGCAGAGGCTCCCGGGGAAAGAGCACCGGCATTTCAGCCGGATCTGCCCCCGGGGATGCGGCAATCGGACCCGCAACCCCACGGCAGCTGCATTCTCGGTTCCCGACATGCAAAACACACACGCGCTGCAGAACACACGCACACAAGTGTGCTTATTTAAATAGAGTGGAGCAAAACTTAGTTTGATTGTATTTTATTTCACTTTACACATCAAGCAAATCCTTAAAAGTCTTCATCATCTGTTTACGCATTAAACAGCTCAGTGGATGGTCTCAGTCACGTCCGCAACTCAAGGCTTCACCCGCCCCCTTCTCTTTTTACCGTTCTCATGGTGGCCGGCCTTACATTACCGTAATTCAGGTAATAGACACGGCGCACCGTTTCAAAAGGCGCCCGGCACATTTAAAAAAAAATAAATAAAAAAATTATGTGCGCCTTATGGTCGCGAAAATACGGTACTATTCATTACTTTTCTGAGGTGGAGGGGGGTGTTGGAGGCTGGTTATTCTGTTAGAGGACTTTGGGACTAGTTAGTAGTCAATTCTTAAAAGCACTCGAGTCGATCCTCAAATAGTGTAGAAATAGCGGTAGTGCAGTCGCCACACATATCTGATCTCAGCTAATTGATGAAAACATTTATAGCGAGTTCACACTTGTCTAAGTTTTGTCTAAATCCTCCATGGGCTGTGAGCATCATCGGTTTGGGGCTAATGTTATTTTGTCTTCGACTTTCCTGCGTCATGATCTTCATGTGAGTGGATAACGGGCCTGCAACAGGGTAGAAAATCACCAGGCAGCTGGATTTTCATTGACAGGGTGATTTGATGTGGTCCCACCGACCTTACCATGTTTATTTACTTCTCGGAAGTGCCATATTGTCTGACATGTGGGTAAATCTTTAAATTGAGTGGAATGAGTTGCAAGAAATGGCAGCTTAGTCAGTTAAACATTCGGTGGATCAATTTACTGAATTACTTAGGAGGCGTCAGGTGTAGTTGACAGGGTAATTTATTTAAACAAAAAGTGCTGCTTGGCAGGGATACCAAAAAGAATAAACCAAACTAAAAATGGCACTAAAACTCTATAGACAAACCAAAAACCCACATACAAACTAAACAAGGACTGAACAGGGTAAACTTAAGGAACAAAACAGTATAGAGAACCACAGGATGAATAAAACATACCAGCAGGGAGGACAGGAAGGACCAGACCAATACTGGGGCTGACGAGACACGGGCAAGCACTCAGGGCATATGAAAAACAGCGAGACCTTCAAAATAAAAACAGGAACAAATGTAAAACCAAAACCATGACGCCTTTTTACTGAGAAGTATTTTTATTTTGACAACCTTTGTTGGATATTTCTTCTCAAATTCCTTTGTACTTTTCTTTCAATAAACTGAAAGAAAGATTGACACAAAGGTGGAGGATAGGACCCAGATGCAGGAGTTCCAAAAAACATTTTATTTAAAGGGGGACCTATTATGAAAAACACGTTTTCTCTTGCTTTAACATATATAAAGTGGTCTCCCCTCTATGGAGGATTTTTTGTGCCAAAATTAAATAAATAAATACATTATTAATTAATTAAAATGGGAATGAAATATATCATTAATTAATTAAATGTGTCATTAATTAATTAAAATTAGAATGAAATATGAAATTAATTAATTAAAATACAATTCATTTTAAGTAAAAATATATATTTATTATTTCCGCATTTAATTAATTAATGACACATTTAATTAATGATTTCGTGTTGCGTGTGAATCATGAAATGTAAAACTGCATTTCATTAATTAATGACACATTTAATTAACTGATTTTGTGTTGCTGAATCATGAAATGTAAATGTAAAACTGTCAGTTTCACTCGTCAAACTCAGTGGGCGGATTCCAAACACCTCATTGGTTCCCCTGAACATCAAGTCAAGGCAAATCGAATCCATATAATGGATTGTTGCAGGGCTTCGGGACACATTCCGATAAACTAGGGCCGCGTTCAGACTGCAGGCAAATCTGATTCATATCTGATTCCTTCTCATATCTGATTTTCAGGGCTGACTGTCCACACTGTGTTTAGCAAGTGTCCATATCGGATCTGGCTCTGTTCAGACTGGGCCACATCATTGACTGATCTGACGGGTTGCCGTAGCAACGACGTCGGAGCGGAGGCGTCACCCAGCGCGTGTATTGTGTGAAGTCATGTATTTTTTTATATATATAAAAGAATATAAATATATATATATATATATATATAAAAATATAAAAATATATATAAAAAAATCCCAAAATATCTGTACCGTTTCTGATTGGGTCAGCACTGCGCATCATTTTTAGACATAAAAATGAACGCATACCGCAAAAGTTGTGTCTCGGCAGAGGGACCCGGCGTCCCAGCAAAATGAGAAAGAGAAAGGTGTTCAGAACAAAACCACCAGCAAACTAACAAACCAACCAACAAAGCTCAGAGTTAACAAAACGAACCAGCAATGAACAACTGGCAGCCTCTCCTCCTGAGCTGACGGGCTGCAGGTTCAGGCTCACAGCACGACTGAAGGCGGATTTATGGTTCCGCGTTACACCAATGCAGAGCCTACGGCGTAGGGTACACGACCCGCACCGTACGTGGTGCGGCCCTTTTTTCTGCTATTAAAACATGATTTGTAATGTGAATTTGCAACACTTAAACTACAAATAATAGTTTTTGACGTGACATCAGCCTACAAAATGTGAAAATCCTGCCCAGAGCTCCTGAGAGAAGCGGCGAGTTTAATTGAAGAAGCTCTGAGCAGAACTCCTCCGGCTCCAGCGGCTCCGTCACAGCAGATACCTGCTGCTGCATCACGCAACTCTCTAACATGCAACTCACAGCTGTCATGTTTAGAAAGGCTCTTCTACCTCCAGTTTCAGACCAAAGCAGTGGATTCCACTAGATTTGCGTTAGCTCCGCCCACTGAGTTTGACGAGTGAAACTGACAGTTTTACATTTACATTTCATGATTCAGCAACACAAAATCATTAATTAAATGTGTCATTAATTAATGAAATGCAGTTTTACATTTCATGATTCTCACGCAACATGAAATCATTAATTAAATGTGTCATTAATTAAATGCTGAAACAATAAATATATATTTTTACTTAAAATGAATTGTATTTTAATTAATAAATGACATATTTCATTCTAATTTTAATTAATTAATGACACATTTAATTAATTAATGATATATTTCATTCCCAATTTAATTAATTAATAATGTATTTATTTATTTAATTTTGGCACAAAAAATCCTCCATACCCCTCAGCCTGCCAACTCAGAGGAGGAGGAAAGAAACCAAATTCTGCAGTGTCTGTACTGCCCGCTCAGATGAGCCATCCAGTGTGATGTGGTTTCTAAGAGCCGTTAAGTTTCTGCACGAATGCATGAAACCACGCCCACAACTAACTCCGCCGGCCGGAGCTTCCGCCAAATTTTCATAGCGGTGTATCGCGTTATTCAGGCAGCCAATCAGCACAGAGCCTCATTAGCATAGCCGCCTGCCCACTCAGAATCCCGCATAGAGAATGCAATTAGAGAATAGGAAGATAAAGACATGGCTCAGAGGCTGAATTTCTAATTTATTTAGCAAAAACAATCAAAAGCTTGTTTTTAAGACATTCAAGGCATGTTTAAAATAGGTATTAGATGCCATAATAGGTCCCCTTTAATAAAAACCAAAAGCACGGCTGAGCAGGATACAAAAAAAAAACAGAACATGAACATGACAAAATCCAATAACCTGACCTGACACATGGAGGAAGGAAACAGTATGGACCAGCAGGGAGGAAGGGTAAGACAAGACAAGATATACACAGAAGGCTAGACGAGACACAGGTGCAAACAATCAGGGCAAATGGGAACAAGGGAAGTCAAGATATAACTGAAGACACACAGACACAGGGTTTCAAAATAAAATAGGAACTAAACAGCAAAACCATGACACAGATGAGGTGTGCTGCAAGTGTGTTGGGATTTTGTAAGTGAGACTAAATATTAGATTGAAGGTTAAAACGCACACAATACAGAGAGGACAAACATTTAAATAACCATTTTTCTTCTCCATAGTAAATTCTCCTTTATGCCAAATAGTTCTAGGTAACCCATATTTTTTTACACACTTTTTGTACCATCGGTAGGAATCCTCTGGACTAAAACTGATTTGGATTTACATTTTGAGTCTTGTCAGGCCCCTAAAATAGCAACTTATCTTGATGTAGCTCCATTCCCCCATGTGCTAACAACAATGTCCATTTTGCTACAAGCACATATTTTGTTCAAACATAAAAATGTTTCGATGAACATTGTTTTAGTCCCCAACATCAGTTTATGCACCAACATCTTAATAGTCGACCTGGGATTGTTTTAACTGGCATGTTCCTTTAAGCAGCCTTCACCTTAATCTTGGCAACTGGATTTACTTTTCTTAGCTTGTGATGGCAAAAAACAAAGAAAAGGAAGTCCAGCTGCTTTGATTCAGGCTTTTGAGCGGTCCCATGACCTGGATGACTGAGAGTCTGCCCCAGTTTACAACATTTATACATTTGTATACTTGATTTGAAGACTTGACTTGAAGTTTTAAAAAGTTGAGAACAACTTTGAATTAAAAAGAAGTATGACTGTGACCTTAAACTATTAAGAACCCTGTCCTCCTCCCTTCTGTCATCTTGAAAAGCTAAGAAGACTGACTTTACCTCTTTTTATTGTCTATTCATCAAAACCTACACTGTGCCAAGGATGAAGGATGAAAACACGGATATGCACTGAAGTCTTTGCTTGGGACAATAGATCTGGTAATGGTTATAAGGCCATTTTCTGGATGTGAACTTCATTATTCAACGAATGGGAGAATTATAATGTACATGTAATCTTCCCAGGAGTGGACGTCTCACTAAGTTCAACGAGAGGGGAAACTATGACTATGAGATCATAGAAACTACAAGTTTGCATAATAAAAGTGAACGTTCATGACGATACAATTAGAAAAAGACTGCACAAGTGTGACTTGTTTAGAAGGGTTGCTAAGAGAAAAGCATCTTCTCTCTAAAAAGAACCTGACAATATAGTTTAGGTTAGCAAATTTGCAATTAAACATGCCACAAGATGTTTGGAACAATGTCATCTGAGCAGATGAGACCAAAGTGCACCACATAATGTTTCATAGAAGCAAAAACCTTAATTTTAGCACAACCAAATCATCCTACCCGTCAAGCACGGTGGCAGATTGCTGATGATTTTGACTTGTTTTGCTGCCACAGGGCTGAGAACCTTGTAGTTATTAAGTGGACCATATATGTAAATCCTCTGAATATTAAACTTTTATAGAGGCAAATGTGTGGCCATCTGTTCAACAGCTAAAGTTTCATTCAAATTGCGTCACACAAGACGACATTTACTCAGGAAAAAACATAAAATCCCCAACAGAGAGGCAGAAAATCTAAAAAAATATCAAGGTTTTTGCAATGGTCAAGTAAGGCCATTGAGATCTTCACTTTCTTCCTGACTTCTGAAAACCTCACTATTTCTAATTCTGTCTGGTCTGTAAGCGTAGTGTCAGTATCTTCTTTATATGCTACAAGATCATAGTTGTAAATGTGTTTGTCACAGCTTGAGAAAACAGATGTGTGGTGTGAGAGCATGATAACAGTCCCTGACAGCTGGCAGCCCGGGTCCAACATACTGTACATACCACGATCTGATGCACCAGTTTTTTCAGGTGTTGTAGACAGTTTACACGTCTTGCATTTCTCATTTGTTGCAGGCAAGACACTGCTGCCCCTGAAAGAGAAGGACCAAGTGAAAATAAGCAGTTCAGAGTTTGGTTTTAAATACGTGTCCTTGCTTTAGAGCCGGGTGACTCTCCTTGCAGTTTATTTTTTTAATTCCTGGGATCATGTTGGGATGGGAAGGTTTTACTTCTAGAGAAAGACACAAGAAATAACTCACTGAATTGCCCTTACTGTCCTGCATACCTTTTTCATTAGAACACCTAATTTACATGTATGCAACTTAGGCACATTAAAGGGATTGTGACATGAAAAACACATTTTTCTTGATTTTTTGTGTTTTGTTGAGTGTCTTGACATCAATTACACCCAAAAAACAACGAACTTTTAACATTCAGTGTATTGTGTGTTTTCTGGGATTTTCCGCATAACTATGCAAAAACGGCGCATGTGGTTTGGTGGCGGATCGTTACGTAACGATCCGCTAAATCACCGCCCCCTCCACCCAGCTCCCTGCCTCCTCTCCTCTCCAGCGCACCATAAAGGCTGATTTATGGTTCCGCGTTACACCGACGCAGAGCCTACGGCGTAGGTTTACGCGGCGACGCGCACCATACGCTGAACCCTACGGCGTAGGCTCTGCGTCGATTTAACGCGGAACCATAAATGAGGCTTAACACGCCTCTTTTGTTCTAATCACCGGAGGAAAACTGCTAAGAAGACCCGCGGCCACTGACTGGACTTAAGATAAGGGGACAGTGCTGCTTGCATGCCTTTATTTTTATGATTGTTTGCTGTGGTTCGCCCTCCTGCTTTTCCGTGCATGCTTCGCCTGTCGCTCCGACGCCGCTGTGAGCGTATGGCTGGAGGAGGAGGAGGTTTGGAGGAGGAGCGGAGCAATGATTGACAGGAAAGGGGGGAAAGGAAGCATTTTTCACGGCGCAAAAAAACACTGTAATAAAAAGCCAGGAAAAGATTACTAGAGTGAAGTTTTTCTTGTTACACTCTTTTAGACACATTTGAGGGATGTTGCCCAAGACTTTTAATAGTGTTAAAAGCATGTTAAAAATGATGTCACAATACCTTTAAGTCATTGGCCACTTCCAAATAACTGCTGAATGTATTATTTTAAGCAGGTATTCGGCATATATGATAAGCATGTCATATGTCATATGTACGGCATGACAGCAAAGTGGTGCATCAGAGGAGAAACAAGTGGGTTTCAGGTAGAAGTGGGACTGTGTTAGGGAATGGTCCTTTGTAATAAATGGTAAATAAGGCACTGGATGTATCCTTTATAAAAATGGGTGGTGCAAGAACATATCTGGTGATTTCAACTGCACTTGACCAGTGTGAAACATCGATTTAAAATATCACGAGTACAAATGAACATGAGTATAGACAAAATTAAAATTTAGAAACTGCTCAGGCCTTCTCTGTGGCTTGCACAGTGCAGCAAAGAGTAAGAGAAAGGAAGAAAAGCTGAATTTGGATTTCGGTAGAGACAAGGATGGGTAGTTCCAACATCAAACACATCAGACAAACAGCCAGGGTTAGATGTATTGGAGATACAGTAAGAGTCTACATTGAGATAGACACATTGAGCAATAGTGAGTACACTGGTAAAAGAATGCCAAAGATTGAGCTGCTAGGGGGGAGAAAAAGCAGTTGGCCCACAGAGGAAGATGCAAGTTATGTACGGTGGAACATGCTGTGGTGACCCTTAAAGGAGCTTGAGGCTCCTTTTAAGAAATGAGACTCTCTAGCGCCACCCTTCACCACGACGGCCGTTGGGGGTACTGCAGCCAACAGTGAAGCCGGCACGGGAGAACGGGGAGAATGTGCATGCAGCGTCATGTGACGTCACATCCGCAGCCCAGCGCGGGAAATTCGGGACCGAATTGCAGCACATTTTGCAGCACACAGTCTGTTCAAGGCAACGGAGAGATACACTAGAGGAATCATTCTTTTGGGTTTGGAACGCTTCATCTGACATTATTACTAGAAAACTTAAAATGTATACAGATTTTTTTCATAAATCTTGCCACAATCCGGCCTCAAGCTCCTTTAAAAGGGATCAACCAAAAAAAGGTTATTTGATTTTGAACCACACTGGCAGCACGCCAGAAAGTAGTTTGATAATGGTTAACCTGTGACAAGCCAAATATTCTCCTATATTTGCTTCTTGTGATCTGTATTTTTCTTTTAATGGAGCATAAGTCTCTGTATCTCATCCTGCAAGAATCAAAGAAAAGATCTGGACTTTCCAGAAAGTGGACGAAAACATCTTTAGTTTTGAACATATTGTGATTGCTGCTGCCCCTGTTGGGAAAAGTAGTCAACAGAAGATGAAGGCACGGATGATCATTCAAATGAATATTCAAAGGCAAAGCCCTTGTCTAATGCACTAATGTATAATGATTGATGGCTGTTATAGCACAACTTCATCATGATGAGAGAAACAGCTGGTAACTAGATTTTGATAACATTCAACAGGAAATGTTCAATAAGCATTTCCTCTTCTGTAAGGATTCTCTTTCCACTCCAAAATCAAACTACTATGCAGATTTAATCAGACCAGGTTCTGGAAATTCTCAAGCTCTATTCTCCTTGGTCCACAAACTGTACGCCCACCTAACCCTCTCCCTCTTCAGTTTTACTCCACCGACTCCTGTAATTCCATTATGACATTTTTTAATACTAAAATTGACAGAATCCATCAGCAGTTAGTCCAGATTTCATCTACTATATTCCCCCCTGATCCTCAAATCACTATATGCCATCCTCTCTCTGATTTCAACCTCCCTTCCATTTCTGAAATAACTGACCTTGCCCAGAAATCTCATCTAAATACAACATCAAGTTCCATTGCTATGCAGATGACACCCAGCTCTACCTATCCACTGAACCCACCACTTCCCTTTCCGATTGCCTTCAGGAAATCAAATCCTGGTTCTCTCAAAACTTTCTCAAGCTCAACAGTGATAAAACCGTCTCCTCATTGGCACCAATTTCATGCATCAGTTTCCCCCTCTCCCTTGGACCTTTCTGACTGTAACCAGACCATTTTTGTGGGAATATTTTTGACTGGAGGTGTTGTATGAGGCTTCATCGGTAAGTTGCATCATCTGCGCAAATCTTTGTTTGTTTGTTTGTGGTGTTGATATGTACCAGCTGCTATGATTATATCCTGAAATCGTTTATATTGCTGGAATCACAAGAATCTTAGCTTTCTAAGCAAGATTTGTAAGGTTTGTACAAGATTTGTAAGATTTGTAAATTACCTAGTTTTGTACATTTTGGACTGAGTATGGACTGAATACGGACTGGACAGCCCGAGCGGCAACGGGTTAAGAATCTGGGTGTCATTCTGGACAGAACCCTATCTTTCAAGTCCCATATCACGTGTCACTCGGTCAGCTTACTGTTGGGCGCCGCCCATATGCTCATGTGAACTCTGAACTTATAAAATGTATGAACATTTTGTGAATGTGTATATTCAACTTTGAGACTGCTCAGCCGAAAATCGGCTGTAATGTGCCTCCTAAAATGGCCACCTTGCCGTGAACTACAACCCCCAGCATGCCTTGCGTGGGGGGGGGGCGGCGCCTACAAGCGGCGCGCATCCAATCGCAACGAGGCACCGATGACGTCACCGCAGCGCGCGTAGGATCAAAACCCTGCCGCTGCTCCCTTTTTTCTCGCTCTTCCGATCAACCTTCCATCCTGAGCAGCTGGACCTTCTGGCTCCGGGCCAAAGGTCCCATCTCCTTTCCTCCCCCCGGCTGGGGGGAGGTGTAAGGCCCGTAAGGCTCCGACCTCTCACTAAAACTCTGTCCTCTTTAAGTTTTACAGATCCGAGCTCACGACGCCCACACGCTCCCGGCAATCAGATTGGGACACAGCTGCGACTGAACGCTCCGACTGAAGCCCCCCTCCCCGCTCCAAGCCCCCTGTCTGCTGACCGTGCAGGGATCGGGACGGACGGCCGGCGTCTCGCCCGGTTGTGAGCTTTCCCGGGACCTGGACGGCCGCGCGTCGGCGACCGGCGAGCAGGGAAGCACGGCAGGAGAGACCGGTCCCCCGCCGCGCCTAGGAATGCGTGTGAGCCTCCGTTTGGTCCGGAAGCACGGCCCGGCACGAGGCGGCCCCGCCGCTGTCTAACCCGTTTCAGGGGAAGGGACGGGACGTGAGAACCTGACTGGGAAACCCCCCAGCAGGACCGCGACCCGCAGTCGACGAAACCCGCAGGCACCCGATCCGGATCCCAGAGGAGACGTGAGCCCGTGAGCAGTGATCAGTAGGACTAAGAGCGGTTCAGAACTGTGTGAAGTCGTGATCCCTGTTTATCAGTAACTTAAGAGCGTTTTCAGAGCTAAATCTGTGTTCAGAGCTGAAATTACATCAGCATCATTATCAAGACTGTTGTCATTAATTTGTAGTCACCACTTTCGGCTAGTCATTCATGTTTAAAGCACCGTTTCGCCAGTTGATCACGGTTTAAACACCGGGATCACCATCCGGTCTGATTGCACATGGCGTGGTTACAGTCCCGCCATCTCTAAAAACCGCAACCATCTTTATGCAGCCACAATGTTTTACACCGTAGATGTTCTTTATCATCTTTGTTATTGATTTGATTCTCTTTTTTTCATTCCATGCATTTAACTTTCATTTAATTTTTATTGATTGTTGTTTTTCTAGTTAATTAATGGTTTTATAATACGTAGTGTGCCATCGGGATTTATTGGGTATTTATTTACATCTTTTTGATACCCGTATGTAAATAAATTCTGATTGATTTTTAATGAGTGGTGGTTATTTCATACAAGATTTGGTCACAAACTGATTGTTTAAGCAGAACCAGTGTTCGGATCTCACTCCTTCAATTGTTATTCTGTAAGCGATAGTAAGATTTACTGTTCTGCAGGATAATTCAAATCATATGAGACTGATTTTCTGCTGTTAAGTTATCATTTTTCCCTGGATTAAGGCCCCCGGGGTGGTGCCCCTACGAGAATTATTATCATTTTGATAATTTAATTTGATAAATAGTCGACTTTATTAATTATTAATAATTCTTTAATAGAATTATCATTAGCCTTCGATAACTGATCAGCTTAGCTACCTGAGTTGCACAACATTACTTTAATTTATGTAATATTTCTCGCCTATATCTCCAGTGCTGAAATTGTGATTCACACCCTGGTTACATCCTGTTTAGATTATTGTAATTCTCTCCTCTTTTGTTTGCCTGCCAAGTCTATCCATAAATTACAACTACATCACATAATCTACAAGATCCTTCTCCTCACTTTCAAAGCCATCAACAATCTTGCGTCTCCCTATCTTTCTGAACTACTACATATCAATATACCCACCCAATCTCTCAGGTCCTCTTCCTCCATCCACCTCATCCTCCAACCAGCTCGGCTGGTTACAATGGGGTCAAGAGCATTCAGTCTCTCAGCCCCCCAACTTTGGAATTCCCTTCCATGTGACATCCAGCACATTACTTCTACTGCCATTTTTAATTCACGGTCAAAAAAACCCATCTTTTTAGATTTGCATCCCTGGCATCAGTACCAACCACACCCCTTCTCATTGTTTTGTTTTGTTTATACTGTATTGTATTGGTGCCTTTATTTTTTAGCTTTTGATTGACTGATTGCTCTTTTAACTTTGTATGGTGACTAGAAAGGCGCCCATAAATAAAATGTATTATTATCACCATCATTATTAATTATTAATTATTATTATTATTATTATTATTATTATCAACATTATTATTAAACTTTAGATTACTTTAGACATCCAGTAATGAAAGAGACAGGCAAATGTGAAGTGTTTCCATTACACTTTTGTGTTTGTTTGTTTTTTTTAATTCTAGGTGTTTTATTACAGATTTTTCTTTGCAATATCTAGGTTTTGCGTAGTTTTAGTAGTAATTGAAAGGTTACTAATAATTCTGTGATATACAACAATTTTTGTTCTCAGGCAGCATTTGTCAGTTCTGTAAGCTTTTCTCAAAATCGCATTTAAAAGGCATTTAAAAGGCATTGTAAACGGCGTCTGTAAATCTCATACATGTGCCACTGGAGCAGCTTTTCACAGCTTCCTGCTAT
Organism: Cololabis saira; assembly: GCF_033807715.1. Classification (NCBI taxonomy): domain Eukaryota; kingdom Metazoa; phylum Chordata; class Actinopteri; order Beloniformes; family Belonidae; genus Cololabis; species Cololabis saira. Next base: position 11,215,806 of record NC_084591.1, read on the forward strand.
CCAGCGAAAGGCAAAAATGCAGCAAAAGTGCAAATGCATAGCCAAAGTGGTCCCCTGTCCTGGATTTGTCAATGGTACCAGCCTATAAAAGAACCAGCACAACATCCTGATGAGGACAAGGAGTGGATCCTCGATCATGATTTGTATTCGCGTGTAAGTCTTCCAGTGCGCTTAGTACCATGATGATTCTGTGTAGCTTTGGCCCCTCTGCTCACATGACAGCTCCAACGTGGCATGACATGTTCCGTTCAAAGATAATGTAACCCTTAGTTACATTGCATTGGCATAAATTCAAAATTTACAGCGCACAACATATCAGAATGCATAGAAAATTGTAATCTAGGTAGAAAAGTATGCTCTTTAACAGTTAATGGGAAGCTTTGTAGTGTAATATGTAGCTAATAATTTCTAACAGGCAGTTTTAATAAAACAGTAACTAATGAACATGTTAAAATGAATAACAGCATCATTTCCAAGCTTGGATGAACCATGAACCCTTGTGATGCTCTGAACAAAAGGTAATTACATGGTAGCCCATGACCCATGTGGAAACAAGTGACAAGCATGTGCTCCTGTAACAGCTTCAATTAAACTATATGAACGCATTTATCCAGGAGGATAAGCGAAAATAAAACTATCCAGGGGGGTAAAAAGGGCAAAAGAACACTATTGTCCATATCCAGGGTGTTCCACTTCATTCATTTCACATACTGTTAGTGAATGAAAGAAGAAATACTTACAAAGAGTCAGCCATCTTTATGTAAATGGGTAAATATGATGTTACAGTACATTTAAGACACCATGTGTGATACAGAAAAAAATAAATGGCCATGGTGTAGGTTGGATGGATCTATCAGGGAGTAATCGACTAGAGATACAACACATCAGCAGTCATCTGTTTGGGGAACAGCATCAGAACCAGTGACTTAAACAAACTGAACAGGTTGATAAAGAAGGCTGATATCAAGTCTGGGGACTGTTCTGGAGCCTCTGGAGATGATTGTGCGAAGGAGGATACTGTACTTCAAAATGAAGACGATCATCAACAAGCCTGACCATCCTCCTCAAAAAGACATTGTTTCAGCAATATAAAATTCATACTTTTAGAAATATATATATTGAGGGTGTTTTGTCCACCGGCAATCAAACGCCTGAGTTGGATACAGAGGTTCGTCAGCCATCGCTCAACTGACACCAACTTCGCTCCAGATATTTCGGTAAGTGCATCTCCTGACAACATGGCTGCTACGGCTCGATAGCTTATCGCTGTCGCCATGCAGCGCAGGATGACAGCCAGCCACTCTGCTGCGGTCTTGGACTCGCCATGTGTGGTTTTGTGCTGAATTAGTAGGGCAATGTGATGTAACAAGTCTTAAAATGAAAAGGAGAACATGCAGAAATATTGCCACTCTCTCATCATCAATTGCCTGCATTAGCAAAACAAGGTTAAACTGTCCAGTCTCCCGACGGCTTTGGTTTAACAGTCTGATAGTTGTTTGATGTCGCTGGCGCCGGTTTCTTTGCCGAGATCGCAAGCAAAGCAAAGCAGTGATCTAATCTTCATCCAGTGTTTATTTATCCATTGTTCCACCAGCTGTTTTATTATACTGCACTACTAATAAATATTTTATGGCTTTTCCAACTCTGGCTGTGCATACTGCCCCCAACCGGTTACCTCCGATGTTGCGCGAGCAAGTTTCGTTCAAGGACACGAACGCAGGGTCAAACAGCCTTAAAGGTTTAGCATCATTTGCAAGGAAATGATGGGCGTGGACTGCACACACAGAGCCAATTCAGTATCAACACAGCAGGTAGAAGCTGCTGGCTTTTAGTAAATGTCACTACAAGTGAAAATTAATCTCTGAAAATTAAGGCCACATATATATATATATATATATATATATATATATATATATATATATGTATATATATATATATATATATATATATATATATATATGTATATATATATATATATATATATATATATATATATATATATATATATATATATATATATATATATATATATATATATATATATATATATATTAACCTATTTATTTCTATCTTCAAGTGCCTCCATCATCACAAAGAGCCCCTTTGGCTATGGCCCCACATGCCAAGTATGTGACACAGTGAATACCGTTTTACATCATGTTGCCTTTGTAATCATGTCCAAAGACTACAGAAATGGGTTACAATCAGCAGGAAAGCCTGAAGTCGTCCCGTTCGAATCGTCTGAGTTATAACTCCATTTACTCCTTTGATGGTTGACTTTAAAGCGCAATGTGCCGTTTCCTTCCACAAAGCTGTTGTCGAAAATCCATAAAACAGGTGTCCTAAGGGATTTGATATGGTACGGCATGGACTGAAAGGATTCTTTGTACTTTTGGCCTTTCAGTTTACAATGCGCAACTGTGTTGTGGAGAGTTTCACATGATAAATCCAAAGTAGCAAGTCTGCTTCAATACTGAGAAGGATGATCCTGGGTGTCGTCATATTGCTGTCAAGTGAAAATTTATTGCAAAATAGATCATAAAACTACTGTACCCACTTATACAAAACCTACATATGCTGGAAGTAAAGAAAGAGTACACTGTAAAACATTACAGTGCATCAACAAAATGCCCTTCACAGAGTAACCCATGACCAATATGCAAACTAGTGAGCACCATGTGCTACCGTAACAGTTACATTGAACCTGGGTATTGTAAAGTCACAGGGTGAATGTGCAAATAAATATCAGCCAACAACTGCACAATTGTCAGAAAACTGTCTGTGCATAGTCTACTGGTGGATCTCCTGTCATCCAATAATTGAATTTTCTCTACTTTTCTCACTCACTTTCCATGCATTTTAATAGAACACGTTATCCTTTCATTCTAAGGCTGTCTGTATTAGGACATAAGTCATCTAGTTATCATTAGGTTACGTTATCATTGGGCTCTCATTCAACACATTATCAATGTTTGAATTAGACTAGTAGTAAATGTTTAAATTAGACTAGTAGTAAATGTTTAGATTTTACTAGTAGTAAAACTCCAGTTTTTTTGTTTGAACAAGTTGTTTTTACTAATACTATTCATGATCATAACACTAGAGGGTCCAGAAATGGTCTGCTTGTATTGCCTCGTTCAAAAACAAATGCTTTACAACGTTATTTTATCTACAGGTCAATGTCTCTCTGGAATTATCTACCTCAGTATCTCCGCTGTATTTACAGTTAATCAATTTTTAAGAGTAAACTTAAATTCTATTTCAAGAAAGTAATTTCATCTGTTTGGTGTGTTGTGGATATGATTTGTTTTAGATGACGGGTTTGTCTATTATCAATTGTATGTATTGTTGTGGCCTTTATTTTTTTATTTTTGTTTTGTTCGCTTTTTAATTGTGATTGTACTGTATGTGTGGCGGACCCCAGGAAGACTAGCTGGCTGCTATGGCACCGGCTAATGGGGATCCTTAATAAATAAATAAATAAATAAATACATTAGGCATTAGAATAATGTAAATATACACTGAGATGCACAAAAACACTCAACATATTGCAGCATGATAATATTCATTTAACAAATACTAAGCCGAAAATGCAGAAGTTGTGTGTGCAAAAAATGGGGTAGGAAGCAGCCAGGTTCTGCAGTAGCTGATCAAGAGAAACAACGGCGGCAGTGATTTTAGTCAAAGCAGTTGTTGCTGCCTACCAATCCGGGAAGGGTTATACAAACATTTTCAAACAGTTTGGAGTTAAATCAGTCTATAAGTGGAAAAAAAGAAAAGTCAACCTTCCTAGGACCCCTCAACAAGTATCCCACATGGTCAGGCGGGAAAAAAATACAGAGAGAAACCCCCCAAAAAAACAAGTTACATCTCTAACACCAGTCCTTTTCATGACAGTGTAAGTGAAGAAAAAGTTAAAACATGATGATTTGTTTTTGGAAAGGTTGATGTTTCATCCTGCCATTCTCAAACGGACACGGCAGGACAGCTTAGTGTCTGCAAGCTGCATTTCTGGAACAATGTCCTTTGGACAGATGAGCCAGAGTGGGGACGTTCGGTCAAACAGCAAACACCTATTTATCTATCGAAATAGTCATCATTTCTGTAATAACTTAATTTAATCTTACTAAATAACTTGGCCAATTATCCACTGTTCACTTTGATATTCTTTTAAGAGTGTATATTTTGTTTTAAAATCTTGTGTTTTTTGTATTTATTTTCTTTTTTACCCTGTGTGCTGAACACGTATACGCTGCTGGAGACTGAATTTCCCAGAGGGAGTCATCCCAAAGGATCCATAAAGTTGAATCAAAGTCTACTGTGGAGTTACTGTTTACTTTATTACCTACCCCCAGGGGTATAATAAAGACATCCTGATTCATTCATCATTTTCTCATTTTATGTTAGTTTTAGACACTTGAAAGAGTCAGGAACAAACAGTCTTTTTCTATGAACACAGTAACATGATTCTGCACATGAACATAAAATTAAAAAAGGTGAAAAACAACTTTTCCCACACTATTTAGGTTTCCACAGACCTTAAAGTACAGGCAAAAATATAACTTCTCTATTTAAGCCACACTTATCATATATCAGGTAAAGATGTGTCATATACGATACAAATGTAACTACCTGCATTCATGGCTGCATCATGGATCATCAAAGAAGTGACTTGGAAATTACATTCCTGAGTTTAGGATATTGTAGGAGGCTAGTTTAATTATGCCATGATCTTTGTATATTAATTGTTTGTGTTGTATTTATTTGTTTTTTGTTTCTTTTCTTTTCTTCTTATTATTTTTTTTTATTTTTATATTTTCTATGGCATAGGATATTATATTTTTAATTTCTATATTTTCTATGGCATAGGATATGATATTGTGAGGAAGGGACAGGACTAAATAAGCGTTCCTCTTCCTCCTGTTCCCTCTCCAACACATTATTTTGCTGTGGTTCTTTATTTCTGGATGAGACTGTTCAATTGTTTTGCTTTTTTTGATATTTTGACGCTTTTAATTTTATGGTGATTTGTTGTTGTTCGCGATAAAGCCAACAATAAACAATATGACGGTTTGATGCATTAAAAATCACAGGGCTTAAATGTGTGGCATCTTACTTAGAATGATTTCTATGCTGTTTTATGCTACAAACAAGTAGAAAAGAAAAAGGTTTTTTTTTACTTATTGGTTTTACTGATCCAAGGTAATATACTTCTCCCAAATGAAATGCATTACCAGTGAAGTGAAGTGTTTTTCTCAACTAAAGTAGTTAAACCATGTCCACAGGAAGTTACAGTTTTAAAAAGCTGCGGTTTTGTTCAATTCCACGAGATGGCAGCACAGTCACAGCCTGGATTTAACTTCCTCCTGCTGACTGGCTGAAAAGAAACTTGTTGCTCGACGGTACAGGGCTGTTGGTGTGAGGGTTTAGGTCCAGCCATCGATCGATAAATCCATTTTCATTTCCCGTTTTATCCATTGCAGGGTCATGGGGCTCTGCTGGAGCCTATCCCAGCTCATTACAGGCGAGAGGCAGGGGTCCACACTGGACAGGTTGCCAGTCTATCACGCACGCTCACATTCCCAGCAGATATATGGGAACTTTAGGAATCACCAGTCTTTTTACAAGCTATATGAAATTACACAATACAATATTAAAAGAAAAATCATGCATGTATCAGGACATAAATCACTGCTATTTCCGAAAGATAAAGAATAGCCATGACAATCTGCCAACAGATTAGCCCATAATACAAGTAATCAGTAAGGTCAAAGTTCTTGGAATACCAAAACATCTGATGGATAATTTCTAACACTGATAGGAGTCAAGAGTTTGAAAACTTGGAGTCCAAGTAATGAAATGAGTCTAGAGTTGTGGTTTAGATACCTCAGTTGATAAAAGACACTCAAACATCAGCTGACGTGAGTCATACGATCTGAAGATATATGATCGAGAGTAGTCGAACTGCATGAGGCTGGATAGGGATACAGTCATTGCTATTTAGGCATCTATCAGTCCATTTGATAAACTGGAAACCAGAACTAAGAAAGTGGACCACATCATAGGCAGTTCTGAGCGTCCTTACGATGGCTCCTTGTATCTCAGAGAAATGACTTCAAAATACTGCTGTTAGTTTATAAATCACTGAATGGTTTACAACCAAAATACATCAGAGAATTGTTGTTGCCATAGTTACCATCCAGACCTCTGAGGTCTTCTGGTTCAGGTCTGCTCCGTATCCCCAGAATCAGAACCGAACATGGAGAAGCAGCATTTAGCTCCTATGCTCCACAGATCTGGAACAAACTTCCAGAAAAACTGTCTATACATGGAGAAAGTTTAGTACTCTGGTACTCTTCCTAGAAGTAAATGACCAACATGAAGCCAAAAGGCACAACACATGATCTTCAATCCAAGAAGAACCCACCATCAATCCATCCATCCATTCATTATCTATACCCGCTATATCCTTTGCAGGGTCACGGGGGTCTGCTGGAGCCTATCCCAGCTAATTTTCAGGCGAGAGGCAGGGGTACACCCTGGACAGGTCACTAGTCCATCGCAGGAAGAACCCACCAGTAACATCTAAAGACCTGAGGACATCACTGGAACTGAAGGACAGCTCTGTTCATGCGTCCACCAGACGGATGTTAGTGTCAAGGAACGGCTTCCCTAGTTGCAAGCCTGAAGTTCGCTAGAGAGCACCTTAGCAAGCTAAAACACTGTTTAGAAAATGTTCCCTGGACTCAAAAGCTGAATTGTTTGGGAAGAACGCCTACTGCCTATGGCACAAAAAGACACAGCTTGCCGATATCAAAACATAATCATAGTAAAGCCATTATTTGGGCTTTTTTGGCTGCCTCATGACCCAGACCATAATCCCGTAGATATGCTAAGAAATTACATCAGGAAACAAAATCTCATATCAAAGGGTCCACTTCCTCTTTCATCCAGCGATAAATCTATATACATATTAAGAGGTCAAGCATGTTGCGTTTACACGCTATGTCTTAGATGAAGAACTGATCCTTTTTATTGCAAATGAATGCAGGAAAACCAGTTGATTTCAAGAGATTCACACACATTTCTTGCCACAGTGTGTAGTCTAAAATGCTGGGAAGTTTACTGTGGATCTTTTGAAGAATCCACTAATTCTATTAAATCATATTTTTCCATCCATCCATCCATCCATCCATCCATCCATCCATCCATCCATCCATCCATCCATCCATCCATCCATCCATCCATCCATCCATCCATCCATCCATCCATCCATCCATCCATCCATCCATCCATCCATCCATCCATCCATCCATCCATCCATCCATCCATCCATCCATCCATCCATCCATCCATCCATCCATCCATCCATCCATCCATCCATCCATCCATCCATCCATCCATCCATCCATCCATCCATCCATCCATCCATCCATCCATCCATCCATCCATCATGCAGGGTCATGGCATCTGCTGAAGCCAATCCAGGCAGAGCTAAACCTGCACAGGTCGCCAGTCCATTGTAGGGACACTTAAAGACCCTTACCCTTATGTTTTGCTGGTTTTTAAGCTCTATTATCAGTACACTAAATTTCCAAACCTAAAACATTTTTAAAGGCAATATTCTACCATCTATGCACAGCAAAAAAATGGTGGATGGAAATCCATTAACACTTTAGACATCAAGACAAGCACATGACTGGAAAATTTGCACTTACAAACACCAGTGTGTGCTTCTAACCACTCCACCTCCTGTTAATGTCATTTAGAAATGTTTTCTTTGTTTAAACTTTCTCCCTGCATCACTTTTCAACATTGAAACGCAATACTGATATAAATGAACACATGGACTCATGGGAACAATCAATTTTACTCCTACACTGACAGATGCATTTCCGGCGCTGACCTCTTAACTCTGTGACAGCTTCTGACTGAGCCACTGGTCAAAAAGAGAAATGGCCTCTGGGCGCATGAGTTCGACTGACTCAATGTTGTGCCTTTAACAAACATTAACATGCTGTGAATGAGTGCCTGAATGGAGTGAATTAGAGCTATCTGGTTCCTCTACCATCAGACATCAAATGGGATGGGGTTTTTTTGTGTTTACTTTTGAGCAGTAGACTTTCGCATCAGTTACACAGACAGGGCTGGACGCCACAGTTCTGTTTTACAACACAGTTTCGCAACATTAATGGCGTTATATGGACTGCGGATCATGTTGCAACAAGGACCACAGACTGCTTTGCAACAGAGTTGTTCTGGGTGCAAAAAATGTGTTATCAAAACCAAGTTAGTGTGTCGTGCAAAAGAAGCTGCATGAATATGTTTCATTCGTCTTTTGCTTGAAGTACTATGAGATTTATGAGGTTTAGGTTGTATTAGATGATGAAAAAGTTGCTCCTCTTTGCTCGTTATGTTTGATTTGCCGTTGGCTGGTAGCCTAGCTCCCGTCAGAATTCCTCCCTGATTCTCCAAACTGAGGGATGAGGCTGCCGGTTAGATGTCAACAACTATTAAGTAAGTGAGTGAGTGAGTAAGTAAGTACATACACAAAGTAGTATTATTAATTGCAGACTTTGGTATCAGCTGTTGTGCAAGTCAACCAGTCTGTGTCCACATTGTTGGTTACTGTTATGGTGCAACCATTGACTGTAAAAAACGATGGACAAACCATTAAGTCATGTGACCCATTGGTTTCTGAAGAATGGTTTTTGAAGCCTCTTTTTCTTCATATTGTGCATAACTATGTTCAACGGGAATCCGATGGGAACATGCCCCACTGTACCCCCACGGTAGAACTGATCTTTGAAGTCAAGGTGCAGAAGCCAGCCGTCACAGTATCCCCAAACACAATACATTCAGCTTTGTTGTCATTTAAATGAAGAAAATTCTGGGCTAACCACTGCTTAACTTCAGCAATACATCTGGACAAAGAACATTGTGCATCATTTGGCTTCACTGGCAGATAGATTTGTAAATCATCAGCATAACAGTGAAAAGAAAGATTATGCCTGGCTGTAATGGACCCAAGTGGTAACATATGCAATGAAAAGAGGATGGGGCAAGAATAGATCCTTGTGGGACTCCGCATGAGAGAAGAGCACTGGAAGAGCGCAGGTCACCAACCATGACGGAGAAGTTTTTACTAGATAAGTAAACATCTCTTGGACAGGTCACCAGTCCATTGTAGGGACACTTAGGGTGCTTTCACACCTGTCCCGTTTGGAGCAGTTGTTCCGAAACACGGAGCGTTTCCCCCTAAGGATGAGTTTGTTTGGTATATGTGAACACAGTAATCCCGCTCGGATGCGGGACAAAACAAGCGAGCCGAGATCACCTAGGAGAGGTGGTCTCAGCTCGCTTCCATTCGAGACCTGGAGCGGTTCGTTTGCAGTGAGAACATAATCAACACAGCAACCAACACAACTCACTCATAACTGTGCTTACGACGCTCCATAGTTGTTGTTTTTCCCGGGGTACGGAAGAGGAAACTCCTTACGCGTTCATTTCTGACCAATGAGAGAACAGTTGGTTCACGCATGGCATTTGTTAAAGTGTAGTATGAGGCCGGATTGTGGCAAGATTTATGAAAAAAATCCGTATACATTTTAAGTTTTCTAGTAATAATGTCAGATGAAGCGTTCCAAACCCAAAAGAATGAGCCCTCTAGTGTATCTCTCCTTTGCCTTGAACAGGCTGTGTGCTGCAAAATGTGCTGCAATTCGGTCCCGAATTTCCCGCGCTGGGCTGCGGATGTGACGTCACATGACGCTGCATGTGCGTTCTCCCCGTTCTCCCGTGCCGGCTTCACTGTTGGCTGCAGTACCCCCAACGGCCGTCGTGGTGAAGGGTGGCGCTAGAGAGTCTCATTTCTTAAAAGGAGCCTCAAGCTCCTTTAACAGCTTTGAACCGCTACAGACGGTTGCCTTGTGAACACAAGCAAACAACAAACAAACAACGAAACAACTGTATAGATTTAGCCCCTGAATCGGAACAAAACAAACGGACCACAGGTCTGAAAGCACCCTTAGACAGACCGCCATACACACATTCATGCACACTTTAGGGGGAATTTAAAATCACCAATGAACCTAACATGCAAGTTTTTTAACGGTGGGAGGAAGCCAGAGTATCCGGTGAACACCCACACAACCATAGGGAGAACATGCAAACCCCACACAGACTGAAACCTTCTTGTGACAAGGCAGCACTAACCACTAAACCCCCACACTGCTGCGACCTACCCTTATGTTTTGTGGGTTTTAAGCTCCCTTATTATCTCAAATTTCCCAACCTAAAACATTTTTAAAGGGCTATGCACAGAAAAATTGATGGATGGAAATCCATTTACACTTTAGACATCATGACAAGCACATGGCTGGAAAATTAGCACTTACAAACACCAGTGTTTTTCTTCTAACCACTCCACCTCCTGTTTATGTCATTTAGAAATGTTTCTTTGTTTAAACTTTCTCCCTGCATCACTTTTCAACATTGTAACTCAATACTGATGTAAATGAACACATGGACTCATGGGAACAATCAATTTTACTCCTACACTGACACATGCATTTCCAGCGCTGACGGGTTAACTTTGTTAATGTCTCAGCAGGACCTTGAAAAACTCATCAATGCTTTTATCTTCAGTCAAATTAATTTCTGCAAGTGTCTTCACAGGTCTGCCTAAAAAGTCAACCAGACAGTTACAGCTGATCCAGAATGCTGCTGCCCAGGTTCAAACCAGAACTAAGAAAGTGGACCACATCATAGGCAGTTCTGAGTGTCCTTACGATGGCTCCTTGTATATCAGAGAAATGACTTCAAAATACTGCTGTTAGTTTATAAATCACTGAATGGTTTACAACCAAAATACATCAGAGAATTGTTGTTGCCATAGTTACCATCCAGACCTCTGAGGTCTTCTGGTTCAGGTCCGCTCCGTATCCCCAGAATCAGAACCGAACATGGAGAAGCAGCATTTAGCTCCTATGCTCCACAGATCTGGAACAAACTTCCAGAAAACTGCAAGAAAGTAATTGAAAATCCTGAACTCTCATCTGTTTTTTTTTTGTTTTTTTTCAATTTTATGTCCAAAAAAACTCAACAAACTCAAACGGTAAGTCTGGGGTACCTGCGGTAGCGATTCCAGGTAATCCAAGGGGATGGGCAGTGCGGTTTCTTTAATTTCTTAAACCCAAACAAAACAGAGTCAAATGTTTACTTCACATTAAATTGCCAACTTAATGTCCACAAGATCAACAAGGATGTACACATTTGTTCTCAGTTAAGTTCTCAGTAAAGCAATAATGCCTATGCTAACATTTCTTAAAATTTATTTTCATTCGTTATGTAGCAGAGCAGTCTTTGCTTCAGCGTTTTCAAACTTAACTATATAAAAAGCTAATTATTTCAACGTCTTGGGACAAGGTTTTCACACATCGATATAAACATGTTCACCCTTTTAGGAAAATGTCAGAAATCTTGGAAACAACTGGTTTGATCGTTAACATCGTTGTATTTTAAAGCCTTATAACATTGTCCTCCATTGTTTCAGGGAGTGGTCTGCACCCTCCTCATGCCTGCGATGGCATTTTTAGGGTACCATGGCTTCCTCTTACAGTCTAAAATTGAACATCGATTTACTGGTTGAGTGTCTAGTTTTGTTATTTTTCCTTCATTTGTCTGATCTGTGTAAAAGTAGATACTGTATAATTCAATTCAGTTTAATTTATAGATCGTCTATTACAATACAAGTTGTCTCTAGGCACTTTCCAGAGACCAAAAACATGCCCCCGCTTCCCGAGCAATTATATACTAGAGAGGGTTTTTTGAGCAAAGGTTTAATTACTTCACCTTTAAAAACCTGTGGCACATACCCTGAAGTTACGGATAAGTTGATCTGGTCCAGTATTGTCGTACCAATAAGAGAAAAAATTTTTTTCAATAGTTGAGTTGAGATGGGGTTTATTTGTTTATTTATTAGGATCCCCATTAGCCATCACTCCGTTATGGGAGTAATGGCTATTTTTCCTGGGGTTCTCACACAGAACACAATTATATACATAACAAAAACATACAGAATTAAAGCTGCAAGCAGCGATTAACAGGCCCTCGCACCCTTGTGCACGTTCAGGCGTGCTGCAGTGGAAGCGCTTGTATGACTTGCATGTAGATTCTTCAGGCCTGGACATTTAGCAGATGACACCACCCACGACTCTCAATGTCAAACCATTCAAAAGTTATGGCAGAAAGTAGGAATTATTGAATATCGACCAATCAGATGAAGGGGGGGCGCGCTTTTTGGCATCTATCATTGCCACGGTAACGCTTGTGACTGAGAAAAGTAATGCGTGTTGTCGCAGGATGGAGACGCACATTTTGATGTATAACATACCTGGGTAGACGTTACAGTTCGGGCCGTATTAACTGCCGAAGGAATGGCATAAATTGCGCCAAAATTACACGATTAATTGAAAATGGCCGACTTCCTGTTCGGTTTCGGCTATGGCGCCAAGAGACTTTTCTTTAAGTTGGGACATGAATCAGGTGTGTACCGATTTTCGTGCATGTACGTCAAACCGTATTGTGGGGCTTGAGGCACAACGTTTTCTAGGGGGGCGCTGTTGAGCCATCTTGCAACGTCCATTAATGCAAACCATGAAATATCACATTTTTCGCCAGGCCTGGCTTGTGTGCAAAATTTGGTGACTTTTGGGGCACGTTTCCTTTCGTCAGAAGAATAAAGAATAAAGAAAGAAAAAATTCTTACAGATACTGTACAATAGGGCCTTCGCACTGTAAGTGCTCGGGCCCTAATAACAATAAAGTATAGAATTATACATGGTAGTAACACGGAAAAAACTACAATATTTAAATAATTTACCACAGTGTCAACTGCTAATTACAATTGGAAAAGATTGTTAAAACCTGTTTCCAAACCAACTCAATACCTAGGCTTATGAAACCAAAAAACAACAAAAACAAAAGCTTACCAAGAAACCAAGAAGTCAAATATTAATCAGGTATTATACCTTTCTAAAATCACCTTTTTGAGTTTGTTTTTAAAACTACTTCTGCTTTCAAGTAATAAGAGCTCGGGTGGAAGCTGTTCCACTCTGCAACAGCTCTGTACATAGCTGTACTGCTAAGTGTGTTAGTTCTCGGCAGAGGTGATGTGAATCTGTTGTTTACTGCTTGTCTTGTGTCATGGTTGTGTCTGTTATTGGTTGGCACAAGTTGTAAATCTAAGCAGTTAGGTTTACCAATAGAATATATATTCTTTATAAACAAAATAAGACTGCATGTCAGTCTGTCTTTTACCATTAGCCATTATAGTCTGTCATACATTTCTAACACATTGTCTCTTATGGAGCAATGAAGTACAAGGCGAGCTGCTCTGGGTGTAACAGATACGTGGATGATTTAGCTCTATAGATGACTGGGGTCAGCTTAGGGAGCTCTACAGGAGCCAAACCACCTCGAGTCAAATCAGGACCTGAAGTAGTCCTTTACCTGTGGGGTGGAAGTTGGAGGTGGCATGGTGGGGGGACACTTTGTACATGGCATCAGTGTACAGACTGTATTTCCACAGGAAGCTCAGATCCTTCAGCGTCTCCAGCGAGATGCTGGAGATCTTTTACCAGTCTGTGATATGCCATCTACTTGGGGGGGGGGGAGCATCGGCGTCAAAGACAGCAGCAGGATAAACAGACCGTAAAGCTGGTGACATCATCGGACAGGGACCGTGAGAAACAGGAGGACACTGAACAAACTGCTGTCCATCTTGGACAATCAGTCCCACCCCCTTCACTACACTCTCCGCCACCATGAAGAACGGTTCTGAAAGTCCTTTCTACCGTTCTCCAACACTCTTCTACCTCATGTGACAGATAATCACACCTACATATGTAAATAAGTACCTTCTTTCACTGCCACAGTTTATATTCGTGTTAAATTATGGGACTTTGGGACTGCAGGAGAGTGGAGGTGAGGCAGGGCCAGGTAGATACATGCCCAGAGAGACCTGGGGCCTGTACTACGAAGCAAGTTCAACATATCCAGGATATCTTTTCCTTATCCAGATTCACTAAGCGGGACAATTGCAATCACGCTAAGCGGTCACACGACGGCGGTTATCAACTCGGTAGATCAACCCAGGTTTCTCCAATCTGGATATGAGCGCGTGCACATAAAAGGGGCAGTGTTTTCAGCGCATGACCAATCGCAAGCATGGAGAAGTCCGCTGTCAGAGCCGCTTACTTCAGCAGTGAAGAGCAAACTATAATTCTACAGAAATACGATGAGTATAGGAATATTATACAGGCAAAAAGCAACACAGTTGCAGCTGCAAAATCCAGGAAAGACAGCTGGCAAAAGATCGCTGACTGTATAAATGCATAAGTTCATAGGGATATAAACATATATTTGAATATTCTGGGAATCTTAATCTTAAACTGTAAACCATGATCAGCAATATTAAAATAATAAAAGGCTTGCAATATTTCAGTTGATTTGTAATGAATCCAGAATGTATGACATTTTTTTTGTTTTTGTGTTTGCATTACAGAAAATCACAATATTCTAATTTTCTGAGACAGTCCTGTATATATTGGTTCTATAAGTATTGTTGTTGACCGATAACTTGTGCTGATGCTGTACCAAAGAATTGGGTTTTTTTATTTATTTTATTTAATTTTTTATTTTTTCAGGAGGGGGGTATTTAGTATTTTAAAGTGACTTCTCAGAATGTTCGAGGGACGAAATTGAAAATCCCTTTTTTGCTATCCCCTTACAAATGCATCTTCTTTTTGATTTCTTCTTGATTTATTTATTTAATTGGTATTAGTTTTGGATTGACTGTACATCGGATTTTGGGTGATGATTTGTTTTATTTATTCATTGATTGATTTATTTTTTATTTTCTCCTCCACCTCTTTTTTCTTTTTTTTTGATCGTTCATAGGTACTCATCAGGGAAAGCAAAGGGGTTTTGGTGGTCCCTGAATACGCGTTCTCTTCGGAGGGATCCTCTCACGATCCGCGCACCAAGCTCCACTGACTGGATTCTCTTCGAAAGGGCATGTCATTTTCCAAGAGAGCTGATTGGTCAGTGGGCGGTGCTTTTATACCCGGCGATCTGTATCTCGAACATAACCTGCTCCGGAGCAGGTTAGCGGTTCAGCATAAGTTACCATGGCGATGTGCCCCGGTAAGAAGTGAACCACCGTCGTAGTCCTGAAAACCCAGGGTTAAACCTGAAGTTACCTCGCTAACCCCAAATCCCGCTTCGTAGTACAGGCCCCTGGTTTAGTCTCTTTTAAAAAATAAAATCACACTACACGTTTTATTCACATCCCCACAATTCGTATTCTAGACTAGACTATTTTTTTATTCCCAAAAACTTTTTACATTCTGTTCAAACCTGTTGTATGGACTCTATTGTTTTATCAGACCATGCTCCGGTACATCTGTACATTAACCCGGTATTTAATATTCCTAGAACCCCCACCTGGAGATTCAACACGTCATCTTTGAATAACGACTCTTTCTGCACCTTTGTCCGGAACAACTTATCACAATTTTGGCTCGATAATAGAAGCTCTCCGGTGTCCTCTGCTACAATTTGGGATGCAGCTAAAGCCACCTTACGTGGACACCTTATTTCTTATTGCTCTCACCAGAAAAAAACCTTAGAGGAAAACAGAAAAAATCTTGAAAGAGAAGTGACTAGATTGGAGCAAATACATAAACAATCACCAACGCCAGCAAACTTAAAGGCACTAGTGGCTGTTAAGACTGAACTTAATATGGATCATACTCGTCATGTCCATAAGCTTCTTCTGTACACAAAACAGAAATATTATGAATTTGGTAACAAGTCCAGTCGTCTGCTTGCCCACCAATTAAAAAATCAAAATAACGATCGTTCAATTAACATGATAAGAACACAGAGTGGGGATGTCACATGTGACCCAGTGACTGTTAATAGCACATTCCGGGATTTCTATAAATCTCTGTATAGCGCGGAGCAGACTGACGCCGTGGCTATCGCTTCTTATTTAAATAATATTTCTTTGCCTGCTATTGCAGAGGAGGATCGCTCCAGTTTAGATGCTCCATTCACGCCGGAGGAGGTCTGGGCTGCAATTCAATCTATGCCAAATGGGAAGTGTCCAGGCCCAGATGGGTTTCCATTGGAATTTTTTAAGAAGTTCTGGCCAGATATACATCCAATTTTTATGCCGGCCATCAATGGTATTCTGAAAGACGGCATCCCCCCCTCTTGGAGATATGCTTCTATTAGTCTTCTTTTGAAAAAAGATAAGAACCCATTGGATTGTTCATCATTTAGGCCTATTAGTCTCCTCAACGTGGACTACAAAATCATTGCAAAAGTACTGGCTCGGAGATTGGAAACCATCCTTCCGAAAATAATAAACCCAGATCAGGCAGGGTTCGTCAAATCGAGATATGGCACAGATAATGTACGCCGTGCTCTTAATATTGTTCAGTACTTTAACACTCATAAAAATCCGGCTCTGATAGTCTCCCTTGATGCCGAGAAGGCTTTTGACCGAGTGCAATGGTCTTTTTTGTTTCCGTTATTGGAAAAATTTGGTCTGGGCTCTAACTTCATTAATATAATTAAGACCTTCTACTCAGACCCAATAGCCACAGTTAACACTAACGGCCTGCTATCTGATGGCTTCCCAGTGCGCAGGGGCTGCAGACAGGGGTGCCCCCTATCACCTTTATTATTTATATTGTTCATTGAACCTTTGGCTGAGGTCATCAGAGTTCATCCTGATATATCTGGAGTTAGGTTAGATGAAGAAAACCACATTATTTCCTTATTTGCTGATGATGTCCTTTTATATCTGAATAAACCTGAGAAATCAATTCCGGCGGTTTTGAATTCTATAGCCACATTCAGTGCTTTGTCAGGTTATAAGATTAACCTAGGGAAATCAGTTGCTACGCCCTTCAATGTCCCCCAGGATATGCCGATTCAGTCTCCTTTTCAACTGTCGAGGAGGGGTTTTAAATATTTAGGTATCTTTGTCACCCCTGACTTAAACAATCTGTTTGAAAATAATTATTCGCCTCTAATTCAAAAGGTTAAGAATGATCTGGCAAAATGGGCCTCCCTCCCAACTTCTCTTCTTGGGAGAATCAACACTATAAAAATGAATATTCTTCCTCGATTGAACTATTTATTCCAAAATCTCCCGTGCTATTTGACTCCTGCCTTTTTTAAGTCACTAAATTCCCATATCTCTCGCTATATTTGGAATAACAAACATCCGAGAGTTAAGTTCTCTTTACTTACCAAGCCAAAGGACCTGGGAGGCTTGTCCCTGCCCAATCTACAATTATATTATTGGTCAGCACAACTTAAAACATTGTCAAATTGGTTTATGAACAGGAAGGATTCCCTATGGTTGGGTCTTGAATCCCTTTTTTGTTATCCCAGAAGGCTGAACTCTCTTCCTTTTATTAATACTATAGATCAGTTAAATCATCTCAAGGATAACATAATTATTTATAACACACTGTTGGCTTGGCGCGATGTGAAGAAATACCTAAATATTCCCCCTGCCATCTCTTTCTGTTCCCCCCTGGCTCTGAATCCAGATTTACCAGCACAGATACGAAGTATTGGTTTGATGGAGTGGACATTTAAGGGCCTGTCCAGCTTTACAGACTTGTTGGTCTCTGACTCAGTTAAGTCATTTGAGCAAATCAGGGCTGATTTTAATATTCCTCACAAAGATTTTTATAAGTATCTCCAAATCCGTCACTTTATAGATTCTCTCCTGAAGTCAGGCGGGATTCGCATGGGACTGTCAGAACTGGAAAACACTATAGTTCTGTCAAAATCTCCTAAAGGACTGATTTCCAAGATTTATACTTCTCTGGTTTACTCTGACTCTTCAGCTTACAACTCTTTGAAACTGTTGTGGGAGCGTGATCTGGAGGTGACGTTTAATCCTGGAGACTGGGACAAGATCTGCAGCGGGACTTTTCCTAAATGTACCTCAATCTCTATATATGAACAGAACTTTAAATTTTTCCACAGGACTTATTACACTCCTGTTCGCCTCCAGAAAATGTTCCCTGACACTTCCAACCTCTGTTATAAATGTAAGACACACAAAGGTACATTTATCCATTTGTTTTGGTCATGTGACCACATCCAGATTTTCTGGAAGGGGGTTCACTCTGTAATCCAGGAGGTCACTGGTAAACAGCTCTCGCTGACTCCTTCTTTCTTTTTACTCAACCATGTTGCTCCAGACAATTTTTTGGACACGGACACCAAATCTCTGCTGGTAATTGTTTTGTTCCTGGCTAAAAAATGTATCTTGCTGCGGTGGTCCACTCCCCAGGTCCCTACAGTCGACATGTGGATATCACAGATTTCTGCTCTTATTCCTCTCGAGAAGTTGACCCATGACCTTCATCACAAATCGGATAGGTTTTGGAGGATCTGGGAACCATTGCACTCCTTCTTACAGAAGCCTTAACTCAGCTTCTGCCCCTGAAGGATGAGGACTGCCTATTCTTTCTTTCACTTATCCCATGTATGTGCTCTTCATTTACCTGTCTCTTAATTTTCCTATTTTACTGATTCATTTTATGCATATGTGCTGCGCAGCGCTTTCTGTTGATTTGGGGTGGGTTTTTTTTTTTTTTTTTTTTTCTTTCTTTTAATTTTATTTTTATGTTTTGTTGTATTTCATTTTGCTCTGTTCTAATGTTTGTACCTATAAATTTGAAAAACCAATAAAAAGAGTATTAAAAAAAAAAAAATAAAAAAAAAAATAAAATCACAATAGGCTGGATTTAGTTGACTTCAACCACTGCTTTCCTGAAATTATTACACAAAGAGTCAATGCTGCACATAGCCCTCATTTTTCTCTGGGAATGCACATGCCTGTTTCCTCTGACTGTATGCTTTACACTCCCATTCGGACTCTCCAGCCTTATCACCCTCCCTCCCCTTTCATCCAGCTGCTGTTTTTGTGAACGGGCACTGATTCCATCATCATCATCCTCCTACCCCTCTGCTGTTGCCATGTGTAAGGCAAACAGAAACATCCGATTCTTTGCAGTCGCACGGGCATGCGCACACGCACCGCATCTGTTCATTTCAGGATTACAGCATTTAATCTGCAACAGCTCGCGGATGCTGCTGCAATGCTGAGCTGAGGGGGGCTGAGGCGTGCAGGTAGAAACAAAAAGGAAAAGGTGGAGAAGGATGCAACGCCAGGACTATGAAACGTTAGATCGAATTATAAAGGTAAAGGATACGTGCAGAGGCATCAGCAGGGAGGGAGAGGCAAGATTAAGAATGGCTGCTCATTCATTCACAATTCTGTCCTCATTCATATTGCCTGTCTGCCCGGCGGATGGCACAATCACTGTTACATAAGCGAGAGAGGAAAAAAGCAGGGCGGTTAAGAGGGATGGGAGGGAGAAAGGGGGTGACGTCAGGTGAAACACTGTGGAGATGCAAGAAAAGTAGAGAGGAAAATAGAAGGGGATTAATCTGCAATGATGTCATCTTTTCACCGCCGGACTGATGTGTGTTGTTGCAGTGTCTGTGGTTGGGCGGTATTCACAGGGATGCGATGCATACACTCAGAACTGTGGGTAGGGCTTGTTTTTTTTTCCCCTCTTCTTTTCTATTTTGTAGCTGCAATTAGTTACCAGATCAGACACACTTGAAAAAAATTAACTTCTCAAATTTCCACCGAAATTTAAACTAGAAAAAGCAGTGTTCCCAGGATTCGGTTTGACGGCACATGGAGTGACTGAAATGAGTCACTGTTTAAGCCTAAACACTTGTGTGGATGCTGACTTACTGAGCTGGCAGGAGTAAGGTGGTGCACACACTGCAGATGATGTGGTGTGCGTCCACTTTTCCTGAAACTAAACTGAGGAAATGGTTAATTGTCTCAAACAAGAATACAATTATTAGACATCACGGGAGCACACAGCCGTCCTACTGTCTGTGTCTCAGAGATGAATGTGCCTTGGTGCAAAATGTGCTCATGGTTGAAACCAGGACCCACAGTAAAAAACATATAGATAATTTGCGCGCGCACACACACACACACACACACACACACACACACACACACACACACACACACACACACACACACACACACACACACACACACACACACACACAGCAAAAGAAAACCACTGCTCCAAAACCACCATTAAAAAAAGACAGATTAGAGTTTGCACCTGCACATGGGGACAAAGACCTTAATTATCAAGACTGAAACTGAGTCATGCTCATGATAGTTTGGTCTTAATGATCATATGTCTAAAGGAAAAAAGGGGGGGAGGAATTCAGGCTAACTGTGAACTATGGGGGTGGGAGCATCAACATGGGGGACAAACTGGGACACTTTACTTAATAGATGACATCAAGAGGAAAGACCATTATGAGTATATTCCACCAACATCTGAAGACATCAGGCAAAATGCACTTTTGAAAACTCGGACTAAAAGTATCTAACATGGCCTGCTTTTGCGTGTATTTTGACTTATCTGAAGTTTTATCTAATTATTATTTTTTTAATATATAATAATGTGGATTATTTTAATACTAACACAATATTATTAGGGCCGGAGCACTGACAGTGCAAAGGCCCTATTGTATCTGTAGGATTTTTTTTTTTTTCTCATTATTTTTAGTTTCTTTCTTCCGACGAAATGAGGGCCTTTTTGCTCCCTAAACGTGCCCCAAAAGTCACGACGACGCGCATTACTTTTCTCAGTCAAAAGCGTTACCGTAACAACGCTAGACGCCAAAAAGCGCGCCCACCCTTCATCTGATTGGTTCAGACAGAAAAAACGTTGTGCCTCAAGCCCCACGATACGGTTTGACGTACATGAACGAAAATCGGTACACACCTGTATCATTTCGCAACTTAAAGAAAAGTCTCTTGGCGCCATGGCCGAAACCGAACAGGAAGTCAGCCATTTTGAATTAATCCTGTAATTTTGGCGAAATGTATGCCATTCCTTCGGCAGTTAATGCGGCCCGAACCGTAACGTGCACCCAGGTGTGTTATACATCAAAATATGCGTCTCCATCCTGCGACGATGCGCATTACTTTTCTTAGTCAAAAGCGTTACCGTGGCGACGATAGACGCCAAAAAGCGCGCCCCCCACTTCATCTGATGGGTCCATAGTTGATAGTCCCTATTCTCTGCCATAACTTTTGAACGGGTTGTGATAAGGACATGTGGGTGGTGTCATTGGATTCACCAGAACTAAACTATTAATGTTCATAAACAAACCTGCCGTAACTTTCTGTTGCTGCCTTCTCATCTAATTTCTTAAATTATATCTTTCAAAAGTCATCATGAACACTGATTACAGAGGCGGTCCTGGCTACTTTTTTGCGCCCTGGGAGAACTGTCCATCCGCCCGCCCCGGCGCTGCGAAGAAAAAAAACCCACTTCCCATCAATGCACAGCCATGTATCTTTACTAAATAAGACAAATAAATGAAATATGGTGTGTATAAAAAAATGCAAATGATAACGAGACCTTTGTCTTCAGTTAACTTGGTTTTAATAACAGAGCATTACAGAGACGTGTGAGTTCACTTAGACCAATTTCCGTATCACGCAGCGTCAAAACCCTGCACTCCCCACGCATATTACCAAGATTATCTACACCTGAAGAGATATCTCACTCTCAAATGCCACACACACACACACACACGCATGCACACACGACTCTCAGCAGCAGCAAGTTGATGTGACAATAACAGCGCCCATTGAATAGATTTGAGATGGACCTGTCTGAGCGCTCGTGCGCCACCACCCGGATTGCTCCCTGGGCAGTCGCCCATGTTGCCCATAGCAAAAACCAGCCCTGACTGATTATCTACATTATCTACATTCTGATCTGTTTCTTGATGCTGTGTTTTGATGTACACTTTTGGACAATGTTTTCTTTATCCTTTATCGCTGCTTCTTTATCCTATCCTCGTACAAATTATTGACAAGATCGTGTCTCATTGCAAGTCACTGTACCCCTTCTGAAAAAATATTTGAAAGTTATAAAAAAAGGATGTCAAGAGGGGAAAGAAAGAAGAATTAACCCAGCGATGAATCATGCTGATGACTAACATCTTGCATAACCCAGACTGAGTCCTCATTCCTTGTTACCAAGTGCCCATAAAAATTATGTTTTGTAAGCCACCCACAGTGGCTTCCTCAAAATCAATGCCTGCAGACACACTAACACCATTCTGCACCATAAAACACAACGCATATAACACCATGTCTGCAGATGTACTGGGAGAAAGATCAGCCTCTTCTCTCTGTATTTGCTTAAGCAGGATGCATCTAGGAACAGCAGCAAGCTGTAAATGATGGCAATACTCAGAACCCTATTGATTTTACTTGTACACTGTATAAAATACAAAACAACACTTCCAAAAACGTTAGGATGCCATGTGAAATGTAAATAAAAAGCACAATGCAATGATTTGCAATTCCCATAAACCCATATCTTAGTTACAATTGAACATAGAAAAACTAAACTTGCAACTAATCAAGTCAACTGACAACAGTTCAGCTCCTTCACACGGTGGGTTTTCTAATGGGGTTTGTGTAGAAAAAAAGCATCTAAAACATCTAAAACCTGCTGGATAGGTGCTCTCGAGGACCAGGGTTGGTGACCCCTGGTTTAGACTGTAAGCTAATGACACCATCTGAATCGCAGGCTATGACAGATAGAGAATAGTGTCATCTGCATACGCTGATGGAAAGAATAACAATAAAGCAAAAACAACTAAATTAATTGGACATTGGTGGTAGCTTTTGTGTGCCAAAGAAGCAGTAAAGGAGGGAGAATATGGTCCCAGCCATGGCTGGAGAGAAGAGGCCAATCACATACGTGCTTGTCATTTTATGTTGTTTTTAAATGGTTAGTCAGAGGACAAAGTTGTAGGATTTCTGACACAGAACCTTTGGGAGCAAGACCTTTTGAATCCGCCGTCGTCATACCGCTCACACTGTATGACAACCAATGTCCAGTTCATATCAGAAAACCTTAGAAAGACAGTCTCTCAGAGGAAAAGCTGGGCCGAGGTTCAACAACCTGCAATAAACTCCAAATTGTGGAGAAAAATTGTAGTTTGTCGGTGTAAAATTCACCGCTCAACTCAAAGGGTTGCACTCGTTCCTATTTGGGCCATCGTTCAGCAAAACAATACCAAAGTGCGTACTGCATCCATTACAAAAGCATAGTGTCACAGTGGGAGAGTCCAGATGTTGGACTGGTCTGCCTGCAGTCCGGACCTGTCACCACTTGGCGCACCATGAAAGGAAAACATGTAAGCCTTACAAAGACATGACAAAGAAAAGCCAGGACTGTTGAGCAGCTCCAGCTCAGCCTCAAACAAGAATGGGACCCACAACCCCATCAGTTCCCAGATGTATGTACACGGTGGTAAACATCATCCTGTCACTTCTTATTTTGGAGATGCCAGCAAGTTCAAAATAACTGTAGTGCTTTTCTTAAGGCACTTTTCTTCAGTTTAAACATGACAGCGTCCCAACTTTTTTAAGAAAGGGGTTGGAGTAACCTGACTAATAAAAAATATTGCTTAATCGTAATCAGTACCAGTTAATTCCTTATACGCAGGCCAGTAAACAGAGAGGCCATGTGGGCTGCAGGAAATTTCAAGTGCAGCATTACTTTATTTCAAAGTGTTGGCCTACTTGTGATTCTGACTCTGTTTCTGTCATCATTCCCAATGCATACGTCCCTCTTACGTCATCCTGCAGAGCCATCCAAACTTGGGTTAGATTTTTATGTTCCGGCCAAACAAAATAAATAGCCTTTGGGAATGGATGAATCAAAGCCGCCCACACCACCAGAAAACTCCTCCCCCTCCACTTTCTGTCTTCCTGTACATCACTAGTCCATTATGAGGCTTTCTGAATTTCATTTTATTTATTTATTTATTTAGCACAATTTTAAAAAAAATAGTGCAAGGAGGGAACGAAGCCCAGAGGGCTTGTACAGAGTTCCACTCCCGTCATCTACTGTAAACAGAAAATTAAATGTACAAACATAGGAAAACTCTAATTATAAACATGAAAAATGAATACTGTCTCCTTTCATTTTGTTTCGTATTCCCCATCATTTTACATTCCTTCAGACCTACATTTCTTCCTCAAGTCCTATAGTCCCCCCCATGTTGTCCATGTTTTAGACATTTACCTGTACCAATACACCTGATCCAAATCAGTGAAGCTGTGCATCTGCAGAAGTCTGCAGATGCTCGAGGATTAGGGGTGGGAAAAATTACTTTAGGTTATTTATATTGGCTCTCGAAGCTCTCGATTTACCGGTCAATCTACGCACC
The DNA here is from genome assembly GCF_033807715.1 of Cololabis saira. Taxonomy (NCBI): domain Eukaryota; kingdom Metazoa; phylum Chordata; class Actinopteri; order Beloniformes; family Belonidae; genus Cololabis; species Cololabis saira. The sequence continues at coordinate 11,240,217 of NC_084591.1, forward strand.
TACCCTCACCTATGGTCATGAGCTCTGGGTAGTGACCGAAAGGACAAGATCGTGGAAACAAGCGGCCGAGATGAGTTTCCTCCGCAGGGTGGCTGGACACTCCCTTAGAGATAGGGTGAGGAGTTCACTCACTCCGGAGGAGCTCGGAGTCGAGCCGCTGCTCCTTCACATTGAGAGGAGTCAGCTGAGGTGGCTTGGGCATCTGTATCGGATCCTCCTGGACGCCTCCCTAGGGAGGTGTTCCAGGCATGTCCCACCGTTAGGTAGCTAATTCTCATTAATCTAATCTTGGTTTGTTATTTAGGTTTGGAGGTTATAGAGAATTGTGCTAGGTTGTCCTATTGTGCTGAACCAATGGGGTTATGTCCGTTTGTTGGTGGAGAGCATCCCTCTGTTGACGGTCGCTGCTTAACCAAAGGAATATGGAAGGGAGGGCAGCTCGCTGGTCACGAGGATGGTCCTGTATAGTATAAAAATATGTTAACTAACATTATGAGAAACTGTAAAATATTACTTTAATAAAATGTATATGGAATATATTAAACAGTATAATTAGAAGTCAAACTAGAGGGATTAATTATCCACAGTATTTTAGAAATGAAAAAAATGTAAATAACATGGATGATGTTGTAAATAGATTTGATTTTGTAAATGTTGGACCAAAACTTGCAGATGATATCCAATGATAATCTAATAGATAGAAATGCAAGTACGATGTTTCTGAAGCCTGCAGAAGATAAAGAGATTATAGACATTGTATATTGATTGCAAAAACAAGACGTTGACAGTAAAAAAAAAAAAAGGTCATTCATGGCATTTCCAAACCATTAACGCATATCTTTAATTCATCATTACAAACCGGTCAAATTCCCAATAAAATGAAAATAGGTATTCCTCTGTACAAAACTGGAGAAAAGCACCACTACACAAATTACAGGCCTGTTTCTCTTCTCCCACAGTTCTCAACAATTCTGGAAAATGTTTTCAATAACAGGTTAAACAATTTCATAGAAAAACATAGCTTACTCTCAGATAATCAATATGGATTCAGAAGTAATCGAGCAGGATCACGAGCATTAATTGAACTAATAAAAGAAACCACAAATTCCATAGATATAAATAAATATGCCTTTGGGACGTTCATTGATCTACAAAAACCATTTGATTTGATTTTAATGATTAGTGCGATTCCTTCTATTTATTTGTACTGTAAGTGCGTGTACCATTGAGGTAAACATTGATTGATTGATTGATAGGGTGCAAGGAGAAGGGGTTTCTGTTAGGTTGATTCCTTAGCACTGGTAAACAAGTTTTAGAATAAAAGAGCAACTATTGTCTTAGCTGCAAGCCACCTCTCCTTCATTCCTTTGTCCACCTGGAACTCCGAGCCCACATTCCAGCTAGTGGGCGGACTGCTTGGCGTCTCGCATGTGACAAAAGATCTTGACTGGTAAAGCAAGGTGCTTCTGAGGCCTCGGGGCTCAGCTGACATGTTTATTTCTATACGCATGCCAGCTTCCTGGTTAGGCAAGTATAATTTGTAAAAGCAAAAGCCCATCTGCAGAATCAGAGAGTCAGAGGCGGGAATGAGGCTTTGGAGGTTTTACTGGTACAGGCGGGCCAAAGTACAATATGTTCCCCGGTTAAAACCAGAATCTACCAAAATAAACAGAAGAGGCAGCAGGAGGGCGGGGTTAAGAAGACCAGGAAGCTCCAGCAGTGTCTGCAACAGTTGATTGTCTGTGTGATTTCCTCATTAAAAAGTGCGAGACGCAGACGGGACATGAATATAAAAGTGTAATTTTAAAAAGATTTAACCACCATAAAAGCTTAAACTCTAAAGAGATTTTTTTTAAAAACAGATTAAAACATAATCATAACCAGGAATGTAGTTTTTGAAAAGGGCACGATTTCTTTCTTTTTTGTTGAGGAAATCTTTCCTGGTTTCGGTTAGTTAGGAGTTCGATTAATCAGAGTCCGGTTCGTGGACCTTTCTGGAGGACTGAAATCAGGGCTTTATTCTCTAATACCTTCACTTTGCAGCCAGTGTGCAGGTATGTTTGGAGTCAATGCCCATTCGGAAGACCCGTCTACTGTCAGAATTCTATTTAAAGAAAATCTGAAGGAGTGTTCAAAAATTGGAACGAGGAACTGATTTGATGAAAATTCACCAGAAGCATTTATTGTACAGAATATGTAGAATTTTAGAATTTAGAATTTATTAAAAGATAGCCCCTTAAGATGTAACATCTCATTTTCAAGGGGGTCCCATAAAACATACAACATTACAATATATCACATTACAGTACAGACATACATGACATAAAACAAACACAGACATCTCACCCCCTCCCACACACAACCCCCACCCACATAAGTCTAGTTACAAAGAAGACTAATTAAATAACTGAAACAATGAGATAAATATAACATAACAGAGAAAAAATAAATAAATAAATAGAAAAAAGGACAAAAAATACATTAATAAATTAAAAACATAGGCAATTTGTTTTAAGATGAGAATATAATGACAACTTAAAATAATGAAAAGAGGTAATAAAATGCAAAAAGAGAGGAAGATTATTCCAATCTGATGGAGCTTTAAAATAAAATGATCTTTTACCAACCTCTTTTAAAATTCTAGGAACAAAGAAAAAAGGAAATTTCATATGTCTGAGTGAGTATGGAGAGTTATATGGAATCATGAGTTCTTTTAAATATGGAGGACAGTGAAAATAAAATAAACACATTTAAAAAGGAACTGAAGCCAGTGAAATTGCCGTCTAGATTTGGGTTGCAACCAGTTCAATGAATCAAACATAAAACAATGACGTATTCTGAAAGGACAACGTAACACAAATCTACATAATGAATTAAATAATACAGTCAGAGGTTTAAGATGGGTATCTGAAGTATTTTGATAAACAATATTTGCATAATCAAAAGTGGTAATATAAGTTGAGAAATTAACTTATTTCTGACAGGAAGTGTGAAACAGTTGATTGAACGGTAAAGTGAAGCGAGACAGTCAAATGCTTTTTTAACAGTATAATCAATGTGAGGTTTAAAGGAAATTTCCGGGTCAATCCAAAGTCCAAGATATTTGAATGTGTATCAACAAGAGATCCATCGGAAAAATAAATATGAAAATCAGATGAACGGGATCGGAGGTCACATGTACTGAAAACCTACTACAGGACTTATTTTTGTTCAATATGAGTTTGTTCTTACGGAACCAGTCTTGAACCATATTAAAATCAAGCTGTACATAGTTCTGGATGTGTAACATATCAAGGTTTGAGGTTTATATAACAGTGTCATCAGCATATAAGTGGGTGTGACAATTAGAACAGATACTCGACAAATCATTAATAAAATAGAAAAAAGAAGCGGACCCAATGTGGAGCCTTGAGGAACACCTTTGTCAATAATTAAAAAGTCAGACTGATGACCCTGAACAACAACACATTGACGACGATTATGGAGATAAGCATTAAATCAGAGATGTACAGTAATGACACTGAGTAATCATCAAATGAAATTCGAAAGCAGGAAGTGTGGCAGACTCGCATATTGAACGCTGTAAATAAAGAAATGTCGTCCAATTACTCGGCAAACCAGTATGACAGAGCCTACACCCCGCAGAAGTTGAAGAACTGGGGTGGACTAAACACTTCAAAGAGGCCAACAGCACGGGTGGGCCATACCTCCTTCATTGCTGATGACAGAGGGCATCTACTCCCAGGAAAGAAGAAGAGGGGCAGTAAATGGTCAGACTTTGTGGGGACCTGGGATCTACCTGCTCGTACCCCATCACAACCCATCAACGCCACGTCTCGCTCTCAGGAGGGTCTCCCACAGCAAAGCAACGGGCCTCTGCCACACAGAGGCAGCAGAAGCACAGATAAACTGCCCGATGTTGGCGAGGAGACCAGTGGGGGTGTACAGCAGGACAGTGCTGCTCAAACTCTGCAGCTGAAGCCGGAGCGTCTTCTCAGAACAGCCCCCCCTTCACCGGGAGCGACAGAGCTGCCAGCCAGGGCAATGATTCACAAGCAAGAGTGGCCGGATCGCCAGATGAACGAGCTGCTCTTGCTGCAGTGAAGAACAGGCCACTGAGCCAGCGCTCTGCAGAGGCTTTGACACCTGGAGTTGGCAAAGGAACCCACAGCACACCATCATCCTCCAGTCAGAAACAAGGACATACAACAACACTAGTAAACATCATTGAGTTCTTAGTATGTTAAGAAAACACCTGAAATAATAAAAGCATTTTAAAAATGACAATTTTGAATAGCTGGATTTAAGCAACTTCGCTTTCGGGACAAATCAATATGATGTCACTTATTCCAGTCTAAAATGTCACATTGTTCAGTAACGAGTTCCAGCCTCTCAGAGGAAATGCAGGGTAACAAAAGATATTGTTCTCTATAATGGATGTACAAAGACTCACAGTACGGCAGCTGCCACTTTATCAGGTTGGACTAGAAACACTTTCACTGTATATCAGTATATGTTAATAGAACATCAGGCCCTTTATTCTCACCAAAGTGAAGAGATGGTCTGGATACATGCTTCCTTTGTATGTGAAACATAAGAAGTTGAAACAAAAAGATTATTTCAGAACCTTATGCATCTGAATTATGAAAGTTTGACTTAAAGTGGGTATACCATCCTAGAAAGGGAGGTGAAAAAGTTAACTATTTTGCATTGAACTCTATAGTTTTTCATAAATTCCATGTTCAGCATTCTCTAAGAGGGTCAAATCCCCCGGCTTCATAATGCAGCAAAGAATGAATGTGTGATGTCACTGTCACTAACAATATCTTGTTGTAAGCACTAGACAAACTGATGTAACCAGCCGAACATGCCATCTACCGATCCAGCCATTCACCACACATCGTACCCTGGGTGCCAAGACTTGAACAATTCACTCTCCTTTTTCCATTACCTGAACATAAAGCGATAAACAGACTGAAGTTTGTGAATGGCCACCCAGAATCATGGATGCTTGATAACATCTTCAAGCTGTAAAAAACTATGTTGAAGGAGAGCTAACAAACCTTCTCTACTCTCTACATCCTGGTTAATTCCTACCCTATCACAATGAGCATTTTCCCAGTTTTCATTGCTTCATGCAACTACCTACACAAAGAAAGCTCTTGATTCTCTGGGCCCCCACAGCTTAATGTTCATCAGGAACCTCCTAGACAGGCTAACAACCAATCAGAAGAACATCCTCAAGTTTATTGCTTGCAATGAGGTCTTCCTAATGCCAGCTACGGTTTTCATGCTCTTCAGTGGCCAAGGAAGCTTGTTGTTGCCTTTCATATGCTACCGATTCCTGACTCTCCGCTACACATCCAGAAGAAACCCTTACTGCCGTACTTTGTTCACTGAACTTCGAATTCTCCTGGAGCACTTCATCATGAAGCCCGCCTGTCCTGCCTTTTTCAGAAGGATGTGCCTCAACATGTGCCTTCATCAGTCGCCTCGCTCCTACAGGGGTGTTATCACTCTTTATTTTTGTTATCTACCCGTTTTTATTTTTCAGCCATTCAATTCAAGACTTAAACTATGATTGGGAAAGACACGGCCGTCAAAGGAAGAAACTTTTTGAATATCATCTTTCCTGTGTGAGCTCTGACATTTCTGTATTTGAGAAGAGAAGAGCGGCCAGTAACGCACTGAAGTCTTGTGATTTGTTTCATTACCTCCTTACTATGATCTCATTCAAGTGGTGGATACCTAGTTGAGCTCTCTTCAGTCTGTTACAATTACAAATGGAGAATGGCAGACATCAGCTGTATTGCTTATTGGCTGTTTTTGTTTATTCTAAATGAAACATTATCATTCTGAGATTAGTAACTTAATGTGCTCATACTTAATTTATCCTTTCTTTTAACACATGTATGTTTCTTTGCACCTTTCAAATGAATGAATGAATGAATGAATGAATGAATGAATGAATGAATGCTTTATTCCGAACATGGGAAAACATAAAAATAACACATAAGTCAAAATAGTCAAAACAACCAAAAAACAGATAAATAAAACAAAACAATGTTACTATGTCCAAAAAGAAGTAGAAAGAAGCATCCATCCATCCATCCATCCATTATCTATACCCGCTATACGTCGCCGCGCGGAAGGCAGACTGGTGGGGGGGGTCGGGTACGGCGGTCAGCGGCGGGCCCTTCTCACGGATTTCCCCAGCTGTGGCGCCCGTCGGCGGGTCGCCTCGGCTGGCGCCTAGCAGCTGACTTAGAACTGGTGTGGACCAGATGAATCCGACTGTTTAATTAAAACAAAGCATCGCGAAGGCCCACGGGGGGTGTAGACGCGATGTGATTTCTAAAAACAATATCATTATCTCTTGGTCTGCACTAACACCATCATTGATTGTACATGAAACAGTCCAGGATGCATTCATCACCTTGGCCAAAGCCGTGTCAAATGCAGTGACATCAGAGGAGCTGGGTCAACTGGATGAAGAAGTGCGAGCTTACCAGGTTGACTCAGATCTAGGAGAACAGGCCAAAGGCTTTAATGAGAGTACTGCACGAATTGATGTGGACTGGTGGAGTGGGATCTTTGCCATGAAGACACCAGCAGGAGAGAAGAGATTCCCCATCTTGTCCAAGTTGGTGAAGTCTCTTCTCTCATTGTTCACTGGCCCTCTTGTCGAAGGATCATTTAATATTATGGATGACATAATTGAAAATGATAGTCAGGCTGAACGTAGAGACGTATGAAGGCTTAGCCATTATCAACTCACACATGAAGGCAACAGGGAAAACAGCCTCGTATATTGAAATCAGCGCTGCAATGAGGAGCAAGGGCCTCTCTTCTTATGAGATGTATAAATCACATTTGAAGCAGAAGAAGGAGCAAATTGGAAAACAAAAGGAGAGGAATCTGAGAGAAGCCGTGAAAGTCCTCTAAGCCATTAGGGTTAGAAAGGTAACAAAAGCTTCCACATTTTCTGCTACTAAAGCCTCCTCCTCTGCTGGAGTCACAGCCACTGCACCAGAGAAAACCCAGAAACGGGCATCAGGTGTAGCCATGCTTGAGGCATATGGTTTCACTGCCAAAAAGCAGAAGAAATAATTCAAGCACATAGACATTTGCACAATTTATAGTTATTTAATGCTGGCACAATTACACTTTGTTTTGTTTTGTTAGGTGTTCTAAGATTAATAAAACTTGCACTGAAAAGATTTGTAGATGGTTAATTATTTGTATGACTTCTTTACAAAATGAGTCAAGCCCTGCAAAAAGTCAGTTTTCAGTTTTATTGAATAGATCAAAACATATAAATTAAAATCAAACTGACAATAATAAAACTGCTCAAAATCACCTTCCTCCTATAAAATGATATTAGTCTCGAGTATTTAAATAGTGTTGGTTAAGGTTTTCTTACACCTTAAATGCTGTATTAGAAAACAGAAGGGCTAATACAGCATTTAACTTTTTTACTTGAAACCTTTGGGAAGCGACCACACGGCAGAAAAGGGGCCATTCTTAAAGTGTGGTGCAGCGCATAGATGGCGGGGGAATATGAACTGGCCTGAAAAAAAGATTTCAGTTAAAAATATTTTTTTTGCTTTAATCCCTGAGATGCAGCAAAGATGCCCCCATCACTGCTGTGACCAAAAGCCCCCACATCCACCACCCTGAAGCGGTAGCTGGCATCCACAAGGGCTAGGAGGAGAATGGAGTAGGTGCCCTTATAGTTAAAAAACTGAGAGCCAGTGTTTGCCGGTGCCTGGATGACAACATGTTTGCCATCCAAGGCTCCCAAGCGGTTGGGGAAGTTCCACCTCTCCCTGAAACCCTGGGCTATTTCCTTCCAATCATCAGCCTTCGGGACAGGAACGTCCATCAGGCTCTCCCAAATCACCTGGCAGACCTCCGGGACGATGTTTATAATATTTATAACAAAAAGTGCTTTCCAAAAAGAAGGAAAGAAATACTCTATTTGAGGTTTTGAAAAAAATCTATCATTTTTATTAAAAAAATTAAAGGAATTTTAAACTAATTTTAATGAAAAATAACTAAAAAGATTTTTTTAGAGATGTTTTTTTTTTTTTTTGATTTTTAGAGAGATGTTGTCTCTCCGAATGCCTGAAGCAGAATGAGCCGCCTGGTGGCTCCGCCTTTTATACCCTCTGTTCTTAACCATCTTTACCGGCTGTTTTACCAGGAACTTTACAGATAAATGATTTAGTGTCTTAACCCCTTGAATACTGAATGAAATATAATAGTTATTTCATTAATTTAAGCCTTTTAACCTTGTTTTTAATTAAATTTATGTAATGTTTATTTTACCTATTTCAAAATAAAGAACCTTTAACCTTGTTTTTTAAATAAAGACTAAAAAAAAAAATTTATGCCATACCTTTTTTAAGATTAAAATCTTTTTAACCCTGTTTTTAAATTAAATATATCTAAGACTTGAATTTTAGACGAATGGGATTAAGGTTAGGATTAGGAAAAGGAACATGTCCCCCATAGACAGGAGTTGTACGGTCTGTCCGGGCAGATGACGGTCGTTCAGTCGTCATTCATCACCATTAGGATTTTTTTATATAATGAAAAAATAATTAGGAAAATGAAAAAAGTGATTAATAATCAATAAAACAAATGTGTGCCACTCAAATAAATGTGTGCCTCGATGCAACGTTTCAACTCTTTTAAGAGTCTTCTTCAGGCAAAGGCACAAAGAAACACTGGCTCAGAGCTTTGAAGGACATCTGCACTGTCCGAGGAGTGAGAGCAGAATTAATATAATATATATTAATATAATAATATATTAATGTAAGCTCCTCCTGCTCTATTTATACCCTCCTGCTGCTCCGTCACCGGATCTTGGGTTACTGAAAATTGGTTTTAAATAATAAGGTTAAGTAAAATAACAACTTATATTTTAAGGTTTTCTAAAAGCTGATTTTGTAATGTCTATGAAATTTTTATTAACTGAGATTTTTTTTGTTTGAACTGTATTTATCCAGAATTTAAAAGACATTTTTTTTACTGAGTTTCAATGTATTCTGGAGTTTTAATGTATGAATTTGTTTTAACCATGAATGTGTACTGACTATGACATTTTATTATTCGTGTCGTTTACATTTATTATTTGTGAAATATAATTGATGGAGTTTTATGCTATGAATTAGTTTTAACCATGAATGTGTATTAGCTATGAGATTTTTGTTTATTACTTATGAAATGTTATTTATTATGAAGATTTAAGCTATGAAACCAAAACCGAACAGGAAGTTGGCCATTTTGAATTAATCGTATCATTTTGGCGCAATTTATGTCATTTCTTCAGCCGTTTCTTCGCCCAAACCGTAACGTGCACCCAGGTGTGTTATACATCAAAATGTGCGTCTCGATCCTGCAACGATACTCTTACTCTTCTCAGTCAAAAGCGTTACCGTGGCGACGATAGACGCCAAAAAGCACGCCCCCCCTTTATCTGATTGGTCCATATTTGATAGTAAAAATAATAATAATAGATTTTATTTATAGATTTCATTAAAAGAATCTCAAAGATTAAAACAAGTTAAAAACAGGTACAAATTTAAAAACTCAGACGGAAAAGCGGATAGTTCCTACTTTCTGCCATAACTTTTTTAAGAGTCGGTTTTGAGTCATTGAACATAATTGGTGCAAATTAGCCCCGCCCCTTCTTCTGATTGGTCGATATTTGATAGTCCCTATTTTCTGCCATAACTTTTGAATGGTTTGACATAGAGAGTCGTGGGTGGTGTCATCGGACTCGGTTTTGAGTCATTGAACATAATTGGTGAAAATTAGCCCCGCGCCTTCTTCCGATTGGTCGATATTTGATAGTTCCTATTTTCTGCCATAACTTTTGAATGGTTTGACACAGTCGCGGGTGGTGTTATTGGATTTGGTTTAGAGTCCTTAACCTTCATTGGTGTAAATTGGCTCCGCCCCTTCTCCTGATTGGGAGAAGGGGCGAACTTTTGAGTGGTTTGACAGAGTCGTGGATGGTGTTATTTCTGATATGCTTATGATGATAAGTTGAGTTTTATGTGAACAGCAAAGGCACTTTTTATAGCATTATTGACCCAGGAATGTGGGGGGCCATGAGTGTGAGGGCCCGTTCATCGCTGCTTGCAGCTTTAATTTCTTTTGATCCTGCTATGACCTCATGAAGTGATTTCATTGTGCCTCAGATTACATCCACAAGTGCAGATATGGACTCAAACTATGTCCCACAGCCTGTCAGATGTGTCCAATGCTTCTGAGCTTGGGCAGATTGATAGCCTTACAAAATACATAAATACAGTTTGAGCATTTCAATGCAGCATTGCTTTAATTTAGTTGTATTAGCAACACTCAATGCAGAATAAATCTAAAGCAAAATGGATCTAGATTTATCTTGATAATGGAGTTTGCCTTTTTGTTTGTAATAATCATGAAAATGCTGCAGAAATTGAATTAATCTTTTTATAGAAAATCTCTTCATCGGTCCAACTCGTCGAGTGTGAACCGTGTGTGGGAGGGAGCTGTACTCCTCTTGGCCTTTCATTTCTTTTCCACTTTCACAGCTTTGGAGAGGTGTGAGATGGATCTGGAGGCGTTGTGTTTTTCTCAGTCGCCTTTGTCGGCCTTCCAGATGCTTTTGTTGTGTTGAATATTAAAAGACATATCCCTCTTACATGTCCATTCATCCATATGGAAGAGACAGTGTTGATGTAAGTCTGTCAGTGGATGTTAAATGGGAATATGTACTGATGGGAAGCAAATAAATATCTCCTGAATGGTACATGTCTATGCAACCCCAACCTTGAACTGTGTGGTCATTGGTATGTTTGGTGGACCACCATCACAACGGTGAAGCATGGAGGTGGCAATGTTTTGTTGTGGGGCTGCTTTGCTGAAAGATGGACTGGTCCACATCACTTAAGTATCTCTCTCAAGTGGACAATGGCTCCAAATATTCCTCCAAACTATTTACGAAGTCAACAAATTAGAGGTACTGGGTTGGCCATCACGGAGTCTCGACATTTATCATCCCGAAGATTTGTACTGAAACAAAATGTACGATCAAGAAGACCCACAAAAGGGAACCACAGTTCTGTCAGGAGGAATGGACCAAAATATGATGATGAGAAGTCACCGTCAGAAGCTGGAGGACGACGAGAAGTAGGCGGCCATGGGTTCTAACAACCAACCCGTAGTCTCTCTGAAATAGTAATAAAAATACTTGAGTTGTATGGGGGAAGCTGCAGGGTTTTGAGAGATACATTTGGATGAGATGAATAGATACCGACAAATTAGGGATTACTATGGGAAGGAAATATAAACTGACACTGATAATGAAGTTACTGATGTGTTTTTGAAAGCTTATGAAGGAAAAACATGTAAAGTAATCTCAACCCTGAACAAAAGGTTTGCTGTAATGCAGGAAGACTTCCTCTCTTCATATCAAAGAAAAATGTGAAAAAGAGTCGAGAGAACAGATAACTGAGGAGGAATGGTTTAATATTTGTAAAACGCAGTGTGTGGCCACTAGCTCCAGGATCTGGAGAGAATTCAATCGGAAAAATAGTCAATGTTTATAACTCTAAACATTAGGAAGGAAACTGTATGTAACCAGCAGCCATGCTGGAGACTTTGTGGACACATGGATGTGGCCCATATGCAGATTTTCTCAGACATATACACGTAGACGCCCCATCGAGCGTCTGAGCCGTACGTCAACGCCGCCGCCATATTTTACATAAACATATTTTAAATTTTTCAAGTAACAAAATAACATATTTGAACAATTTTTCAGATTTTTCAGTTATATTGTCTGAAAAATTGTTCAAATATTTTATTGACGGAAAAATGGTTCAAATGTTTTATTTGAAGAATTTAAAATTTGTTTTGTTGATGAGAAAACATGTTTCTCTATTTTTCTTATTTTTGTGAGGGGGGATATTGTTCTTCGGCACTACCTTGTTCTCTATAGCTGACATAACATGAATTAATCCTATGTGGGATCAATAAAGTTCTTATTTTTGCCATCCCAGAAAATTAAATATATTATATTACTATGGATTTTCTGGTCTTGCCAGAGGATAATAGGATATTGGGATAAAATATGGCAGGGTTTAAGAAAAATAGGATACAAGATTCCCAAATCTTGTAAGATACTTTATTTGGGAAATGTATAAATATACACACACACAAAAAAATAGAGGATGAATATCTTGTTACAGTTTTGCTATACGCAAATAAAAAAGCAATAACAAGGTTATGGTATAAAGCAGAACCACTGACCGTGGGCCAGTGGCTGAGAACTGCGGAAGAAATATTTGTAATGAAAAAAACAACAAACTACGACTACAAGAGACACAATTTCAGGAAAAATTGACAAATTATAGAGCCCAGCAAGAGGACACACCACCATCACCACTGGACAATAAGGAAATTGATATGTTTTTGGAAAATAAACCCCTTGACAAAACGGGCATCCAAAATGAAATAACTCATACTCCGAGCATACGTGGATATTGAATTGTCTAAAATATTGATGAGTAAATGAGCGCATGAATTTTACATGGAAAGTTAGGCGCAGCATTAATACTGAAGCAAGACAAGCTCATGTATAATTCCACACTTTGTTTGCCCATTCTTAAATCTTACGTTAGTTTCCATGAAGTCACTAACTCACATTTAGGGCAATTACACACATCCATCCTGAACTCACAGCTGGAGGCGAGCAGCAGACACAAAATATGAATTCTTCATGAGGATTTGAGAATGAATGTGACGCGAAGCTTCCTGTGAAACGTTATTAAGAAAACTTTCCTCCAGAGCTTTTTCTCTCACTTTATTTTACTAGTTGGTGACAAATGTGTGGTTTCAAGCTTAGTCATATTTGTATCTGTATAGTTCTGTTTTTTTTTTCTTTTTTAAAACTTTAAATCATGCTTTTTGATGTTTTAATGCCTTTGTAAAGGACAGTGAATCACCTCGTTCTTCAATTGGGGTAAACAAATAAACTTGCCATGATCTTCATCTAAGACAACAATGTGATTACAGTAAGCCAATTAACATTTTATTGAACCCAACCATAAAGTATTTACAGTGCTGGAAGAAAAGGACTAATTAACAAATAGAGTTTGGACACTAGGAGGCCATGAAATTAATTTGGACGAGACATTCACCCCAGATTGCAGACAAAGCCCTGTAGACCCAGACCTTGCATCATTTAGCCAAGCAGAGCTTCCCGAGTGACATTAGTTACTAATGGCGGTAACTGAGGCAAGGTGGCCGTCAAGTCCTCCTCTTTTTCCCTCCAAAGGATGCAAGGACAACTCAATTTCAATTTCCAACTGAAACTTTTATTTTTCTTTAGGTTGGTTGGTCAATTGATCTTAATAGGTTGTAAACCTTTAAAGACAGAAACAAAAGTTAACATCTTAAACCTTCTGAATGAATCAAATACCTTAAACATTTTTAAATTAAATCATTTAAGCCTTTTAAATTGAATAAAGAAAACTTAATTTCACAAATTTCCCACATTTTTAGTAAAGTTTTAACATTCAACAGAATTGTAACATTTTCACCTTTGTATTATCCTTCTGTATTCTATACTTTAAAATTTTCAAACTCAAAATGAGAGTTTCTTACTTAAAAATGATATATCTTCAAACCTATTCAACACAAAACCAATGAAGTCAATGCTGCAATGCTTTCATTAACCAATCTACACAACAGTTAAACATAAACCTGACCATATTAAGCAGCATGAAAGCAAATAAAACATTTCACCGACCATTGGCGTCTTTGGAATGAATCCACAAGTGGACTTGGAGCTTCTTTCCTCTAAAAAGTTTGTTTGTTTGACTCTGAGCTTCCCACAGTCTTTCTCAGGTGCTAAAAATCAGTGACAATGGTGACCAGGTGACCAGCAGCCTGCTTGCTGCTACTGATGCACTCTGGGAAGTGTAGTTGGGATCCATTCCTGAGATTCAGCTCAACAGTGGCTTCAGAAGTTTCAGTTGATCGGACTGCTCGTTCCGCCCCTTTTTAAGATTAACCACGTTGAGCAGTCTCATTCTCTGCCGGTATGGTTCTCATTGGGAGTGACGAGGATGGATGGGATCGTGAAGGAGTGCCTCAGAGGACGGTGAATGTTGGAGAGAAAGTTCTTGAGGCCAGACTGAGAGGGTTTGGACAGATACAGACGAAGGATGGTGAATACGTCAGCAGAGGTACTCAGCTATTTAAGGAGCACCTGCGTTAGGTCTGTGTTGAAAAAAAAAATTGATTTTCCGATTCTAAAATCGATTCTTATATTAATTACTAAAAATCAAAAGATCGATTTTTTTTTTTGCATACTTGCATACTTTTGGTATTTTTTTGTTTATGCCCAAAAAAGGAATGTTTTCAGTTATAATTGCACAAATTCTCAAAAATTAAAACCGAAATAGACCGAAAATGGAAAAAATTCAAACTTAATGTGGGAAAAAATAAAACCGATTTCATACGTCCTTTGTCTGTTGCCCTGGATCTGTTTGGTAATTCTGCGCCTCAGATGTTTCTGAAAGCAGTTCTATCAGCATTCTGGGAGGTGATTGGTCCTTACAGCATCATTAGTTGAAAATACTTGCTGTTGAATCTCAATATAATACTAGTATTAATATGTAGCATAACTACATTCATATAATTAATGCAACAGCTCAAATAACAGTTTTAATAACACTAACCCAAATCAATATCGGAATCGAATCAAATCTTAATAATCGATTCTGAATCTTAAGAATCGGAATCGAATCTTGAATTTGAATCGATCCCCAGCCCTATTCTGCATGTAGTTAACTTCTCTGCTAATCAGGATTAGTTAGAATATCTGTCCAGCTCTTTGCATCACTAAGCTCTGAGAAAGCTAGACCCTATTATGTGATTTCTTGCTTGTGTTCTCTCAGACGTGAGTCGCTTTGCATAAAAGCGTCTGCTAAAAGACAGTAGTAGTACTAGTAGTAGAAGGATGATGTTGGAGCTCCCAGGAGGTAGGCCTGGAGTAAGACCAAAGAGCAGATTTTAGGATGTTGTGAAAGAGGACTCGAAGTTAGTGGGTGTGAGAAAAGAGGATGCAGAGGTTAAGGTTCGACGGAGGCGGATACTTCGCCGTGGCGACCTCTGAAGGGAACTGCCAAAACGAAAAGGAAGAAGATGTGCAAAGAGATGGAAAAGAACCCTCAAAAGCACTCATAACAGGGGTTGTCTAGTTCTTTTCATACAGTCTATTAGATTTGAAGTCCGCTTAGTTATTTGCACTTTTATTTGTTCATATTTCAGTTTTAATTGTGCAGTTTTGTACAATTAATCCGTTCATATTTGCTTGTTACTGGAAACTGGAGATTTAACCTGACCGGACCTGATGGAGGAGGTTCAGTGATCCTCCTGAATCCTACAAACAACCTCTTAAAACCATCACTGATCCTTTGAAACTACAGACAAGCACGCGCATTTCCAGAAGTCCCCTACACATACAAGACACATCTTCTTGGCTTATACGAGACATTAAAAAGGACATGACTGTGTCAGAAGACACATTTGGATAATTACAGGTGCTTAACACCAGGTGTACTCAAATGATCTGACATTAAAAGACGGCAGGAAGTTTAAAGCCACCAATTGTACTTAAATTGCTCTGTAAAGGCCACAAGATGACAGCAGGAAACACTGCCAGCTTCGACTCAGACACGCAGTGATCACTTTACCGGGTTTGACCTTAGACGCGTCGGGCTGCAAAAGCAAGGCAAGCGGAAACACGTTCACATCCCAGCCCGACTGTCGACATCAGAGAATCTGTCACACCCACGTCAACAAGGCCGGCATCGCGTTACCTCGGCACCTGGACTCAACCAGAGCTCCACGTCGTTAAAAACTTATGAAGCCTTTTCCTTTTTTTTCTTCAAAAACGTGTATCCTCAAGCAGAATGCTGACCTCACAGTCAGCGAGGAAAATAAATGATGTATGGGTACGTTTGGATGACATCACTCTGGAGGGAGCCCACAGAGGGGATCTTTCCAGTCTTCCATGAATTATTTTCATTTTTTTTTTATGAAATAACACGGTTGTAGCTTCTTTGGTTTGTTTTTTTCTGTTCCGGGCCTGAAATGTAAGGTTTGGGCGCCACTTTGGGATTGTAATAGTGACTCAGGACTGTACGGTTGTGATCTGGTGGGTGTAACTTTTTCCCTTTGACTCACCCTCATTGAGCAACTTTTCAGCTCGGATGTCAGAGTGTGTGTTTTCACATCACTGAGCTGGTAATTAGGAGCATGCTACGAAGGAAATGACTCACCTGACATGTTTACAGCTGTGCGACTCCCCGAAAAATCAGTTATTTTATGATTTATTGTTGCACAGCTTCCTAAGATGATGGCCCAGACTATAATTAAAGGAGTGCAGGGGGCCGCTGGAGCCAGACAGCGTTCGTGGCCAGTCGGTTGGGTTCCCGTCATGTGCGACGACACTCCAGCCACTCCGGAGGGAACGTTTTGTCCGCGCTCCTCTCTTTTAACACGCGTGGTTTTATTTTCACTCACGCGTTACATCCTGTTCTGCAGACATAAACCACTGAGAGTTGTGTTGTACGTGTCCTGAACTCACCCGGACACATTTTTTTATGCTTCACATTGAATGGCCAATTGCACGGCTGCATGCATGTTATTCAAACTGGAGGAATTTGGGCACTGATTTGTTACCAGACTCACGGCTTGTGGGCCTACCTTCAACCACAAAAATCTGTGTCTTTATCCCACAGAAGATTCTCGATCTTTTAAAATCGCTTGTTTTTCTTGGATGAACATCAAATAGATTATGTTTTAGAAAAGTCTAGCTGTTACTAGTGTTTTCGGCAGCCTGTTTCAATTTTAGTTTTAGTCTAGTCTTTGGGTCAAGCTATCGTTTTAGTTTTTATTAGTTTTAGTCACGTCCATTCTCCTTTTAGTCGTTTCAAGTTTCAGTCGACTAAAAGTCTGAGCATTTTAGTCTTATTTTAGTCAGAATTGTCCAGGACCATTTTAGTCTCGTTTTAGTCAAAGATTGTATTTAGCCAAACCCATTTTACAATTCAAACAAGGTTATCTTATTATTATATTATTGTTACCTTATAGACTCAAGAATACATTCATTTCAGATAGGCTACAGAAGACTCTAATTTGAGTTTACAACATATTTATTTTTCTGCATCTTTTTCTTTTTCGACGACACATTTGGTTTTCTTTTCCACGTCTATGTAAGAAAGTGTATTCAAAGATGGTCTCTTCTTCTTCTCCAGCCCCAGAGCAGATCCCCACGTTTCTCTATGTAACTTTGTTTTTAATGGACGTGAACCTAGAGCTCTGCGTTAACGGCATCAGCCTCTAACTCTGCAGCTGCATCTTCTGGATCTGATTCCCCGCTGCAGCGACTGGGATTGAGGACTAACGTCACCCAGCAGCAGAACTAAACCAGAGGAAACTACTGAAAACATGGAGATTAAGGATCTTTGGTAGAACATTTCATCTTGTTTTGGTCAACGAAAATGAAGACACATTTTAGCAGAGTTTTTATTTTGTAATGTACATTTTAGTGTCGTTTTTAGTCATTGACGATATTGCATTATATATTTAATTATCATTATCGTCACATGACCAGCATTTTTGTTGCATCTCGTCTCATTTTCCTCAGGTGATAAAGGATTGTTGACAACGATATTTAGTCATAATTTTCGCTGACGAAAGCAACTTTAGCTGTTACTCCATCAAAATTGAACTTAAATTAATTTAATTCCATGATAACCTTGTTTATAAACTGAATAAAGCAGGTAGAATTAGAAAACTGCGTCCCCTTAAATGAGTGTACAGGAAGGCAGGAAGACAAACAAAGGTGTTACGTAGTCTGGCCCCGGTGAACCGCGGAGCTCACGATTCCTTCCACGCTATCAATATTTCAGGCTTTCAGAAGCCCCAGCTTCCGCTCAGCAGTGATCCCACGTTGAGTCAGATGTTTCACTGCAATAGTCAGATCTCTGAGGGTGAGAGATATGCTGTCCATCATCTCCTGCTCCTCCGCCTCAGTTACGCAACATTAGACGTGGATGGAGGGAGTTTTCCACTGCTGCGAAGGGTTTTAAAAGCGTGTTGAAGCAGCCATTTCCTGCAGACCGAAGATTTGATCAGCATGCATGAATTAATAATTTATATTCTAATTAATCCAGTGACTAACTGTGCACATTAATCATTAATGTCAGGGAACACAGCACTAATTTGTGCCTGAATCATCATGTATTTTCAGCAGCCTCTTGCTTCTGTGTGGCCACTGGCCTTTGTCCAAATACCCCCCCCACCCCCATCGCCCCGCAGGACAAGCCAGTGAGCCACCTCTTATCAGGTGTGTGTGAAGAGCCTCCGCCACTCCATCTGTGGTGACCTCTTGAACCTCCTGTTAGGATGAGGTCATCCCCCTCGGTGTTTACCAGGACACGCAGGAATGTCTGCAGCATGAAAGGGCTGCTGGGAATTGCACAGGGGGCCCGTTTCAGATGGGAGCTGCTCTTCCCTGAAGGGCCGAGCGGGTGGCCTCCGGCTCAGAGGTTAAATAAATAAAGCTTTACGGCGAGCAGCGAGCATGGAAATCGTTCAGAGGAGTCGAGCTGACGGCACTCGAACACGCTGTTTTCCTGACGGCGTCGTAGCTGGTGGTGGCGCTCCTCAATCCAGTTTCTAAAAAGGTCATCCAAAACATGTGTCCACCAGAGTGTTTAAGGGTGGGCATATTTATGCAACCACGTTCCTTTACGTTTTTTATGTTATATTATTCATCTTTAAAAGGTTTGTTTTTCAATTGCATTGTACAGGTTATAGGTAACACTAAAGGTAAAAAAGGTTGTGAAATTTGTCTTGCTCATTTTTTTACATCACGAAAACTTGGCATGATGGATGTATGTATGTATGTATGTATGTATGTACATACACACACACACACTCGGGCAACTTCTCATATGGATTTATTTATGTATTTTGTTTCATTCTATAAATCCTAAATGCACTAGTTTTTAAAAGCTTAACCTTTTTTGTGAAAAGGGTAGGCGTCATAGGCTTAGGCCTACACCTTTTGGTCCTTGATTTTTAGTTAAAATTGTGTGTAACACACACACACACACACACACAATATATACATACACACTGTGTGTGTATATATATATATATATATATATATATATATATATATATATATATATATATATATATGCCAAACACTTGACTTGACATGACATCGAGTTCAGAAGATCAGCAGATACTGCAGGTTTTGAGTATGAACTCAGGCAAAGATGGGGGCGGGTGTTCATGGTTCGGTCTATGATGTCACTGCAACATTTTCAAAGTAATAAAGTCATGCGATTTTCCAGCAGATGTCTTAAAGATCTTAAAGTAAACAGGAAAGTGATCATGAGTAAAATTGCACACAAGCCGGACGTACACTGGGAAACACAACATGCTTATTGAATAGCAGCATTTGTTCGGCGCTAATGGACTGCAGCGTTCAAATCCGGCCTCTTCACCGCATCCTGTGACATCCCTCGAAGGCACGAGGATTTGAGCTGATGGGGCGACACTGAGGAGTGAACCTTGTCACCACCAGCTCCCTGGATACCTTCAGATACATGAGGAACAACTGACGGTACGAGCAGCGTTCACAAACAGTTCAATCATTTAATGACATGCAAGCACAATTACAGCGTATCAATAATACTGTAGAATCAGCAATATAATGAACTTTTTGATATAAAATGCAACACAATGCACAAAGTTCCTTATCTGAGTAAACAAAAAACCATATCAAATCATGAACAAGCTGCTCTTAAGCCCGTGATTCATTCTCTGACGATCTGCCAACACAAAACTTGTCAGAGAAAAACTTGCTATGAAATAAAGTTTCCTGCGCCTGAGAAAATCTGTAATTTAGTTGTTTGTTCTGATTTAACGGGAGTTATTCTTTACCTCCACCCATCTGCTGTTCCTCTTAAGGGGGAAGCTGTAAGAGTGAGAGGTTTTTTTTTTTTTAACTCTGCATTTTAATTATCATGTATGGGGGAGAATGGGGTTTGGGCCCCGTTTTAACTTTTTAAATTGTACAATTTTTAAACATGTAAAGTACTACGCTACATATGAAAAGTGATTGATTGATTTATTGAGTGCATGATAAGATAAGATAGTCCTTTATTGATCCCCAGAGGGGACATTCGGGTGTTATAGCAGCTCAAAGTTGGAAAACATGAACTCAGACAAATAAACGATAAAGATAATAAGTATGAAAAATAAAAAATACAGTAAAAAGAAACTGAAACTCCTTATCACCCTGTCAAGATGTCTGTGTTGACCACAACCAAAACCAAACAGATCCCTTTTTAATTCTCTCCTCAGCCACCAGGTTTATGAACATCTGCACCTCAGAGTTGGATCACCAAACAGACTTTTGTGCTGCCATTGCCTGTCGGATAAAATGAAGAAGCCGTGAGTCGCTCTTTTGCCGATTTCCGCCCCCTGACTCAAACGTCTGACCAATCGGTGGCCTGTAGTGTGATGACGTCAGATTCAGCCGACTCAGCCGCTTAGAACCTCGGCAGAATAGTTACAGAAAAAGTATCAACTCGGCACACGTCCACCCGCCTCAACCCCTAGTGGAGAAGCGCAAAACCGGGGCGAGTCGAGTCGCGCTGAGTAGGTACTAGTGGAAAAGCGCCATTAGGCTACAACTCCAGCTGTCGCAGGCCTCAAGAAAACGTTTCAGCTTCCAAAGAAACGAGCGTAATGTGCGATCTTACACCAGTTTTGATCCTATGAAAACTGAGGTAAAATAGCAGCTTGAAATATTTGCTCCTGGGCCAAATTAAACAAAGCAGGTACTCTAAAGCCGACGTAGGAGAAAACACCGGCTCATAAAATGCTTTCTCTTTATTCACCAAAATACTAGCGACGTACTTTGCCTGCTACGTTTTGCACGCTGATTAAAGCAGTTCAACTCATAGGTTAAATAAAAAGAGGTCCTCGATCCATTCAGATGTCCCGGCCAGGTGGAAACACACAAACCAACACCCAGAGGGACAGTATTGACAGTGAGGGAGTATCTGAAGTCGTGGCTTGGGGTTACAGCCAGCTGTAAAACTATATGTTGCAGTGTCATGTTTAGGTCCGAGGACCTCCGCGGCTGGAAGAAAGACATTCTTTGTCTCCGCAGCTCTGTTCGCTGAGTGCCGGACCCTGTGAAGCCCCTGGAAAGCTCGCTTCCTCTGCTCTCGGATCACTAATCACAGCAGGGAAAATGTCGAGCGGCCCATTGTTTCCACTTTCGGTGTCAGGTCCTAGCAGGTTACACAACCCACGTAAAGCCCGGCTCGCTCTGTCCGGCACGGCGGATGTGGTGGCTGCTTTTAGCGAGGTCTTGGCATTCTCTGGTTACTGAGTGTGCAAGCAGACAGGTCCTTGTGTGTATCCCTTACACTTGCTCAGGCAGGCAGGAAGTTCCTGTTGACATGAATGAACTCGCCTTTCAATAATGCAGGAGGAGCTCAGGGGAGAGCGGCTGCCTGTCTCCAGGGACCATTACCTCAGCAACTGTCCTGCTGTGTGTGTGTGTGTGTGTGTGTGTGTGTGTGTGTGTGTGTGTGTGTGTGTGTGTGTGTGTGTGTGTGTGTGTGTGTGTGTGTGTGTCAGGAAGAAAGAGAAAGGAGAGAAGGAAGTGTTTTATGTTAAGTGGATGCATTAGTGTGTGTCTGTGCGGGTGCATCATCACGGGGTGCATTTTAAGAAAAAGATGCTGCTCCTCCAGCTAAACGGGGTTTCTTTCAAATTCAGAAGTAAATTAGAAATGGATGAACGGTGTAGATTAACATTAATGATTGTTTTAATGCCACTGGTGCATCTATTGGCACTTTTCCACTAGAACCTACTCATCTCAACTCGGCCTGGTTTCTTTTCCATAACAATTCAGCACCTGTCGAAGTTTTGCCTTAATCCGACCGATATCGTAGTTTTAAAAGCCATGTATGCACCTTAGCAGGCTGTAGTTGAACCAAACCGAAGCTCTGGAGATCAAGCTTGTCGTGCCAGATGATGCGTCCTAATCCAAGTTATTCAGGCATGTTTACCAACCCACGTTTGGCCGATCTAGCGACCGCCCCGGGACCCCCCCCTTCTGGAAGTGATGACACCGCGAAAGCCAGAATATCAACACTGAAGAAGAAGAAGAAGAAGAAGAAGAAGAAGAAGAACGCCACCTAGCATCGCACAGTTGAACGCACCTCACTCATGTCTTCTCGTGCAAGTACACTTGATTTTTTGCGAAACTCCAGTTTCATACTGAGCTAGAATGTTGCCAATAGCTTGATTTATATTGTGCATGTAACCGTACTGATTGCCAAGAAGGAAGGACATCAGCAGCTGTTTTAGAAAAGCAATTGTTCCTTAACGTCAGTCTGAAAATTGCTCTAAAAAGCCTTTTCAAACAGTTTGGAGGCCAACATTCTACAGTTTTAAGGATTATTAATGATTGGAAAGCTTTCCAGACATTTGTTGAGCTTCCCAGGAGGGGATATCCCATCAACACACTACCAATAACGATCACAAACTGTTGAACATTTTCAGGAAGTAAAAGGTTTCAGCATGTGGGATTGGGGCCAGAATGCCTCTTAAGTGTCGTGTAAAGATAAAGCAACAAATCGTGGGTAAAGTTTTACTGCCCAACTTTTTAAAAAGCATGAAATGCAACAATGTGAATAAATAAATTAATAATAGAACGCATACATTAATCTGTTAATGGTGTAATGTTGAAAACGAAGCTGATTGTAACCAAAATTGTAAAATGAATGATTAAAAAAGGAAACTGAAGGAGATAATATTACTGAATCTAATATAATATGTTATCTGTGTCTATTTTGGATTTTGGCCGTTTTAGTCGTTCAGAACCTGCCCAATCAAAACTCTGTGTTGACCACATGAACACTCAATCAGTGCATCATAGACCAACCAAAACCAAAAGCACGTATGTTTTATTTTCTTGCCCTCACATTTTCTCTGCCAGACCTAGCATCAAACAAACCATTGTCCCAGCAGCGGCGTGGTAAATGGTCCTTGTTATGCGACCAGACTAAACAAGCCAGACTACACAAACATGCCTGTTTGGCCATAAAACCCCACGAGTGCAGCCTCCCCTTCCAATCAGCTCAACCTCCGCACTCCACTCCACGACTCAGCAGCTCTTTTGAAGTTCCCACACAGTTCTCCACCATTAGCCTTCCTCCCATGTGCTGCGCCACAGCTACGTAATTATCAGCCGACTGCTGCTCCCATCATATCAGAGGCATCCCCGGGACTGAAGCCTTTACATTCCTGCTCCAAGCCCTTTAATAAGCTGTCAGGTTTTATTGACCTGAAGATTCCTTAAATCGTTGGCCAACTTGGCCCCCATGTGCTCATTAGGGCTCAGAAGGTTCCCAAAGAGAACGCCTTCGCATAACGATCAGTAGACTTTTGAAAAGGCAAGGCAAGTTTATTTGTATAGCAAAATTCAACACAAAGTCATTCAAAGTGCTTTACATCAACATTAAAAGCGGAAAGACACAATTTAACAGTAAATAACAAATAAAATGAAATAAAATGATAAGAAAAGAGGTAAAATAATAAAAAACACAAGTTGTTAAAAAGTAAGGGCAGTAGAGTACAGCAGGTACATATCACATTCTTAAAATGGCAAGAATTACATTTCTATACGGTCAAAACGTACAAAGACCAGGTCAAATACAGTATTGCAAAAGTAATCTAACAATTCTTACGGTGAATTAAACCAATTTGACAATTCTATGCCACAATGCCTGTTTCCAGGTCTTATTTCATACAACTGACGAGAATTACGTTTTTATACGGTCAAAACATACAAAGACCGGGTCAAATACAGTAGTACAAAAAAAATGACAAAAGAAAAAAGAAATTAAAGCTGCAAGCAGCGATGAACGGGCCCTCGCACCCTTGTGCACGTTCAGGCTGCAGTGGAAGCGCTTGTATGACTTGCATGTAGATTCTTCAGGCCTGGACATTTAGAGGATGACACCACCCACGACTCTCTATGGCAAACCATTCAAAAGTTATGGCAGAAAGTAGGAACTATCAAATATGACCAACCAGAAGAAGGGGCGGGGCTAATTCAGGCCAATGAAGGTCAAGTACTCCAGACCGAGTCCGATGACACCACCCACATGTCTTTATCACAACCCGTTCAAAAGTGGCAGAGAATAGGAACTATCAAATATTGACCAATCAGTAGAAGGGGGGGGCTAATTTGCACCAATTATGTTCAAAGACTCAATACAGAGTCCAATGAGACCACCTATGACTCTTTATATCAAAAGTTATGGCAGAAAGTAGGAACTATCAAATACGGACCAATCACATGAAAGGGGGGCACGCTTTTTGGCATCTATCGTCGCCATGGTAACACTTTTGACTGAGAAAAGTAATGCGTGTTATCACAGGATCGAAACGTACATTTTGATGTATAACACACCTTGGTGCACGTTACGGTTCGGGCCGTATTAACTGCCGAAGGAATGGCATAAATTGCGCCAAAATTACACGATTAATTCAAAATGGCCGACTTCCTGTTCGGTTTCAGCCATGGCGCCAAGAGACTTTTCTTTAAGTTGCGACATGATACAGGTGTGTACCGATTTTCTTGCATGTACGTCAAACCGTATTGTGAGGCTTGTGGCACAAAGTTTTCTAGGGGGTGCTGTTGAGCCATTTTGCCACGCCCATTAATGCAAACCATTAAATATCAAATTTTTCGCCAGGCCTGGCTTGCGTGCAAAATTTGGTGACTTTTGGGGCACGTTTAGGGGGGCAAAAAGGCCCTCATTTCGTTAGAAGAAGGAAAATAAAAACATTTCCTACAGATACAATAGGGCCTTCGCACTGTAAGTGCTCGGGCCCTAATAAATGGGAAAGAGCCTGTTTAAAAGTAGATTGTTAGAGGTACAACCCCTGCCAATCCATCCATCCATCCTGGCCTCAAGTGAGATATGTGGGCAACATATTCTCATCACTTATTCAAACAGAAGCCTCTTTACTTTTCTTAAATGCGTAATTTCCTCAGCAATGAGGTAGGCTCATGACTTGGTAATGGTTTCATTTGGAATCCCATGTCTGCTTTTCTTTTTGTTCATTGTTCAGCTGAACTGAAACTCTTTCTTCCCTTGCTTCTTTGACGCTACTCTAGACACAACCAGGGACTCCCTCCAGTCCGATGCCTTGCTTCAAAACTATAGCAACGTTAAAGGACACATGTAGTTGATACAGTTTCCTGAAGTCTTAATGAAATTATTGTGACATACATTGATTAAAAAAAAAACACACAGCAGAGATACCCTACGAAGGCTTCCTCTTCAACATGTTTTAACTTGTTTCTACTTGGCAGTTAAATTGTGTTTTTTTTGTTTATTTGCTGTTTTGGATGCTTTCCGGCTGAAATGATTCACACATATATTTCTGCCTCTTAAGATGACTAACCATGACAACAGGAGGGATGTTTTCAAGCAACAGCCGCTGACTGAGCTTTCAAAAGCCCCTTGAATCCCCAGACGAGTCAAAGATGAGACACGTGGTCTGTGATAATCATGGGAAATGTAGTACCGCTGGCAAATAAACTTACTGAAGAGATGATGAAGACACTGCGAGGGGGCTGGTGTTTTCCTTTTTATGAGTAGAACTCTCCGAGCTGTTTCTCCGAATCTCCGTAACTCTCCGAGTCTCATCCTGAGAGACTTCTCTGCAAATTAAAGAAAACTAATTTCCGTGGCTACAGGAAAATATTCCCAGCTCCAAAGTTTTTCTTTCTCAATTTTCAGACTATACAGAGAAAGGGAGACCGTAAGCGAACAGGTTGTGTAATCCAGATTACTGTGAAGGACTGTCTCTGCACCACAGATATTACATTGTTAAGAGTTTTCCGTCCCTAGGCGTTTTTAGATTAGACACCATCCTTATTATTATTTAACACGTGCAGGCCAATGTAAACGCAAGGTGCGTCATTTCCTGCCTGGTGACTGAAGCCGATTTGAGGGGAGGGAAGACGCGGCCGGAGGCGTTACCGAGCAGCACTTCGTAACACTTCGGCCTCTCTGGCTTCACTAACATCAGAAGAGCTGGCTGGATGCAGGAGATGGAGCGGGCGGTAGATCCACCACCACCCCCAGGTCAGTTCATGTATAAAAAAAAAAGGCAGAAAAGGCCAGATTCGAGTGTTAAGGGACTCATGTTACCTACAGAGAGAGAGATTTCAATCAAACCTCTTTATTTGATATGTTTTAAACTTCTAAACAGTTTCTCAACTGCAGAGTCCAGAAAAAAAAACATTGGATATAATTTATAAAAATATTAGAGGTGCATAAAGCTCCTGTAGTGGTCCTCAACTCAGCTAAACAGACCATAACTCAATCCACAACACACATTACCATTTTTCTGAGGTATATAGTGGCAAAAAGAACTGAGAAAGCTGAAGAAACATCTGCAATGACGCTTTAAAGTTACAGGCTGGTCTCAGAAATGACCTCTCATTCATGCACGAGAGACTAGACCTGAAACTACTGCACAGATCATTCCCACCAGGACAGCCAGGTGCTCCCCACAGGATCACCAGTGACCCGGAGCCGGAAGAAGATGTTGAGGCAGTCAGAGAACAAGGAGATCCATCCATCCATCCATCCATTTTCCACCGCTTATCCGGAACCGAGTCGCGGGGGCAGCAGTCTCAGCAGAGATGCCCAGACTTCCTTCACCCCAGACACTTCCTCCAGCTCTTCCGAGGGGAGTCCGAGGCGTTCCCAGGCCAGCCGAGAGACATAGTCTCTCCAGCGTGTCCTGGGTCTTCCTCGGGGTCTCCTCCCGGTGGGACATGCCTGGAACACCTCCCTAGGGAGGCGTAGATTGACCGGTAAATTGAGAGCTTCGCCTTTCGACTCAGCTCCTTCTTCACCACGACGGTCCAGTACACCGACCGCATAACTGCGGACGCTGCACCGACCCTTCTGTCAATCTCCCGCTCCATTGTTCCCTCACTCGTGAACAAGACCCAGAGATACTTGAACTCCTCTACCTGAGGCAGGACCTCTCCACCCACCTGGAGAAGGCACGCCAACCTTTCCCGGTGGAGAACCATGGCCTTGGTCTTGGAGGTGCTGATTCTCAACCCTGCCGCATCGCACTCGGCCTCAAACCGCCCCAGCACATGCTGAAGGTCCCGGTCCGATGATGCCAACAGGACAACATCATCCGCAAAAAGCAGAGACGAAATCCTGAGGTTCCCAAACCGGATCCCCTCCGGCCCCTGGCTATGCCTAGAAATCCTGTCCATAAAAATTATGAAAAAGACCGGTGACAAAGGGCACCCCTGCTGGAGTCCAACATGCACCGGGAACAAGTCTGACCTACTGTCGGCAATGCGAACCAGACTCCTGCTCCGATCATACAGAGACCGGACAGCCCTTAGCAGAGGGCCCCGGACCCCATACTCACTGAGTGCCCCCCACAGAATGGCACGAGGGACACGGTCAAATGCCTTCTCCAGATCCACAAACCAATTGTAGACTGGTTGGGCAAATTCCCATGAACCCTCAAGCATCCTGCGGAGGGTATAGAGCTAGTCCAGTGTTCCACGACCGGGACGAAAACCGCATTGTTCCTCCTGAATCCGAGGTTCAACTATCGGCCATATCCCCCTCTCCAGTACCCGCCGTAGACTTTCCCGGGGAGGCTGAGAAGTGTGATCCCCCTATAGTTGGAACACACTCTCCGGCCCCCCTTTTTAAAAAGAGGGACCACCACCCCGGTTTGCCACTCCAGCGGTACTGTCCCCTTCCTCCATGCAATGTCGCAGAGGCATGTCAACCAAGACAGCCCTACGACATCCAGAGACTTGAGGTACTCAGGGCGAATCACATCCACCCTCGGTGTCCTGCCACTGAGGAGCTTACGAACCAACTCAGTGACCTTGGCTCGGGTGATGGATGAGCATATCAGTCGAATTGAGGAGATTCTCGAAGTATTCCTTCCACCGTCCAACGATGTCCCCAGTCGAGGTCAACACCTCCCCACCTGCACCGTAAATAGTGCCAGCAGAGTACTGCTTCCCCCTTCTGAGGCACCAAACAGTCCGCTAGAATTTCCTTGAGGCCTTCTGTCTTCTTCCATGGCCTCCCCGAACTCCTCCCAGACCCGAATTTTGCCTCCAGTACTGCCCGAGCCGCGGCTTGCTTAGCCTGCCGGTACCTATCTACTGTGTCAGGAGTCCCACAAGAGTCGTAGAACGTAGAACTTGGGGGGGGGGGGAAGAACAAACTTAAAAAAAAGCTAATAAATTACTTTTTAAAGTGTATGTTGCATTTACTGAGTGAACTGAGGACTGAGGACCCGGATGTGTGGTCAAGGATGAAAATGTGAATATCTTTCAACAGCTTCAATAGCATCTTCCTCTGCTGTAGCCCATCCACACTTCCATTTCCCACCAGTCTGTCTCCAGCAGTCAGGAGAGACCAACTCATAGGACAGCTGTAAGTCCCGAAGGCAAGCATGCACCAGTGAGGTGGGATTCTGCAGCATCTATTTAAACCTAGCCCGACTTAAGAGAAAGCTCCATTAATGTTAAAAACATCCCACCTTGTTCCAGTACCTCAAAGAAATCTAATCCATCTGCCCTCACTGAAAATAAAGGAGTGGTAACAGCTGGTGGAGCTGACTGTGCGAAGAAGAAGAGAAGGGACAACACTGCAAAACACAACGATCTTCAGTCTGAGGTGTCTTCAGGTTCACAGAGATTTGGACTGCCAAAGTAGATCATTCCTGTTTACAGCTGTTGGACGGTGAATGAGTCATTTGTACCATAAAAGGTAGGAAATCAGAGCTCATTCTAGGATTGTTTTAAAATAATAATGATAGTAAGGAACACGGCAACCTTGAAGCATCGCGGATTCAAACACCTGCAGATTTGTTGAGTACTAGCCTTCAGTGATGTTGCTGTAAAAACCCATGAAGGGACAACAGAGCGCCTTCCAGACCCCATTAAAGTGCACTAAACATCTGTTTCCCGATCAGAAACCATTAGATTACCACTCAGTTATGTGGTATTCGGCGTACCATTCCCCTCTTTTGTGTTTTTATATGTGGGCTCGTAAACAGACAGATAGCCTCTGGCTTTACTGCTCCCCGCTCCTCTCCCTCATTTACGGACTTCCTCCCACAGTGGCAGTAAAAAAAAAAAAAAGCTTCATTCCTCATTATTCCTCTGGTTTGTTGTTGCTCCAGATGGCAGGATCAAGGTGAGGTCAGGCAGACTCTTGACTGCAGGTTAGCGTAGGTTGCCTCTGCTGCTGCTCCGGCCGGATTCATGTAGATTTTACACAGATATGGCCTGGTTAAGGGGTAATCGCATGCTGAGTCGCTTTGAAGTCCTACTCAGAGCACAGGGTATGAAACACTTTAAAAGTGGAACAAGATGGGATGTGCTGTGGAGTTTAAAAGGTCAGTCTCCTAAGTCTGTGTGATTTCAGTGTAAGTGATACGATGTTGGGAATCTTATTCTTTAAAGCCCAATTCATTCAAAATTACCTGTACAACATTTTTTTGTAAGCTGTTTGAAGTGGGGGGATAGGAGGAAATGTTAAATGTTGTATCATTGATTCATCCACCCCTTAACATCTGCTTCTCTGTTCAATAAGGGGGCAAATACCGGCCTATCCCCATCCCTAACACTTCCATGGTGATGTTCCCAGGCCATCATGTCCTCAGTCCGCCTAAGGGCCTCTTAGGACATGCAAGACACAACCTGATGCCCAAACCACCTCAACTGGCCCCTCCAAATGTGGAGGCGCAGCTACTTTGATTTCCTCTTGAATGAGAGAACTCCTTAACCTCTCTAATACCCTTCCTCCTCCAAACCGGTTCCAGGGCTGGTCCTGGGCCAGTGCTGAGTTTGGAACTGGGCTTTCTGTTTCCACTGACAAAGAACTGGCTCTGAGGCTGAGCCAGAAAAAAACTGTTTCAAGGTAGCACCAACTCCTTGCTGGGCTAAAGGAAAGGGGCGGAGTTGTTGAGACCAACGGCCCTGGAGCCAGTTTGGTGGAAAAGGGGTATCAGGGAGAGTCCAGCCACCTTGCAGAAGAAACTCTTTCCAACTGCTTGTATCATCAATCTCACTCTGTCGATCACTACCGACGGCAGTGAACACTGGTGTCAAAGAGTGTGCATGACTGCAGATGCCACACTTATAAACTATTTTACAGTTGAGAGTTCAGTACAATCGAGTTCTGGGTGCGCCCACTATGGAAAACACCGGAAGGAGGAGTTTCACAGCTCCACTGGACATTACAGAGGTTTCCCTTAGGAATAAATGGACTAACCTTTCGAATCACATGAGTGCCCAGAAAAACATGGGGAAATATAAAATTTCGGACGGCAGAAGATATCCGATTCATACCTGATCTATTTTCACATATGAATGACACCTGAAAACCATCGGAAAGGATCTGGATCCATGAGATCTGAAACAGATTGCATTCCCGGCGACATGCTGCAGGGATCTGTCATTACTAGTAGAATTGGAAATAACCTAAATATCCAAAAGAAAAAACTATAATTCAAAGTCGGAATCTGCTTCTTTGTATTGAAGAGTCTCGCAAGGCGAAATTGTAGGAGAGTTACCATCATTACGAGAAGTAACGCAGGACGACATTTCACTAGACTTATGCTCATTTGAAAAACGTCGCTCCCCCTGCGGCGGTGCCTTGCCGTTATTTCAGAATTGCTTTTGTTGTCCATCTACTGAGTACTTTTGAAACCTGACATACCGTATATAACATATGTCATGCCGATACAAGATATGATCAAAGTGTAAACTTCTGGCTTGAAGGGGTTTCTCACCATCTAGGAATTACAGCCATTCAGTTTTCAGGAGCTCAGATGTATTTGGACAGTTGACGGCTAGAAAGTTCAATGGCTAATGGTGTTTTCTTTCTTTGTTAGTTTAAGAAAAGTGAAACTTCGGAAAAGGTTTGGAGTTTATGTCAGACGCTGAGTTAGTGTTTGACCGGAGCTCCCAATATGACGTCAGAACGGATCGCAATGCAAGTGAAGAAGGCCCACATTGCACTGGAAAAAAAAAAAAAAAAAGACGCCAAAAACCTTGAATATGGCCAAATCAACAGTTTCCTCAAGACTTTTAAAAGCAAAGACATTGAATTTTCTTCCTCCAGACTTCAGGCAGTCAATAACCTCAAAGAACTTTCAGCCAAGTATCAAAAAATGTAGTTATATTTACAGTTATTTGACTTTGCCCCGTGAAGGTTAGGGTGTTTCGATTAAAATATGTCAATGCCACATTTCTGTGGACCTCTTAGATTAAAGCTAAAACTCTACACTTTGATCTCATCTTGAATGCTTTATTTCACGTCCATTGTAGGGGTGTATAAAAGGTAAAATCCTAAAAACGGTCATCGTCCAAACACTTGTCGACCTTAAAAAAAACGATGTCACAGATAAAGACCTCAAAGACCTCAGGTCACAAGTGCATACTTGGATTTTTGTATTTCTAATTTTGCTTTGGGCTCCAGTTAAGAAATGACATTTTTTGACTTAGACAGCTAAACGTGTGATGTTCACATATGTGTACACCAGGTCCTAGGAGGTTAAGGCCACATCAACTTGTTGGGTAGACATTCGGTGCATTACATTCAACAAAAAATTGCAATTTTTAAGGATGTTTTTTGCAGCTGAAAACTCAGATCCCTGTTGCCCCTGAAGTAGGGAATCTGTTAAAAGGGAACAAATGCTAAACTTTATTTAAATTCAATAAGCACCTATAAATATGAATGATTAATACAACGAAGGTATAATACACATAGGCATGTACCTATGGACACGTGTATGTATGTATGTACATACACAGTATGTGTGTGTGTATGTATACACACAGTATGCGTGTGTGTGTGTGTATATATATATATATATACATACATACACACACGCTGTATTGAATTATATTTAGTAATGACGTGGAATATGCTGTATGTTTGTGTACAGTTATTTGGTTTATACTCGGGCAACTTCTCATATGGATTTATTCATGTATTTTGTTCCATTCTCTAAATCCTAAATGCACTAGTTTTTAAAAGCTTAACTTTTTTTGTGAAAAGGGTAGGCGTCATAGGCTTAGGCCTACACCTTTTGGTCCTTGATTTTTAGTTAAAATTGCACACACACACACACACACACACACACACACACACACACACACACACACACACACACACACACACACACACACACACACACACACACACACACACACACACACACACACACACACACACACACAAAATATATAATTTTTTGGTATTACACTGAATATTTACACCTGTACTTTGGGTTATTTGTGTTGTGGAAATTGAAAGTACCAATAAACTAAACTAAACTACATGTACACTCCTGCACATCACGTGCAATGCATCTCTGGACAGCAAAATGCTCATGCCAACGCTGTTGGTCGGTCACTTTTATATACAGTATATAGATTATCATTCTAAATGATACCACAATCTAAGCTTGTTAAAACCCCCATGAGAAATGTAATCGGTGCACAGCTGATCAATACTGGGGTAAGTGCCCGAGTAAAAGGGTCTACTGTCATCTGTGAGAGGTTCTGCTCCACTAAACTGGTTATGTGGGCGGGGCGGTGATGACGAAACCTTTGTTCCTGTGCGGAAGTCAGACGCGATATCAGGCTTCCCACTCAATAGAAGGCAAGGCAAGTTTATTTGTATAGCACAATTCAACAAAAGGTAATTCAAAGTGCTTTACATCAACATTAAAAGCGGCAAGACACAATTAAACAGTAAATAACAAATAAAATGAAATAAAATGATAAGAAAAGAGGTAAAATAAAAAAGTAAGGGCAGTAGAGTACAGCAGGTACACATCTCCTTTCTCTTAAGTTTCTATACGGTCAAAACGTACAAAGACCGGGTCAAATACAGTATTACAAAAGTAATCTGTAACAATTTGTACGGGGAATTAAACCAATTTGACAATTATATGCCACAATGCCTGTTTCAAGGTCTTATTTCACACAACTGACGATAATTACGTTTCTATACGGTCAAAACGTACAAAGACCGGGTCAAATACAGTATTACAAAAGTAATCTGTGCCAATTGGTGCGGTGAAGCAGACCCATTTGACAATTCTACATAGAAACCTAACCTTTGGTGGCTACAACCAGCTGAGTAGCAGCAGCTTCCTGGATGAGTGTTCTGATGACTTGTGGTGATTTAGGTGATGAACTCAAGACTGTCTGGATGAAATAACTCCCGAGGGCTCGCATCCAGTCACAACATGCTAAACGCTGCATTGCCTTTCAGACTCGACAGGCTGAAAAGGTTACCGTTGATCAGGGCAGTGGGGTGTAAACTCTTGGTCAATTTGGCATTTCGTGCACATTCAGACAGACCATCCTAAGGCCAAGCATGCACCTGATGCTTAATGCTCAGATTGATGTTCTTTTTCCCGAAAGCAAACTCAGCACTTTGGCATTTCTCATTTATTTGTTAGTACGTGTAGCATTGAAGTAAAACTGCAAGGAACATTAATAACCGTGCCTCATAAACCATGAAAAATTGACTATTGGGCTCATCTCAGCCATGACAGAGTAGCCGTTAACCTTTATCTGCATCTCCTCGTCTAGATTTTCTCTTTGTCAACTCAAAAGCTGACCTCTCAACCCCACGTTGACCCCGGGAACCCCCACCAGTGGCGACTTGAATGGACTACAGGAAAAACACCACTTCATGGTCTGCAGGAAGCCCTGGACCTTTGACCCCGCCACCTCCCTCTCTCTCCACCCCAGGGGGTGACAGTTTTCCTCACCTCCCGACACTGTCGCTCGTCAGAGTTGCTGCGTGAGTAGAGAGGGAAGACAACTACTTAGCACGTGTTAAAAAGCCTGCCTGTTTCATGAGGTATCTTTCTTTTGACAGCAATCGCATTGAGTGCATTTACATGGGAAGTTTAATTCCTCTGTAATTCAGAATTAAAATTAAATCCAATTTAAAATGAGTAAAAATGACCATGTAAACACCTAATTCCGAATGAAAATGGCCATTCCGAATTAAACTTAATTCCGAACTGGCGGGTTTATTCAGAATTTATTTATTCATTTTAAATCCGAATAGAATAATTTCACGATCATGTATACACTCATTCCGCTTTAAATTAATTCCGGTCTTTCTGCGCTGCTCGTTCACTTGCCCGTCTGTCACCATGACGCTTATATTCCGCGCTGGGCTTGTTTTGCAAACAAAGTTTCAAGATGGCAGCACGTAGTAAACGGTGGTCAAGAGCAGAGACTATTTATTTAATAACTAGCTTGGAGGACCTGGAAATAATTAAAAGAACAGATGGCAGGAAACATAAAAATTGTGAG
Source organism: Cololabis saira (assembly GCF_033807715.1). Classification (NCBI taxonomy): domain Eukaryota; kingdom Metazoa; phylum Chordata; class Actinopteri; order Beloniformes; family Belonidae; genus Cololabis; species Cololabis saira. Next base: position 11,274,763 of record NC_084591.1, read on the forward strand.
CTTTTCAAAGTTGTAGCGGCTACATTTTTAGACGTAACTTCCGATCCGCCCCCCTATCCAATCAGAACCTTCCCAACCCCAAGACCGAATTGGATAAAGCCGATCAAACGTGTTTTCCATGTAAACCTCAATTCGGAATTACTATTTCCATGTAAACTCGAAGGAAAATAGTTTAATTCAGAATTATCTAATTCGGAATAATTAATTCCGAATTAAAAAACATCAAGTAACCGTGGCCACTGTTCTTCTGCAGACTGGGAAAAAAAAGCATGTGAAGGTTTACAGTGGGTTAGTTGTGCAAAAGTTTGTCTTATGTTTGACAATTAAACTCTTGACTGACAAACAACACTTCCACTTGTTGTGCAATGAATTTAGATTAAATTATCTTCATATGTCCCATTAATCTGCATCCATGAACCGATAATGAGAGAGAAAAGGATTTTTGACATTTTTTGCTAAATCACTGGAACCTTCAAACGGGAATCTCTAATTTACAGAATTAAATCATTCAGACCATTAAATTAGTACTATGTGAACTCTTTGGTGAGTTTTGACAGACTTTTCAGCATCTGGGTGGCGACAGTTTAATCCAATTTCCGCGACAGCTCCTGCAGGGTGCCATCAGACTGAATGAAAGTAGTCGCTGCAGACGCTCTGCTGGGGTTGTCTGTGGTTGGTGTTTGGTCTTTTGTCTTGGCCGTATCCTTCAGTTCACTCTGGTGGTGAATTATGAGCCGCTACTTTGACTTTTTTTCTGCAGGGACTTTAATTTTGGCCAGTCTCACGGAGAAGCGCCGATGTAACAGGAAGCTGCCAACTCCATGCTTCACCAGGAGGTGTAATATTTGATGAGGAAGGCCTGATGTTCTCCAGAAAAATGAGTTTTGGAGCCATAAGAGTCTAAAAATTGTTTTCTGAGATACAAAACTCTTTTCTTTAGAAGATGTGTGGCTTTAAATGATTTGATGACGCGTTCACATGCAGAACTTTCTACAGTCTTTCTGATTTTTTTTTTTTTTGATTAATTTGAAAAAAAAACAACCTCTAAACAAACATTTTCACTTTCCAGAAGGGGACAGAAAAATGACGTAATTTGAACTGTGAACATTTTTTTATTAGAAATATATATCTTTACAACTGAATTTGTGTCATTAAAGTCTCCAGACAATAATTTCAATGAGTATAAAAGTGTAATGTTTGTAAATCACATCAGTGTAATGTTGTAGTGAATCTTCTCTGCAGAGTCGAGCTAAAGTTGACGTCGTTACACGGTCGTGTCCGCCGCTGGTTCGTCTTATGAAGACGGATAATTAGATAAAAGTTTGAAATTAAAGAACACTAAAGTTGGCCAGTTGGCCCACTTTCCTTCATTACTGAAAACTGGAAGTCATGAGTTCAGGGTTAAGCTCTAATCATCCGTGCTGCTCCGGGGTCAGAGCTTATTAAATCAATATCAAAAATGCTTCTGATTGCTTCCTCCATATGTGGTTCACGCAAAGGAAGTTCTCCTTCACGGTTTCTGGAGAGCTATTTATCTAATTATTAATGTATAGAGCGTTGAACTGATAAAACGGATTACACACGTGATGTTGTCTCAACTATTGATAGTGCCTTAATCAATTGGATGTCAGATGATGGTGGAAGTCATGGTTTTTCATAGATACATTAAAATGCTTGGTTTGTGTTCAAGTACATCTACCTTCACATGTGTGAAGCTGCAGTTTGCCTCCAAAATGGCTTTTCCTCATTATCATATTAGCTGGCTATTGACTTTAATTTAAATGACGAACTATATGCTCCAGCACTGATTAAATACGTTGATGATATGCTTTCTTGAAGATTTCAGCGTCAGAGGAAGCCTTATTTATCTCACATACTCTGGTTGTCTTGCAGTTAAATGAGCACATGCTGCTTCTTTGCTACAAGGAAGGGTTTACGTGTGAATGCTAGAGCAGTAAAGGTAGGTTACGTTTAGTTGCAGAAGCAGATTACATCAGTCTGACCCTTCTGGCTTCCAGATATTGATTGTGGGGATCCTGAAGCATCAATTTAAGCACCGAACTAGCCTCAAATGACTCAAACAATAAATTAAATGGATTGTGTTTGCATACATAGGGCCCGATTTACTAAGATCCTAAATAAAGAGTACTAAATTGCGTGTGCACTGAAAAAGTTTGCGCGTGCTGTTGTTGCGTGGTTTGCAGGTGATCAACTAAGATTGCGTGCGCAATTGATAACAGGTGCAAACAGCAGTATTTAAATGAGGTGTTGCGTGTCTTAAGGTTTGCGAGCGCAGATCTGCGCCATGGAGAGTCTGGATGGAATGCACAGTCACAAGTCACAAGCGCATAATGAAATTGAACGAGTTGGAGTTAGAGATATTAGTGGAAGAGGCAAATAAACACATTAATGAACTACAGCAAATAAATTTAAACATTACCAAAAGAAACGCAATATCGGAGAAAACCTGAGATAGAATAAATGCAGTTGGTAACACAAAAAACTGAAAAACGTCTGGTTTTTCATATTTCAATTTTAGGCACAGATCAAAAATACGAAATAGAAAAACGGGCCACAGGACTGAATTTGATTTTAATATTTAATTGGTCGGGTTTGCGTGACCCGGTGGTGCTCGGCATGATCTGAGGAGAAAAAGACAATCAGACGCAGAGCTGGAGAGCGCTTTGATTCATCTATTTATGAGTTAAGTTTTTATTCAGATGTCCACAGTATATTGCAAATATTATATAGCAAACACTGACAGTAAATCTGTGACAGACGGGACCATCATATGGCCGAAAAAGAGAAGTGTTCAGAACAGCGCACAGAGCGCACACTAAAGGCTGATTTATGGTTCCGCGTCACACCAACGCAGAACCGACGGCGTAGGCTATGCGGCGACGCACACCGCACCGCGACCCTACGCCGTCGATTTAACGCAGAACCATAATTCAGGCGAAGCTGCAGTCTCTGCGCTGATCCTGACACAGCGGGTCGGAGCGGATTTGGTCATGATGTTTAACCTGTGTTTTGTGATTAATAAGCACAGGTTTTAATTAAATGTAATTTACGAAGGATGATTTCACGTTCAATAAGATAAGTAATCAATAAAATACAAAGTTTTCCAGCGCTATGTGGAGAACAACATGCACCGAACAATATTTAAACCGTAAAAACACAGTAAATGTGTCAAAGTGTTGATCCATCCATATCCTTAGCCAGTTTTTATCCTGTGCAGGGTTACGGGGGTCTGCAGGAGTCTATCCCAGCACATTACAGGCAAGAAGCAGCCTCCCTGGACAGCTCGCCAGTCTATCACAGGGACCAAATTGATGTTTTCCTTAATTTTTCTCTTCGATGTTTGTTAACAACCTTTCATCAATGCAAATTAACTATGGATTAGTGATATAAAAAAGCCAAATGTCCTCTTTAGATCAGCCTGACGGCCTACTGTGGGCAGAAAAGCAGTCGGGCTGAATGTCGGCTCCCGTCTCCCCGATTTGGTAAAAAAAATTAAAAATATTCCCAAACACACCAACCCGATGCCGACTTCAGCGTACGTTCTGCACATTTGCACGGCGTAATATGTCCCCATAACTGCAGGTGGCGCTAATATGTGATGTCACCCAAAAAGAAAATGAAAGAACAACCGGAAATGATGGATCGCTTTAGTTTCGAGTTCTGAACAGAGCCCCCAGAGTCAGTCAGTGTTATAATTACTGATAGAAGTCAAGAAGGATCGAAAATACAATGGCTAATAATCTAGTACATTTACCATCATCATTTCCAGTTAACTCTGATTCGCTAGTCAAGGGCTAGCCCTCCACCAATCAGATTGGTCACAGAAGCCGACGGCTAGTGGACGATTCTACATGTCAAATTGGCCAAAATGAACAGAGACACCAATGGACGACTGCACGGGACACACCAACCCATAATCAGGTTGGTGTGTCCCGGCCTTTATAGGTTTAAATGCCTGCCCAGGATGCATTGAGAGCCAACTCAATATATATTTCGAGGTGGTCAGGTCCACGGATACCGGATTGACCAGCTACGTCACATCCAGTGATGGTGGAGATGTGCAAATGAGGAGAAAGTTTTTTCAAGTGTTTGTGCAATATTTAGGAGTTTTTGGTGTTTTTTTTTTTTAGAATTATAGCCATTTCCTACATGCTCACTCCAGTTTTGGGACAGATAATCGCAGTAGCCTAGTCTTGATTCAGTTATAGAGACCTGGGGCCTCATGTACTAAGAGTGCGTGGATTTCAACATGAAACCGTGCGTGGAATTTACACAAACGCAAAAATTCAGATGTACAAAACTGTGCGTACGCCCAAACACTCCTCCCCGTCTCCTCCCTCAAATACATATGTTTGAATATGATAATGAATATAATTATCCATTAAAAACCGCAAAGAAATGTGCAAAAACAGGTAAAACAAATTTAAAAAAAAACATCGGCTCTGAGCTGGAATAAATCATTTATTTGGGGGCATTTCTTCTGATTTCAGCTGCATTGCATTATGGGTAATGCTGTTCTTTGCTTTGCGTTGCGTTCCTTGAAGAGTTTTGGTTTTACTATGATCATACGGGTTTGTGAATGTTTATGGGCAGCGTTAGTGCATCATTACACTCTGCTTTTCTTGTTTGTATTTTAAGAACCGACACCAGAACTTAAGTTGGTGGATGAAAAACGGCTCCTCGTTCCACTTTACTGTCACCTGTATTATAGACTAACGGATTAACACCAATGTACATGTTTATTGAGTCCTAAACATTGTGGATATCCGCAATCACCTCTCTCATAAGTATAACAATGTGAACAATATACATTTATATTTAAAACCTGAAGCATCACAATCTGATTCCTCTGCTGCAGAAATAAAGACAACTTGTGCCAACGGGATTATCGAGGTGCAAACGTGAGAAATAAAGAGCAAAGTTGCTGTAACTCGGAGTGTTGCATCCGCAGAAGGAGAGACCGGTCTAGATCCCTGTCCATCACCGGAGAAACACTTTCTGGATCCTGCAGCACCTGCAGCTGACTCCATATCAGACTCTGAAAGTTGCCTAAACATTCAATAAAAACTTTATTCATCATTGCTGAATTACATCAGTTCGTACCAACCAACGTTTCCGTGACATCTTAGTTTTATTTTAAAAGACAACTTTACAGAACCGGTTTTTCGCTGCAAAATGTATTTTAATGTTTTTCTGTCCAGACACAGTTATGGGATGTTTTAGGATCTGGCTTTAATCTCAGGTACTCGTCCCATACAGTCGTCATGGTGACAGAGAGATGTCCGACCTGTCAGCAGCAGCATCATGTTGGTCTGAACCGGAGCAGCTGGTCCAGTTCAGGGCAGAGATCCAGGAGGATCCTCTTGGTACCTAAACCAGCAGATGATCCAGTCTTAGTCCTGGACCAGCAGATCAGTCTGGTCCCTGAAGACTCGCTCCTGATCCTGCCATCAGCAGGTTCCTCTAACGGAGCCAAAGCTGCCATTGGGATTTGTGGGTTCCATCGTTGAGCTCCTGCCTTTAGTTGTTTGTTCAGATCATGTGGTTGATTGTGAGATTGTTGCAGCTCCACTCTTGTGTAACTTATCTGGTGATTTGACTTGACCTTGAACTTGACTGGGGACTGTTGTGTCCTTCACGTGGTCGTGAACTTATTATTCTTTGTACATCCGACCCTGAGGGTAGAAAGTGGCGAACGCACATTTTTTGTGCGCCGCACTCTTAGTACATAAGGCCCCTGGAATGGTTGCTGTTTGTGTCTCTGCCTGTCCCCGTTTGTTTGTTTTCTCTCTTGCAGATTCCAAAAGCTTAAGTGCCCGTTGTGTGTTTTCCTGCGTTTCTCTCATTTAAGACTTGCAATGGATGCCTCCCCCACCCATACATATATTTGAAAAAAAAAAAAGCGTCACACAATGAGAAAACTGGCTTCTGTTCTGTTGCTTGTACCTCTGAGTATTTAATATAAATAAATAAATAAGGCTCTCCAGTGGCACCAGTACCAATTTTTGAGTTGGTGGAAGATGAAACAATGACTACGTTTACATGCAGTCAAAATTCGGGTTAAGGTCAATATTCCGGTTACTGAAACATTCAGAATAATCTGTTTATATAATCTGTCCAGCGATGCACGGAGAACCTCATGACGCAATTCCCATCATTTCCGCTTCTTCTTCCTGTATCCAAATCCAAAAACAACAACAATAACAGCAGCACGGCAGATAATGAACAGCCCAGTAGAAGTCGTTTTGTTTCTCGGCCCTGTAGTTCGCCTTTTTCAACGTCTTCCAGCGGCGCTTGATCTGGTCTGGCGTTCCTACAAATCCTGCTTCGTGCAACTTTTCGCTCACCTTTTTGTAAATCTCGCTATCCCAGTACTTACTACCGTCTACAAATGTTAAAATGTTCATATCTTTCATTACATTTATGAAGTGATTAGTCTCCTCCTCACTCCAAAAGTGTGGCGTGGTCTTGTGTTTCTCCATGTTTATAAGAACTTCCTGGACTCAAAAGAGCAAGATTCCTTGCGAAAACAACATGCGCAGAAAACAAATTCCTGTTCCTTTTGATGGGGATATCCCGTTAGGCATATACATGACCAAATATTCGGGTTAGAAAAGGAGTAACCCAGGGGTCGTTCAAAGGGGTTATTGGAGTTTACATGGCCGTGCGCAACAGGGTTATTGCTAATATTCCGGTTAGAAAAGGGTTATTGACTGCATGTAAACGTAGTCTGTGAAGCTGCATCTTAACACCAGGTGTGAACAGATACCAGGCCTAAGATTGAAAATCCAGAGAAATCCAGAGAGCAAAAAGGAACCTTGCAGAAGTGATACTGGAGAAATAAGTGACGGAAGGAATGGAAAAATCAGGGATTACTGCCTTGTATTGTCCCGCTGTTAATCCCCCTCTACTTCACACAAAAACCTCTGACATCTTTCATTGGCTCAACCTCAACACTTCCAGTTGCTACCACACTTTCAGGGTTACATGATTCCCGTAACATGGAAGCACACAATCACATGTTCACCCCTAAGAAGCTCTGAACCCTCGGCGAGGCATCGTCCCTACATTGGAGGTGGGAAGCTCTCGTCAGTCATCGCTTCCACCCCTCCTCCTCAGTCCTGAATGTACTCTGCCCTTCTTTGGGGCCCCACAAGGCCTTTGTGCCGGTCGAAGGCCTGTGGCTAGCCGGGATGTAGGGTTGCACAGAGTGCTTCACTGGCCTGACATGTTCAAGGACTTAATGACGGGAAATATTCAAATTTCTTTTGTGCAGTTTACTAGCTGGCTATCAAACCTCTAGGGAATTTGAAAAAGAAAAAACAGCTGCAGGCATGGATTAAGTATTAATTTCACACTGAAATATGTTTAATACACGTACAGATACTGTTTCAAATTTCCAGGCATCCAGGTCATAGAAATTCCAAGAGAAGCTTGCATAGAAAATCAGCTGGACATGTCTTGGTCATGGTACCTTATCTGATCCAGCACTGTCATAAATATAGTGTTAATATAGCGGTACGTGCAGATATGTTTACCAACAGAAATCCAATATAACTGCAAAGAAAGCAATCCTATGGAGATGACTGAGACTCACGTAGAAGCAGCAATAGAAGGTGAATTCCCAGTTTATGACACAGAAACACAGTTAACTGCAATGCGCTGTATCTCTACAAATAAACACATCCTCTGGAAAATGTTTTCCATCATGCAAAGGCACTCCAAACCCTTAAAAACTAAGAAAAAACCAAGCGAGAGTTTTCTATACTACGTTCACACTGCAAACTTCACTACTCGGCTCAGATTTTATTTTTCTCCACATCCAACTTTTTTCCCCCCACCATCGACAGTTCACATTATTTTCAAAAAGGAAACTTAAAATCAGACTGCAGCGTAAACATCTCAAGGCCCTGATTTACCCACATGAGCAGAAGAACAATGTGATGTCTTATGCAGCATGCTATGGACAAAAGAAAACAGGAAAGCATGTTGACAGAAGAGGTCTATGGTGGGATAATGGAAACAACAGATGTGTGTGTCCACGGATTCTTACGGTGGTTGCTGTTCAGGAAGCAGGCACATGTTTTAGAACATGAGGAGGAGGCGGAGAGTTCAAATAATGAGGCAGGCATTGTTTGGAGCAAAAGCTGCTGCCTCTATGGAGACGAGCGTCTGGATGCCGGCTCTCAGGAGCGCTGGGACTGGGACGCGGCCGGCTTCAATGGGAGTGAAGCCATGAAAAATTCAGAATACTTACGTTTTTCCTGGATTGATGCATTATCCAAAATAGATAAAGCTTTAGTGTTGGATGTGTCAAACCTGAGGGGATCTCCTTTCTTTAAGGTTATTTATTTATAAGGGTGTAACAACATATAATCCCACGAAATTTCGCAATACAAAAACGTCACGATACGTGTCGTGGAAGTGACAAAATGTAGCGCGATATTGGGTTATTAATATAATGTGTTTACTAGTAACGTGCATCCTATTGGTGCAGTGGGATCACGTGACACGCGCCTCGACCCACGGACGAAAATCTTACTACACTCAGAATAAAACTAATACCGTTTTGCGGTCCTGATCACGGGACTCTTGCAGGGTTTTGAGCTCTGAATTTTCACTTATAAGGTGAGCATGAATCAATCTTTTTTATGATGTAAAGATTGTGTCGTCCCCAAAGGTGGGAGCGGGATGAAACGATAACGGGGTTCACCTTACGGCCACAGGCTGGGAGCATGTGGCTGAAGCTCTGAGCTCTGTCAGAAGCTCAATAACAGTCATGTTGCATTTTGAGTTTGGGACTTTTCATAGTTTATTTATTTATTTATTTAATTTTAGTTGTTACATTTTTGGAAAAGAAAAAGTCAAGTCATACATGAGAGCAAAATATTTTTACTTGTATGAAACTGAAGATGCATAATGCAAACCTGACATTTACTTTTAGTTCAGTTTGTGGAAAATGGTTGGCCTGGCTTTCTCTTTAATACTTAAACAGTTAAAAAGCATTACAAACAATAGGGCAAACGCACAGTATTGTTTTGTATTTTGTGTCTTTCAAATAAAAGACCATTTTTTTCTGTCATATGTTCCTCAATCAAGGTTGTTATATATATATATATATATATATATATATATATATATATATATGTATATATACACACACACTGCTATAATATCGTATCGTTATCGTGACCTCAATATCGTGTCGTATCGTGAGATTAGTGTATCGTTACACCCCTATTTATTTAACAACCACATTTGGGCCATTTGCTCAAATATGGTAAGGAAGCTTTAAGCAAGGAAATGCCTCAGTAAAGTTAAGTCACTTGGAAGTTTTTTACCCTTTATTGTTAAAATGCACCGTTTTATCTTGTGACCTAGAGCTGCCTTTTGTTCTGTTGGGAGACTGGGCTTCCTGCTGATCCAAGTGTGTCAGAAATGCATGGCTCCAAATTGCAAATTGGGGTGAGATGACTTTGCACCAGCACCCCAGCCACCTCCTTTTATTGCCCCGTCCTCTCCATGCCCCCCCGCCTCCTCCTCCCGGGCCAGTTGGAGTGCAGCTGTCGCTCTCGACTCTATTATTCAGCTGAAGGGGTGAACAGGGCAAGGAAGGGGAAAAAAAAAAAAAAAAACTCAGGGGAAAGTATGAGATGAAATTTTAGTGTTTCTGGGAAATTGTGGGTGTAGCTCCGGATTTCTTAAGCAGGTGTTAACTCTGTTTCTTTTCTGCCACTTAATCTTCAACTTCCTCACAGAACAACATACAAATATGAAACCAGTTTAGTAAAAACTAATAAAAGTTATGAAACCAGGAATCCAGTATACTGGTTTAAGTTTCACAAAGCTTTGTATTGTTTTGAAACAGAAATTGCCTCAACCGGCAGCATCATGCATAGAAAGGACATCTTTTATGTCAAATATTTAGTGTGTTTTGGCAAATAATCTGATCTTGGGTGGAGTATCACATCGAGGACAAAGACACTACTGTATGACTTCAAAAGTGACTTCACTTTCCAGTTTTTCTATTTCCTCATTTATAAAACAAAGGTGGTGACAGCAGGCCAACGTAAGTCATATTCAGCGCACTAACCAGCTACTTTACTTTGACCAGAAGGAAACTACCATGTAAACTGAACTCTTGTTTGCCCGTCAGGCTGTCGGCTCGCCTGCCTTCCTATCCATGTCACTTCTCAGGATCAATTTGGCTGAGTTGAATGAGGGGTCAAGGCAATTTAACACTCCTCCTGCATTGTAAAACAGGAGAAGAGGGGGTCAGGGCCAGGCAGACGGCGGTCAACTTTGCAAGGGCCGTCTACATTCCTCTGTGTTAGTGTTGTGAACTTCAGGAGGAAGGCTTGAAAGGAGCCAGAACACACTACCACTGGTTAACATCACCATAAGATGGATTCTTTTGTTTTAGAGACGTGTGACCATGTTTATTTAGGTTTGGGCTGTGAAAGAGAGAAAATTATTTTTGAAAAGGTAAAAGCCTGATGATATTTGATATCTTACTCATGGTGAAAAACTCTCATTTGGCAGTGGCAAAGAGAAGTATGTGAACCCTTTGGATTTAACTGGTTTTCTGCCACATTTTCCAAAAAATGTGATCTGATCTTCATCTTAGTCACAATAACAGATAACAGAGACAGATCAGTTATAATTTAATAAAGTTAATTTTGTCTATTGATTACAATTTAATTTGCTAATTCTTTAACAGACAAATAATTTAGGTTTGTTAATTACCTGACATATTTAGGCAATTCCTTCTTCTTTAGAGTCACAAGATGGTCATTTATCAGCTAAAACATGTCAGGTAATTAAAAAAACCGAAGTTTTGTCTGACAGAAAGAATTAGGAAATTAAGTTATAATAAACATTCACACTACTGGAGGAAAAAGTGAATAAAACCCATGAAGACCAACTTCAAAGAAAGCCAACATGTCAGACAGAAGTACCATTTGTGTCGTTCTCCACATATATATGATATATGATGAATTGGGTGATGTCCACTGCCAAAATTAGTTGTGGGTTCGGCGAGTTGCTCCGATTGCATTGCCTCTATCAAAAGTTGGCAGATCAGCTTTTCCCATGTCAACACATGCAGCCGCCAATCAAGTTGTGCCTGTACAGATGACACCAAGGCAATAAATTTGTACGCTGGTTGATTTGATCACACATCGGAGGAAAACCTCATCACAACCAAATTAATCTCCCTTCCTGAGCTTCCCATGAGCACAATGCACCCAAAACCACAGTGGGAGGCATATAGACAATCCCGTGCTGTGATGACAGCGTTGAACAGAAGCATTGGACACACCCTCCACTGTTTTTCACTGCAACGCAGCCGTGTGAATCCAGCTTAAGGCTGGAGAGAGATATAAAATCTCTCAAAGTGTTAACAAGCTGTCTCAATGGCCACGGTTACATGATGTTTTTTAATTCGAAATTAACTATTTTCCTTTGAGTTTACATGGAAATAGTAATTCCAAATTGAGGTTTACATGGAAAACACGGCTTTATCCAATTCTGCTTAAAGATTGAAAGAGTAGCTTAGCTATTTGCTTCTGAGGAAATATTTTGTGGACTGATGAAACAAAAATTTGACTTGAATAATTGCCAGTGCTACGATGGGCTGGCAACTTGTCCAGGGGGTGCCCCTGCTTTTTGACCGAAGAGAGTTGGGATATGCTCCAGCAGAACCCTGAAGTGTATATGATGGACAGATGAATGGATAGTATTTACCGCTTTATGTATAGCAAACAAAAGGGCATAGCTTATTAGCATTGAAACAACATCCCAGTGGTAAGGCATGGTAGTGGGATCATCATGATTATGGCTTGCTTTACCACCTCAGAGCCTGGAACACTTTGCAACCTGAAGGGGAAAATAAATGTTCTAGTTTACCAACACTTCCTCAAGAATAATGTGGGGTTGGTCATCCACCAGCTGAAACACAGAATGAGTTCTGTTTTGGCGCTTTTCCACTAGCACCTACTCGGCTCTACTCAACTCAGCCTGGTTTCTTTTCCATAACAATCCAGCACCTGGAGCAGAAGTAGGCAGGCTGAAGCGAAGCTGCTGTGACGTATTTGATTGTGTGATCTAACCGAAGAAGACAACACTAAAGATGTAGAACCTGGAGGAGATGATAGATGTGCTGCTGGGTCTGTGGCTTGTGTTCGATATCCAGTTAAAAATGAGAGTGAGAGAAGCTTCAAGCGGCGACGCTTTTTAATTTTTGTTTGTTTGTCTCGGCGCTGCTGAAAAGTCCGTTGGTGGCCGCGAGCAGCTATGAAGTGACAGAGCTCCTGGTAGATCTGGTTGTTCCTTATCTCCCGTCTAGATCCCTTTTTAATTCTCTCCTCAGCCACCAGGTTTATGAACATCTGCACCTCAGAGTTGGATCACCAAACAGACTTTTGCTGCCATTGCTGGTGGAATAAAATGAAGAAGCTGCCATCAGAGTCGCTCTTTTGCTGATTTCTGCCTCCTGACTCAGACTTCTGACTCCAACCCCCCGACCAATCGGTGGCATGTAGTGTGATGACATCAGATACAGCCGACTCAGCTGCTTAGAACCTCGGTAGAGTAGTTACAGAAAAAGTATCTACTCGGCACGTTAGACCCCGAGTGGAAAAGTGCAAAACCGGCGAGTCGAGTCGGGCTGAGTAGGTACTAGTGGAAAAGTGCCATAAAAGAAACCAGACAGTGGTGCCGTCAGAACCAGGTCTTAACTCTATGGAGATGCCACAGAAAAGAGTCAGGAAAGCTTGCTGGAAGTCACTGCCACCAAAGGAGATTGAATCACTTATTAAGTCCAAGGGTTCCTCACCCATTCCTCCAGCACTGAGAACATGTCATACATGCATGATTACAATGCATGAAGAAATATAACTCTTCGTAAGTTCTCCTACAATTTTTAAAAGGTTTTGAAACTTCAGTGAATTCATCTTTGGGGGTAAGAAGTAAAATAGAAATAAAGGTTTTACCACCGTATGTGCAAAGGGACAAGTAACTTGCATGCAGAGTGTGCATGCAGAGTTTGATAGAGCATAATTTAGTCAGTAAATGTTAGCCATTAGCATTGGCCTCAGTTCACAGACAAGAAAGGAAATAAGTGCAGGAAGTGCAAGAATGAGCAAGTATGAGTATAATACACAGACACACACCTCCCTTTAACCGGACCTGGACTGGATTAAGGTTTATATCTGCGGTCATGACTGTTTTCCTCCCACTGTGACAGCAGTGTGGGTTTAGACATGTAGTTTATTTTTTGGTTTATTTTGGTCATTTACATTAAAGATATTTGCATATATACACTGATTATATATATATATATATATATATATATATATATATATATATACATACATATATACACACACACACATTTCTTTTTTTTAGACCAAAAAGGTATATGTGTGCTTGTATGGGTGTGTAAAAGGGCAAAAATTGATCCTTAAGAAGATATTCGTCATTCATGACATGGACAAATGATAACATGGCCAAACTGATAAGCTATGAAGAATATATTTTATGAGAATGACCTGTATTCTGATAAAAATCCCCAAAATGTCTCAAGGAAGATTCGAGCTGAAGCAAACAAGAGAATAGCAGATGTTTCATGCGTATTCAGTCCCTCATCTTTGTGGGGTTTTTTAGCTGTTTTCAGTGAACTCATGTTGCCAGGCACCTCTCTCCGTCAGCATATAGCAGTGGTTTGATAAATCAGTTTAAATCTGTCTTTGTCTTTCTCGGGGGGTTTAACATGTCAGTATTCTGGTGGAAGAGCGGCGCTGTTGACAAAGAGGATATTGATTTCAGGGAGTTTCCTCTTCTTACCTTTCACCTAAGTGTCACTTTGAAAGACATCAGCCCACTGGCTCAGTCAGGGTCAGACTTCACCCCGCTTATATAGAAAAATGAGGAGGTCAGAGGTTGTTGGAACAGCAGAGCCAGAGTGTCTGGCTGTAGAGCCAGCACAAGAATTTCTCGAGCAAAGTGAGTCGCAACAGAAGTCAGACAACGATTTTCTTCGCCTCATTTGCTGGCATCTTTCATAGGAAAATATCCTTCAAGCTGATTGTTTCCTAAACTAAAAGTTATGCTCCTGCTAACAGTGCTTTCTCCGCACGGAACATTAATTTTCTTGGAAAAACTCGATTTAGTGTCTCCATTTAAATTTTAGCGGTGACACGTTCAAAGATATCAGAAACAATGGTTGTCTGCAAATCCAAACATCCAATAAAATGAATTTTCTAATGAAGATGTGGAGCCGCAGATGTATCCTTTTGAGTAAACTAAAGAGAATAGGTAGCATCACACCTCTGACATTCTTACTTTGTACAACATGTAGGCTACAGATGTGATGGTAAGACCCTGTAAAGTTGGCCTTATACTTCTGTACCTGGAGGTTTGCGCACTATATAAACTGAGGAATTTACTTCCTCCTCCATGGTGGCAAGTGGTCTAGAGGCATCAAAGCAAACCCACGTGGTGATGCTCCCTACACCGTACTTCACCTTTGAGACGATGTCCTGATTTTTGTAGGCTGTGCCCTTTTTTGCTCCAGACTTAGGGGTTGAGTATTCTTCCTAAACAATTCAACTTTTGGTTCATCAGTCCACAAGAATATTTTCCCAGTAGCACTGAGGATAGTGTGCAGCAGTGATTTTTGCGGAGCACCTGCTTCCTCTATGATGTTCTGTCAGGGATGACCTGGTTTGTCATCGATTTCCGTGCGGTGGACGCGTGAACACAATGGTTTGCCAGTTCCTAGAAGGATGTCCACTTCTAGGAAGAGTAGATACAGTACTAAATAGTTTCCATTAATAGAAAGGTGATAACTGTGGATGCCTAGACACTTCGAGATGACTTTGTCCCACTTTCCAGTCTTATGCAGATCGGCTGGTCGTATGAAACGTGGTTCACATCAGAAGATACTTCTTATGAACAGCAAACTTAAATGTCAATCTCACCCACAGAAGATCACTTCAAATTTTATCACAAGTTAATGCAGAAAAACAAAGCAATTGCTTTATTCTTTCCACTCTTATGTAAATGTTTCTTATGCACCTTTTCCACCAAACTGGTTCCAAGGCTGGTTCTGGGCCAGTGCAGAACTTGTTCAACTTGCGAACCAGCTGAGGACCAGTTTGCTTTTTCATAGCTCAGGGGGCTAAGGGGAGCCACGTCATTACGTCACCATAAACGTCAGTTACGTTGCTGTGTTTGCATTGGCGCGAAAAATTGAAGAAACAGCAACGTATTTGGTCTAATATGGATTTTGTCAGCGTAGCACCCTCCGTGGACCATATCGCTAAAAGAAATCTGGTCTCCCCCTCAGACCACTTGTGCTTTGCTGCATCAAAATTAATTTGTCGCTTATTTGAAAATGGCACCGTCTCGCAGTCTTGCTATTGCCATTGGTCTTAACAACTCCGGCCCTTCTGCTTACCTAAGCGGTTCTTTCCTCTCCCCCAGCAAAGAGTTGGTGCTACCTTGGAACCCGCTTTTGTGGCCCGGAGCCAGTTCCTTGTCAGTGGAAACAGAAAGCCTGGTTCAAAACTCAGCACTGGCCCAGAACCAGCCCTGGAACAGGTTTGGTGGAAAAGGGGTATTATTGCAGTAAAACATAAGCTCAACTTTCCCTTTGTGGTTATAATTACTGCAGCTGGAACTGTCCTGATAATTGTCCTGTAGCATTTGGCTGGTGACTTTGCCAGACAGTGAACCACTGACCAACTCCAGGGATGCAGTTTTACATCTGACCTCTCTTCTTCAGGACTCAATAATCAGACGTTATCTCAATTAAAGGTGAAGGGTCAAAGAAGACTGTTGAACTGTTGTGGGGAAGGGGGCAGCAGGAGGTGGCCGGTAACAACCTGAGAAAACACTACATTAGACACACTAAAATATTTATTATCAGGCTCCCTCGGCTCTTGCCTTCATCAAGCACCAGGACTCTGCTTTCCAGCTTGGTCTCAGCCATTTGTTAATGGCCTTCCTTCTGTGCTTTAACAGGAGGAGGCCTGCTTTGTTTATGTGCTCATTTCCTTTTTGTAAGACTTAGTAAAGGCTATAGGAAAAATAAGAGATATAAAGTAAAGTAGTAAATACATGTTCTGCCCAAACAAAAATGAGGAATAAATTGCCAAAATTGCTAAATTACATTTCAGGGTTTTCAAATCCATCCCTGAATGATAGTTGTCAAACGGGCACAAATCAATTGTGTCAAACAGAGCAGAGTTTGTTTATATTGCGCCATTGAGCACAAACAAGTTATATTGCAACAACCATCGCAGAACTCTTGCTGAGAGACTGTACTAATAAGCAACTTCTTAACATTGCTAAAAAAGGTAATATATTGGTGTATTAAGAAAATGAATAAAAGCAGACAACAGCCTCTGGTCAATTTGGTAGCCCACCACCAATCCCTGCTATATACACAAATTTCAGACAGTCCACAATACAATCCCAAATTTAAATAGCCCCATAAATTAATCCATGGCAATTGGGGAAAAAAAATGGTAGTCTCACCGGGTGGATTCTGTCTCTAAAGCAGGTAAATCCAAAGGAACTGGCATCCCAGGTAATACTCCTTGTAGAGATGTGAATAATCCAGTGAAAATGTTTTACGTGGAAGCGGCTCAGGGATTTCCAACGTACTCTTCAGACCCAGCCTCCTCAGTTGTCCCTCGATCCAAACCTTTATAGTGGTTAGATACCTGATTGGGATCACCTGGTGTCTGCTGCTCCGCCCCCTCTCAGCCAGCCGTCGGCCCCTTAAAGGCACGTGGCGCTTTTCGATATGAAAGTTCTTTATATCCTGCATAGATTTATTCAGGCTTTTCTCAAATCATCAGCTTAATCATGGCACATGAAATGTAATTTCACTCTGCAAGGATTTCACCCGCAATACACCTTTCAAACATAGTCATGAACTCATACATTTCCTGCCCCTAATATTCATGTGGCAATGTTGCAATATACTGTAGCTGAGTAGGAAGTCCTCTTCTCCTATTTGTTTATCTATGTTTGCATGTCTTTTTTTTTTACATCCATCACCATTCTGCACTCGTCTCTTTATCTGTCGGAATCAGGAATTCATATGTTAATATATGTTAAATCAGACTGTTTAAGGGGGCTGGTGAAGTGCAGATTCACACATACATACAGTATATACATATACTGTGCATATATACATATACTGTGTGTGTATATATATATATATATATATATATATATATATATATATATATATATATATATATATATATATATATATATATATATATATATATATATACATATAAACATCTTTGAAATCATAAGCACACACTGTCACACAGATACTAGACTCATCGGAATCAGAATCAGAAAAAGCTTTATTGCCAGGTCAGACATAAATCAGACGAGAGAACTTGACTCCGGTTTACACCGATGGCACCATTAATACGGACGCCATTAATGTTCATCCCATTTGTCTCTCATGAAACATGTAATACTTCTGGGTGTGAATTGATTTCTGCTTTTATATAGGTGCTAATGAGATATTTTATTACAAGTGCTGTAAAATATGAGTATGAGGTCATATCATCAGTTCAACCAGTTAACGGAAGGAGAAAAGATAACCCTTTTCCAACTGTTCCTAATAGGTTATTTTTAAACTTTTGTCTCTTCATTTTTCAGACAGTATGAACGCAAAATATTTGATGTATTGTCAGCTTCATTTCATTTGATGATTGATCCACTTTGCATAAAACACGTGGTGGTTGAGACTTTGTCATCATATGTTTGTGCTGGACCTGCTGGATTATGTTAATCCTGGAGGTCGATAGGGTCTGAAGCTACATATGCAGCTCAGTCAAAGCAACCGGCAAGAACAAGTCTGTGGATTGTAATAATCCATGTGGACTTGTGTGCTGTTTTACCTTTGTTGGTGAGAAATCAAGCCTGGGTTTGGGGACACAATCCTCAAAGAATACGATTAAGATGGAAATGGAACGGTATCTGAAAGTTCACTGTGTCTTTGCATTTTATGCTGTTTTGTAAATGTAATTCATTTTTTTCTATTTTCCTCTTAATGCCTTTCAGTATGGAGAAATGTGCTGAATGAAACCTCCTCCCTCGCCCATTTGTCTGTGGGCGGTCCCCCCTCTTCACATTAGAGTCTGGGGTACCAGGGGCCTGGGAGCATTTTTGCAGTTCCCAGGACTCCAGTCCTCTGGACCGGGATCTCTGACGTAGTTCTGGTATGGTAGACCCTGGCGTATATCACTGCTCAAAGCCCGTCCTTGTGTTGACATGATTATTGCCTCCGTGCTGTCCTTCCGTCCAGCCTTCTCCAGACCTGGTGGTACATGCCATGCAAGGGCTTCTCTGAGGAACAATCATTCCTCCTACAGCTCTTCTTCTGCACTGGATTTCTGGTGTCTGAGACATTTTCTTGGCATATTCCTGGATCTTTGTCATGGACTTTGTCGCTCACTAATCTGCGACATTCCTATTTCTCCTTTGGGTAGCATCGTTATTGTTACTCATGGATCTCTTATTGCGATTTCCGTTTCTGCATGTTGGAACACTGAAACATTGTTTTTTTGTTTCTTGGCTGAGTGTTGGGTTTCGAAGTATCCACAGGTCCCCTTTGTCAGCTGGGTTACTAGCGTAGTAGCATTCCAACAGTCCTTTAGATTGTCCTCTCTAGTCCACAAGTCTTGTTCCAGTAGCTTATTTGACATCAGTGTGCACTGATCCCGCGACAGCTGACGTCAACCTTGTTAATCTGGGCGACATCCGAGCTGGCATGGCATTATTATTATGCCCCCGTACCAAAGTCAGTGACATATATACATGTGTATATATATGTCTATATATACAGTATATTACATAATAGCGTGCGTGTGTGTGTGTGTACTATATATACTATATGAGACACCATCTGGTCAAAGTTCAACCTTTAAGTGATCTAAACATCCTGGACCAATCAGAGTCTAGCACGTACAACTGTGCAGTGAGGATTGAAGCTGCTATGTAGGTTGGTGGCTGTAGGCAGCGTCCTAATGACTTTGTAAAGAGAAAAGAGATGGAGGCAGGAGGTAGATTTGGTAAAACACTATTTTTGGTAAATTATCCAAAGTCTCTAAGTCTGAAATATGAACAGGGTCTGATGTCTTTTTTTTATCTGGATTGTACATTTTTATATTTTTAGAAAGACTGAGTCATTGGCAGAATGATAAATAAATGGTTTACTGCCAAAACAACCTTCAAGGCAACACTTGAGATGTAATAAGCCAGTAATATCCACACGTTCTGCAGAATTCTGAGTAGACAAGGACAACAGCACCATGCATCTATTTTGGTTAATGTCAGCAATCCAGTAAAGTGTTGTGTATGCTCAAGAGTTGCTGAAGTTTCCCGGGATGCTGAGGAGATGAAGTGCCATTTCCTCCCACTGCCTCCCTTATTAGCTTTTTTCCCCCCTTCTTGTGTAGCTGAAGTGGCACCGTTGTCTCAGCAGCATTACTCATATCTGGGCTGGATGAAGTGGGCAGCCAGGCCTGGATCTGCCTTAATCACCCCCTTTCACATCCTGTTCCTCAATGCGCCAGCAACCGTGGGTGGACGCTGAGGATGTGAAACAGCACGGTTGAACTGGCAAGGAAAAGGAGGCTGCGTTTCACCGGGATATTATTACGTGTTAATTAATATACGGGATGTAGAAGGAAATTCTTAAACATGTGATTTCATCACATCACTGGAAACCTTGGATTAGCTGGTATCTGTAAAAGAAACTGGAGTGAAGCTTTGAAGCGGTAAGGAGACAGGAGAGGATCCTGGCCACTAATGGCAGCTTAAAATCCTATCCACAAATTCAGAAGGCCTGAAAAAGGTGACATTCAACCAACCAACCGTGGGAAGAGAGCCATAGATGAGTTCCACTGTTTTATCAGGCAAGGCAGTTCAAAGGTGTTTTACATAAAAAAAAAAATGTCTAAGTTCAAAAGCAGAAATAGAAGACAGACATAAGTTAAAAAGAACAAAACAAGCGAGATGCAAGAAAGTAAGGTTGCACTGCATTGTGGAAATGACTGAAATGGAGCAATAAATAAAAAGGTACTCAACCTTGAATCAGAATCAGAATCAGAATCAGAATTGACGTAAAGCAATTGAGAGTTTCAGCTGCCCTGATGCATTCTGGGAATTTGTTCCACAGGTGAGTAGCATAAAAGCTGAACGCCGCCTCGCGTGAGGGTTCTGGTTGGTTCATCATGGACCAGGAGATCAGAAATGTGTTCTGGTCCGAGAATATTCAGATTCATAAACCAGCAGCTTTAACATCTGTTCTGGAACAGACAGGAAACCTTAGTGAGGACTGTGGTCTCTTTTGGTCTTAGTGAGGACTCGAGTCTCTGGTCTTAGTGAGGACTCAGGTCTCCTGGTCTTGCTGAGGACTCAGGTCTCTTGGTTTTAATGAGGACTGGGGTCTCCTGGTCTTAGTAAGGTATCGGGTCTCTTACTTACTGAAGATAAAAGCTGGACTAGGTCTTCTAATTCCTGTTGAGACATCAGTCCTTTAATCCTCCAGATGTCCTTTAGGTGATAACAGACCTCACTACTGTCTCAATGTGGCTGTTACAGTTCAGGTCTGGGTCCAGAACCAGTCCCATATTTCTGGCTTGGCTGTTGATTTTTATCTTCACTGCTTGAAGCTGAGTGCTGACGTTTAATCTTTCTTCCTCGGCTCCAAACACTATTATTTCTGTGTTGTCTTCATTTAACTAAAGAAAATTCTGGCACATCCACTCTTTAATTTGATCAATACATTTGATCGATGTTCAAATTGAATTATAGTCCCAGAGCGTGGAGTAGTAGAACATATTGATTTAGAACCAAAAATCACAAGAAACATTTATTGCTTTTAATGTGTCTCATGGTGCGGCACCGGCCCCAGACGGCCTCGGCCCATTTCTGACCCCTTTTTACGACTATTACCACTGGTTAACGTTAGCGCACAGTTCATCGATGTGAACCCAAATCTACAATTTGAAAATGGCCATTACCAAGATTATGTTTAAAGTGTGGAATAAATTGTTACCAAGCAACACCCAAACAATGTTCGTGGTTAGAGAGGGAACATACAATTTAAGAGGGAATCGTAATTTTAAACAGCTTACCATCCATTCAACTCTGAAAAGTATGTGCATATCTGTCTGTGGTGTAAAATTGTGGAACAAACTAGATGAGGACATGAAAATGTGCATTAACTCAAAACAATTTAAAAATAAGTATAAACAAACACTCTTGACCAGCTACAAAGGACTGGACAGCTAATTTTATTTTATTTTTTTAGACAGGATTTTATTTAGTTAGCATGTTTGTAATCTGGGTTTTATTTATATTCATTCACGTTAAAGCTAAATGTTCAGAATTTTTTAGATTGCATTGATTTATGGATTATGAATTTTGTATGAATGTGTGTCTGTATTTGTGTGTGTGCGTGTATATATGTATGAATGTATGTGTGTGTAAATGGATGTATATGTATAGGTGTGTGTGTATGTATGTGTTTATTTATTTATATATATATGTGTATATATATATATATATATATATATATATATATATAAATCGACGTCAGAGTCTTCAAAAGCGCGCTAATTGTCGCGTTCTCGCTCCTCTGCAAGAAGAAGAAGTGACTGTTTCTGTGGTGGACATTGAGATTTCTCTGAGAGGTTTTTAAACTGAGGGTTGTTTGGTATATTCTTGGCTAGCGGTCAGACTAACACCAGACGTGTCCGACAGTGCACCGAGAGACTCAGCAGAGGTCTGAAAATAAGAGTGAACAAAAAAAAAAAACAACAATCTGCAGCAGTTACAGTAAATGGGCCTGATGGCGAGTCTGCGAGTGTAGGCGGCATACGTGATGTGATGTTTGCTCGCGCTCTGTCTCTCATTCAGTCATTTTTAAAGAGGCTTTTAAATGATAATGACTATTTATACACCTCTTGAGCTGGCTGCGTGGGCCTGATGGAGACATCGCTGATGATTCATGGCTGTTACGGATCACCTTTTGTCATCCATCTCCTCTCTTTTTTTTGTTTCCTCCGGCTTTTCCATTTTTTTCCCTTTGTGCTCCCTCCATCTGTTTTCACCCTGCAGAGAAATAATAGAGAGATCATTGAAATCTCTTCAGGTACTGACTCAAGGTCTATGAAAGAGCCAAAGATAGTTTTTGAAGAAAAGGTTTCATAAGACTCCAGCATGACTCACCGTTTTCCTTTAAAGGAGACGGGCTGAAGTTGCAGCATTCGTGTTTTTAACCAAGTAAAAAGGATCTTTCGTTTAAATTTAGCCATTGATAAAATCATTAAGAGAAACCTTTAGATGTTAAATTCTAATTAATACAATCACGTGCAATCCTATCTTTTAATCCTTTAATCCTGTTTTCTTGTGTAACAACGTAATGATAATCATCTGATTGCAGGCAGTTTTAGGCAAATACAACCTCAGATGAGCCTTTTAATTTAAATGATAATAAGTACCCCAACTGTTTGATCATTTGCAAGATCCTGCTTTCAGGTTTTTTCAGCACTTCTTACTCACATCTCTCTTCACGAACTGCCACAGCGTGTCAGTCTGGTTGAGGTCCAGCCGGTCCAAATCTTTGATGGTTTTACGACCAACCAGTCTGATGTAGGCTTGTTCATGAGCTTCGGATCTTTGTCCCGATACGTGGTCAGATCAATGACTGCAAGGTCAAGGTCTCGTGGCTGCAAACATGCTGGACGGTGGTCATGGGCTGTTTCTGCATAAACAAGGTGCTGGACATGAACGCCAAACAACTCCGCTTTGGTCACATTTGTCCAGCTATCCTCTAATTGTGTTGTCATGAGTTTGACTTCTAACATCCTCAGTGAGGCCTCTCTGTAGTCTTCTTTGAATGTTTCACGGTCTGACTTTGGGTTTCCATGAGGTTATCATGCCAAGAGAGGCCGACTGAGGTCAGCCTTGGTATTGAACAGCAAGGCTAATGGCACTTTTCCACTAGTACCTACTCAGCCCGAGTTGACTCACCTCGGTTTTGTGCTTTTCCACTAGGGGTTTAACGTGCCGAGTAGATACTTTTCCTGTAACTACTCTGCCGAGGTTCTAATGGCCCTTTTCCACTAGTACCTACTCAGCGCGCTTCTACTCGCCACGCCCCCGTCTGGCGCTTTTCCACTACGGGCCGAGGCGGGTGGAGCCGTGCCAAGCAGATACTTTTTCTGTACCGAGGCTGCCGAGGTTCTAAGCGGCTGAGTCGGCCCTCGATCTGACGTCACCACCCTCCACGCCACCAATTGGTCAGGGGGCGGGGCCGTCAGACATTTTATACAGTATTATATACGTATTATACAGCGCAAACGTCTGTTTGGTGATCCAACTCTGAGGTGCAGATGTCTTCTAACTACCAATTTCCAATCTGGGTTAAGGAGGCTGACACCACCTCCACCTTTAAAACTAAACTTAAAACATTTCTGTTTAGTAAAGCCTATAGTTAGTGTTTAGTAAACCTCTAGCTGGTGTTGGTAAATCTCTAGGTAGTGTAAACTCTAGTGTGTTAGAGTCGCTCCTGTAGTTTCTTGTCCTGGCCGCCCCTTCTCTTCTCTTTTTTCTCTTTTGTTCATGGTGCAGCATCCTCTGCCGGTGGCGAAGAGCATCTCTGAATGCAAAACACCGGATCCTGCAGTGTGGGAGTGAGGGGGGCAGGGTAACGGCCCGGGCAGGCGGGGGAGAGATTTGTCCGTCAAGACTCCTCTCCCTGGCCCTGCCCCTTCTCAACCTTTCCCCGACCCTGCACCCCAACCTGGGACTTGCTGATTGGGCCGGAGCTTCGGGAGCTGCGTGCTGGCCTGCGGTCCCCACCCCTGGTCATCCCGTTGCTGCTTCCACCTGCCTGCTGTGCTGCTGCCGTCCCTGACCCATCAGTCTGGCCCTCGGCAGGAGGGTCCCCCCTTATGAGCCTGGTCCTGCTCAAGGTTTCTTCCCTCCTAAAGGGGAGTTTTTCCTTGCCACTGTTTGGCTTAAGGCTTTTCTCCCACTAGGGAAGTTTTTACCTGCCATTGTTTATGTAATAACTGCTCGGGGGTCATGTTCTGGGTCTCTGGAAAGCGTCTAGAGTCAACTTTTGTTGTATTAGACGCTATATAAATAAAATTGAATTGAATTCAATTCAATAGATGTTCATAAACCTGGTGGCTGAGGAGAAAATTAAAAAGGGATCTAGACGGGCGATAGGGAATGACAAGATCTACCAGGAGCTCTGTCACTTCATAGCTGCTTGCAGCTACCAACGGACTTTTCAGCAGCGCCGAGACAAACTAAAAACATTCAAAAGCGTTGATGCTTGAAGCTTCTCTCACTCTCATTTTTTAACTCGATATATCGAACACAAGTCACAGACCCAGCAGCACATAAATCATCTCCTCCAGGTTCTACATCTTTGTCTTCTTCCTTTAGATCACACAATCAAATACGTCACAGCAGCTTCACTCCAACCTCCTACTTCTGCTCCAGGTGCCGAATTGTTATGGAAAAGAAACCAGGCCGAGTTGAGTCGAGCCGAGCTGAGATGAGTAGAGCCGAGCAGGTGCTAGTGGAAAAGTGCCAATAGTTGTGTTGTCATGAGTTTGACTTCTAACATCCTCAGTGAGGCCTCTCTGTAGTCTTCTTTGAGCATTTCACGGTCCAACCTTGGGTTTCCAAGAGAGGCCGTCAGCCTCGGCATGACAACCTATTGAAACATTTGTAAATTCGAGGCCTGTCTCAGATTCTTTCCACTAGCTTTCTCGCTGTAGAAAACTGATCGCTATGTTGTTTGTAAATTTATTTATAACCCTTTCCAGACTTAAGTGCAAGAACAATTGTTTCTCTAAGACAAGTGCTTATATCCTTCTCTTTTGGCATTGTGTTAACAGACACCTGATTGCCCCTGGACCAGCAAACCCCACAAAATCTGCCTTTACAGAGGCCTGCACAAGTGCTGCTGATTAAGTTGGCGGTTAGCAGCACCTGGCGTTAACCCATTAGATCCTATGCAGGTAGCGAGGGGATACTTAGTCTTTTTCTGCTTCTCCTTTGTGGCTTCATTTTTGGTAAATAGTCGATTGAATTTAAATTTTTCTAAAGAAGAAGTGAGTCAGTGATTTGCATATGACTTCTACAACTTATAACCACGCCTGTTTAGTCCAACTTCAGAATAAAAGGTGAACAAAAGAAAAGAAAGTCCAGTTGTCCAGTTTTAAGCCTTTCAGAGTTGTTGATGTGCGTCTACTCTAGCTTTATGGTAAAACCCAAAGAAAACAATGGATTTAAAGAGGACGGACAAATCTTTCCACATGACCGAACAAGTAATGGATCAAAGCCTGAATATTGTTTTATAGAAACATAAAGAGGTCATCTTCTGAAAACACTCATCTATGGGGGTTTGGTAAATGTTGTGTTTGGCTAAAATCAAACAGTAAGACCAGATCGAGCAGTTAAAAGCAGCCATTTCATTCTTAAATAAAGCAATGACAACCTCTTGTTGGAATGAGAATGTCTTAGTTGTGCGTGTTTGGATCTAAAAAGAGGTTTTTTAGGATCATATTCACTTAATTAGTCCAAAACTATGTATTGAGTTACTGCCAATAATTTCCCACTGATGCTCCCCTTGAGCCTGCAGTGTAGTGAGGAATGAAACTACTGTATCTGCCATGTCAGTTCTAATGACCTTGTAAAGACAATGGAGATGGGTGCAGGTTGTGACGGTGACCAGAGGTCCGACACCGATGGATAAATGTATGAAACGTTAAACTTCAGACCCCAGAAAAATCCTAACTAAGATGAAGATCCCAGGATCAATGGGGGTCGAAAAAAGCAAAAATATTCCACTTGAAGCAAAACAGCAAAACTTTTCGTTCCTTTGAGTTCTACTTTCTCTGCAGTTTGTGTGCATTTCTTCTTCAGTTCCTCTGAATTTTCTTTTTTTATATTCTAAAAAATGTGCCGCTTCTTAAAAAAGGCTGAAAAACACTGCTCCGAGCGCAGATGCGCAGGTTCTGCCCCGATGTTTGCGATGGTAAAAAAGCAATCACAGCGTGAGCTGTGACGCTCAGACGCTTCCCCCGTCGCTCTGCTTCTATCTGGGACAGCTCAGCGCGGCACGTGCAGCTGCCAGCTGTATCAGCACGTTGCAAATCCATTTGATTTGCATAGGAGCTTTTTCTATAAATTTGCATTTGCATTCTCACCTCCACATGTAGGTCAGAGGATTGCGTCGTTTACCAAATATAGATTTATTGTTTTCTGCACTGCAGACAGTCTCAGACATGTGCACCTTGGAAGTGAGTGTTCCTGTTGACAGTTTCCTTTTCCACCAGACATCATCCGTCTTCCTTCCAGCTGCAATCTAGAAGTCTAACAAAGGTCAGCGAATAAAAGAAATCTAGCCACACCAAACTGTCACAGTAATTTTCCACAGAGATTTAAAATGTGTTGTCAGTTAAAACGGCAGTCTGGTTTAAATTTATCTTAATAGATTTGATTTTATTCTATTTTCCTTAAAATATCAGACTAACATGAGAGAGATTTGAGATTTTATTAAGGATCCCCATTAGCTGGTGCCATAGCAACCAGCTAGTGTTCCTGGGGTCCACAAAAAAAAAAGAAACACAGAATTATACAATTGCAAATACAAAGTGATTACATGATTTAACTCAAATGCACAATGACAAGTTCGATACTAGATAAAATTACATTAAAGAAAAGAAAACTATAACTGCTAAGAGAAAATAGTTTAAGAAATGTTTTATTCTTTTTTCTGTAAAGTCGGAAATCCACTTACCAGATTGACAGTGGCCTTCGGGCAGCTTGGAGAATTCCCCATGATGATGTTTCGGTTCCAGAAGCTTCTTCTAGGCCAACTGGCGTCATCTAATGATTATTCTAATGTTAATTTGAGGGACTTCTATGTGTACAATTTAAAATATACCTCTAAGCACAAAGATCTAATTACACGACATCATAGAAAAATTCAAAATAAATCAACTGAGACTTCAGGAAAAGAACCTGCGGACCATCAGAAGTTTGGCTCATCCTCGGGTACAATTTCCAGATCCCTGAACGTCCCACGCTCTTCTGCTCAAACAATAACGCAAGTAGAAACAGCATGAGAGCACGAAGCCATCCCTCGCTTCAGCGCATCGTAGGGATGAACGAGCTTGCTTCTGAAATGTGAAAATGGACCCCAGAACAATAACAGATGTTGCAGAAATGCTGGATGAACCCAGGAGGACAGCATCACCGTCCGCAGTAAAACACGTCCCGTTCCGACGTCAGGTGGAAGACCCAGCTAGAGAAAGGCCACTGCTTGGAAACCTGTCTGATGAGCATTATTTGGTCACGTTGATCATTACTGGTAAACCTGGTAAGGATAGTATGGGGGTGGCAGCATGGGATGTTTGCTGCACGACAGACTGCTGCACTTCCCAAGTTGTCAATCAGTGTGGTTACATGCACATCTAATTCAAGCTATTGGCAACAATCTAGCTAAGGATTAAACTGAAGTTTAATCCAAGTATACTTGCGCGAGAAGACTATCGATTATTGAGTGAGGTGCATTCGACTCCACAATGCTAGGTGGTGCCACACACACTTTTGCGTTGGCGTTCTTCCGGTTCCTTCTTTGTTCATCTTCTTCTTCTCCTTCTGTGTTGATATTCTGGCTTTCGCGATGTCGTCATTTCCACAACGGGGGGTACTGGTGCAGTCAGTAGCTCGGCTAAGCGTGGGTTGCATTGCGAAATAACTCGGATTAGGACGCATCATCTGGCACTAAAAGCTCGATCTCAAGAGCTTCAGTTAAGTTCGACTACAGCCCAGCTAAGGTGTATACATGGCTGTTAAAAATTTGAAATTGGTCAGATTAAGGCAACACTTCAACTAGTGCTGTCAAGCGATTAAAAAAATTGAGAGATTAATTAATTAAAATCTCTGATTAATTGACGTAATCAATCTGTTTTTTAATCTCACTTAAAAATAGCTGAGAAAAGCTCTCAATTTGAAGTGTTTTCCTTTAAATTCATTACATTATTATGGCAGATCATAAGATAGTTATATAACAACAACAAAAAATGGCTTTATAAAGTAATTTTTTTTTTTTTTAACAGACTTGAACAGATGCAGTCCTAGCCATTTACATCCACTTGGCAAAAACATTTGCCAGCCTCTCGGTCGTAGACGTGCGCATGCGCAGGCTGCTCTCCTCGAGTTTAGCTTGGGGAAGAGCATTGCTGTGGTAATATCATTGCTGCTAACGTTAGCTGCGGCTGCGCCCGGGTGCTTTGCGTTTATGTGGCTAAACTTAAGCTGCTTCGGTGGTGAGCAAAGTCCTTTCCACAAAGAAACACATAACACTCTCCCTTTATCAATGGTGCCATCGGGGCGTTTTAGAAATGTAAATTTCCCCATTCACTGGAACAACAACTTTCATATGTCCTCCATTTTCACTTCTCCGCTACCCCCCCACATGCCTGTCCAGCTACAATGGGAACTTACCAGTTTAGCTAAACACGCCCAAACACAGTGACAGCCAATCAATGTCCACTTCAAGGTGGGACTGACCGTTGTTTTCCACCCACAACTCAAGCACAAGAAGCCCACCTCACAGACACAGATTTCATAATAAATGCAACTCGCAAACAGAAAAAGTAGTTAGAGATAAAAAATAGCGCTAAATATGCCTGTAATTAATTAATCGCAATTACCCCGCTAAATTGACAGCCCTAACTTTGACTTTCTGTTAGTGCATGTAAACGTACTGAGTGATCATGAAGAAAGAAGATTATGTGACTGCATGGAATCAACATCTCAAGCCAGCAAGTTAGAGTTTAGGTGTGAATGAGTCTCCCACGTGGATGATGACCCCCAGCTTAACACCGCATTAGCTGCGAAGGGCCTTAAAGACAACACAGCGGGGTGTTGGAGTAGCTCTGACTGCAATCTGGGACCCAGCTCCACCAGTTCTGACCCAATGACTGGGTCAAAAGTCAAGGAAGATACTCTAAGATACCTAGGCATTATTCTGGACAAGAATTTAAAATTCGACAGTCAGGTTAAGCTAATTTCCAAGAAGGTCAAACCAAATCTAAATTTATTTTGTTATATTCAAAGGAATTTGTTATGTCAAACTGCTCGATTATACATGCATGCAATGATCTTTTCACATTTGTCATATTGCATCACATCACGGTCATTTGCCTCTCCAACAACTCTAAAACCTATAATATCATTATACAAGCAGGCAATAAAAATTACGGATCAGAAACCTATGAGATGGCACCACTGTGAAATTTTAAGAAAACACAACCTTTTCACTTTTGAAAACTTTGTGAATTTTAGTATTCTTAAACTGGTTTTTAAATGTTTACATAATAATGTTTCCCCCCTGTTTTCTGAAGTCGTTATTAGGCAGCAGAGCTCTGGTAGAGTAACCACACGGGCCTCCACCAATGGTGATTGTCGTATCCCAAAGTATAAGACCTCTTTTGGCGAGTCTGTCTTTTCTGTGAAGGGTGAAAAACTCTGGAATTCTTTACCGACTAATTTAAAATTAGAAACGAGTGGCAATATTTTCAACAGAGGACTCAAACTATGGCTCAAATCTAAACAACAGTGCCTACATGAATATGTCAGGTCTGGTTCTGCTCTTGAATGTTGTTTTTCTTTTATATCTTATGTCATCCTCTAATTTTACTGTATATTTTATTGTCTGTACTTTTTTAAAAGCCTGTTGCTAATTAGCATGTATGCTAAAACACTCAAACAGTGCATTTGGTTTGTCCTATGTAATTGTGATGTCCATACCTCATAAAGAAATAATAAATAATAAATAAGATGATTGTGGAGGGCAACCCAAAATAGTTGAGCCGGGTTCAACGGTTTAAAGAAGAACCCAACAGCACCGTGTGGTCACTGCAGCTCCAGTCCCAAACCCGTTGCACATGTCAGTCACAACCGAACCCGGATCAGACTGAACACTGTCCGTTTTAAATGTCTCGAATTTCCAGAGGAACAGTTTTCAACAAACTGTTTCACACCAGGGGGAAGTAAAATCTGCGCACTGTGGAAATTGCGTGGGCCGAATGCCTGTGACACAGAACACAGTATTATACTCAGGGACACACAGTCGCACATGAAGGAGAGCAAAACACTGAGTCCCAGAACAAGCCTCTTCATTCTGGATTTCCACCCACTCAATACATTCTTTCCCAGAATTCCAGAGAGCGTGGGCGTGTTCAGAGATCCCAATGACACAAGTGCTGATTTTAACAGTGTGGAAGCATGTTAATGAAAACACCACAAGCGTCTGTCGTCTCTGACATGATGCCTTTCCCAGCCTGCGACTCGAACTGTAGCCTCGGCCCGTTTCCAACACGACCTTAGAACCAGTCTTGGCTCCACACAGGGTCAAAAAAACACTTTACTTTAATGTGTTTCTTAACACCACACATAATAGCATGAATAAAAAAAGCAATAAACAACAACCCTTTATTTAAAATTCTATCACACAACTTTAGTCGCTACTCACAACCCTCTCCGTAGCTTTGAGACGTCTGTAGTTTTAGTCTAAAGTGTCTCAGAAAACAATTGTCTGTGTGATGTTTGAAGGCTAAAGACACAGCTAAAGACCTGTGGCCCTGAATAAGGTTAAGTGGGTGTAGAACAAATAAAATAAATGAATGAATGCACTCAAACAGGATTTCCAGAGGACTGAGTGGGTTGTGTTCACGTGAGAGAGCCGACCATAATTTCCTGCTGGTAGAATACCGGCCAGTAGGTTTCGCTCCAGGATGCTTCGATTGTCTTGAGAGGTCCTTTTGTCCTACAGACATTCAAGACTCCGGCGTTCCAGTCACGGCGAAACCGAGACCAGACTATAACCGAGCCCCCTCCATGTTTCACGCTGGTTTTGTTTTCTCGGAAATCTTCATTTTCCACATGTGGATGTGTAGCCGTTGTTGCCTGTCAAAAGAAAAACAAAAAAAATGTTTTCCGTCTAAAAAAGTATCCAAAAGACAAGCAGTTTCTCCAGCTCCTCCCTTTGTTCTGATTATTGATTTGGCATAGGTTTGACACCAGATCCCCTATCGAACACAACCCTTTGGAGGGCAACGAACCATACCTATTTACCCACTTTCTCCCAGAACCTTTGTGACTTCCCACCGCCCATTTTAGCAAGTTCAAGTTGACTTTTCTGCTTTTTTTTCTTTTAATAGTCATCCTGGGTTGCTCAAAAGCTGGTGTGATCAGACGGCGACCTTTACCTTGGAGTTCAGCTTTAATGTCTCGAGATGGTTTCCTTGGTTCTCCGTCCACAGTTCAGACTAACCTTCTGATCAACCTGGACTTCATTTCCTCTTGCAGCCACCTCCTGGGGGAGGTTGGCAACCGTCCCGTGAACCTTGTGCTTCTTCATAACATTTGCAGATGTTGTCACAGGAACATGAAGCTGCTTGGAGATCCTCTTATAGCTTTGACCTTTACTATACTGATCTGACATGTTCTTTCGGACTTCCCCGGATCGTTTGGTCCGTGTTCAGTGAGGCGTTCACAGTGACACTAATCCACACAGCGGTGGGTTTTCTCCGGTGAAATGGGTCGAATTGCTCATGGAAAATATAGGAGGCAC
Organism: Cololabis saira; assembly: GCF_033807715.1. Classification (NCBI taxonomy): domain Eukaryota; kingdom Metazoa; phylum Chordata; class Actinopteri; order Beloniformes; family Belonidae; genus Cololabis; species Cololabis saira. Next base: position 11,306,498 of record NC_084591.1, read on the forward strand.
TTGTTAGATTAAATAACATTGAATCCTTAGTTTCAAACACGACCATGAAATTAAATATAGTTTCATTGAGGGAATTTCCATAATAATGGCAAAGTAATGTCTGAATATAGTCTTCAGTGAAACATAAATGACTTCAAATATTTATGTTTCCATCCATTCATTATCTATACCCATTTATTTCTATTAAGGGTCATGGGACTATTTATTTTCCTTTTTAAGACTTTATGTATTTATTGTAATCAGATTATCATACATTTTCTAACTAGTTACAGTTTGGATCAATAAAGAAGGGATGATTGACTAATGTACCCATGGATGTGCGGTGAACACATGGGTCCGTATAATCTGGTAAAGTATAAAATCTGCCAAGCAAAAAGGGTTTTTTTTCTCATCTGTTACTTCCGACAAGATTTTAGTCACAGCCTGTTCCCTGAGCTGGAGTCATAATCTGGTCAGAGAGGGGGGATGGAGGGAGGAAGGAAGGGAGGCACGGAGAGAGAGAGCGAAATGGAGAGCAGGAATGTGTGATGTTGTAAGTGTTGAAGCTGTGAAGATGGGCAGGCAGTGGAAATGATAGCATGGCTGGCACGCAGGCAACGGTGTGCGTTCGCGGGTCCGATAGCGTCCGCGGCCATTCTTGTCTACGCGTTCTGAGCCTGAGCTCACGGTGAGAAAGTGTGTGTGTGTGTCTTTACAATTCTGGAACTTGTAACACGATCTGTGAGGGACACAGGAAATCGCTGGAGAGGATGACGGGGAAGCGGTGTGACATGAGACAGGTGGGTGGGGGAGCTGGAGGGGTTTATGGAGGGATGGATGGATGGAGGAGGGAGAGCTGACGGGGGTGGAGGCTGCTGTCAACGCGCTGTCGCTCCAGGGTAAGAGGACCAGGAACCGTTAGCAGAGGATTAGCAGCACCACCAAGTTTAGCCCCACAACCTCTTGTCTTCAGCCTAAAACCCATTGGGAAGTGGGGCAGCGGCGGTCCGTGCGGACCACCCAGCTGGAGGCTAGTCCAAAGTCCTCATAAAATGTAAACTCCACTTTTAGTATTTAAAGACCTTACCTTGCAGCATGCCTTTGAAGACTTGTTGTCCGTAAAGCACAGATATATGGTTCTGGGGACACTGCAAATGTCCAGTTGGTATCCAGTTGGTATGCTGGTGGTTTCCAGTGCTATCCAGGTGGTTTCCAGTGCTATACAGGTGGTATCCAGGTGGTGTCCAGGTGGTGTCCAGGTGGTATCCAGGTGGTATCCAGGTGGTATCCATGTGGTGTCCAAGGGGTATCCAGGTGGTGTCCAGGTGGTATCCAGGTGGTATCCAGGTGGTATCCATGTGGTGTCCAGGTGGTGGCCAGGTGGTATCCAGGTGGTATCCAGGTGGTATCCATGTGGTATCCAGGTGGTGTCCAAGGGGTATCCAGGTGGTGTCCAGGTGGTATCCAGGTGGTATCCATGTGGTATCCAGGTGGTGTCCAGGTGGTATCCAGGTGGTGTCCAGGTGGTGTCCAGGTGGTATCCAGGTGGTATCCAGGTGGTGTCCAAGGGGTATCCAGTTGGTGTCCAGGTGGTATCCATGTGGTGTCCAGGTGGTGTCCAGGTGGTATCCAGGTGGCCCTTTCCAGAGACCCAGAACATGACCCAGAGCAATTATTACATAAACAATGGCAGATAAAAACTCCCCTAGTGGGAGAAAAGCCTTAAGCCAAACAGTGGCAAGGGAAAAAACATTGAGCAGGACCAGGCTCATAAGGGGGGGGCCCTCCTGCCGAAGGCCAGGCCACCTGGACACCACCTGGACACCACATGGATAACACCTGGATACCCAGCTGGACACCACCTGGACACCACACCCAGGTGGTGTCCAGGTGGTATCCAGGTCGTATCCTTCGGTCTCCCTGCAGACTAGCCACAACAAATTAGTATAACTTCCTCTAATCCTGTAAATCATCTATTATTGGTTGTTATTTTTAAAAAAAATAATGAAACTACACAGATAACCCAAGTCCAACCAAGCTTTAGCTGTTGACACCCGCTATTAACATCAGCCCTAAGAAAACTCTTGCCCGCAGAGGACTTCGTGGTCGGCCCACAATGATGAGGCCAAAGTTCAAGAAGTTGCTCAGTTGTGCTACCATGTCCCTCTTCCAAACAGACTGTACTAACCTGTCCTCTTCTACACTTTCTGTGCTGGACTTTAGCATGCTCACTGAGGTCTTTCATGTCTCACAGACATGTCTCGAGTTCTCTAGTACTTTGTTGAGCATTGGGCAGTCTGACCTCAAGGTAAAGTTGCCGGGATGTCAACTCCTGTTGGCAACTGATTGGCAGATGTCTTGCTCACGATACACTCATTAAATTGATTTATAACCATTTACAGACAGATATGCAGCAATATGTCAGGAATTGGTTTGTTAGGACCAGAACGCAGGAGAGATCAGCCGCCAGGAGTTCCAAAAACTGTGATTTATTATCAAAAGCAAACAGAAAGCGCTGCTGAGCAGGGTTAAACAAAAGACAAGAACAAAATCCCAAAAACCTTAACAGGACACACGGAGGGAGGAAACAGTATGGACCAGCAGGGAGCAAGGGAAAGACAAGACCAGATATACACAGAAGGGTTGACAAGACACAGGTGCGGACAATCAGGGCAGATGGGACACAAGAACTGACAAAACCGTAACACAATAATTGCTTCTCTATGGCCTTTGCTTATGTCTGTCCTTCTTTGCAACACACCTGAATAACTCGCTGATGATCAGTTGATCAGAGGCTAATGACCAGCTGCACCTGGAACCCTTTTTTCTATCTTTGCACAAAAAATTGATTTAAGTGGGGGTTTAACTTTAGCACGTAACTGTAAACGCTTTCAAACACATGAGTGATTTTTTTCTCTTTGATACTCTCATTGTCCAGGGTTTGTTTGGCCTTTTCATTCATGTTTACAGCAGTTTCTTTCAGTGCCGTTCCACGTCTTGCTGGGATGGTAAAGATCAAAGTTGAGTCGACAGCGACAATGCAGGACGCCGTTATCAGCCTGAGTCTCGTTAATCAGAGCAGCAATGCTTCACTTATTAATCAGCTCGTAGCAGAGTCCACTCCAGTTGCTTCATCTTCAACATGCAAGGTCCCGCCGCTGCCTTGAGGAGTCTCATTTAAATGTACTTAAGAGCTGTTTGAACTCAGTGAACTAAAAAGGTCCAATAATCACCGATAAACGAGGACAAAAACGCTCTCTTTTCATTCATGTCCGACTCGTGGCACCTGTAACCACAACACCGAGCTGTTTCTTGCCTGAACTCCTGCAAACCCCCATCAGACTGCTGTACATGTAACTCCAAACCTGTCATTAACTGAACCACATGCCCGCACGCCGTCTAGCATGACAGCCCTCGCCATGACCCGGCCATATGCATTTTCCAAATCCCTGTATGGGCCGCGCTGTCACGGCCGCCGCCGCGGTGATAAAGGTACTGACGGGGTCTGCCAAGCCCATCCACATGCTTGTCTAAATTTAGCCCTGGTAGTTTCCTGTGCCCTTTAATCCTTGGCTTTAAAGCCACGAAAGGCCAAGCCACAGACAGGAAGAACGGCCACGAGAGCCCCCCAGAGAATTCGGCGTGCCACGCATAACCCCGGCCCCATTTGTCAAGTCACAGTCCTGCCGTGACATCACCCCGGCTCATTCTAAGAATAAAAGCTTCCCAGGCTCGGCTATAGTTGGGTTTGAGTGTGATTGATGAGATCCAGGCTGTTGGAGATGCGTGTCGCTTCACCCCCCCGGTTGACAGATCTGATCCCCTAACCCATACCCGTCGCTGTGCTCTTAAGCTATTTCATCCTGCTGGGGGGGGGGGGTCATGGTCATGATCCAGCTCTCTTTTAAGGTAACTTCCTGCCAGCGACACCAGAGCAAAGCCGGAGAATTCCTCTCCGCGCGAATCTGGGCGCGGAGCGACCAAAACCAAAAAGGCTGCACTGCGTAGCAGTTATCAGGAGGTGCAGAAGAAGAGGTCCTCTAATCAGAGAGAAACAGGAAGTGCTTCAGACTTGGCACACGTGACGACTCAGATGGTGTGAAGGACGCTACGCAGCTTCAAACTTGTGACGCAGCATCGAAGGGTGTAACGTCTCGCTTGTCCCAGACCACCAGACTGCAGATTAGGCTCTGGTGAAGGATGGAAAAACATATGTCCCCGCCCTCTCCTACTCCTCTGGGTTCATCAAATCTTTAATGACATCCATTTTTATTTTTCTGAACAAAATACTTTAGTTTGTTGTCATTTTGTTCTGAACATTCTGTTGTTTTGAGTCAGCTGGTTAGTTGAAGGCAAAAAGACGAGGGGCGACTATTGTAGGGGACTTCAAGGATGACCTGTTTAGCCCTAAAAAGACGTTCCTCTATCTTATACTTTACAGTAAAATCAATAAACACGTTTGGTCAAAGAAATGTCAGAAGTTGAGCATCTAGAGTCCAATTAACAAAATAATCTGGAGATGTGGTTTGGGGCCACGTTGATTAAAACACACACCAACACAAATCAAACCAACGTTGCTGCACAGCTGAGGTTTGTACCTTAGCAGTGGTGAAGTAAGGTGACGCAAGCATTATGATTTGGGCTGGTGTTGCTGCCTCAGGGCCGAGACCTCCTCCCATCATCCTCCAGGATGACTGTCAGCGTCAGACCACGAGCTGAATGTTATTAGAAGTTGGATGACGAAGGACGATGACCTTGAAAATGAGAGTAATACCCGCCGCAAAAAAAGAAAATATGGCCGTTAGCGGTTGTGCTATCAGTCCCTGTGATGGACTGTTGCCTCTCCAGGGGGAATCTCATCTTTCACCAACTGAAGCTGGCTCCGGCAGACCCTCGTGACCCCAAAGAGGGTTGAAGCAGGTACTGAAGACGGGTCAGATTAAACCTGTAGTGTTTGTGTGATCAGATTTAATCGTAAGGCAAATTAATGCAGGAAAAAAAAGCTAATCCCAACGATTTCTTATACTTTTTATCTGCACTTTATGTTTGCGTGTTAAAATCTTTTCGGCCTGAATTATAACGCGGCTCTAGATTAAAATAAAAAGAAATGAAATAGCGCTGACTCAGCGAATAATGTGCGATATCCCAGAGAGTTGTCAACACTGTCCATCGGTGCCTCGAAAGGGGAGGAGCACAGAATCACATCTTTACGCCGTTGAATAGAAGTTTTAGGAATAAAGCTGCTTTTGTACAGCGAGATCCTTCCCTCATAGGTTAGCGACTCAGAACAGCCGCTGCACATACTGCGTGGGCGCATTTATTACAGTTGGTTTGTCTCCAGGAGAGGGAAAACATCACCTGAACTACAGAGCGGGCCAAGGCGGCGAAACGGCACCTCCTGAAAAACAAGTCTTTTTATAAACCATTTCCGTCAGGATGTGCAGGTTTAGCCCTACGTCACGCGGCCGATGATTAACAAAAGCTTGTGAGTTTCTTTCCATTAAAAGACATAGAAATAAATCTTTATCTCCGTAGTTAACCAGTAATTCCTTGTCCCGTCTGTTTATTTACTTGATCTGTTACGGATCGTGTATTTACAACTTCCGACTTCCTCTCCAGAAATGTCAAAACCTGTGTCTTATCTTTAAAGTGTACTTCATGAACTTTTCTGTCCATGTCAAGGGTCAAGTCTCTCACCGTGATAAGAATGAACCAGTGCAATTTAGTTGGAATAAAAAGAAGTACCTCCTTGCTGCTTCCACTGGATTTAAGAGTGTGAATTGAAGGCAGGTACTGCTGATCCTGGACCCGTGATGAGCTGATCACCAGCAGGTGTGGAGACTTTTGCTAGTTTGGAACATTTATGTGTATTCACATGACACCAAGGGGGAAAGACATAAACAATAGTTTTAAATAAACAACTGCTGTTGCACATCAGTCTGGAGAGGGTTATGAAAACCATTTTTAAAATAATCTGGAGTTAAGTGTTTCACAATGAAAGAGATTATTCCTGAGTGAGAGCATTCGAGGACGACGTCATGCAGATTCACCCTAAGGTGGTACCTCACAATATTTTCTCAGACCAACCAGGCCTCCTTGAATGTGTTCGGGATTAAAGTCAACCAAAGTACAATTAGACAAAGGACCAATGACAAAGATCTCCAATGGACAGATGAGACCGGACTGGAGGTGTGTGGCAAAGTGTTTAGTACAAAACCAGCAGAAACACCTGACTCCCTCTGTGAAGCACGGCGGCGGAGGTGTGATGATCTGGGGTTGTTTTACAGGGACAGGACCTCGGAACTTGACGGGTTCCCCCATGACCTCTTGCGTACCAGACTATTCTAGATAACTTTAGATTACTTTACAAGATCCATGTTTTTTCTTTAAATAAGTCAAAAGTAGTCACTGGACCCGGGTCCCTGCTCTGCTGAGGTGAAGGACGGGGGTCCGCCCCGGACAGGTCTTCAGTCCGTCGCAGGATTCCATGAGAGATTTCGATCATTAAAGCCTCAAACTGGGATTATTTTATCTTCCTAACGAGGGTAAAAGCTCAGAGAACCAAGAAGCTGTGTGGGAGTTCTGTCTTTATCTAAATGCTTCAGTGTTTTGTTGTTTAAATTAAAACCAGAGGAGACTCTGTGTTATCTAACCTCCGTAGACAGTTGTGTGCTTTGCTTGTTCCTCTGCTGAACGCTTCAGGAAGTGCAAACACAAACACACACACACACACACACACACACACACACACACACACACACACACACACACACACACACACACAGCTGCCGGTGTTTGTCAGCGTTGGGAATGCAGCGTTCTTGCCGAGGCGAGCAGACGAAGCTCCTCTCCTGTTACCTGCGCCGGGTGGATCGTCGTATCCCGGAGCCGTCGGGTCACAGCAGGTACATTCAGGTACTTTCTGCTCCCTTTCACGGCTCGACGCACTGGCCCCGCCTCGGTGAGGCAACCTGGCAGCCGCCGGCGTGAACTCAAGGGCCCTTCGCTGCAGAACCGGCACCTGTAAAACCCGCTGGGCTGCTCGGCGCGTGACTGCCGTCACTTTAGCACCTGTTGTGCTGCAGCTTCTTGTGGTTTGTGATTGTCGGAGAACAGAACGGCGTGTTCTCTAGCGTTTTTGTTACACAAGCCGCATGTGAGAGACACGACACGCTCCTCGGTGTTGCACTTGGTGACTCGGCATGCTGGGTAACACCCCGCCGCGAGGAACTGTTCGCACAAATGTGCGACTGAGGAAGCTTGCATGACAGAAAAACAGACAGAAGAAGCAGAACTGTAGACAAAATAGCAATTTATTAATAACTTATCTTTTCTTTACATTCGTAATAGAGGAGTGTGTGGAGGGAGGGGGGGGCTTCAAAGCTCTAGACTCTCTATTTCTCTCATTTTTTGACAAATACAAACTGCATTTCAAAGAGTTTTCCCTGAAGAAGCGAGGCTTCGACCACATGTCAGTTTTAATCCCCGCGCGGGTGGCCGGGATTGGAGATCCGGACCACGCCCAGATACGCTGCGTCGCCTGATTAACGGTGCCAATCCTCTCAACAACACGGATAAATATTTGGTAGCTTTTGCGTGGAACAAAGGAACGATCTGGGATGGTGTAGAAATGTAAAAAAAAAAAAAAAAAACAGAAACAAAAACCGTGAACTTCTCTGAAGGGAGATGTGCGACGCTAACCCTGCGTGCAGAAGTAAGGCGAACAACCAGGTGACTCGGTAGGAGGAGGGTGCAAAAACAAGGCCAGTTATCTGAAATCACACGTAAAGCAATCGCTGAATATATATATATATATATATATATATATATATATATATATATATATATATATATATATATATATATATATATATATTTGCACAGTTCTTGGAAAGCCTTTTGAGTTTTGGCATAATCAACTTAAAAATAATGATCAATATGCAGTTTGTTTACATAAAACTAGAATATGAAACACAGAAATCTTGAGTACCCACTTCCAACGGGTAAATACTACAGCAAGGCTTTTACAGTCTTTTATATTAAGGTATATACACAACGTATAAATGTTTTAAAAAGACTTCACAAGTGTAAAATCGAGTCCGGTAGGTAGGTAGGTGGGGTGCCCTCCAAAGCCGCCCACACAGGCAGGTCTTCACAGAAGATGAAGGAGACGACCCCGGGTCACGGGGGCACGCTGAGTACACCCCAAAACCAATGTACAGAGTCCTTCAGTCCACCTTAAACGAACATCTCTCTTTGGCACACCCAGCCGAGGAGCTTCGCAGCAGAACACGCAGCTGTCCGAGAAATAATCTGCCGTTTCCTCGGATACAAAGACGGAGATCGCCGGGGGGTTTCCGGCGGGGGAAACGGGATTGTAGAAAGCATTTTGCACTCTGGAAATGACGGATCTGTTCATTTCTCTCATTGTCTCTTCTCGTTTAGTCCACAGCAGCGCCGGCCGGACCGCTTGGGCCCTCCGGCGCTGGCGCCCAGCGGCCGTCGCCTCAGGCCCCAGGTCGCACGGCGGAAAAAAGAGAAACTCCTAGCAACTTTTGCAAACGGGAGGCCCATGAAACCTCCGTCAAAGATGGCGGGGCGCTTGCCGGCGGACCTCACGTGGACTGCAGGGGGTCCAGCTGGAAGACGTTGTGGTTGGTCGGCGTGGTGAAGTAGAGCTGCTGGCTGGGCGGCGCCATGCGGTTGTCGCACGGGCTCTTCAGGCCCAGCGTGCGCTCAAAGTCCAGGAGCTGGCCCATGAAGTTGAAGTTGGGGGAAATGTTGGACTTCTTCATCTTGACGATGTCGTAGGCGTCGTTCATGGAGAGGTTGAGCTTCTGCATGAGGTAGGCCACCGTCACCGTCACCGAGCGGCTGATGCCGGCCAAGCAGTGGACCAGGACGCCGCACTTCTGGCCCCGGGCTTCGTCTGCAGGAGGAGAGAGAGAGAGAGAGAGGACTCGTTACCGGCCGCACAGGTTTTAACCAGTTTCAAGTTTCTGCTGCATATACAACAAATTCACTTTTAAAAAGTCTTAAAGTCTACTTAACATTGTAAAGTTTTTCTTGTTTGTTTGTTTGTTTGTTTGTTCTTTTTGCATTCTGTATTATGTAATAGTTTTCTTTAATGTAATTTTATCTAGTATTGAACTTGTCATTGTGCATTGAGTTAAATCATGTAATCACTTTTTATTTGCAATTGTATAGTTCGGTTTCTTTTTTTTTGTGGACCCCAGGAAGACTAGCTGGTTGCTATGGCACCAGCTAATGGGGATCCTTAATAAAATGATTTTTTAAATCAAATCAAACAGTTTATTATGTGACAGGGAAATAAAAGATAGCATATGTTTGACGTCGCTTTTCTTGTTTGTTCGACTAATAACCCAAAACTACAGATATTAAAGAGCACAAAAGGCTCGTCTCTCATTTCAAAAGCCAAAAGCAGGAGACAGCTGGGGTTTTTTCCCCTGTGAAGCAGCACATCGATGATTTTCAGAGGCGTTATGTATCACAGAAACAAGAGAACTTGTGATAAACATCTGCGCCATGCTAGGACCTGGAGGAGGTCCAGCAGCAAGCAAACAGGAGCTGCTGCACATAAACAAAGTCAACATTCTCTTTCTTTTCTCCCTTTTTCTCCTTTTTAAAAAAAAATGATTTTGTCCTGGAGTGGCCCGGCTGGGAAATGGACTATTACAGTCTATTAACGCTCTCTTCCGCTCGCCAGGGCCGCGCTGACAATGGTGCCATTTGGGCGTGTAAATGTAGGAGTCATGAGGGCACCCTGTCAAGGCGAACAGGATGTCAACAGGCCCTGTAAATGGCTCCTTTTGTAATGTGGAGGGAGGAAGGACAGGGAGGGGGGAAGGGGGGGGGGGTGCTATGTCCTAGATTACTTTCAATGCCACTTCCTTCCTGTTGCGCTCAAATTACCGCCCTCCCCCCCCTCGCCCACTCTCCCCTGCGCTCCCCGGCTCTCCTGTTTCAACGCAGCCCTTTGTGCTGCACTTACACAAGCCCCGGGACGGGCCAGGATGTCTTCCCCTGGAGTCAAATCGTTTGCACACAGCGCATTTGGGCCACAGCGCCATTAGAGGCTGCAACACAATGGCCTTGATCTGCGTCCCGGCATGAACGCCTGCTGATAAGAGCGCAGGCAGGGACACCTCATCTAATCTCAATTGCACAATAAGACCCAAAGAACTTCCTGCCGGTGATAAGACATATCACACTAATAAACATTTAGGAGACTACCTCCCCCCTCCAAACAAACTGCACCTTTCCTGTTGTGGTGCGTCTGTTTGTGTCTCGTGGTGAAAGTGAACGCGGATGTAAACAAGCCGACGTGCCAGATATCCGGTGTTCTGACGATTTCTGCTGCTTTGTCGAAAAATGCTACCGCTGCATAAACCGATAGCGTCTGTCTCTTGATTTTTGCTACCCTATCAAAAAATGTTACCTAATGATTTTCTACCTTTGTAGAGCTACAATTTTACTGTGTTTTACTCCCTAAACCACTTCCTTTCCACCAAAGTGGTCCTTGTCGCTTGCCAGGCCGTCATTGTAAAGAAGAATGTGTTTTTAATGACCTGCCTGGTTAAATAAAGGCCAATGGCGATAGAATTGTTTTTTTTTTTCTCTTTATCGTATAATGTTCAAGTGTAATGCAATTCATGTCATGGGTAGTGTATTTTGAAGGATCAAATACTCAACATCCCATTTTATCAATTTTAAATCAAAATTTC